>NC_054374.1:6900000-7500000 GCF_017654675.1 Xenopus laevis
AATAATGGAAGAATATAATAAGTAGATATAAAAGACTAGGAGAATAAAGAAGTTGAGTGAGGAGAGGAGGAATAATAGTTTGGAAAGTGGGCCCAAGGTCTAAGGTTTTCTGGTGGCCCCTGGCATCCCAGTCCACATGTAAAGAAATGTATATGTAAAGAGTAAATACTGTACCATGCCCATGACCATAACAAAAATGCTGGGCAGCTTCCATGGAAGCAAATCCAGTAGGTCCCACAAAATCAGAAGGAAAATAAAAAGCAATGTGCAAAGCTATAAGCCAAAAATGTGCAGCATTTAAATTTCAGGCAAATAGCTGCCAAATACCACCTCTATTTCAACTGGTATGATAATACTGCTACTCTCATATACCTACTTTACTTGCATTGCTCTCATTTGACAACGTATTCCAACATATATATTATCAACTGCAATAGTTCATCCATGAGTCTGGCAGTCCCTTTCTCCGACTAGGAGCTTTCTCCTGCAGGGCAAGTTTTACGATAGTATAATGATCATAACATTCTAGAATGATTCATTGTTTTTTAGGTGGCCATAATATTTAAAAGATCTTTTTGTTATCGTAAGACCAACAGTGTCGGACTGGCCCACAGGGATACCAGGAAAAGTCCCAGTGGGCCCAGGTGTCAGTGGCCCCTCATGCTGCTAAATATTTGGCCTATTTCATGGCCATTCCCTATTTCTATGAGAAAAAGAGGCTAAATAGATGGAATAATTGATTATAGTATGTAAAGAAAAGAGACTAGGGGAATAGAGGTTGAATGAGCAAACAGATTTTTTTATATGCAATTTTGAAATCTGACATGGGGCATATGTCAATTTCCCAGCTGCCCCAAGTCATGTGACTTGTGCTCTGATAAACTTCAATCACTCTTTACTGCTGTACTGCAAGTTGGAGTGATATCACCCCCCTCCCTTTCCCCCCAGCAGCCAAACAAAAGAACAATGGGAAGGTAACCAGATAACAGCTCCCTAACACAAGATAACAGCTGCCTGGTAGATCTAAGAACAACACTCAATAGTAAAAACCCATGTCCCACTGAGACACATTCAGTTACATTGAGAAGGAAAAACAGCAGCCTGCCAGAAAGCATTTCTCTCCTAAAGTGCAGGCACAAGTCACATGACCAGGGGCAGCTGGGAAATTGACAAAATGTCTAGCCCCATGTCAGATTTCAAAATTGAATATAAAAAAATCTGTTTGTTCTTTTGAGAAATGTATTTCAGTGCAGAATTCTGCTGGAGTAGCACTATTAACTGATGCGTTTTGAAAAAAACATGTTTTCCGATGACAGGATTCCTTTAAGTATTTATTTTGGGGTATTGTCTTCCTTTAAATAACCAAATCACAGGAAGTTACATCACCAATGACTCTCCCCCAATGCCCCCAGTACAGGTGACTTGGATAAATGCACGTGTCCTATAAATTCAACAGTAGTGGGCCATAAATTCTGATCATATGAGTCTACAAAGTTTCAATGGAACTGAAGGTCAGGATGGATCGTGAAAGGGAAAGGTAGTGGTTGCCTGTTGAAGTTCTGTACAACTATATATATCTTTTATGTCCAACCCTCTCTTTCAGTTGCATTAACTTCTTTTTGGCTATATCTTTAGGTATGTTACCATCACTAAAAAGGTTAAGCGCCAGTTAAGATTACATCTTCTAATAGAAGAACCACTGTTTAAACTAGGGTTCCCATCCTTACCCTGTTTAAAGACTTTGGTCCTCTGGGTCCTCTGTTATGGCTTTCCATATCCCACTCCCACAGCCTAGGTTGATTGGGGATCCATGAGCAATTCGACTAAAATAAACTAACCAATACAATCACCTTATTTGAAGTTCAGTGACAGTTTTAGATGCAATTATGTGCCATAACTGTCAATGAATGAACTAATAATAGGGATAGCATTTCACTTCCTAATCAGCTTCAGATGCAATTATGTTAATTCTTAGTGAAATATAAGAACTGATAATAGAAACAGCATGTCAATTCCACTCTATTTGTGTTTTTTTTTTATAAGAACTTGTCCATCAATAAAGCTTTTAAACATTTCAATTTATAATTTATTCTCACTGTATCATTTTTGCCCTTATGAATTGTTTTCATGGCTGTGATAATATAAGCGGTTAGTCTGGTGCATACTAGTTTAAAAGTAGATTTATGGTTACAAAAGATTGAGCCCTGGTTTGTAAGTGATTGATCCTGTATCTAAAACAACAATGTTATGATATATATGTCATGTTAAGGGGCATCTGATCACAAGGTTGACTAATTAAAGGGTCTTTGAACTGTGAAACGTTGGCTGAAGTCCTGGTGATAGGGTGATGCACTTCATTTCATAATTTTCAAAGATTTTGTCTAGAATTTCAGGCCCATATTTACAGTAAATCATGTAACATATCACCACTTGGATTCTGATTTTTTTTTTTTGGGGTTCAGACATCATTGTTGAGCAGAAGCAAATGTTCACAGAAAATTCTGAAGCTATTAAAGGGTGGTTCACCTTTAAGGTAACTTTTATTATGTTACAGAATGACCAATTCTAAGCAACTATTCAATTATTTATTTTTTTATAGTTATTTGTCTTTTTTTTCTGATTCTTTGCAGCTTTAAAATGGGACTCCCTTCTAAAAAACAAATGCTCTGTAAGGCTACAAATGTATTGTTATTGCTACTTTTTATTACTGATCCTTCTATGCAGGCCTCTCCTATTCATATTCCAGTCTCTTATTCAAATCAGTGCACGGTTGCTAGGGGAATCTGGGCCCTAGTTACCAGATTTCTTGAAATGCAAATTGAAGAGCTGCTGAATAAAAAGCTAAATAACTCAAAAACCACAAATAATAAAAACAAATTGCAAATGATCTCAGAATATCACTCTCTACATCATACTAAAAGTTATCTCAAAGGTGAACTACCCCTTTAAAGGACAAGGAATGTCAAACCAAAGAAGTAGGCTAGAAATGTTGTACATGATGTTTTGTGCTTCTGTACCAGCCCAAGGCAACCACAGCCCTTTAGCAGTAAAGATCTGTGTCTCCAAAGATGCCCCAGTAGCTCCCCATCTTCTTTTCTGCTGATTCACTGCACATGCTCTGTGCTGCTGTCACTTACTGAGCTTAGGGAGCCACTCACAATATACAGTACACATAGAATAGAAATGTCACAATATAAGGCTGATTAATAATTAATACACATAATTACTACATGGCAGCACAGAAACCAGTGCAATTAGCATCAGAATTTAATAATCAGCAAACCTGTAGCATCAGCTTATATTACAGCCAGGGAAGCTCATTTTCTGCTGGATAATTAGTGACGAGCCCTAAGCTTAGCTTCTCAACAGCCAATCAGAGCCCACTGAGCATGTGAGTGTCACAGACACTTTCCAAGATGGTGACCCCCTGTGACAAGTTTGAAGTCCTGGATCATTGCTGCTATTGACAAGTTGAAACTTTAGCCTCGTGCAATAAGTGCAGTATATAAAACATGGCATTTTTAGTCCTGTTCATTTTTAGGGTTAGTTCTCCTTTAAGGAACAAGGTAATTTTACATGGGCCCCTCTTGCTGATTGAATTTAGCATTTTTCACAGCTACAGGCTCTCTGTTTCATATTAATTATTATAACCTCTGATTTCTGTAGCAAAGATTCATCAGTCACCTTTAATTCTAAGCATGCTGTGATTGTCTTTGCTGCCCTGAATTCATGATTTGCCACAGCTTTGTCTGTGCAGTGAACACCAAATTATACAGCAATTTGTGTGAAATTCTTGACATTCTGTATTTCCTTTACTCTGAATTAATGGGGCAGAGATGAGATGAAAGAACATGATTTTCACTTACAAGATATTTCCTACCTTATCCAGCCTCTTATCTGTGGGTAAAAATTCACAGAATGTGCACAGAAATGTCCATGTTAAGAGCTCATTTACTGACATTACCCCTAAACTGTACAAATGTACCTGCCAGTAGCAACCACTCCATAAGCAATAAGCTTGGAACACTCTACTTTGAAAAGGAAAAAATAATCAGCAAGGCTCCTATTGTTATTCTGCAACCCGTGTTTGATAAATTATTGTAATAACCCCTGTGTGCAATAGACAAAGTGCATCTTGCTGGCACTATTTAAATAAATGATGCAGGAGATGACGGTGATAACAAAAGTAAAGATCTGATTGGTTGCTATACTGTAGCTACACTGGTTCAATTTAGCACCTACTGTATGTTTGTAAATCAGCACCCAACTCATTTTGTCTGTAATGTGCAAAGAAACAAGTTTATTCATGTAAAGTGATGTGATGTTCGATAGCATATAAAATTCTCCCAAAAATAGGACTGCTTATGGCCTCTTCACCTAGCAATTAGGCAATATCCCAGCCCCTAAAATCCATACCCTGTTCTGTCTCATCTTGATTTTATTCTAACTCATCCCTAGCTGCTAGCTGAGATTACAAGTCAGGATCAGTGTCGGACTGGGACACCAGGGGCCCACCAAAGAACAATAGACCAGGAGCCCACTCTCAGTACTATTATTATTCTTCTCCTCACTCAACCTCTATTCTCCTAGTCCCTTTTCTTTACATACTATAGTCTATTATTCCATCTATTTAGCCTCTTTGTTCTCAAAGAAATAGGGAATGGCCATGAAATAGGCCAAATGTTTAGCAGCACAAGGGCCCCCTGACACCTGGTATCCCAGTGGGCCAGTCCAACACTGGTCCGGATAATTGAACTGTAGAACTGATGCAAGTGCAAAGAGCAAAATTAAACACAACATGGAAACAATTTATAGAGGTACCAGATGATAAAATTCTGTCTGTCCTTGCTTTGCTGTCTAAAGTGCAATGGGGCTTAATGTGCATGTTGCACCTACATAGGCTATTGAATTGCACCCCGTGACTCACACACTGTTGCCCCAATCATCACTATGCTGGAAATCATTCAATTTGCACCACACTGATGCCAGAAAAACAGGAACACAAATTGCATCTAATTTTACCAAGGTGGGTGCAAATTTGCATCTGAATTGTTACATCATGCACAGGGCAGAGACAGACGAGAAGATTTGGGGAGATTTAGTCACCTGGCGACAAATCTCCTCTTCTTCAGGTGCCTAATCTCCCCGAACTGCCTCCCCGCCGGCTAGAATCTAAATCGATGGCGGGATGGCACTCAAGACGATTTGTTTAACGAAGTCGCCTCACGAGGAAACTTCATCCCACTGACGATTTAGATACTCGCCGGCCCGAAGTTTCCTCATGAGGCAATTTGTCACCGGGCGACTAATCTCCTCTCATCTGTCTCTGCCCTAAGGGAAAAAAAACTGGAACTGAATCGGGAGAAAAGTTTTTTCTCCTTGAATTGAATCTCAGCCATCACTTTTCACATGATAAACCATGAGATAACTTTTTCTTAATTAAATTCTGATTTGTACTTTGACCATTACAATTCTGATAGTAAATGAGCGGTTTTGTGTTTTATAGAGTGGAAAGGCTTTGGGTGCTGTTAGGAAATGACCTGACCAACTTGAGAGATAAATGCTACACAGACTTTTGTTAAAACTACAAGCTGAGCCATCGAGGTAGTTTGGGAACAAGAGAAACTTTTTTATTCTTTTATTTTACCTTTACATATCTGCTGTAAGGACTCTAGTTGGTGGTGGGGTCCCCTGCCATATCTCCGGCGGGGGATGCCCGCCGTATGCGTCCTTTTCGTCCCAGCGTCCAGCCCCTCTATGACAAGTGCGCTGTCGCTCTTCCTGAATTATGCAACGGCGTCATGACGTCACACGCAAAGGCGCAAAATTCAAATAGTTGTTAGGTTCTATTTGTTAAGTTCCTAGGTGCCTTGCTATTGTGGATTCTAACTGATGTTCTGGTTTTGACCATTGCTCTGTCTATTTACTACTCCTGACCCTGCCTGTCTGTGATTACTCTGATCTCTCCAATCCTGAACCTTAGCCTGTCCTCTGACTATCCTATGCACTCCAATCCAGATTCTGGCCTGTCTGACGATTCTCTGCTTGTGCTGGCCCAGCCTGCCTGTTCCTGGAGGTTCTTCCTTCCAGTATCCTGGTGAGACAATCCTGCCCCTTTGCTGGTCCAGAACTGTTTAGCTTTGCTCTTCTCTCAATTAAGACCTGGCGGCATCCGATTAGCCGAGGGCTCCTCCCGAGGTGAAAGGCAGCGGTTAAAGGCAGAAGTGAGAGCCAAGACCAGGGAGCTTAGCTTGGGTTCTGGATATAGGGTGCCGAACGTGACAACCGCAATGGAAAAAATTAAGGACAACTTTTCCTTAAATGGGTTGTCTTGAAGTTTGTAGTCAGATTGGGTCATTTCTTGGTAGACTTCAAACAAATCAATTCAGAAAAATTGTCCTACGGATAATGGCGCATTGGGTGCTTTGTCACCTGTGGGAAATCTTCTCTCCCATGGGTGACTAAGTTCAAGAAAATACCTTCTCACCAGAATGATGGAAATCTCTGCAGGTGCAATTACTCAAAGATACTTCCACAGCGACTTTATACGAATATACGAAGGTATATTGTTCTACTTTGTCATGTGTGGGAGAGGAGAATTTCTGTGGGACACAAAGCCCCCTCTGTGCCTCACCCTTTGGACGGTTTCTGGTGGAGCATAGACAACAATCCCATAACACTGACGCAAATGCTCATAATCTACATCTAACCTTTCACCAAAATTTCTAGGTCTGTTTATCAGCAGACGCCATTAAATGTGCAAAATTACATTTGTTTCATTTCCAGATCCAGAGACAGGGAAGACATGTCTGCTGAAGGCCATGTGGAATCTAAAGGACGGGATGAATGACACAATTCCGATACTGCTGGAAGCTGCCGAAAAAGGTGGTTATGTGAAAGAGCTTGTAGACGCAGCGTATACTAATGACTACTATCGTGGTGAGTATATTAGCGTTAGAACATTGCCTCTAATAGGGATTTTACCCAAATAACTTAAATTACTGAATTACTTATTTAATTATTTCATTTATTTATATAAATTATTTAACTACGTATAATTACTTAGGGAAATGAGTTTTGCATTCAGTCATTACTAGCAGTCATTGGGGGTAATTTATAAAGTTTGTACAACGCATAGTTATTTTTTCCTGAACACTGAAATATTGCACTGCTATTGTTGTTGTGCACGAAAATAGTGTTACCAATAACTGTGTTGTGGATATTTTCTCCACCACCAAGGTTGCGGCATAACTCAAAAACAGTGTGTGCACATAAATATTCGCAATTTGCGATATTTTAGAAACTCTTACGGACATTCTCAGTGCAAATAAAAATGTGCAGTTCTGTTTGCACATTAAATACACCACTCCTATCCAGCTTTATAAATATATCGAATGAAGGGCAAATATGTGCCCTGCGCCGTTGTCTTGATAGTGGATTTTCCCATTAGTGGGACTGCATATCTAGAAATGACTCAAGCTTTGGGAAAAAAATATCTGTTTTGCGCATTTATATTATACAGTTATCTATTCGTATGTTATGAATTACTAGACAACGTTTACAATTTTAATCACATTACCCCCAACAATATGTTCAAAAATTGTAAAGTGAAAAAGTATAAATTGTCTTTGCTTAGATGTATGTTTTACTCAAGGGTGTGTCTATCTCTCTCTCTCACTATATATATATATATATATAGTGTATATAGTGTATATATATATGTATAAATCTTAAAATGGGATGCCCCGAATCCACTATTTTGGATTCGGCCGAACCCCCGAATCCTAGGCGATAGATTTGTCCGAATACCGAACCGAACTGAACCCTAATTTGCATATGCTAATTAGGGGTGGGAATGGGAAAACATTTTTTACTTCCTTGTTTTGTGACAAAAAGTCACAAGATTTCCCTCCCTGCCCCTGATTTGCATATGCAAATTAGGATTTGGATTCGGTTCGGCTGGGCAGAAGGATTCGGCCGAATCCGAATCCTGCTTAAAAAGACTGAATCCTGGCCAAATCCCGAACCTAATCTTAAATCATCATTCACATGCTTGCAATATAATTTCCTTAGCACTAAGGCCATGTATATATATAAAGGGGCAACCGAGGGCCTGGGCCGAGGGAGGCAGATTTAAGGGGGTAATTGCACAATTTTAGGTGGTTCCTCACCCCAATATGTATTAGGGTTCTTCCCAACAGAGTAATGGCGCCGTCCAGCCCACAACACTTCCAAGATCAGCATAAAATAAACTCTGGAGAACCACAGTGAATACAGTGTGTTTATTTCTTCACAACATGTTTCGGATAAACTAATCCTTCATCAGGTGCTAGTCACTGAGCTTTAAGGGGGTGCCTATATACTAGATTATTATACTAAAATAAAACTTTAAAAACTCTCTCAGGGGTGGGTGAGTGAGGTGTATATCGTTCATCGTGGTGCAGAGACTGCAGAGTGATGTCACTCTTAACCAGAAGTGACATCACTTCCACAACTTCTGGGGTACAATAGGGAGGTATTGGACATAAATACAGTCCTGCTTGGCACTCAACACATATTGGGTGACAAATAAGCAGCCTTTATGTTTTTGACGGGTGGGAGAGAAAATTTAACGGAGAACGTACAGATAGTGCCCAGGTCAGAACTGAACTTAGGACCCCAGTGCAGTAAGCTAGCAGCACTAACCACTAAGCCACCACACCTGTGATGTTGGTCCCTGGGGGCTTGGATCAATGCCAGTTAGGGTGAGATTTGAGGAGAGTGCCTACTTGCTTTTCTAGATGTAAGGAAATTAGAGTGAGGTCTAAGGTACAAAAATAATCTGATGTTCTAGATAAGGATGCACCGAATCCACTATTTTGGATTCAGCCGAACCCCTGAATCCTTCTCGGAAAATTCAGCCGAGTACCGAACCGAATCCTAATTTGAATATGCAAATTAGGCACTTCTTTGTTTTGTGACAAAAAGTCATGCGACTTCCCTCCCGCCCCTAATTTGCATATGCAAATTAGGATTCGAATTTGGCCGGGCAGAAGGATTTGGCCGAATCCGAATCCTGCCGAAAATGGCCGAATCCTGGCCGAATCCCGAACCGAATACTTGATTCGGTGCATCCCTAGTTTTAGACACACTTGGAGCGATGACTAAATTACTGAAACACCATTACTTCCTGATAACTGTAAACTTGCTACGGTTGGACTTCCAGAAGGAGTCTTGAACTCAATATGTCCAACAACCTCTTATCTTAAATAATGCAGACGCAAATATTGATTGAGTCAGGCTAAATTTTACTCTTTTTCTGTTGTTTAAAGTTATTTATAGACTGAAGATGCCTGTTTCTTAAAGGAAGCTAAATAATGGCAGCTAATTATAGCTTTTTAATTAAAGTTCCAACTAGAGTCCTGCAGCGGGTCAGGTACCCGCGGGTTACCCGAAAAAATGAGGGTAGGATTTTCAGGTGCGGGTATAGATGCGGGTCTGCGGGTTGCGGGGCTCATCTAAATTTCTCATCTTATGTGATATTGTCTATATTTTACGCCTTTTAAAATTTTACAAAACTTATTTCTGTCCCCGCCCACTTTTCATGATGTCGCTTCCGGTTTGCAGCAACATCACTTCCTGTTTGATGGTGGTCGGCGGGTTGTGGATTGGGTTGCGGATAAGGCAGTTGTGGGTCCGGCTTGGGTAGAGGATGAAAGTGGGTAAATATGTGGGTTGCGGGTCGCGAGCTGCAAGTTCGGGTCGGGTCTTAGAAATTGGTTCCGCACAGGAATCTAGTTCCAAAATTAGTGCAGGGGTATAACTTGAACCCAAACCTCTTATTTATTTATTTACATGATATTATCATAAACAACAGCAGTGTTCCAAGAATGAGTTAAGTGCAATTTAAATACCAACAGTAAAGCCAAATATTTTCCATCTCACTGTTAAAGTCATTTTCTTATTCCCATTCTATTTGCTTGTTTAATTTGCATTGATCTGGGGGATTTAAGTGCAGGGCAGCATTTCTGTGTATTTGTGGTATATTGAATTTGGCACGCAGGTTCCACTCATTTCTGCCCAGCATTACAGCCAGCTCCACTGTATATAATGGATTTTATAGCCGACAACTACTTATACAGCACTGAGCTCTCCAGAGATCACTTGGAGATCTTGATGAGGCATTATACATTAGATCAGCAATTTCCTAACTGTGGGGATGGTCCCTCTGGGGGGAGAAGGCTTGGAATAATGATGGGTTGGGGGACTCAGCCTGAAGGTCAGTTAGGGTTAGATTTGGAGAGAATGACTATTTACCATATTACATATACAGTACCTGAAAGCCCAGCTTGGAGGTTAATTTGTAAGAACTTTTCTATGCTTTTCTTCAGCTATATGCATGAAATGCTTTACCTTGCAAATAAATTAAAATTATATTTTAAACTGTTTTATGCTGCTCAGTTTTCTTATAATGAACTGCTTTACATTATGCATAAACCACCTACTTGTAAGAATGTTACACACATTGCTTTATCTTACATGGAAACTGACAACTTGTATGAATTATGTCCATGAACAATAATTGGGTTATTTAGTAAAGTCCGAATGCCAAAAACTCTTGTTCTTTTGACTATAAAATCCAAATTTTTAGTGAAACAAATTTAAACATTTTCGTGATTTATTATGCCCCGAGGATGGAAAAAGTCAGAATCTGACCTGCTGAGGTTGTGTATAAGTTAATGGGAGAAATCCCTAACGTAATGCTGATCTACGCTGGGTTTAATGCAAAAATGTTGTGGTTTTCAGGCAAAAATCCGAGAAAATCTGAGTTTTCAGGCTGAAAATCGTAAAAATTTGTACGATTCGAATTTTCAACGAATTTCATGTTTTTTTTGAGTTTTTTCCAGCACTGTAATTTTTTGAGAAAAGGTATTGATAAATAAGGGAAATAACCGGTGCAGATTTGATCAGAGTATATTTTAGAAAATAATGAGATAAATTCGGATTTTGATAAATAATCCCCTAATATTCCTTCGCACAAATGCTTGCATAAATGTTGCGCTTTACCCGTAGAACAGGCATTAATAATGACATGTTTCCTGCCTATATATATTTTTCCAAGTTCTAGAAGGCCATTTAATGTCATTTGCTTCAAATGTTGATGTGGTGACTCTGCACTGTACCCTTTGACTATTCATTGAGATTTTGTAATAGTATTTTGCCATTCTCTGGATGGAATGTCCAGCTATCAACCTGATGTCTTTCCTCCATATTATATGATGAATTAATAATTGAGTTTCTGGTTGTCTGGTCTGAGTTGCATTTATGGAGGTGGCATCTCAAATCTGAAACTCCCAAGATACTCCCTGTGCATGGACATAAAAGCCAAGATGTCTGGGAAGTATAGTAGAAATTGATCAAACTTCCACCCTAAATCTGAGAGAACTAAACCCTAAAAATTAACATGACTAAAAATGCCATATTTTATATAGTGAACTTATTGCACGAGGCTAAAGTTTGAGCTTGTCAATAGCAGCAATGATCCAGGACTTCAAACTTGTCACAGGGGGTCACCATCTTGGAAAGTGTCTGTGACACTCACATGCTCAGTGGGCTCTGATTGGCTGTTGAGAAGCTAAGCTTAGGGCTCGTCACTAATTATCCAGCAGAAAATGAGCTTCCCTGGCTGTAATATAAGCTGATGCTACAGGTTTGCTGATTATTCAATTCTGATGCTAATTGCACTGGTTTCTGTGCTGCCATGTAGTAATTATGTGTATTAATTACTAATCAGCCTTATATTGTGACATTTCTATTCTATGTGTACTGTATATTGTGAGTGGGTCCCTAAGCTCAGTAAGTGACAGCAGCACAGAGCATGTGAATCAGTGAATCAGCAGAAAAGAAGATGGGGAGCTACTGGGGCATCTTTGGAGACACAGATCTTTACTGCTAAAGGGCTGTGGTTGCCTTGGGCTGGTACAGAAGCACAAAGCATAATGTATAATATTTCTACCTACTTCTTTAGTTAGGCTTTCGTTCTCCTTTAAGTAGTGCTACCTTTAAATCATGCATTAAATGTTCATGTCCCTGTGTACAGTAACTACAAGTTGCCACTGACAATAGCATGTTGTGCATGACTGATGTATACATTTGTATACTTGGCTGTAAAAAATACAGGCCCCAGTAGCAACAAGAGAGCGAGTGAGTAGAAGTAATTAAGAGAAACATTAGACAAGACTGCTGATTCACAGGAAAGCTAGATACCATGAGACTGATACAGTCACGCTCAATATTCTTCCATCTCATAAAATAAAAAGCATTTAGACAAATGTCTTGGAAGTGGACCATCAATGTGTCTCCTTAAACTGTGTCCTGGGAGAAATAAGCAGAATATCTCAGACTGTAATATTATAAGCGGAGATATGGATGATTCATAAGTGGAGTTGTGCATAATTTATTATAGGTATCACTCCGGCTGAAGCCACAGTTTTTGGTACAGAAATCTGTCCAATATTTATGCTGCATCAGATTTTAACTTGAAACAATCTATATAAACACCAGGGATTTTAAAAAGTAGAAGGTAGAGAAATACACGAAATAGGGGGCCTCAAAACTACAAATATTAAAAGGGTGATTCACTTCTAATCCATTAATTTTTAATGTTTAGTATGTTATTGAATGGTCAATTCTAAGCAACAGTTGGCCTTCATTTTTTCTTTGTTATAGTTTATGAGTTATTTCGCTTTTTATTCAGCTATTTGCAATTTCAAAAATCTGGTTCAAATTAAACTAGCAATCATGCATCAATTTAAATAAGAGACTGGAATATGAGCAACAACAATACATTTGCAGTGTTACAGAGCATTGTTTTTTATATGGGGTCAGTGACCCCCATTTGAAAGCTGGAAAGAGTCAGAAGAAGAAGGCAAATAGTTAAAAAGACTATGAAAAATAAATAATGAAGACCAATTGAAAAGCTGCTTTGAATTAGCCATTCTACAGCATACTAAAAGTTAACTTCAAGGTAAACCACCCCTTTAAGCTTCTAGTAATGGAAATTTAGTGGAAAGTAGTTGTGACAACGTACCGTGGTGGTCTAGCGGGAGGGGGTCGGCAGGGGCGCCTGCCGCCCCCTCGGCGGGGACGCCCGCCACGAGCTGCTTCCTTTTCTTCCACACAGTGAATCTAAGGGTGCACGCGGCGTGCCTCTGCCTTCTTTGTAGGCGCATTCATGCTGACGTGCTTACGTCAGTGCGCAATGGTGCGAAATTTGAAACATTAAAAGGCGCACTTGGGCTCTAGTTCATTGCCCATTATAGGGTCTTGCTCCTGAGTTTCCTGGTGCCTCTGTGCTGTTTAGATTTTTATAATCTGATTCTCTGTTGTGACCCCTGCCTGCTACTGACGATCCTGACTTCTGAATCCTGACCCTTGCCTGATTACCGACTCCGCTGTTTCTGTACCCCTTTCTGATTGATCTCCTGGTTTGATCCTTGCCTGCCTGACTCTGTTTGTACTCTGCCTGCCCCGACCCGGCCTGATCTGACTACGCTTCCTGTCTAAGCCTTGTACCGTGACTGTCTGCCCAAAAAGACTTTGCTTTACAGTGGTGCCCCTTTGTTCATCCAGAACCCCTCGCTTGGTACCTCTCTTATTAAGACCTGGCGGCATCCGATTAGCCGGGGGTTCCTACCGAGGTGAAAGGCGGTTGTTAAAGGCGGAAGCAAGAGAACAGGGTGCTTAGCATTGGTTCTGAATTTAGGGTGCCGACCGTGACAGTAGTACCGAAGAAGTCGTGTCAGTGTTGTAACAGATGCAAGTTCTGTCCACAGTCATGTTTTATTAAAGGAGAAGGAAAGTCGGTTTGCACTTGGGGTTGCCAAATATTAGGCACCCCCAAGTGATTGTATTTACTTACCTGAAACCATGGGCCTGAGCTCCTATCAGCAGAAAACTGCACCGGCCCGGGGTTATACCAGTGACCACCACGGAGTGATCCTCTTCCGGCTTCTTCTTTCTTCAAATTTCCCGGGGCAGACAAATGCGCAGTTGAACTAAATAGGTGACTTTTTACTTAAAGTTCGGCTTTTCGCTCTACTGCGCATACGCAGATGCGCGAAGAAAGAGAAAGCCAGAAGAGGATCACTCCGTGGTGCTCACTGGTGTAACCCCGGGCCAGTGCAGTTTTCTGCTGATAGGAGCACCAGCCTGGGGTTTCAGGTAAGTAAATACAATCATTTGGGGGTGCCTAACATTTGGCACCCCCAAGTGCAAGACGACTTTCTTTCTCCTTTAATGGGAAACTCCAGAGAAATCTATGGTATGTGACCATTTTTTATACAGGAGGGTGGATATGAATTGGGTCTCATACAGGGAGATGGTTTATTGACCCCTGGATTATATACATGGCAAGAACACTCATCGTTATCACAGAAATGTTATTTTGACATCATTATATACTGGAAAATATAAGTTTAAATTAACATCTAAGGGAAATCGATATATTTCCTTACGTATTGCCTAAATTCCAGGTCTCAGTCCACCCTTAGAAAACCAAAAGAGAAGGTGCAATAGGCATGGAAAAAGATGAATAGATTTGTTGACTGTACCTAGAAACGTTAATGCTCATATATTTTGAGATATATTTTTATATATATATATTGAAATTATTAAAATTTAAGATTCCAGTTTGTAAACTGAACCTTTCCTCCTCCCGTCCCGCAGGCCAGACTGCTCTGCACATTGCTATAGAGAAGAGAAACCTGCCTTTGGTGGAGCTTCTGATAAAGAACGGCGCTGACATACGTGCAATGGCCGAAGGAGACTTTTTCCAGAAGAAGAAGAAGGGAGTTAGTTTTTATTTTGGTAGGTTAATGCCAAACAAGATCTTGACAAATAAGCTTTGGTTAAGTGGCTCCTGTGCAAAGTGAAAATAAAATTGACATCGATTTGATGAGGTTGTGAAAATGGTTCTCCGGAACAGCCAATTGTTGGGTTAGAAGTTGAAAGGAGAGACCCCCCAGCAGTGTAGAAAGACTGGAAATCACTGAATATCATACACTAATAACTATAGTATATTAAGCAGGAATGACCAGTTTGTTCCCATCAACAGTTGACAACAACCACCAACATTCCAATGACAGCACATAGCTTTATATGTTGGACAGTTAGAGGTTACAGTGATGAAGACTACTCATATACTAATGTCACTCCTTTCAAAATGTACTCAGGTTTCCTCCATTATTCTATCATTCAACTGTCATGTTTAAGCCATTAGAGAAGTGCCCAACACCACCTCTGTTTCATTTGAATGGGAATTGCATAACAGGCACAAAGTGCTCACTTCAGCCTGGAAATGATCAGTCCTGGAACTGTCTTGCTTTCCCATTCAAATAAAAGAGACGTGGCAGTGGTGGATCCCAAAACTTCTCTGCCAGCTGAACAATACCAGCAGAGAATAGGCCTTAAAGGAGAAGGAAAGGGTAAAATTAAGTAAGGTCTCTGTGAATGCACCAGTAAACCCGCAAAGAAATGCTGCTCTGAGTCCTCTGTCAAAAGAAACAGCACATTTCTTTCCTTCTATTGCGTATACATGGGTGTAATAAAGTTACCGGGGACGCCCGCCGTGTGGTTCTTAGGCGCCGGCGGCATCTTTGATTCCTAGGGTGCGCGCCTCTTAAAGGTACAGGCGCACTGGCGTGATTGCGCCAGCGCGCATTGGCGCACATTTTGGCGCGAAATTTGATTGTATTTAAGGCCCATTCTGACCCCCAGCCAGTGCCCATGATAGAACTTGGTTTCTAGTGGTTCCTGAGCCTTGTGCATCTGATCCTGTACCTGTTTGTTCTGATTATCCGGTTTTGACTCCTGCCTGTTCCCTGACTACTCTGCATTCTGTATCCTGACCCTTGCCTGCCTACGACAACTCTTCCTGCTTAACCCCTTGATTGACAACCCGGTTTGACCCTTGCCTGCCTGACGATTCTGATATCCGCCTGCCTCAACCCAGCCTGTCTGACCATCCTTCTGCCTAATCCTTTGTACCGTGACCTTCGGCCCAAAAGACTTTGCTAACAGCCGTGCCCCTTTGCCAGCCAGAACATCTCGCCTTGCACCCCTCGTTAAGTCCAGGTGGCACCCAAGTAAGTTGAGGGCTCCTCCTGAAGCCCAACGGTGGTCACACTACTGGTGAAGCCGAGCCGAGACCAGGGTGCTTGGCACTTGTTCTGGTATTGGGTGCCGGTCGTGACATTAAGCACTGAGTATCTTGACAGAGCTATATAAATAAGTGATGATGATGATGATGACATTGGTGTTCTGTATCAGACTTTCTGTTTTCAGCTTAAACCTCCAGGGCTAGGGCTTGAGCATGCTCAATTTGTTCCTCTCTCGCTCCTTCCCTCCCTGCTGTAATCTGTGCTCAGAGCTATGAGTGAGAAGGGAGAGACTCAGGCAGGAAATTATGTCACACCAAGCTAACATGGCAGCAGCTATCCTAAACAAACTTAGAGAAATTCTAGAGCTGTTTACTCAGGTATAGTAACGTATTCTACATAATAAATCAAGTATTCTAACTAGCACTATTATGGCTAATTGGCAATAAACTATCTCAGTAGCGTTCCTTCTTTAAGGACTAGTCTATAGATGGGCATACTGTACATAAATTAACCACAGGCAGCGGTTTGGCTCCACATACAGGCCAATATGCTACTGAGTGTACACCAGGATAATGCAGAAAAGACTCATCGAGATTCTGAACAACAATACTGATTTTTAATCCAAAAAGAAGTTTAGATATTTTCTAAGTTGAAAATGTTACATCATGGATTTCCGTTGTTCTCCTGAAGAAAGTATTGACAAGTTCATCAGCTTTACTGGTCTCTTGAGATTGCACAAGCGAATGAAAAAGAGAACAGATAACTCATAAACAAGCAATGTTCAGCAGCAATGAGCTGTGCAATGTTTGTCTCGTTTTAGTGTTTATTTTTTAATTACACACTAAATGCTTTTTTAAAAAATTTGATGCAGTGCCCCGTGTTTTCTAACCTCAATGCAAGATTTCCCATTCATAAAGAACACAGAGCACTCTTGGGACTTCACATGATGCCTTGATAAAGGTCCTTTGTGCAGGACTGAAACGTCGACTTACACCATTAAAGTTTTGCTCTGAGTTCTTTATGCTGGAATTATTTTTTGTGGCATCACCTGGGCCTTTTTTGGACCTTTTTCTAGGGATAAGTGGTCTGCATAACATGGATCAGTAGCCCTTGTCTATATTGAACACTTGCATAAAAATAAGCAAATCAGCAGACAGGTCAGTTCTTCCAATACCACAGCACAATCTAGTGGCCAAAAAGAAAAAACACCTTACAACCTGAATTTTTTGGAACATGCTGTACCTAACGGGGCACATTTACTTAGCTCGAATGAAGGATTAGAATAAAAAATACTTCGAATTTCGAAGTATTTTTTTGGCTACTTCGACCATCGAATTGGCTACTTTGACCTTCGACTACAACTTCGAATCGAACTAAAAACCGGTCGACTATTCGACCATTCGATAGTCGAAGTACTGTCTCTTTAAAAAAAACTTCGACCACCTACTTACTTCGCCACCTAAAACCTACCGAGCACCAATGTTAGCCTATGGGGAAGGTCTCCATAAGCTTTCTAAGTATTTTTTTATCGAAGGAAAAACGTTTGAACGATTATTCCTACGATCGTTCGAACCAACGAATTGCGGTAAATCCTTCGGTTTTACTTCGACGGTCGAATATCGAGGTTTAATTAACCCTCGATATTCGACCAATAGTAAATGTGCCCCTATATGTACCAAAATTCTGTATTAGGTTTATTGTTAGTAGCCCTTCTCAACAATGCGTCATATAGGCTTTGTGTAATTTGTGTACAGTTTATAAAAGAATTAGATTCATTATTGGTAGCCCTTCTTAACAATGCATCATATAGGCTTTGTGTTAGAGTCCGATTTTATTGGAAAACAGCTCAAATACATTATGTAGGCAATAGGATCATGAATCATCATCATCATTTATTTATATAGCGCTGTCAAGATACGCAGTGTGTAGCCTTATGGAATTTTTGTTTTTTTTAGATGGGGGTCGGTGACCCCCAGTTTGAAAGCTGAAAAGAGTCAGAAGAAGAAGGGAAATGATTCAAACACTATAAAACATAAAGACCAATTGAAATGTTGCATAGAATTGGCCCTGCTAAAAGTTAACTTAAAGATAAACCACCCCTATCATTTTGTGCGGTTTTGTTTTTGGTGGTTTCTGAGATATTTGATGTTTTAGACTGCTGATACCAGTGATGTATCAGAGCAACTATCCAGCATAACGAACTCCAACACAAACTCAGTTTTGCAGACAGAGAATATTTAAATATGTATATGTCGTTTTATTTCTTAGAGTTAAATCTTATATTTAATTTTTGTTTTCATGAAAGTTCCCCTTTCAGGAATCCGCTAACTTCTTTGTATGACAAAGCGATTTTACTATTACCCCTGCGTTATAAAGGTCATCAGCCCAACACATGGAAGAAGCTTTGCAGTGTTGGTTTCATTTTTATTGTGGTTATTTAATTTTTAATGGTTGTTTATGGTTTATTCCTTACTCCTAAAATATTCTTGTGCAGGGGAGCTCCCTCTCTCTCTGGCCGCCTGCACAAACCAGCTCAACATTGTGAATTACCTTTTGGACAACCCATATAGAAAGGCTGACCTTGCTGCCCGGGATAGTCATGGGAACACTGTCCTGCATGCCTTGGTCTTTGTGGCTGATAATACAGAGGAAAACACTGAAATTGTTTCCAAAATGTACAATGAGATCTTGAAGAAATCGGTGAAAATTGATCCCAAAGTTAAACTTGAAGAAAGTACCAATTGGGAGGGTTTAACTCCTCTGAAACTGGCAGCAAAAACTGGCAAAATTGAGGTGAGTAAAGACATACTGATGTAATGTATACAGATATGTGACCTATTATCCAGAATGCTCGGGACCTGGGGGTTTCCAGATAATGGATACTTCATACCTTAAGTCTACTAGAAAATCATTTAAATATTAAACAAACCCAATAGAATGGTTTTGCTTCCCATAAGGATTAATTATATCTTAGTTTGGATCAAGTACAAGCGACTGTTTTATTATTACAGAAAAAAAGGAAATTGTTTTTAAAGTTTTGGATTATTTGTTTATAATGGAGTCTATGGGGCAAATTCGCTAAGAATCGAAGTTGCGCCAGGCGCAACTTCGCCGCACTTCGCCAGGCGTATTTTCGCCAGCGCTCCGCAAATTCACTAAAATCCAAAGTTGCGCACAGGGGTAGCGTAAGTTTGCGAAGTTGCGCTAGCGTTGATTCGCTAAGTAAAGCGAAGTTACGCTAGCGAAGGCTAATTTGCATACGGCGCCAAATTCAAATTTCAATGGAGGAATACGTATCACCACTACAAATGGCTAGAAAAGCTTCAAAACATCAAATAAAATTTTTATTTTGCCCTACACATGTGCCCACTGTCTAGGTAAGTTGCCATGAGTCAGGAAATGTAGGGGGGAAGGAGGGGAGCCCCAAAAAAAATTTCGATCTTTTTCAGCCTATCAGCCATCATGTAGAAAACACGCCAGCGTGTTTTGGGACTTAGAAAAAATTTTGACTTTTTTTGAAGCAATCCCTATATACTCTATTGCGCTTCGCCAGGTCTGAGGTGGCGAAGGAAGTCTAGCGTAAAAGGTAGCGTCAGTACACTGCGCGCGTCAGTGAATTTGCGTAGTTACTTCGCTAGCGAAAATTCGCCAGGCGCAAGGGTGCGAAGTAACACTGGCGTAGTTACGCCAGCGTTCGTTAGTGAATTTGCGCAGTAACGAAAATGCCAAACTCTAGCGAATTAACGCTAGCGTTCGGCGCTTCGGCGCTTAGTGAATTTGCCCCTATGGGAGATGGCCGTTATATAATTCGGAACTTTCTGGATAACGGGTTTCCGGATAACAGTTCCCATACTTCTACTGAGAACGAGAGGAAGGGGGTAGAACAGATTTATTTAAAAAGGGAACTTTGGAAGGGCCTGACACCAAAAAGAGAGAGGGTAATAATTATTCATTTCATTACTAATTTATTGTCATTATCATGTATTTTATCACCCACTTACCTGCATCTAACAGAATATATTGGTAGGATTTAACCCCCAAATGACTCTTTGGACTTTGCTTCCTATTAAACTTGGAAGCCCAAACAAAAAGAATCAGTATAAAGGAGTCCATATACTAAGGTGCAACAAGAAAATGTATAAGAAAAGTCACCAGAAAATAAAATTCCCCTGTTTTTAAAAGGGAGATTTTTCATATTTATTTATTATTTATTTTCATATATATTTTAGTCTATTTTGAGATGAGTTTTTAACATCTACTCCTTATTACCATATGCTACATGACCCAATACTACTATATAATGTGACCACTAAGGTGTGCGCTCATGCGTGTGCGCAAACAAATTGTGAGGCCAGTGCACACAACAAATTATGGTGCCTAGTTATGGGCGAATAATTTCCCTCAGCGGCGATTTTGAATCAAATTTCCGTGTTTCACCGCCGGTGAATAAATCCGCGAAACTGCCACAAAAAATTTAGGATGCGCGTCGGAAAAATCACTTGTGTCAAAACCGTCGCACGTCAACATTGACATTAGCGCCAGTGTGAAAATTTACGTGAGAGTCAGAAATAAAGCGGGCGTCAAGATTCGTGTTTTGCTAATTTTTTTGCCTTTTCGGCAAAGTGAAACGGGACAAAGTCGCCCATCACTAGTGGTGCGCACAGAGACATTTTGGGGCAGATTTATCAAAGGTCGAGGTGAATTTTTGAATGAAAAAAATTCGAATTTCGAGTTATTTTTTGTGTACTTCAACTAGGGAATAGTCCAAATTCGATTAGAATTTGAAAAAAATTTGAATATTGAAATTTATCATGTACTGTCTCTGTCTAAAAATTTGACTTCGACCATCCGCCATCTTAAACCTGCCAAATTGCTGTTTTTTAGTCTATGGGGGACCTCCTAGACCTAGAACCTACTTGGAGTCAATTGGTGGACTTTGAAAAATCAAAGTTTTTTTTTGAGAAAAACGTTGAATCGAATTCGATCGAATGGGTTATTCCTTTGATTCGAATACAGACCTATTCAATCGAAAACTGACCTATTCGACCAAAAAAAAAAACTTCAAATATGAAAGAAAAACGTTTCTTGTGACAAGCTCAAATCAGTGGGTTTCCATTCAAAGGTTTGTTGCATAGTGTAAAAAAAAAATAAAGAATTTTGTGAACATTCAGAGAATTGTCTCACTGCATAATAGTTTTCTAAAAGGAAAGTCTCGGAAACACAGATGTTTCTTGGCAACAGTCTCACATGTTTTGTTTCTGACTTGTCTCCACCACAAAACTCTGATAGTAGCCCCTTTACACAGTAGTTGACGTAGATGTGGAAGGTAGGGACCAGGAAATGTGCATTGATTAACCCTCCCTCTTTTTGTATGTTTGTTGTTAATTTGGCCATATCAGTAGCACTTCCATTTATTTATATATTTTTACTTAGCTTAGAGTGCTCCCACAAACCCACCACAGATGTGGAAGTTAGACTAGCATGTACCAAAAATATATCTACTAGAAGTAAATTTAGAGCAACTGGACTTGCTGAGTAATCATTGAAGAAGTTTCACTACTCATCTGAACACCTACTTCAACTAAGTTCAACTCAAGAGCTTAAAGGGATACTGTCATGGGAAAAAAAAAAAATTCAAAATGAATCCGTCAATAGTGCTGCTCCAGCAGAATTCTGCACTGAAATCCATTTCTCAAAAGAGCAAACAGATTTTTTTATATTCAATTTTGAAATCTGACATGGGGCTAGACATTTTGTCAATTTCCCAGCTGCCCCAAGTCATGTGACTTGTGCTCTGATAAACTTTAATCACTCATTACTGCTGTACTGCAAGTTGGAGTGATATCACCCCCTCCCTTTTCCCCCCCAGCAGCCAAACAACAGAACAATGGGAAGGTAACCAGATAGCAGCTCCCTAATAAAGCTGGCCATAGACGCAACGATCCGATCGTACGAATCGTGGATACGTACGATTTTCGGACCATGTGTGGAGAGTCCCGACATTTTTCGTCCGTCGGAGATCGGTCGTTTGGTCGATCGGACGGGTTAGAAAATTTCTGTCGCCTGCCGATAATATCTCTGCGTGTATTGCCGATCATACGATTTTCAGAGGGAGACTGTCACTAGTGTTGTCAGACATAAGTATCGTACGATTGCTGTCAGGGGCAGAACATTGGGTGATCTGTTCTTATTTGATCGGAATGGTAAAGACTTTGATCTGAATGGTTAGTGGAGGGTCGGGAAATGGGAAAGTCCGATCGTACGTTGATTAGTACGATCGGATCTTTGCATCTATGGCCAGCTTAACACAAGATAACAGCTGCCTGGTAGATCTAAGAACAACACTCAATAGTAAAAACCCATGACCCACTGAGACACATTAGTTACATTGAGAAGGAAAAACAGCAGCCTGCCAGAAAGCATTTCTCTCCTAAAGTGCAGGCACAAGTCACATGACCAGGGGCAGCTGGGAAATTGACAAAATGTCTAGCCCCATGTCAGATTTCAAAATTGAATATAAAAAAATCAGTTTGCTCTTTTGAGAAATGGATTTCAGTGCAGAATTCTGCTGGAGTAGCACTATTGACTGATGCGTTTTGAAAAAAACATGTTTTCCGATGACAGGATCCCTTTAAGTTGAACTGAAGAAGCTACTAGGATGAGAAGTTAAACATCTCAATGATTACTCAGCAAGTCTAAATGCTCTAATTTTACTTCTAGTAGATATGTCATGACCTGGATGAATGAAAACCTTCACAGACATAACAAAAACATACAAAACTGCACCTGTATGGCCCAGGGTTGAATTAAAAAGCCAACAGTAGTGATCTGGTCTTGAGAGACTGGTGCCATTACCAGTTGTAGTACTTACACTGGGAAGAAGTGTCTAAGTCTACTCCATGTACTACAACATGTACTATTACAATTACCAGAGCCATGTGCAGGTATTTGGCAAAAGAGCAGCACCAGGCAAAACCAGCCAGAGACACTAGGCAACCTGGGCGGCCGTAGTATCTAATAGGAGCACAAAAAGCGAAAAGGACACACAAGCTGGCCATATTGGTGAGAATGGACCAGACTAGGGGTAGGAGGCTGAGAAGGAATGTGCCTGGCATCTCCCCAGCTTTGCGCCCTAGGCATGTGCCTACTCTGCCTACCCCTAGTTCTGGCCGTGCAAAAGAGTACTACTTGAACGCCTAATATTGCCTAATTGACTATATTTTTGATTAGCTGCTACTTATTCTTGATGTTTTTCTCTCATGTAGCTGTTCAAAAACATCCTTCGGCGGGAGGTGACCGAGTCAGAATACAAGCACTTGTCTCGGAAGTTCACAGAATGGACTTATGGCCCCGTGCACACATCTCTTTATGACCTTTCCTCTGTGGACACTCATGAAGAAGATTCGGTCTTGGAAACCATTGTTTTCAAAAGCAATGCCAATGTAAGTCTAATAAAGTGTTGGGAGACCTCAGTGTGCAGTATATTTAGCCTACAGGGTTTCTGAAGTTGGGGAGTTACCAGACTTACCATATATCACATGTCCAAGCCTGTTATTTCCCACTATGCTCTTGGAAATCAGGTCATATTTTGTAGAAGACAGCACTTATTTTATCTCAATTTTTAGTCATCAAAGGGGTAGAACAAATTACAAAGTTGTAACAAAGTCTAGTAACCCCTAGCTACCAATTGTGTTTGTTTACAAATGACACCTGGTGA
Organism: Xenopus laevis; assembly: GCF_017654675.1. Taxonomy (NCBI): domain Eukaryota; kingdom Metazoa; phylum Chordata; class Amphibia; order Anura; family Pipidae; genus Xenopus; species Xenopus laevis. The sequence continues at coordinate 6,923,857 of NC_054374.1, forward strand.
TTGGTTGCTATAGGTTACTAGCCATTGAGCAAACTTTCATTCAAATACCATCAAAGACTTTAAAGGTCAGGCTCATTGAGGCGCAAGGGCGCAAGGTAAAAAAACTTGCCTCAGGCTGCATTTCCCCACAAGCCAAATTTCTGGGTTTTAAATCGGAAATTCGGCTCTTCTAGTGCATGAAGTGCATCTCTGCACTAGTGATGTTCCCCCCTGGACTCACTCCAATGGAAGATGGGAAGAAGAGCGGTGGGGAGAGGGATGGCATCACAGGACCAGTTTAGGGGCCAAAATTGCCCCTGTAGAGGTGATTACTGTCAGTAGTTAGTGTTGACAGGGTAATAATACCAGCATAAGTCACTCAGGAGCAGGGTTACCTGATTTACATTTCAAAACCAGCCAAAGACTATAAAAAAACTAGCCAAAAAGTAGCCACAACCCATTTTAGGTTGATTCGGTAAGATTTAGTCACCCGGCGATAAATTGCATCTTCTTTGGGGCGACTAATCACCATGAACTGCCTCCCACCGGCTAGAATCTAAATCACTGAAGGGATGGCACTCGGAGCGCTTCGTTTTCTGAAGTTTCCTCATGAGACAACTTCGGGCGACTTCGGAAAACGAAGTGCACCGATTGCCATCCTGGAAGCGATTTACATTCTTTACATTTGAGTGTGTGTCTCTGCCCTTAAAAGTAGCCCAAAATTTTGTACACTGAAAAATCTTAATAAAGTAAAACAATAAGGGTATCAAATCAATGAACTGTCTGGGATTTTCCAATAACTTTTCTTACATTAAAGGGGGGACATTTTTAGATTTTCCTGGTTTGGACAGATTTCTATAGAAATGAAAAAGTGCATTTTTGGTGAGCAACAGTCTCTAGGGTATTCCAAGCAAAAAAGGGCCCTTTCCCAGAATACCTTGTGACCTATACAAAAACCAACATAGTATTGCTGCTCTTGATGGATAGGGGGGTATCCAAAGTCACTTGTGTTTTCATACATCACAAACAATTGTGTTATAATATTTCTCTATATATTATGAAAGCTATACTAGTTTCAGGTAATTTGGTTTAGTGGCACTTACCCCTGTCTACCAGAGTCACCACAAGAAACACATGGTACATACATTAGAAAGATGAATAAACTCACCGCAAGGATAACAATCCCCACACAAAATGAGGGACTGGGGTGTGACCAGGCAACGCAAAAGCGACTGTGGGGTGTTCGAATAGAAAGGAGTGAAGTCTGGACCGATGAACTGCTTAGCAGCTTGAGCTAGGCTATCGATGTTCCCCCCGCTGGATTCCACAGCTGGTACATGCCAAAGCGTGCAAGCAAAGAGCAGACTAAAACCTAACGTGGGGTTAATTTGCATTAAAAAAATTGGGTGGGTTTTGAAAGTCCAAACCAACAGCAACTTCCAAAACTAGCCCATATCCGTATGTTGGCGGGTTTGGACTTTTAAAAGTTTTAAAAACTAGCCCAATTTGGCTAGTAAGCCACCAAGTTTTTAAAAACTAGCCCAATTTGGCTAGTAAGCCACCAACCTGGCAACCCTGCTCTGAAATGCTTCAACTGACACTCTCTATATCAGGGATCCCCAACCTTTTGAACCCATGAGCAACATTCAGAAGTAAAAGGAGTTGGGGAGCAACACTAGCAGTGCACTTGGTTTTATATAACCAAAACTTGCCTCCAAGCCTGGAATTGAAAAATAAGCTCCTGCTTTGAGGCCACTGGGAGCAACATCCAAGAGGTCGAAGAGCAACATGTTACTCACGAGCTACTGGTTGGGGATCACTGCTCTATATTATCTACAGTCATAGATGAGGTTTTGCCAATTGTTTTTGATACTCTAATACCTCGAGAGACTGAGCTTTAGTCTAAAAGCAAAGGCCATATGGGACCCTCAGGGCTAGGGTACGAGTGTGAAGCCCTGGAAACCATTCCCAATCAATTGCAATTAATTTTTTGGGTGATGACTGACCATTTAGAGATCTTAAACAGTATATCATCACCCTTACTAATATTTGCCTGCCTCTTTCTTGCAGAATCGGCATAACATGGTGGTATTGGAGCCCATCAACACTTTGCTGGAGGAAAAATGGGAAAAATTTGCAGGAAAAATATTTTATATCAAATTTTTCTTATACATTTTGTACATGATAATATTCACAGTGACTGCTTACCATAGGCCACTCCAAGGACAGGCAAGTAATGACCGGGAGAGGGCCTGTTAAAAGGGGAAATAGTCCTCATTTTCTCGAACTGTTTAGTAATACATACATAGGATATTAAACAATGGAAGAATAATTTCTCTGCACAGATTTATTTGTTGCATAACTTTCATATTATGGATTTCTCACACGGGAGATGTGCTACACTGGTAACTTCTTTGGAAGAAAACTTAAGAATTGACATTGCACAGCATATTTAAAAATTTTCATTAAAATAAGGCAAAGCATTTCAGCACCAAAATGTAAATATATTGAAGATAGTTTTACTCTTTGATCATCTGCCTCTGCAGTATCAAGCTGCAACAAATAATTCCATAAATCAGTAATAATGACCTTTTGGGTTTGAGCCTCGTTGCTGAGATGGTTGATTTTATTTGTTACAGTATTTCGAACAACTCACTGTTTTTTCTTCCATCACAGCCTCCTTTTCCCTTGGAAGGAACAGCTAAAAGCAACCTCCGCGTCATTGGAGAAATTATCATGATGTTTGGGGCGATTTATATCTTAATATGTCAGGTACTGAACCAAACATGGCTGCTTCCGCTAGTTCTCTGCAATCATTACTGTACATTACTCCATATGTAATGAAAGCTCAATCTGCATATAATTATTAGCACAGATAGCAGACAATACTTTGCTTTATTTTATGCACATGCTTTAACTGTTTATTATAAATACATTATACACAATGGGAACATGATTCCCATTATACAGTTGTGTTCAGAATAATAGCAGTCCGACATTACTAACCGGATCAATCACTGTTTTTGGTAGAAATTATATTTCTATATGGCAAATAATTTACTAGGTGTAGTAGAGTAATAGAAACCAACAGGCATGACATTCTGCTGATTCTGTGTCACTGAATCATTAATTGAGGCTTGTTTAAAATAATAATAAATGTAGTAAAATGGGTTGTTCCAACCATTGTTCAGAAGAACAGCGTACTTTGATTAAAAATTTGATTGGAAAGGGGAAAACGTATAAAGAAGTGCAGAAAATGATTGGCTGCTGAGCTAAAATGATCTCAAATGCTTTAAAATGGCAACCAAAACCTTAAATAAATGAAAGAAAACAAAAAACTACCATTGGAATGGATAGAAGAACAGTCAAAATGGCAAAGACTCAGCCAATGATCAGTTCTTGGAAGATGAAAGAAGGAGTAAAGTTACATGTGATACTGTTACAATTAGAAGACGACTATGTGAAGCCAAGCTATCGGCAAGAAGTCCCATTGCTGAAAAAAAGACTGAAGAGCTTACAGTTTGCCAAAGAACACATTGACTGGCCTAAAGAGAAATGGTGCAAAATGTTGTGGACTGATGAAAGCAAGATTGTTCTTTTGGGGTCTAGGGACCGCAAACAGTTTGTCACACGACCCCCAAACACCGAATTGAAGTCACAGTACAGAGTGAAGCCGGTGGCACAAACATTATGATATGGGGATGTTTCTCATACTCTGGTGTTGGGACTATTTATCTCATACCAGGGATCATGGATCAGTTTCAATACATCAACAAGACAACGACCCCAAACTCACCAGTAAATGAGCAACATCTTGGTTCCAGACCAACAAGATTGACATTATTGAGTGGTCAGCCCATGCCCCAGACCTTAATCCAATAGAAAAATGATGGTCTGACATCAAAAATGCTGTTAGTGAGGCAAAAGCAAGAAATGCAGAAGAATTGTGGAATGTAACAGGTGCCAGAAGTTGGTGAAGTCCATGCAACACAGATGTGCAGCACTGCTTATACAACTAAATATTAGTTCAGTGATTCAAAGGTAAGCAAAGGGGTCGAATTAAAAATTGAATTCAAATTTTCGATTTTTTTTTCTTCGAAACTCTCAAATTCGAATTATGAATCATCCAAACTCGATTTGAGTTTTAATTAGAATTTTGAGATTTATCATACCCTGGCCCTTTAGGAATTTGAAATTGACTATTCGCCACCTAAAACCTGCCAAGTTCATGTAAAAGCCAATGGGAGAGGTCGAGGGCCCAATTTGGACATGTTAGTAGCCTTCCTGACATTCGAGTTTTTTTCAGAGAAAAAAAAACGCGAATCGAGTTAAGTCAAATTTGGTTTGAGTTTTCAAGTCGGTAAAATTAGTGCCAGTTTTAGATATTCCCTTTTTAATCCTTAAATAACCCCCCCCAATCGAATTTCGAGTATAAAAAAACTCATGTGAATTCGAAATTCGACCTTCGATGAATGTCCCTCCCAATGTTTGAGTTTGTAAAGAAGAATGCAAACACTGCTTTTTTTCTCCAACATCCTGATATTCACTTTTCTTCACTTTCTGTAAAGGAAATAAAAGCTATTATAAGAGTTTTGAGATTTATTCACTTTTTTTTAAACCCACTGCTATTATTCTGAAGACAACTGTATACCATGGTGTGACAAGAGCTCTGATAATGCTGGAAGCTGCAGGCTCAAAGGGGTTGGGCTGGCAGGTCACATGGGCAGGAAGCTGTTTGCTCAGAGAGGTCAGGAGGAAGTGGGAGTGCCTGCTGGGGAGGAAGTTGCAGAAAAGACTTGTAGCTGTAACTACCAGGGGAGCAGGGGGTACGATTGGGCCAGGGCCCACACCCCCTCAGGGCCCCCCAGCAGCTCGCACGCCACTGACTCTTGTGGATTTCCCGGCGGTTCCAGTCGTACGGAGGGGGGCAGGGGGCCCAGCTGTACGTCCCGTGCCAGGGCCCGCCCCCCGCTAGTTACGTTACTGGCTGTGTTAGCTGATGACTGCACAACAGAGTTAAGCTGCGGTGTCCCCTCCATTTAGACTGTGATTCCTCAGAGCCGCACCCCATGTTATGTTACTGGACTATTGCACCCGGTTATACACAAGTGCAGCTGGAATACTCACACTGACTTTCCCTCTTGCTGGACTGCCTGAAAAGAGACTGGAGGTGATCTTATATGAGAATCTTATGTGAGACTGTTGCCTTGGGCCAGGTGCTGCCTGAAGGGACTAGGCCATGAATACACACTGAGTTGTGCTCCAGTTGAGCAGTTGTTCCCTACCAGATGCATAAATTGCTTGTTATTAAAGTTTCCTTAAAGTTTCCTTGTACTGTTACCTGCCTGCACATGGTGCCCAGTGCGAGTGATCCCACCGCTGCCACCAGTTTGTGATGTCGCAGAGCACGGGACTGGTTTATGGGCACATAAGAAGTACACAGGCAGGTAACAGTACACGCAATCCCTTTATGCATCTGGTAGGGAACAACTGCTCAACAGGAGCACAAGATAGTAGAGAGAATTAAATTCGGTCTTAGTCAGTGATATATTGGGATGTTAGGGGGTCCCAACTTGAATTGTTTTAGGGCAACACTGCCAGATGTAGACCTGTTTTATCAGTCAAGATTGGTACAATCTTATGTTCATTCAAATAAAGAAAAAACTCACAAATTCACATTTGATAATCTTTTGATAAATAGGCATTCCCCTGTCTCTTCCAATACTGCACTGAAGTATCATGTGACAAGCTCCAAATCTCACATTTTGATAAGTAGACCCCTTAATATCCTTATAACATTATACTTCTATTATGTTCTATATATTTCAATGATCTCATGTGAACTACTTTTCCCCTTTTTGCCATGGTTACATTATGGTTGTTGAGGAATCTGCCTGGAAACTGTGTTTTACAGCTATTAACCAACACCTTTAGCAATGTAAACAAATCCTTTAGCAAACGTACACTTGGGAAACTGACAATATGTCTAGCCCCATGCAAAATTGCAAAATTAAATATAAAAAAATCTGTTAAAAATCTTTTAAAAAATGTATTTCAGTGTAGAATTCTGCCCGCGTAGCACTATTAACTGATGTGATGTTTTCCCGCTACAGTATCCCTTTAAGTATTATATACATTTGGAGGATTGTTAATTGGTAACCAAAAGTATATATATGCTGGGGTGAACATGGCCCCCCTTGCCTCCCTATTTCCAGTGCCTATTCTTGAGACACAGGTAGCAATTAGAAAAGGCATCATTATACATAAATATACTGTATATATATATATTTTTTTAATTTCTAGCCTTATTTATATAGCTTATGACAGACTAAGGTCTTATATTGCCCCTTTAAATGGAAAATAATTGTTATAATTAGTCCTAAATTGTCAGCTTGTAAAATTGCATTTTGAGACAATTCTTTTTCTTTCCTGTTGATCAGATTATTTATTTCTGGAAGCGGCGGCCTTCCCTGCAGATTTTAATGATGGACGGTTATTTTGAGATACTCTTGTAAGTTTTTGCCTATTCATTTTTTTTCTTTAGTGTGTCTTTAAGAAGAGTAATTCCTGCAATGACCAATGAAACTTTGTTTCCCCAGTTTTCTCCAGGCGCTAATACTACTGTGCAGTGGGGCAACTTACCTGGCAGGAGGTGAAGTGTATGTAGTCCTGATGGTGTTCTCACTGGTGATTGGCTGGGTGGATATGCTGTACTTTACCCGTGGGTTTCAGCAGACAGGAATCTACAGCGTCATGATCCAAAAGGTCAGAAATACTACAGATCTTGTTCCTGTAAACTGAGGCTCCCCAACCTTTTTTTTTTACCTGTAGTCACACTCAGATGTAAAAAGAGTTGGAGAACAACACAAGCATGAAAAATGTTCCTTGGTGGCACAAAATAAGGGCTGTGATTGGCCATTAGGTAGCCCCTAGTGATGGGCGAATTTGCGCCGTTTCGCTTCGCCGAAAAATTCGCGAATTTCGCAAAACGACGAAAAATTCGCGAAACGGCGCCGGCGTCTAGTTTTTGACGCCGGCGCCCGTTTTTCGACGCCGGCGCCCGTTTTTGACGCCGGCGCCCGTTTTTGGTGCCGGTGTCCATTTTTTCGAAAAAAAAAATTTGACGCCGGCGAATTTTTGCCACGAATTTTCGCGGGCGTTTCGCGAATTTATTCGCTGGTGGCAAAACGCGCAAATTCGCCGCAAATTCACGCCTGGCGAATAAATTCGCCCATCACTAGTAGCCCCTATGTGGACTGGCAGCCACTGGGAGCAACATCCAAGGTGTTGGTGAGAAAAATTTGTGAAACGCATTGAAGTCAATGGGTGTCAATTTTTTTACACTAGACAAATTTTTACGCATGCAACAATTTTTCTCGCTCCAAATGATTCTTATGGCGTTTTTTTGTGTGCAAATGCATTAGTCAATGGGAAGGGGGGGTGGGGGTGATATCACTCCAACTTGCAGTACAACAGTAAAGAGTGACTGAAGTTTATCAGAGCACAAGTCACATGACTGGGGGCAGCTGGGAAACTGACAATATGCCTAGCCCCATGTCAGATTTCAGAATTAAATATAAAAAAAATCTGTTTGCTTTTTTGAGAAACACATTTCAATACAGAATTCTGCTGGAGCAACACTAATAACTGATGCATTTAAAAAAAAAATCCCCATAACAATATTCCTTTAAAATCTCATTTGGGGTATTAAGGCAGTGCTATATGTGTAGCATGAGGCAAGTAATTACCTTCTCTTTTCAGAAGGCGTTACACTGCATGTACAGAACAGAAATCATTATAATTTTCCTCTTTCTCTTTTTTGGTTTAGAATGTTTTTAATGTTATGTTTTATGTTGTTTTTTGTGTTTAGACCATCCTGAGGGACATGCTCCGCTTCCTCTTTGTGTACCTGGTTTTCCTCTTTGGCTTTGCAGCAGGTAATGTACTGATTCTAGTGCCGCCTTTCTCAGACTCTCTTGCAGTTCTGCGGTTTGAGTGGACTCTTTGCTACTGAGACTCTTTGCTACTGAGACTCTTTGCTATGGTTCACTTTTAGGCTTTTTATTCTGTATATTAAAAAAATTCCTAGTCGGTCATAATTTTTTATACTTCTTGTATATTTCCTTTTCTGCCTCTTTCCATCTTGCATTAAAATGCTATCCAGTTGTTGGGGGTCACTGGAAAAGGAAGCATCTCCCCCTCCCAACTCTAAACAGGTGCAGTTATATGCTGAATTAATTCTTAAAGGAGAACTAACCCTTAAAAATGAATGTGGCTAAAAATGGCATATTTTATATAGTGAACTTATTGCACGAGGCTAAAGTTTGAGCTTGTCAATAGCAGCAATGATCCAGGACTTCAAACTTGTCACAGGGGGTCACCATCTTGGAAAGTGTCTGTGACACTCACATGCTCAGTGGGCTCTGATTGGCTGTTGAGAAGCTAAGCTTAGGGCTCGTCACTAATTATCCAGCAGAAAATGAGCTTCCCTGGCTGTAATATAAGCTGATGCTACAGGTTTGCTGATTATTCAATTCTGATGCTAATTGCACTGGTTTCTGTGCTGCCATGTAGTAATTATGTGTATTAATTACTAATCAGCCTTATATTGTGACATTTCTATTCTGTGTGTACTGTATATTGTGAGTGGGTCCCTAAGCTCAGTAAGTGACAGCAGCACAGAGCATGTGCAGTGAATCAGCAGAAAAGAAGATGGGGAGCTACTGGGGCATCTTTGAAGACACAGATCTTTACTGCTAAAGGGCTGTGGTTGCCTTGGGCTGGTACAGAAGCACAAAACATAATTTACAACATTTCTAGCTACTTCTTTAGTTCAACTTTCCTTGTCCTTTAAGGGGGACTTTCTAATATAAAGGTGAGCAAAGCCTTTACCCTCCTCCTCTATCTTTCTATTTATGACCTCTCCTATTCATCTTGAAGGTTGTCATTTAAGCCACTGCTGGTTGTTAGAGTATAATTGTGCTGAAACACAAGAGATGCTACATAATTCAAAAACCACAAAAAAAAAAGAAAACAAATATGAAAGAAAAATTAAAAAATATTGAAAAATATATAAAAAATACTACTAAGTGCAAATTATCATAGAATATCTCTTCTTCTTCTTTCATAGTAAGAGTTTATTTAAAAGTAAACTCCCCCTGGACTAGTGATCTATAATGGTGATCTGTAAAGATTTTTTTTATAGGATAAAACATTGCATTGCAGATTGGTTACACATTTTCCTGCAGAGATAATGTATAGATCTTCAGTGTTTGTAGACACCAGGCTGTAACCTTAATTTTAATTTCAGTAGTGATGATTAAAATGGATAATTTTAATGTGCTGAGCTAGATAAGCATGGAATTCATAAGGATGAAAAGCATTAGTTACTGTATATATGGGATCCATTATTTGGAAATCTGTTACCCAAAAAGGTCCAAATTATGGAAGGCCATCTCCCATAGGGACAGATTCAATAAAGGGCGAAGTGGCTAATGCTAGCGACTTTTCACCAGCGCTGCCATCCGCAGGGACATCGCCAATTCTCTAGCAGGCGGCTATTCGGTCCCTTTCACTAACATTCATTCACACTCTATCGCCAGGTGACTTTTTGCTCTGGCGAACGATCATTACTCCGCAAATTCACTATGTGGATTTTACTTTGCCACCTTAGACCAGGTGAAGTGCTATAAAGCCGCTAGATCTTCCTCAATCTTCTGTCACTTACATCATATCCTGTCTGCCGAAAATGCATTAAAGTTCAAAAAACGCTGGCGACCTTTTTCCTTTTTTAAGTGGGATTGGCTGCAAAAGTCCTAACTTACTTTTTTGGGTAACCAGTTTTCTCCAGACATTTTATAACATATGGAACATTCATTTTACAGTGGGCTCATGTGTCGGGCATTCTATTAACTCTCTTGTCTTTATTAAGGTTCCCTGGACATTTGTAATAAAAAGTGGTAACCTCAAGTATTTGCACCAACATTTATAATAAAGACGTCCATACAACTTTAAATTACCCGCCGTATGCAAATTGACCTAAGCGCAAGATCACTAGTGAATTTTTGCTAGGCACAAGCGAACGCTAGCGCATCTTCGCTATGAAATTCTCCCACTGCCGAAGTAACGTGAGCGAAAAGCCCCCAGCGTTCATCGCCCAGGGCACAACTTCGCATATTAGTGAATTAGCGTAGTGGTAGCGAATTTGCGCCTGGCAAAGTGGTGCGATGTATGCGAAGCGGTCGCTGGCAACAATTCGCTCTTTAGTGAATCTGCCATATTTTAATGGAGAATTCATTTTTCTCTGCACAAGTAAAACAGTAACTTGTACTTGATCCAAACTAAGATATAAATATTCCTTATTAAAGGAAAAAATAATTCTATCGGGTTTAAAGGAGAAGGAAAGCTACGGAGGCATTTTATTGCCAATAGATTAGCTGCAATATTGCAAGCTAGAATGCTATATTTATTCTGTAGAATGTTTTACCATACCTGAGTAAAAAGCTCTAGAAGCTCTCTGTTTGTTTAGTATAGGAGCTGCAGTATTAATGTGGTGTGACATCACTTCCTGCCTGAGTCTCTCCCTGCTCTGGGCTCAGATTACAGTAGAAAAGGGAGGGGGCAGGGGAAGAGGAGCAAACTGAGCATGCTCTTGCCCAGGGCAATGAGGTTTAAGCTGAAGTCAGGAAGTCTGATACAGAAGCCCATGAGTACACAATAGAAGGAAAGAAATGCAGTGTTTCTTTTGACAGGGGACTCAGAGCAGCACTACTTTGGGGGTTTACTGGTATATTTAGATAGACCTTTCTGATAAGGCTTACTTAGTTTTAAGGTTTCCTTCTCCTTTAATTAATGTAATTGTTTTTTAATAGACTAAAGTTACAGAGATTCAAATTACAGAAAGATCCCTTGTGCGAAAAAAACCCCACCAGGTCCCGATCATTCTTGATAAAAGCTCCCATACCTCTAGTCAGAAAAAGAAGTTCCCCAAAATGGTACGGTGCATATACTGTATGTATGTGAGTCCATAGTAGCCTATAATTGTCCTCTAATTTCCTATAATGCAGCTATTTATTTATTTATTTCTGTTAGCAGATTCTAAGGGCCCTATTTATTAAAATTCAAGATGTTTCTTCATGATTCATGAAAGCCACAGGAAAATAAATAGTTCTTGCATTTTGTTTAATTAATCGAAAAAAAAATCTCAAACATTTGGATGAAAAAAAATCCGGTATCTAAAAACTTGTTGAGGTCCTATAGAATTCATTGGAAGGTATAATTTCAACATCCCAACTATTAGGGTAATGGCACACCTAGGGTTTTGACTTGACAAAATTCCTTGCCCTTGCACGTGCTGGGAATCGCTACAGGTAAAACACCCAGATTGTGTATTCCCAGTAAAAAGCATTTTTGCACAATGACAACTTTTGCTTCATTAGATATTGTAATAGTTATTTCTCTGAGATGGGCAGACTGTAGAGCTTAATTCCATGGTCCCTGTCATTCTTCCTGCGTGGCTCTGTAACATTTTTAATATATATATATGGTAACGACTCGTTCCTTGGTTTTTCTTCAGCTCTGGTGACCCTGACTGTGGAAGCCCCTCAAGAAGCAGCAAATGGAACGGAGAAGAGCGAGGCAGGCTCATCCTATGGAGGGCTTTATATCACTTCTTTGGAACTCTTTAAATTTACCATTGGCATGGGAGACCTGGAATTTAATGAGAACTTGAAATTCAAGCATTTCTTCATGTTCCTGCTGATCCTCTATGTGATCTTGACCTACATCCTCCTGCTGAACATGCTCATTGCTTTGATGAGTGAAACGGTCAATAAGATTTCTAATGAGAGCAAAAGTATTTGGAAACTTCAGGTGGGTTGACCTTTATCTCATGGGCTGTTCGATTTTTGTGCTCTGTCATTTAAGGGGGGTAATCTATCAAAAGCCTTTGCTGATTTGGACATTTTTTCAAACTCTTCATTTTAGTGCTAAAGTCAGTTTTCAGCTAGACTAACATACATCTGTTCCCATTGCACTTATGAAGGCAGAATGTTACCCCAGTATGTCTAGAGTACATCTCTGGTCTTTCTGCCTTTATAAAAGTATATAAAGCTACAAAAACAAAGCAAAGAGCCCCCAAAACCCCAGTAGATGTGATAGTACTGGGTTAACAAAGAAGCCTGAATATTACTTACTAAAGATTCCCCACTTGGCTTTATTTAGAGGAAAACACAAAAAATTCTACATTGGAGGCTGCAAACCAAAGTGACACAAAGGAGGCACAGCCAGTGTCGGACTGGCCCAGAGAAAACTCCCGGTGGGCCCAGGTGTCTGTGGCCTCTTGCTTCAAATCATTTGGTCTATTTCATGGTCATTCTCTATTTCTTTATGGAAACGAAGAGGCTTAATAATGGAAGAATAGAGTATAATATGTAGAGAAAAGAGACTAGGAGAATAAAGAAGGTTGAGCGAGGAGAGAAGGAATAATAGTTTGGAAAGTGGGCCCACGGTCTAAGGTTTTCTGGTGGGCCCCTGGCATCCCAGTCTGACGCTGGGCACAGCTGATACAGAGAGAAAGGGCAGTGGTAAAACTGCAGATTGCTTTAGATGACAACATACAGTGGGGCAAATTTACTAACCTCTGAAAATTCACCAGCAACCACTTCGCTCACAGCGCAACACTTCTCCAGGCGTAGATTCGCCATGACCACGCTAATTCACTAAAATGCGAAGTTGCGTCCAGGGCGCCGAACGATGGCAAAATTGAGCTAGCGTTACTGCGCCAAGTGAAGCAAAGTTGTGCTAGCGATGCCTAATTTGCAAACGGCGGGAAGTTAAAGTACAACGGACGTATATGTTGCAGCAAATACATTACACTACACAAGCCCGAAAAAGCTTAATAAAATAAAAAAAAATTGTTATGTAGCGTAAATTCGCCAGGCGTTAGGGAGCGAAGTACCGCTAAAGTCTATCTCCTTCGCTAGCGAAGTTACACCGGTGACCGTTAGTAAATCAGCGAAGTTCCGAAATGACGTAACGATTCACTCGCATTAGTCACTTCGCCCTTTAGTAAATTTGCCCCAGTATGTCTTGTGTGACTTGGGAATTGAGGCACAGTCCTGAGCTGGGGGAACACCACTGGCTGCTGTGGGTAATGCCTCCTGCATCTGCAGTTGTATTAATCACCAGGGGAAGTACGCTAATACTTATAGCAAATGTGTCATTTGAAGCCTCTGAAAGGAGAGAGGCACAGATATACAACATAAATCTGGTGTCATAGATCTGTAAACACAAGTTGTTGTACAATTGCTACTCCAGGCAGTTTTTAAAAGTTGCCTTATAATTGTAAGCTTCGGTAGTCTTAAAGGAACAGTAACACCAAAAAAAATGAAAGTGTTTAAAAGGAATAGCAATATAATGTACCGTTGCTCTGCACTGGTTAGATTGCTGTGTTTGCTTCAGAAAAACAACTATAGTTTTTATAAACAAGTTGCTGTGTAGCCATGGGGGCAGCCATTCAAGCACAGGATACACAGTAGATAACAGATAAGTACTACTATAGTTTATATAAACAAGCTACTGTGTAGCCATGGGGGCAGCCATTCAAGCACAGGATACACAGTAGATAACAGATAAGTACTACTATAGTTTATATAAACAAGCTGCTGTGTAGCTATGGGGGCAGCCATTCAAGTACAGGATACACAGTAGATAACAGATAAGTACTACTATAGTTTATATAAACAAACTGCTGTGTAGCCATGGGGGCAGTCATTCAAGCACAGGATACACAGTAGATAACAGATAAGTACTACTATAGTTTATATAAACAAGCTGCTGTGTAGCCATGGGGGTAGCCATTCAAGCACAGGATACACAGTAGATAACAGATAAGTACTACTATAGTTTATATAAACAAGCTGCTGTGTAGCCATGGGGGCAGCCATTTAAGCACAGGATACACAGTAGATAACAGATAAGTACTACTATAGTTTATATAAACAAGCTGCAGTGTAGCCATGGGGGCAGCCATTCAAGCAAAGGATACACAGTAGATAACAGATAAGTTCTGAAGAATCCCATACTGCAGAACTTATCTGTTATCTGCTGTGTATTCTTTGTCTTTTCTCCAGCTTTCATGTGTACACAAATTGATATTCTGTTCTGCAGCAGCTAATTATTACCAAACCAATGTCATGGATACATTCTTTATCCAAAGCTAGAATTATAGAATCTTCCTTGTGTATTTTAATATGGAAAATGAATATATATATATATATATATATATATATATATATATATATATATATATATATAGGTTCCACATTTCGTATGTGTGTGTGTATGAAATAAAAGCAAAAATTAACCATATGTTACAAAAGATACAAAGCTTGCAGAAATAACAGTAGCCTTAAGTTTCACATGTAAAATGTTACAGTTTTTGTTTTTATTCGTATAGAGAGCAGCCACAATTCTGGATATTGAGAGGTTCATTCCTCGGTTCCTTAGAAAGAAGCTGAAAATTGGACAATGGCTGACTGTGGGGAAACTTCCTGATGGAAACCCGGATAAGAGATGGTGCTACAGGTGAAAGAAAGGCTAAGTTGGGAAGACTCTACAGTCAAAGATGGATATAGTCTTGGTTTTGGCTTAAATGGGCAATTTGGCCATGTAGTGTATAAAACATTTTTTCATGGCAGTAATACTTTTGTTAAATGTGGAATGAATGAAAAATTATTGCATTACCTGCTGTATCATTTATTATATTCTTGATTCATTAGGAAATGTACAAGTGAAAGCAGGCAGATACTTATTCGGTTTTCCTGTACTTTAGAGTAGAGGAAATGGTCTGGGGATCATGGGAGAAGAACATCGCCCACATAAATGAGGAGCCGGGTGATGCAGAGAAGGGGAAACTCAGCTCATCTAAGAAAACTCCAGGTATGGCGAATTCAGAGTGTGGAGATGATTAACTCTGTGAAATTGACTATAACTATTAAAAGAGCTGAATGCTGTTTTTGTAGAACTTTTGAATGAATAAAAAAGGAGACTTCTGCCACATACTCTGGTCAAAGGTCATTCCATTCCAAAGCTCAGTGATTTATTTATAGCTTTATTATAGATCTCTAAAGGTAAAATCGTCAGTCCTTACATTTGGGGGAAAAAGGATACTGCACATAATTTTCATTTCAGCTGCTTGACATTTAAAAATATCATTCCTCAGTAGAGTCTGACTTTTTCATATCTAACAGCTACAACATCCATCCATTTGAGAAGCTAGTTATATGTCTTGATAAGGGATGATACCCTACTGAGACTATTTGTATTATGGACCATACAAATATTGTGCTGAATATGAACAGGACAAATGATGATGCTCTGGCAGGGTGCACAACACTTAGATACTCTTATGATTACTGGTCAGATTTATCCACAGTAGACACCGTAGGCCAACTAGCCCCATGTACTGTATGTACATTAGATAGCTGGCTGATACATTAGATAGGTATAAGAAGGGTTGGATGGTGTTTAGCAAGTGAGGGAATACAGGGATATGGGAGATAGCTCATAGTACAAGTTGATCCAGGGACTGGTCCCATTGCCATCTTGAAGTCAGGAAGGAATTATTTCACCCTCTGAGTTAAATTGGAGAGGGTTCAAGTGTTTTTTTTTTTGCCTTCTTCTAGATCAACTAGCAGTTAGGCAGGTTAAAATAGAGTTAAAAGTTTTGAACTTGATAGACGTATCTTTTTTTCAACCTAACTTACTCTGTTATTATGTTTCATCTAAAGGGAGGCCAGCTCAAGAGTGTGCAGCCTCTACTTTAGAGCTCTTTGCTAACATGAGTGACCATTACTTGTTTAACGTTTTTGATTCCCTTCCTGGCCTTTTCTCCCCTATTCCCACACTGATAGGATACCAACACTGACATATTAAACCCTTCAGCAGCAAGATATTTCGACTGTTAGCTCAAAGGGCTAACTAAAGCAGGGTAAGGCTGTATGTCCGAAGGATGTGAGGATCTCCAAAAATAAAGAGACAAATGTAAAAAGTAGAAAAATGTATTAGGACATGAAGACCTAACGCGTTTCGTGCCTATAGGGGGCACTTACTCATATGAGTAAGTGCCCCTATAGGCACAAAACGCGTTAGGTCTTCATGTCCTAATACATTTTTCTACTTTTTACATTTGTCTCTTTATTTTTGGAGATCCTCACATCCTTCGGATATAGTGTTTTTGGTTTTTGCACCTTGGGACTGAGGTGAACTGTGAGTGTTTTCTCCTTATTATTTCTTCTATTATATATTTTTGTATCTTTACTTATTTAACATTTATTTGCTGAGTGGTACCATAGACATTTTTTGTTACGTGGCAGTAGCACAAACCAAAGTATTTTAAGGCTGTATGTGCCAAATGCATAATACTGAGGGTAGTATCTTGTTTTATCTGCATCTTTTTAAAACTTTCACTTTTACATAATTTATATCACATATATATATATATATATATATATATATACTGTATATATATATATATATATATATATATATATATATATATATATATATATATATATATGTTAAATTTATATATCTGTCTGATAGAAACCACATTTTCATAGTTTTGGTAAGTCTGCCCTATATTTTTATGTACAACGTAGTGCAGTAATTAATCCTTTAACGCTGTTTTTTAAGGATGGAGTCAGTTGGTGGCCAAAGCTCGGGAAAAATCAAAGGAAGAGGAAGAAATGCCCCTCAATACGGTGTCTACAAGCACTCCGGAGGTCTAGAAACCAGCATGGACAATGACTTGATCCAAGGAATATGGTGTCAAGGATTCTCTTTTTCTTTCTGCCTACCCAGAGACTACAGTGTATAATGAAACATTGATTTCCAGGGGTTTAGGGAACAAGGACATTTCTGTTTACTTACCGAAATAAATACTTTTATTTATTCCATGACATTTAGCTGGAAGTTTCAGTGCTTATAAGAGAAGGAAATGTATTGAAAAAGGTAGAATGGTATAGCGTCAAGCTCAGTTATGAGTACTATGATGATTAACACTATGCCTAAAATCGGTCACAAGGTGCAAAGCCCAACAGTGTCATGTGTAAGGAAGCCCTGCACTAAGCACTAACCATAGATGGTCTGAGAGGTTATCGTCAGTATTGGATAAGACCCATGGAAAACAGGTCTTCACATGCTCATATGAGCCTGAGAAGCATAAGACTGGATCAGCTTGACTGGCTCATAATTTCCGTGGCCAAAATCTCATATATTAACCTGGCTGTAAAAAGGTGATCTAGTTATGAGGTATACAGAAGAAGGTGGTGGGTACATGTTTTGCCATCTGGGATATTACTCTACACTTACCTGTTACTGTAGGAGAAACTATCTTAGTAAGTACACCATTTTCATGGATCTCACTTCTAATGATGCTCTTTTAATGGACTGGTAACTCAACCGGATGATTTGACAACATGTCATAATGAGGCACTTTAGCTGCAAGATAAAATTATATTCCAGAGCTTTATATAGATTATGAACATCCGCCCTGCTGTCCTTCAGCAAGTGTTACATTTCAGCTATTATCTTCCTTTAGCCCTTACTGGGATGCTGGGAGTCGTAGTTCTAAAACAGATGGGGTGGGCTGCAACTTGTACAACACTGATATAGATATTAGTATCTGTGCCATAATGCATATTATTTGCCTTGTGTAAAAGTAGATTTTATATTGTGGTACTTTATTGCCAAGACATAGGTTTTTACTTTATGAATTCCTTTTTTCAAAAAAGGAATAAAGCTTTACCTTAGGTTATTAAGGTAATGCTGGCTTTATTGATGACATTAAAGGGGAAGGAAACCTAGTCGGCGCAAACCCGACGACATCTTATTCCACGCGATCTTCTTCCTGCTGTGAACGGCGTTTTGGCGCATGCGCAGTAGGATCATTCGCCGGTACGGATCTACTGCGCATGCGCCAAAAGTCACGCGCATGCGCAGTAGATCGTACCGGCGAAATGATCCTACTGCGCATGCGCCGTTCAAAGCAGGAAGAAGATCGCGTGGAAGAAGATGTCGTCGGTGAACTCCCTGGACTGGACCTGCGCAGAAGGGTAAGTAACAAGTTAGGGGCATTTGCCCAGCGGGACGGGTAGGCCAGGGGGGAGGAGGGGCAACAAATGGGAGGGGGGGTGGGGGGTTTGCGCCGACTAGGTTTCCTTCCCCTTTAAGCATGGCCCTTGGTGTTTCATTTGCAACATTCTGAACTGAAAAGTTTGCAGAGCATCTTCTGTTATATCCAACGGCCACCTTCCTTTTAGAGTTTCTTTCTTTGTATGTGCATTTTAATTGGGTAATTATTTAAACAACAATAAATAATATTGGCATATGGTAGAGCTATTTTTCTTAGTGATGCTCAAGCATTACTACACAACTTATATATTTTGTAATAGACTTTGTGTGTGACATTTGGTGGTCATTATTCAGTGATCTCAAATTCTCAATATAGTTTCATTTATTACTGGACCATAAAAGTTGTTGCATGAACTATGAACTATGCCTTATATAAAGGAACATATATAGAGACTGCAGAGTTTTTATAATTCTTTTATTGAAGAAATCTCAAATAAGTATATCTTGGCAATTATTGTATTAAATTTTGTGCATATGTGTAACTGAACAAAACCAAAACTAATGAAATAAAGAGTTAAAGAGTACACTCAACCTACTTTGTATGTTGTGTTATTAGAAGCTGTGGCTGTATAGGGTCCCCTGTGTCTAGTGCAGGGTGTGGAGTACAAGAAGGAAACTTCCTTTATTTTTTGGCACACCACTTACTTTTCATATATTACAATCCCAGGCCGCCTCCAAGCCAACTGGAACAACTTCTTTTACACCATCATACTTCGGCTCTTGCCTTTAAAGCATTTATTGCAGCAGAAAAGTGAGCAGCAGAACAAACCCCCTAGAACAAACCCTACCAGGCTCATTTTACACAGGGTACAAAGTATGGCACACACCAGTAACACTGGGCAGGCAAAGTATGGCACACACCAGTAACACTGGGCAGGCAGAGTATGGCACACACAGGGAGCATAGGGCAGGCAGAGTATGGCACACACAGAGAGCATAGGGCCAACAGAGTATGGCACACACAGGGAGCATAGGGCAGGTAGAGTATGACACACACAGGGAGCATAGGGCAGGCAGAGTATGGTGCATACAGAAAGCATAGGGCAGGCAGAGTATGGCACACACAGGGAGCATAGGGCAGGCATAGTATGACACACACAGGGAGCATAGGGCAGACAGAGTATGGCACACAGAGGGAGCATAGGGCAGGTAGAGTATGGCACACACAGGGAGCATAGGGCAGGTAGAGTATGGCACACACAGGGAGCATAGGGCAGGCAAAGTATGGCACACACAGGGAGCATAGGGCAGACAGAGTATGGCACACAGAGGGAGCATAGGGCAGGTAGAGTATGGCACACACAGGGAGCATAGGGCAGGTAGAGTATGGCACACACAGGGAGCATAGGGCAGGCAAAGTATGGCACACACAGGGAGCATAGGGCAGGCAGAGTATGGCACACACAGGGAGCATAGGGCAGGCAGAGTATGGCACACACAGGGAGCATAGGGCAGACAGAGTATGGTGCATACAGAAAGCATAGGGCAGGCAGAGTATGGCACACACAGGGAGCATAGGGCAGGCAGAGTATGACACACACAGGGAGCATAGGGCAGGCAGAGTATGGCACACACAGGGAGCATAGGGCAGACAGAGTATGGTGCATACAGAAAGCATAGGGCAGGCAGAGTATGGCACACACAGGGAGCATAGGGCAGGCAGAGTATGGCACACAGAGGGAGCATAGGGCAGACAGAGTATGGCACACACAGGGAGCATAGGGCAGGCAGAGTATGACACACACAGGGAGCATAGGGCAGGCAGAGAATGACACACACAGGGAGCATAGGGCAGGCAAAGCATGGCACACACAGGGAGCATAGAGCAGGCAGAGAATGACACACACAGGGAGCATAGGGCAGGTAGAGTATGATACACACAGGGAGCATACGGGGGTGCAGACGGGTTTCAAGCATCCACGCAATGTCGCCCCCAGGCTTACATTAGGATTGCCGACGGGAGGTCTGGTGGGGGGGCGCATTGCTATCGCAGAGTGTGAAATATCACTCTCTGCGCTAGAAAAGCCGAATTTCCGGTTTAATAACCGGAAATTCGGCTCTTAAAGTTACAGGAGCGGCTTTTTGCCGACCCTGGTAACTTCTTGAGAGCTGCCGCCATGGCAGAAACGCCCCTGGGGGGTGGCACATTAGCTGGGCCTAAGGGGGGGCAAGAAAGGTAAATCGGGCCTGAGTAGGGTTGCCACCTTTTTTAAAAAAAATTTACCGGCCAGTGATGGGGCGGTAACGGCGTGACGTAAAAAGGGGCGGAGCCATGGCTAAATGGGAGGGCTTTGGTGTAAAAAGGGACGGGCCCATGTGCGTCGTGATGCAAAAGGGGGTGGGGCCCCATCGTGAGAGGGGCAGAAGATTCTGGGGAAAATTCATTAAAGGACGAAGCGCCTAACGCTAGCGTTAATTCGCTAGAGTAGCGCATTTTCGTTAATTCGCCTATTCACTAACGGACACTTGCGTAAATTCGCTAGTGTTACTTCGCACCCTTACGCCTGGCGAATTTGTGCAATGGACGTAACTACGCAAATTCACTAACGCGCGAATGATTCTGAACGCTACCTTTTACGCCAGACTTCCTTCACCACCTCAGACCAGGCGAAGTGCAATAGAGTAGATAGGGATTGCTTCAAAAAAAGTTAAAGTCCCAAAAAAGGCTGGTGTTTTTTCTTTTTTTATGGGTGATAGGCTGAAAAAGATCGAAACATTTTTTGGGGCTCCCCTCCTTCCCCCCTACATTTTTTCATGGCAACTTAACTATACAGTGGGCACATGTGTAGGGCAAAATAAACATTTTATTTGCTGTTTTGAAGGTTTCCCAGGCTTGTGTAGTGCTGCTACATATTCCTCCATTGTAACTTCAATTTGGCGCCGTATGCAAATTAAGCATCGCTAGCGTAACTTCGATTTGCTTGGCGAATTAACGCTAGTGCAACTTCGCAACCTTACGCTACCCCTGAGAGCAACTTCAGATTTTAGTGAATTTTCGTAGCGCCCGCAAAATACACCTGGCTAGGACCGGCTAGGACAGGTGGCAACCCAAGGAATCAGCCGCTGTATCTGTAACTCTGCCCCTCACAGACACCTGCACTGGGGCTCATTTATCAACACTGGGCAAATTTGCCCCTGGGCAGTTACCTGTAGCAACCAATCAGTGATTAGCTTTTTAAAGCCAGCTGCAAGCAGTACAATGAATGCAGCAATTCTGATTGGTTGCCATGGGTTACTGCCCATGGGCAAATTTGCCTAGTGTTGATAAATGAGCCACAGTCTCTGGACACAGATCCCACCCACTCACTGCTATTCCCCGCCCCTTGTAACAATCAGGTGACAGAAAGAGATACACGTCGCCTCTAATCATGGGGTTATACTGTGTTAGAAAGGTTTTCAAAGGTCAGGGGTCAAAGCTCGTCCCTGTTGCGGCGTGTGATGTGGCGCCGTGCGCGCTCCCGTGACGTGTGACGTAGCCCAGAGCTGGTCGGACATGGAGGCGACAGTGGCTGTAGTTGCGGTGTCGGTGCTGCTGGGGGGACTTCTCCTGCTTCTCGCTTTACTGGGAAGGCGCACCCGGAGTGAAGACGAACAGGACCTGAGCGGTGAGAGGCAGGAATTCCTACTGGGCGGACTTTAATTGGGCCTAATGTCAATGAATGGAGCAGCTCTGAGCTGTGTGGGCGGGGGATGGTCTCGGGTAGCGCAGATTGGACGCTTAGTCCTGGGGCCACGCCCGCAGCATCCCATTGGCTTCTTGCAGGAGGGGGGGATATAGACTGGATCAGGATTGGTGGTTTTCGAGCCAAATAGGGCTACTAATTTAGAGCTCAGGTGGGTTTTCAATGTATAAAGTAGCTACGTTACTGATTTGAGTTACTTTTTGGACCTTTGGAAACCGGCCAAAGTTTTTTTGTTGCCCTAATGTGCCAAGCCTGCGCCTCCCAATGCATACCTCCCAACTGTCCCTTTTTCGGAGGGACAGTCCCTCTTTTGAGGATTCAACCCGCAGTCCCTCATTTGTACTGGAAAGTCCCTATTTTCTCTGCACTGAACAGCCAGAAAAAGAAACAAAGTTTCTCACTTAATTGGCTTTTAGCAGCGAGCCCAGAACAGGTTCAAATAAGATACTTTATAACAATTTTGAGACACAAAAAACAGTTTAGATAAGGAGAAATATTTTCAAACTTTCATAACCTGCCAAATTTTGTAAAATTAACATGGTAATTAGGGGGTGTGGCCACAGGAAGGGGCGTGGTCAAAACATTTCACTGTTCTACGTGCAAAAAAACTTTTTGTCCCTCTTTTTACTTCCAAAATGTTGGGAGGTATGCCAATGCATGTTGGGTAATGTATATGGTTGTCAGCCGGGAAAACACCTGCCGGGGGCGGTATTACGAATTTAACGGCAATTAGGGTTGCCACCTTTTCTGGAAAAAAATAACGGCCTTCCTATATATTTATATTTTTTCCTATTAATAACATTGGGATGAACCATCATTACTACCGGTAAAATATCGGCCAGGTGGCAACCCTGCCGGCAATGTAGCTGCCGGGAAATTTGTAATACCCTTAACAAGACCCCCTGGCCTGCCCCCAATCCCCTGGAAACTTAAAGGACCAGTAACAGCAAAAAAATTTTAAAATTCGTTCATATGCTACGAAAAAAAGATGCCAACACATATTAAAACTTAAAGTCGCTAAGCTAAGTAAGAAATAACTTACCGAAACTCTGCTTGCGCTCCTTTTCAGAAAAGGCGATGGTTGATCCATCGTATGGCGCTCCATTTCTCCTCCCTGACTTCCTTATAGGAGATAGCCAGGGAGGACAAATCGAGTGCCGCACAATGGATTGTTACTGTCTCTGAAGAGGAGCGCAATCTGAGTTTCGGTTAGTTATTTCTTAATAAAGATTAAGCAATTTTAAAGTTTAATATGTGTTGGCGTCTTTTATTCGTAGCATACTAACGATTTCTTTTTTAGACATTTTTTGCTGTTACTGGTCCTTTAAGTTTTGTCCTCCTTCTGGTGATCTGCACTACACCCCCCCACCCCCTTTTATGTCACAGCCCGCCCCCTTTTGTTCCCACCCCCCACCAGCCGGTAAAAATTTTAGGAAAAGGTGGCAACCCTTTGTAGATTTTGTTCAACAATTTGCCAACTGCCAAGTATACACTGACTTGTGTAGAAGTTGGGAGTTACCAGATTTTGGGCTCTGTACCCCACTCTCACATCACTCTTAAGCATTCTCAAGTTTTCTGGTGATTTTTCTCACTTTCAGACAATTTTGGGGCAAAAATCTGCTGGCCACCAAAATGTCTAGAGTTTGAGCTGTTTTACCAATATGTATTGACATTGTATGTGTATTAGGGCCTTATGTGGCCCCTATACCTCCTGGGCCCCCCTCTGTAGTTACACCCCTAGTGACAGGCGAATATGTCCCATTTTACTTCATGGAAATATTAGCAAGTTAGTGAAAAATTTAAAAAGGTGTATTTTCACATAGATTCATTTTTTTATATCTTTTTTTTGCACTGCACATATTGTGATATTTTTGGGCTCCTTTTGAAGTGCCTCTTGACCAGTTTTGGGCTGGTTTTGTAGCTGATTTTGGCTGTTTTTTAAAATTAGACCTGGCAACCCTGGACTGGATCTATATTATGTCTGTCAGGCTTCCCAGCCCTCGGGTGGGACCACAGATTATCCGGGGATTCCCCTTCATTTCATCGACCCCTGTCTGTAAGGCATGCACAGTGTTTATTATTATTATTACATATTAATAGTGCCGACATAGGCCACATATCCACTATTTGGGATACGGTTAGGGTTGCCACCTGGCCGGTGTTTTATCGGCCTGGCCAGTAAAAATGATGGTTGGTCCCAATGTTATTAATAGGGAATAAAGATAAATATATAGGAAGGTCAGTGATCCCAATGTTATTAATAGGGAAAAAGATAAATATATAGGAAGGCCGGTATTTTTTTCCAGAAACGGTGGCAACTCTAGATTTGGCTGAATTCACGAATCCTTCTTGAAAGATTTGCCGAATACCGAACCGAATCCAAATCCTGTGGATGTAAATTAGGGGCAGGAAAGGAAAAAGTGGAAAAATTCTTCTTTTTATGACAAAAAGTCACGTGATTTCCCTACCCACCCTAACTTTGAAAATTGGGATTTGGATTCGGTTTGGCCAGGCACAAGGATTCAGCGGAATCCTGCTGAAAAAGGCTGAATCCTCGATTTGGTGCATCCCTAATTCTAAGAATATGCTCCTACCTACAGGGCAGGGGGTATTTGGTATTTATTAGCGGCCTCGTGCTATGACAACTTGTGCAACTTTACATAAACACCACCCAGTCTTCTACATGTTGTTTTCAACCCTACTGATTGTGTAGCGTTCATTTCCAGTAGGTCTGAATTCAATCCAGCTCCTCACACTGAAGGAAAGGGGTCACAGTTAATGGGAAATCCATCATCATTACTGTATTATTATTAATAACTTGTTTTTATAAGGTGCCAACATCCTCCATTGTGGGATAAGCGACATATACATTGAACACGTAGATGATATACAAAAATGCAACCAATACAAAAGGCCTGATCGATAGGGCTTACAATCTAAAAACAGAAAGCTGTCAACAAAACTCTTTAAAACTTTTTGAGAATAACCGGCATCCTGGTGCTTAAATCAAACTATGTAAAGACCTATCAGAGAAGCAGGAGGAGAATGGCTGCTGTGTGTGTGTGTGATTGTACCTAGTGAGAGGTGAGATAAAGATATAAATATAGTGCTTTAGTTGCCCTTTGATAAGTCATGTAGTTATTGGCTTATGACAGTTTGCAGTCCAGTCCTGTTATCTCGCTTAGAATCAAGTTTATTGGCAGACGTTTGGATGACATTGAGTGCAATGCATTATGTTTTACTTGGTTACATTGTGTTTTTCAGCCGAAAAAGCAAATGGAGAAGCTGCACAAGAGAAATTACCTACAAAGAAGCCCAAACTGCAGAAGCTGCGCAAAGAAAAGACTCAGCAACACAATTTCACACACCCGCTCCTTGCAGCCTCTCTCAAGGTACCCTGTTCACTAGCAGTACAGACTAAAGGGCAATAATACAATCAGACACATGTATAACACAGACATTTTTGATAGATACGGCAGCTTCAGCTCTTTCAGGACTGAAACTGTTTTCCTTATATCTGCTCATGCAGAAACTGTTGAGGAAAGCTGTTATCTCCAGGGACATTGCTCAACAGTGTAGGGCATGTTTATATTGTGATACATTTGGTTTTGTTACATAAGATTTGGTAAATAGAAATATAGGTTTATAAGACAGAGTAGATATGTGGTACGCCAATAACAAAGCAAAAGCCCTGCTCTACTTCTCCTAGACTTAGATAGTAAGAGATGGGAAATTACTTACATCAGTGCTGTCCAACTTCTGTGGTACTAAAGGCCGGAATTTTTCTGCCCTACGTGGTGGAGGGCCGATAATTGAAGCCATTGTTGGCCACTCCCCCTTTTAAACCACACCCATTTAAACCACACCCAAATGTTCACAAGTATTTTAAGACCATGTCCACATTAATGGTGGTAATTACAAAAAAATGGAGGGCCCCTAACAACAATTTCCAAATGCTAACAAACCCCTAGAACAAACCCTACCAGGCTCATTTCACACAGGGTATAGAGTAGGGCAGGCAGAGTATGGCACACACGGAGCATAGGGAAGGTAGAGTATGGCACACACAGGGAGCATAGGACAGGCAGAGTATGAAACACACAACGAACATAGGGCAGGCAGAGTATGGTACACACAGGGAGCATAGAGAAGGTAGAATAGAGCAGGAGACAGGGAAACCTATTAGGACTTAAGATAAACAGTTCATACTGTGCTACATACAGTGACACATGAGATGTGAACAGGTGAAAATTTTGAGCACTTTCAGTCTGGGTCTGAGATGTAAACAGTAATAGGCTTTAGGGGTGTGAACAATAGAGGTGTTACATGTGTGAATAATGCAGGGGAATTACAGTTGTGCTAGGCAAACAGAATCACTGGCACACGTGGCAATTCAGGTGCCGGGTTACCCCGTGCTCTTTAATGTGCGGACGACACAATAAAGAGCACGGGGTAACCCGGCACCTGAATTGCCACGTGTGCCAGTGATTCTGTTTGCCTAGTACGTATTCCTGGGGGTTGCCGTGCCCTCTACACTGTGCACCGGGCTCAAACTATCAAACTGTGAGGAGAGTGTGCGCTGCTTCATCCAAGTTCCTGCAGAATTACAGTTGTGAACAATGCAGGAGTTCACAGTCTAAATTTGAGGTGTAAACAATGCATGGGCCATTTACCTTTTAAAGCTTACACAAGGTAAGGAATCACAGCAGGCAGTCTTTTTTTATGTGGGGGGGCACATGCGGCCAGTTGGACAGCCCTGACAATAGCTGTGCACCATTGTTGCAGCTCTAGGGATGCACCAAATTCGGGATTCGGGCAGGATCCTGCATTTTTCAGCAGGATTTGTTTCAGCCGAATCCTTTTGCCCGGCTGATCCGAATACTAATTTGTATATGCAAATAAGGGGCGGGGAGGAAAATTGCATGACTTTTTGCCACAAACCATATATGCAAATTAGGATTCGGTTTAGTATTCCGCTAAATCTTTTGTGAAGGATTCGGAGGTTCAGCTGAATCCAAAATAGTGGATTCGGTGCATCCTAAAAACAAGTTTTACAAATCTCTTTGCATAACAAATGTACAAATAACAGTAGTTGAATGATAAACACGAGAGGGCATCCTTTATTCATTTATTTGTTTATTTTTACAAAAATACTAGTATAGGACCCTTTTCTCTGTAACTTTGGCTGTGAGTAAACGTATCAGTTTTTAATTTGAAATTGATGAAGAGCAATAAAGTACAAGAGAGCTCGGGGCATGGAATTGTTTTTGCTTTATTCGTATAGCTAGCAATGTACTGTATGTTAAGGGTGGCTAGTTTGATACTTTTTGACCTACCATCATTTCTTTTTTTGGAGCCCCTTGCTTAAAGGGCAAGTCAACCCCCAAAATAAAATTTGCCGAATAAAAGAAAACAGAATTCTAAGCAATTTTCCAATATACATTCATTACCAATTTTCTGTGCTTTTAAAGTTATTTGTAAAAAACAATTGATATTGAAAGCAGCATTCGCTTAACTCCCAGTTGTTACTTTTTAAACAACGTTGCAACAGTCTTGGTTCCACAGGTCTGTTATTCAGCTGCCTTGTCTTACATTGTATCAACAGTCTTAGACATCAGGGCAGAGAATAGAAAGGGACAGACACTGCTTTCAATTGCAATACATATACAAACAACTTAAAAGCCATAGAAACTTTGTAATCAATGTATATTGCAAAGTTGCTTAGAATTAGGTTTTCTTTTATTAGGCAAGTTTTTCTTTTGGGGTTGACTTGCCCTTTACATTCAGTTGGAGTTAACTCCGAGATCTGAATTACTGATGACTTCTATCGGACTTCCTAGCCCCAGGTCATTAAGCCTGATCCAATTTATGTAATCGTGGTTATATATTAATGAGCAATTATGTGAGTTTTAAGTCTCAAAAAAAACCCCATAAAGGTCTCCATTTGAGTTGGTGTATTTTTAATTCAAGCTATTTTCTCTTGCAGGCACACAGTGGGAATGTGACATGCTTGGATTTCAGCAGTAACGGTAAATACCTTGCATCTTGCTCTGATGACAGAACAGTGAGGATATGGAGCACCAAGGATTTCCTAGATCGAGAACATCGCAGCATGAGGGCTAATGTAGAGTTGGACCATGCTACACATGTTCGATTCAGCCCGGACTGTCGGTAATGCCTATTAATACTCCACTTTGTATAATACATGGTGATTATATGCTACAGTTCTAAAATCATCTCTAAATATCTGGGAAAATTAGGCCTCATTAAAACTGACCTAATAGATATTGGAAGACGCATGATATTTGACGATAAACAACCACTCACACAAGAACAGGACATCTGCTTCAAAAAATTTTTTGTTTTTAGACATTGGAGAAAGATAAGAAAGAAAATAGCTTTGCAATGTTGCCCAGACATTCTCCCATGCAAATAGATGCCTTATGATTTAAATAGGGATGCACCGAATCCAGGATTCGGGTTCGCGATTTGGCCTTTTTCAGCAGGATTTGGATTTGGGCAGAACCGAATACAAACCCTAATTTGCATTTGCAAATTAGGGGCAGGGAGGGAAATCACACGACTTTTTGTCAGAAAACAAGGAAGTAAAACATTTTTCCCCTTTCCACCCCGGATTCGGTTCGGTATTCGGCCGAATCTTTCACAAAGGATTTGGGGGTTCAGCCGAATCCAAAATAGTGGATTTGGTGCATCCCTAGATTTAAATGGTGACAAGTATCCAAGTGTTAAATAACATCTCTGGATGAAAAAAAATTGCTTCTTATTTAAGTGGTAGTGTTTTGGGGTATCTCCATGAATAGCGATACTTCTTAATTGTATGGCACTGCTGACATTTGGCCATACACAGTCCGATAAAAGTTGCAGACAGACCGAGTCGGCAGCTTATTGGCCCGTGTATAGGGCCCCCCGACGGGCTTCCCCGATCGAGATCTGCCTGAAAGTCGGCCAGATCTCGATCTGATGGGACTAAAAATCCCATTGGATCGCAGCCGCAACTGTTCGTTGATGCGATCCGACCGCCCGTTACCATTGGTTAGGATCCGATCGTTGGGCCCTAGGGCCCACGGTCGGATCAGCCTGATATTGCCCACCTCAAGGTGGGCATATCGGGGAGAGATCCACTCGCTTGGCGACATCACCAAACGAGCGGATCTCTTCTTGTATGGCCACCTTTAGACCCGGCTATTGCGCATTGGAAGGAATAAGAGAATATTATTTACAGAAATAATCTGGACATTTTGTTCTGTAATCACAAATAGCTCCAAGCCTCTATTGTGCAGACTGGATTTAGCAAATCTATAAATCTGTCAATGCATTTGGGCTTCTACCAGACTGTTAAATACAGCAGAGGTTCAACCATATATGTTGCTCAGACTTTAAGGCATAAGGGGTCTCCGTAACCCTTCATGGGGCAAATTAACTAAAGGGTGAATCTTTGCCTCTGAAGGCTCCGCCACACTTTGCGCCACTTTGCCAGGTGCAAATTCATTACCACTACACTAATTCACTAAAATGCGAAGTTGCGTTTTAGAAGCCAAACGCGTTAATTCGTCAGTGCGAGCATTTCATAGCTAACTTTCGCTAGCGTTCATTTCTGCCTAACGAAACTTTGTTAGTACTCTTACACATAGGTCAATTTGAATAGGGCAGGTACATATAGGTCATATATATATATATTTCTTTATTAGAGATGTTGGTGCAAATGCTTGAAGTGGCCACTTATTATTACACATGTCCAAGGAAGCAAAATAAAGAGAAAAGAGATCCTCTAATGTCCTAGACATGAGCCCACCCTAAAACAAATGTAACATGCCCCTCAAATGGTTGGGAAAGAAATTTTAAACACAAAAATCTTTTATAATTAGGACTTTTAAAGTCAATCCTTCTTTTAAAAATGAACACCAGCGTTTTTTAGAACTTTTATGAGTTTCCAGCATACAGGATATGATGTCACTGACATAAGATTGAGGAGGATAAATCTTCATCTAATCAGTTCGGCAGGGCTAAGGTGGCGAAGGAAATTCTGGCGAAACTCTGTAAAATTCGCACTTTAGTGAATTTGCGGAGTAGCGACGGTCTATTTTGCTAGCACCTGTCGTTAAATTGGCGATGTCCCTGCAGATGGGATGTCTGGCAAATTTTCACTACCGACGGCTACTTCGTCCTTTAGTGAATCTGCCCCCATGTAGTTGGCTAACACTGCTCTTTCTCAGTTGTAACCAAACATTTGATATATTGAGATCTATTTAAGAGAGCACCTCTCCATGAAGATCAAAATATATAGTCTCTGTCCCATGACATTGAGCTATCATGGTCGCAAATCATGTATTTTATGTCCATTATGAGCAGCATAGGAAACTGTAACTAAAAAAGTGTTTTTATTGTTTCTTGATTGGCTGATATCTACAATTAAATGTTTTTTTTCTTCTTTTCAGCTGCTGGGGGAAGCAGCTTTCTGCAGTACTCCTCACCTTGGCTTGGCTCCTTACAACCAATCACAGGGCCGAGGTACCAGAAGGGCAGTCTGTCTCTCCCGGTGGCTGAAAACCATTCAGGAAACGGAGACTTGTTGTTTTATTTGGTGTGTGTCTTCAATTAGCTGGAATATTTCAATTTCAGAATTATTGTTTGCAGACAGCCATTTATGACATGCTCAGTTGGTGTACTGTAAATACTCTTCATTAAAGATGACCTGTCACCCAGACATAAAAATCAGTATAATAAGTCCTTTTCAAATTAAACATGAAATCCAAATTCTTTTTTTTTTTATTAAAGCATTCATAGCTGTTGTAAACTCATTTAAAAATCTCAGCTGTCAATCAAATATTGCCTGCCCCTCCTCTATGCCATGGGCAATTACTTTCACTTTCCATTCAGCACTTCCTACATGTCACTGCTCTCCCCACATTCCCCCCGTTCTCTTCACCATTTAATTGTGTAACCAGGACTTGGGGATGGACATCAGGTCCCCCATTCTCTTTACCATTTAATTGTGTAACCAGGACATGGGGATGGACATCAGGTCCCCCATTCTCTTCACCATTTAATTGTGTAACCAGGACATGGGGATGGACATCAGGTCCCCCATTCTGGTGCACAAACAAGATTCTGAGATGATACAAGACTTGTCTTAATAACAGTGTCCACAAAATGACTCCTGCCTGCTTGTTATAATTATGAATTCCCAGACTGATGAAAACAAGATTCTAATAATTTATACAGTGTAATTAAAGTACATTTTGTTTGACTAGTGTGATAAAATAGGATTTGGAAGAATTCTTTTGGGTGAGGGGTCCCCTTTAAATACTTGGTGCCAAATTCTTGTCTGCTAAACATATGGTTAGAGAGAACAATTCATATTTAAAGTGTGCATATCTCTTTATAGTTTAATCATGACTGATGTGTATGTAATGTGAAATATTCCTATATTTCTTTTCTTGCAGGGCATTTATAGTTTTCTTGGCTAATGGAGAGACCATTCGGGTCTTTAAAATGACCAAGAAGGAAGATGGCTTCACCTTTTCAGCAACCTCCGAAGACTTTGCCAAGCGGCATAAGGCCCCGATTATAAACATTGGAATAGCTGAAACAGGTAGGAAACTTCAAGTACATCTGCTGTTTACCTATGGTTTTCTAACCTTGATTACATTATATAGCTAAAGAGTCATTGTTAACTTAAAAGCAGGAGATCCAACGTGCTGTATCTTTTAAAACATTCCTTGTTTTTACATCTAATCTGCCCTTTATATCATTTTTTAGACACTGTAATTGTATCATACCAGATGTCCATAGCATGTTTTTGGTATATAACTGAATACTCTTTTGTTAATTTATGCAATTTCTCCTTTATCTTTCCCCCCAGCAGATAATTATTCCTTATAACCCCTTTTAGGGTGGTGGCAGACGGGGAGATTAGTCTGCAATGTGTAAAGTCCCCCAACCACAGGCATTCTCAGCTGATGAAAAACATTTTGTCAGAGCACCAGACAACCTCTTAAAAAAGTGTTGGTTCATTTTAGGGTCTGGCCACACAGGCAGATTCGGTGAGATTAGTTGCCAGGCGACAAATCTTTTTTTCTTTGCGGCGACTAATCTCCCCCCGATCTGCCGGCTAAAATGTAAATCACCTGGGGGCAGGCACACGGAATGCTTCGCTTTCTGCAGTCGCCAAAAGTTTCCTCGTGAGGCAATTGTGGGCGACTTTGGAAAATGAAGCTTTCGTGTGCTGCCCCCAGGCGATTTACATTTTAGCCGGCGGAAGGCAGATCAGGGGGAGATTAGTCGCCGCAAAAAAAAAAAAGATTTGTCGTCTGGTGACTAATCTCACCGAATCTGCCTGTGTGGCCAGACCCCAAAAGTTAACTTTCAGTATATTATAGAGTGGCTAATTCAAAGCAACTTTTCAATTGGTTTTCATTATTATTTATAGTTTTTTAGTTATCAGCCTTTTTCTTCTGATCCTCTTCAGCTTTCAAATGGTGTAAGACTACACATTTATTGTTATTACCTTTCAGTCCCACTCTCATTCATATTCTAATCTCTTATTCAAATCAATGCATGGTTGCTAGGTCAGTTTGGGCCATAGCACCAAAACGGCTACTGAATAAAAAGCTAAATAATAAAAAAAAAAAATAAAAAAAAACACAAAAAATGAAAACCAGTTGCAAATTGTCTTGAAATAAAATATCACTATCTACGGCATATTAAAAGTCAACTCAAAAGTGAACAACACCTTTAAGTTAAAAAGTCATGAAAAAGTTTTTGGGTGGAGATCCCCTTTAAAAAAGGGGATAGTATATGATGAGCACTATTCTACTGAAAGAATCTGTATCTCACAAGCTCTCCCTCTTTGTGACTATAAACCAATACCACTGCATTACATTTCCTTTGTTTAAGTCCCTAATTCAATATATGTCCTTATTGAGAATTAATAGGGTTAATACCTTTAAATTAACGTTTAGAATGATGTAGAGAGGGATATTCTGAGACTGTTTGCATTTGGTTTTAATTTTTTATTATTTGTGGTTTTTCAGTTATTTAGCTTTTTATTCAGCAGCTCTCCTGTTTGCAATGTCAGCAATCTGGTTGCTAGGGTCTGAATTCCCCTAGCAACCATGCATTGCTTTGTATAAGAGACTGGAATATGAATAGAAGAGGGGCTGAATAGAAAGATGAGTAATAAAAAGTAGCAATAACAATACATTTGTAGCCTTACAGAGCATTTGTTTTTTAGATGGAGGTCAGTGACCCCATTTGAAAGTTGGAAAGAGTCAGAAGAAGAAGGCAAATCATAAAAAAAATATAAGAATTCATACTGAAAGCCAATTGAATTGAAAAATTGTTACCATTCTATAACATACTAAAAGTGAATTTAAAGGTGAACCACCCTTTAATGTAATAATTTGCTTTAATACATATTCACATTGGAAGATGCTTTATGCATAATATATATTACTGATAGCAATTATGTATTAGTCTTAGTGCGACTGTAGTGTTCTTTACATTTCATTACAGGGAAGTTTATCATGACCGCCTCAAGCGACACCACTATTTTAATTTGGGATTTAAAGGGTGAGGTACTGGCATCCATCAATACCAACCAGATGAATAACGCATATGCTGCTGTCTCTCCTTGTGGCAGGTGAGAACCATAGTCCTCTTTTGTCCTCTTTAAGATAAAGGTGCTGCTTAACTGGTAAAATTGTGTAAATGCTTCTATGGGTTATATTGGTGAAGAATTTTGATTTTAATTTGTACTGGGTTATATTTAAATGTGTAGGCTAATTCCATAGCTCCATGAGACATGTAGAAATGCTTAATGCCACTAGTATTATTTACTCTACTACCATTTATTTATTTCTGTAGCCACAAGCATTAAGTTGGCCACACATGGGGCAACTTGGCCCCTCCTGTTAGTTTGTTAGTCTGCGCAAGGCCCGGCTTGTCTAACTGAAATCTGGCCAATTGGAAAATACCGTCTGGCAAGGAGCAGCACATTGATGTGGTCCTCTCTTGATGAGTATACATAAGCCCTTATTAGGATCAAATCATTGGCCTGGATAATACATAATAAGTTTAGCCCAATTTGGCCAGAATACACATTCATTTGATATAAAAAATGAGATTTCCTTCTCTTCTGCAGGAAAGAACCATGGCAGCTTCCTCTCATAGTAATAAGTATAGTTATGGTTATATAACTTTCTGTAATAATAATAATAATAATAATAATAATATGTCTAAATATAGTAAATAAAGTACCCCCTGTAAAATATAAGGATATTATAAATCACCGAGGAGTTTCATGGCCATATAAAAATACAAGGCCGAGTGTTTTCATACAGGTCATGGAACTCCCAGGTAACTTCTAATATCCTCATATTTTGCGACTGGGGGTACTTTATTATAATACACAAGTTTTAGGAGTCATGTGACAAAAATGACCACTCACCGTTTATAACTGATGACATCACTAGTCACCGTTTATAAGCATATCATTTACAAGATATTCATGGCTTTTGTGTATTATTTAGTGAATAAAGTGCCCCCTCTTGTAAAATATAAAGATATTGTAAGTCACCGAGGGGTTCCATGAAGGCCGAGTGCTTTTATACAGGTCGTGGACGCAGGTTACGTCTAAGTACTTTATTTATTATAATACACAAGATTCAGTGAGTCATGTGACAGAAATGACATCAGAACTCACCGTTTATAACTGATGACATCAGTACTCTCCGTTTATAAGGATATAATCTACAGACCAGCTAATTCCCTATGGGCCAGACTGTAAATGATATCCTTATAAACAGCGTGTTCTTGCATCAGAACGCACCGTTTATATCTTACTGCAATTGTTACTGCCGTGCTCTCCCTGAAGCTTCTCCTCCAGCCTCGCATCTCACTTCCCCCCCCTGCTTCCTTATTTCAAATGGTCGCTCCTCCTTCTTCACTCCGGCTGTCTAACCTTCTCTCTAACTGCCTCCCAGGTCTTGCGCCCTCTGCCGATGCTCCCTCAGAGTCTTTTTCTTCCGCTCCCCCCTCCATTTCCTGTCAGGCTCCCTCTGTGTCTCTCTCCCTCTTCCGCCCCCCCCCCTTTTAATCTCCGGTTACACCGGCAGAGTCTCTCTCCCTCTTTCAACCCCCCACTGCATCTCTGGTCTCACTCCTCAATCTCTCTCCCTCTTCCACTCCCCCCCTCTATCTCCCGTCACGTCACGCTCCCTCTGTCCCTCCCTCCCACCTTCCTTCACTCTGGTTTTGTTCCACCGGTCGCTCCCCACCTCCATCTATAAATCTCCAGTCAACAACGTGTCTCCCTCACTCTGTCCTGCCGGCCCAAGTCCCTCTGCCTCTCCAACTCCCACATTCACCAGTAATCTCCTGTCTGTATTGCTCACACGGCTGCTTTAACCCTTAATTCTTCTGTGCCCGTGCACTTTCCACCCTCTGTATATCTTTTCCCTTTCCTCCACTGCAACAGCCTGCAGAAATATAGCAGATATGCATGTCACAGTCACTCTTATCAAAGGAGGACTAAAATGCAGCTACAACACAGGTACAGAGGGACTGTGTAAAGCATAAGGGAATGGAACGGAAATAAACTGAAGTGTGCATAGATTATGTGTAGATTATAATGAATAATTAGGGATGCACGATTCGGTTTTGGATTCGGCCTTTTTCAGCAGGATTCGGCCGAATCCTTGTGCCTGGCCAAACCAATCCGAATCCTAATTTGCATATGCAGATTAGGGTCGGGGAGGGAAATTACATGACTTTTTGTCACTGTCACTGGGCGCATGTAAGTACAGTAGCCAGGCAGATCTTCAGTGGAAAG
Organism: Xenopus laevis; assembly: GCF_017654675.1. NCBI lineage: Eukaryota > Metazoa > Chordata > Amphibia > Anura > Pipidae > Xenopus > Xenopus laevis. The sequence goes on from NC_054374.1 coordinate 6,959,566, forward strand.
TTTGTGCTTTATTTTTCATGCAAATGAAGAAAACAATGTGCAAAAGCTGCAGTATGCACTTTTCACCAGCAGGAGGTCAGCAGTAACCCTGCAAACACACATTCCTGAGCTCCAGAACAACCTCTCACAAAGGCTTAACACTGAAGATCTGCCTGGCTACTGTACTTACATGCGCCCAGTGACATATGGTGTCAGAAGTGGGATCAGTCAATGGAGCAGCAATTTCAGAGAAATTTGGCAGGAATCTCCGATAATATCCAACCAAACCTAGGAAAGAACGTACCTCTTTCTTTGTTTTTGGTGGAAGAATCTCAGCAATGGCTTTAATTTTGCTTTTGTCAGCTTTTACCTTGCCATTTCCTAGAATATAACCTAAATATCTAGTTTCTGTAAAACCTAGAGCACACTTTTTCGGGTTAATTGTAAGACCAGCAGATTTTATAAGAGACACAACAGTATCTAGATGTCGCAGATGACTTTGCCAATCTGGGCTAAATATCACCACATCATCTAAATAAGCAGAACAGTATGAATCATGCCCTCTTAGGATGCGGTCCATAAGGCGCTGAAAAGTAGCAGGCGCCCCATGGAGACCAAATGGCATGGTTACAAACTGAAAGAGTCCCTGGCTAGTTGCAAATGCTGTTTTCTCTCGAGACTCTGGATCTAAGGGTATTTGCCAATAACCCTTTGACAGGTCAATGGTAGAGATAAATTTAGCTCCACCCAGCTGGTCAATTAACTCATCAATGCGTGGCATTGGGTATGAGTCAAATTTAGATATGAGATTGATTTTCCTGAAATCAACACAAAAACGAATAGAACTGTCTTTTTTTGGAACCAGTACTACTGGTGAACACCAATTACTTACAGAAGGTTCAATTACACCAAACTCTAACATCTGCATTACTTCTTGCTTTATAATTTGTTTGTATTTTTCAGGCATCCTATAGGGTTGCTGACGAATAGGTTTTGCATCACCTGTATCAATGACATGCTCAATAAGATTAGTTCTACCTGGTGTTGTCACAAAAATACAATTGTACTTGTCTAATAACTTGCCCAGTTCTGTTTGTTGATCTAAAGTTAGCACAGAAGATATATTAATCTTACAGGCTTCAGAACTTTCTCTGTCCAGTCTCTGATATGCTTCTTCAGCCATATCAGGTGAACATTCCTGCAACACCATCAAAGAAGTATTTTCTTTCCTCTCCTTCCACTTTCTTAGGAGATTTACATGATAAATCTTTTTGTTCCTTCTACCCGGAATCTGAATTTCATAATCTACAGGACCCACTTGTCTCAAAATCTGAAAGGGACCCTGCCAACGAGCCATTAGTTTATTCTGCTGACTGGGAAGTAAAAGTAGGACTTTTTCACCAGATTTAAATGTTTGTTCCCTTGAACGTTTGTTATACCAGGTACTTTGATTGGACTGAGCATCAGCTAAATTTTGCTGTGCCATTTCTGACATTTTGCACAATTTCTGTCTCATACAATCAATGTAGTCAATGACACTCTGAGGACTATGTTCATCACTTACCCAGTTTTCATGAATTACATCAAGGATACCCCTAGGTTGTCTTCCATAAAGTAATTCAAAAGGTGAATAACCAGTAGAGGCTTGCGGTACCTCTCTATAGGCAAAAAGAAGATAGGGTAACCATCTATCCCAGTGTTTTGGATCATCCTCCACAAACTTTTTAAGCATACGCTTTAAGGTTTGGTTCATCCTCTCTACTAAACCATCAGTTTGGGGATGATAAGGAGCAGTTCTTAGTGCTTTTACTCCAAGTAGTGCATACAGCTCTTTTAAAAGACTTGAGGTAAAATTTGTTCCCTGATCAGTTAAGATTTCTCGGGGAATACCAAGAAAGCTGAATATTTTAATTAGGGCATCTGCCACAGATTTTGCTGTAATGTTTCTTAGTGGTATGGCCTCGGGGTATCTTGTTGCATAATCACAAACAACAAGTATGTACTGATTACCCTTACTACTTTTTTCTAAAGGGCCAACTATATCCATTGCTACCCTTTCAAATACTTTCCCCACAACTGGTATTGGGATCAAGGGAGCTTTGTCACTTGGCTTAACAGGTGCAGTTTTCTGGCATACAGGACAAGAACTGCAGTATTCAGCTACTTGCTGATGAATACCTGGCCAAAAAAATCTGTATAAGATCCTATTCAGGGTTTTCTCTCTACCCATATGACCAGACCACGGTGTTTCATGGGCCAAACGAATTATTTCCTCCCTAAACATTTTGGGAACCACTACTTGTTCTTGTATTACCCCCAATTTTTTGTTTTGTCTTACCCTTATAAGGATACAATTTTGCAAAACATAGCAAGGCTGTTCATCAGATATTTCAGAATTACTTACAACCTTTCTAAATAATGGCAACAAACTGCTGTCTTTTCTCTGAGCCTTTTCAATATCAATGTCCCAATTGACTGTAGCAAGAAAGTCTCTTTTGGGCTCATTGTGTTCTGCTTTCCACTGAGCCTTTAAAAGTCTCTTTTCCCTTTTGGTCTTACCAGGCTTACCTTGTCCTTCAAACAAATCTGAAGAAAAGGGGAAAAGTTTATTCCAGGTTTCCTCACTGGCAACAGCTTGCTTTGCTTGTGCCCTCGTAGTTACTGCTACCATAGGAGACTCTGTCCTCTGTTGTGGCAACAAACTTAGAAAATTAGGAAAGTCTCTCCCAATAATCAAATGGTAAGGCAACTTGGGGACCAGTCCAATAATCAGTCTGTGGACAGTTGATCCAACTTTAACTTGTATTTTGGCCAAAGCATGTTTTTTCTTGTCACCATGGACACAGGTTATCGTGGTGTTTCCTAAAATATTAAGATTTCTTAATACACCAGCTTTAAGCAGTGTCTGGGGACTTCCACTATCCAATAGGGCTTGCACTTTCTGGCCATTTACATGTGCTTCAACCAGGAAACCACCATTGTCTCCAACAACATTAGTAGGGTTACTTTTGTTTTGTACTTTATGACAAAATCTGGCAATATGTCCAAGTTTTCCACAGCTGTGGCATTTTACATTTCCACGGTCTTGAGGATTTACTCTGGGCTGTGGTTCTTTTTGCGGAAAGGGTTTGTATCGTACAGTATTTCTTTGCTCTGCATCCCTTCTAGCGAGCAAAAAGTCCTCCGCTAGAGCAATTGCCTTTGAGCTTGTTTCAGGACGATGCTCCTGTACCCATAACTTTGCTTTCTCAGGCAGAATTTCAACCAATTGCTCCAGTGCAATAATTTCAAGGATTTCCTCACCAGTTTTTTTTTCTGGTTGAATCCATTTTAACAACAGTTCATAAAGCTGGGCATATGCCTCACGAGGACCTTCAGAGTTGTTGTACTTGTATGTCCGAAATCTTTGTCTGAAAGTTTCAGCATTTAGCTCATATCGACGAAATATGGCATCTTTCACACAGTCATAATTCTGAGCATCTCTGGCATTTAAACTGCTGTATGCTTTCTGTGCTTTGCCAGTTAAATACGGAGCAAGACGTATCACCCACTGTTCTTTGGGCCAAACGCACGTTTGAGCAACTCTTTCAAACATGGTGATATAGGATTCAATATCATCATCTGCAGTCAATTTAGTCAGGCGGAGATCTTTAAGACTTGTAGAATTAGGACTTTGTGCTTTCCAGGATTGCAGTATTTCAGCAAGCTGCTTGTGCTGCATCTGTTGTAGCTTGAGCATTTCCTCACGGTGCTCCCGTGCCTCTTGTTGAAATCTCCTTTGCTCCTCTTCTCGCCTTTTAGCCTCATCTTGCCTCCATCTTTGCTCCTCCACCTTGTGCTTCTGATCTGATTCTATTTGTTTCAGAACCATCCATTTCAGAAGTTCATCTAAACCTGAAGGTGGTAAAGATGCAATAGTCTCTGGCATTGTAGGCTGCTCTTCCTTTTCTGTAGAAGCCTTTAAGATATGTGCCTTTGGTTTCACTGTACGCTCAGCAGTAGCAATTCCCATGGCACCAGAAAGGAGTTCTGCTTCACTTGGAATTTCCTCTTTTCCTTCAGGAGAATCATGTGAAGGGCCTCTGGAAGAAGCATCATCGTCCCGCTTGGACATTCTCGCTTTCCTTGCAGGTTTCTTCCACTCGCCTATTAGTTTTACTCCTTGCTGTGATCTTGTGCTCACTTTTGCACCCTGCTGTGACTTCTGGGTAATTTTTGGAGATTCTCTCCAGGCTTGTCTTTTCCACATCTGTACCCTGGCATTGCCTTATGCGGCACTTTAATATTATCCCACTTCTGACACCATATGATCAGCATCTATCCTATAAATATTCATTCTGAGAGGCTGACCACCCCTTTAGGAAGTGGCTTCTCTGAGAGCTGTAGGTAAGTGCTTTGTACAATAAATTTCATTTATATATAAAAGTAAAGCTTTCCATGCACACTTGTGTATTAACATACAGCAAAAACAGCTTTCAATATACAATTGTTTTAGCACCATTTACATATACTCTGAACACAGCTGAGTCACATGCTTCAAACTAAGCAGGCCTCAGTTTGTTAACCAAAGCTAAATAACACCCAAAGTATTTACATAAATTATACACATAGCTATTTACACAGATTACTGGCCAGCAAAACAAATTAGCATTAACAAACAATAAAAAACTAAATTCACCCCATCACAGTCACAAAACAAGGAAGTAAAAAATGTTCTCCCCTTCCCACCCCTAATTTGCATATGCAAATTAGGGTTCAGCATTCGGCCGAATCTTTCGCAAAGGATTCAGGGGTTCAGCCGAATCCTAAATAGTGGATTTAGTGCATCCCTATGAATAATGCACCCCTACTGAAATTTATAAAGATATTTGTAGTCGCCTCGGAGTTACGTGACCTGTAGGTCACGTAACTCCTCGGTGACTTGTAATATCTTTATAAATTACGGTAGGGGTGCATTATTCATTATATAATTTACAAGTGTATTATAAGCTTATTATGCAGGGTGTCCCATATTGCTTTTGGTGACATGATTCAGGGGCATGAATTTGTCATGTAATGGTGACAAAAAGGCTAACTGCATTAGTTTGACAATGTTTCCCTGCTAATTAGAACAATACAGAGAAATACCTTTTTATGATTATTTCTATGATTAAATGTTTTTTTTTTCCTATTGCATCTTAACAGATTTGTGGCAAGCTGTGGTTTTACCCCTGATGTGAAAGTTTGGGAGGTGTGCTTTGGAAAGCAAGGAGAATTCCGTGAGGTGTCCAGAGCATTTGATCTGAAGGGACACTCTGCTGGTGTATACGGATTTGCTTTCTCCAATGACTCTCGCAGGTAAGTGGGTTTAAAGTGGGTCCTCTTTCTTTTGTATTTCTGTTGAATTAAATCGATATTGACACGTTCGTATAAAAATCATAGGAAAGTGTCAGTATCAAGTAAATGCTGCACCCGGAATAGTTCCCCTCAGAGCAGCTCCGCGAACCTGTGTGCAGCCGACCCGCTGACACTATTAACGGGTCTTCCACGTTGCTTCAGTGACGCTGGGCTGGGGGCGGAGCAATCCTTCCATAGGCTAAAGTCCTGTTTTCATTCTTAATCAGCCTATGGAAGATCATTTAGCAGTGTCGGAGGTTTGCAGGGGCTGGGGGCGGCTTTGAGGTGAACTATTCCGGGTGCAGCATTTACTTGATACTGACACTTTCCTATGATTTTTATAGAAACGTGTCCGTATCGCTTTAATAAAAGGAAGTCACCATATTTATAAATGCAGCCAAATGCAAGAACAAAGTTCACACTTCTCTCTTTCAGCTTGTATCTGCACAAGATCTTACTAGTACAGGTATGGGATCCATTATCCGGAACCCCTTTATCCGGAAAGTTCCAAATTACGGAAAGGCCGTCTCCCATAGACTGCATTATAATCAAATAATCCACATTTTTAAAAATGATTTCCTTTTTCTGTGTAATAATAAAACAGTCGCTTGTACTTGATCCCAACTAAGATATAATTAATCCTTATTGGAGGCAAAACCATTTAGTGATGGTCTGTGTGCTGCGTCAGAGATCACCTGACCAGAAATACTGCAACTCTAAGAGCAAAGCATTTTTACGTTGCATTATTAGAAAAGCTCGGCGTAAATACTAAACTGCACTACCATTGAAACTAATGGAAAACATACTATGGCAATTCTCACAGGGCGCTTGCATACGAAATCTTCCATCGGGACGCCAGTATTGTCGTTTTTTTAGCAGAAACAGCAAAACTACCAAATTAGTATACTCTATGGTATATGCACGTTTGAAACCATACTTTACGTAAATACGCAGCGTAATTTAAATATGGCGTCCAAATTCTTGCGAGATAAATGACACATATGCGTTTTTACGGTGTATTAGGCCGGTGACTTAATTATGTTGCGTATTGACGTTCATTCTTGCTCCATTTTGCATTTAAATAGCTTTTCTTTTTTTAAGTAGCTTTACTATTTCTAACCAGCGGAATTATGGGGAACGAGAACAATAAGAAGTGCATGTTGGGAAATGAAACCTATGTGCTGTAAAACGAATGTTCATGATAGCATGTGGTTTCAGTGGCGTTTATGCCGACCAAGCTTTTTTAAAAACGCAACGTAAAAACGCCACATCTGGCCTTGCCCTAACTGTAACAGGAAGAAGTGTGGAAGCAAAAGACACAACTCATTGGCTCATGTGACCTAACATGTTTGGTTTGTTTGTGTGCACAGTGAATCGTACGATCCCAGGGGGGTGACCCTTATTTTTTAAAATGGCAATTTTCGATTTAGGATTACCCAATGGCACATACTACTAAAAAAGTATATTATTATGAAAATGGTTTATTTACATGAAGCAGGGTTTTACACATGAGCTTTTTTATGCAATATCTTTTTATAAAGACCTACACTGTTTGGGGGGTATAGTTTTCCTTTGTGTCCCTGGTGTACAATGTTGCAGTGGTATGAATAATACATTTGAATAATTTATTTTCTGCACAGGATGGCTACTGTGTCTAAGGATGGAACATGGAAGCTGTGGGATACAGATGTTGAATACAAAAAGCAGCAAGACCCGTACCTGCTGTACACTGGGAAGATCTCCGTAAGCGATCCCTGTCGTATTGCTCTCTCCCCAGATGCCCGTGTTCTTGCCATTTCCAGCATTTCTGATATCACAGTGTTCAGCACACTAACGGGGGCAGTTGAGGAAGAGTTCCATTCAGTGCATGGGGATGTCATTACGGACCTCCTTTTTGACATCAACAACAGATTCCTGGTCTCAGCTGGAGATCGTGCTGTACGTGTATTCCACAATACTGCTGGGTACAGAGCGGCCATCGCTGATATGAAGGACATGCTTAAGAAAGCCACCAATAAAGGCACAAAAGACAGGCTACAAAAACAGATCAATGATGCACAGAGTGCCCTGGATGCCGTGTGCAAGAACAGGAACTGATGGACCTTTAACATCTTTTTTTTTTAAAACATATTCTGCATAAATTAAATTTCCTGTGGAATTCAGTGTGTGCAGTTCCTAATCAAGTGTTTCTTTCTCCTAATCATATTCCTTGGGCATCCCCATATATATTCCAAATGTGACTGAAGCAGAAGTTAAATGGCTTGGAAAGGTTTCAACGCTGGATTTCTTAGGTCCCCCCCCAATAAATATAATTACTAACTACTGTAATGAGCACTACTGTCTTCTCCCAGGGACCCCTTGCTGCTGCCTCGCATGTGTATCAGAGTCAAAAATTCAGGGACAAGACGTATGTTGCTTAATAGAACCTCAGGGGCTACAGTGATTATTAGGTGATTAGTGATCAACAGTTTTCTTGTCCTTTAAAGAAATACTGACACCAGAAATTAAATGGATACTGTCATGGGGAAAAAATTTTTTTTTCAAAGTGAATCAGTTAATAGTGCTGCTCCAGCAGAATTCTGCACTGAAATCCATTTCTCAAAAGAGAAAACAGATTTTTTTGTATTCAATTTTGAAATCTGACATGGGGCTAGACATATTGTCAATTTCCCAGCTGCCCCTGGTCATGTGACTTGTGCTCTGATAAACTTCAATCACTCTTTACTGCTGTACTGCAAGTTGGAGTGATATCACCCCCTCCCTTTTTCCCCCCAGCAGCCAAACAACAGAACAATGGGAAGGTAACCAGATAGCAGCTCCCTAACACAAGATAACAGCTGCCTGGTAGATCTAAGAACAACACTCAATAGTAAAAACCCATGTCCCACTGAGACACATTCAGTTACATTGAGAAGGAAAAACAGCAGCCTGCCAGAAAGCATTTCTCTCCTAAAGTGCAGGCACAAGTCACATGACTGGGGGCAGCTGGGAAATTGACAATATGTCTAGCCCCATGTCAGATTTCAAAATTGAATATAAAAAAATCTGTTTGCTCTTTTGAGACATGGATTTCAGTGCAGAATTCTGCTGGAGCAGCACTATTAACTGATTCATTTTGAAAACATTTTTTTTTCCCATGACAGTATCCCTTTAAACTCTTTTTTTACATCTATCATAATATTGCCTTTGAAATCTACTTATAACTTTGCCATAAAGTATTTGCACAATGCTGTTACATTACCTGTCTGAATCCCCATGTTCCTCTAGGAGGGGGCTGCCATATTTGTGCAGCAGGAGTCCGTTAGCATTAGAAGCCAGGTTGGCAAAACAGTCAGGTTTAGGAACTTCAACTAACAATTACTTACAAAAACAAACCTCTCAGCAAAAAAACAATCAACATGACCTATAGGTAACTTTTAATATACTTTCATATTTTAAGTAATTTTTTAGTGTCAGTATCACTCATATGAAAAGACCAGATAGGGAAGGAAAGCAAATTTGCACCTACTATGGACTATTAGAGCATATCAGCTGCACTGTAGACTTTCCTTATTCATACATTTTAGTTAGAAATAGTGTTCCTAAAAGATGTTTGATGACAGAATTTATATTTATATAAACTTTAAAGGAGAACTACACAGTAAAAATGGCATATTTTATATAGTGAATTTATTGCACGAGGCTAAAGTTTGAGCTTGTCAATAGCAGCAATGATCCAGGACTTCAAACTTGTCACAGGGGGTCACCATCTTGGAAAGTGTCTGTGACACTCACATGCTCAGTGGGCTCTGATTGGCTGTTGAGAAGCTAAGCTTAGGGCTCGTCACTAATTATCCAGCAGAAAATGAGCTTCCCTGGCTGTAATATAAGCTGATGCTACAGGTTTGCTGATTATTAAATTCTGATGCTAATTGCACTGGTTTCTGTGCTGCCATGTAGTAATTATGTGTATTAATTACTAATCAGCCTTATATTGTGACATTTCTATTCTATGTGTACTGTATATTGTGAGTGGGTCCCTAAGCTCAGTAATTGACAGCAGCACAGATCATGTGCAGTGAATCAGCAGAAAAGAAGATGGGGAGCTACTGGGGCATCTTTGGAGACCCAGATCTTTACTGCTAAAGGGCTGTGGTTGCCTTGGGCTGGTACAGAAGCACAAAACATCATGTACAACATTTCTAACTACTTCTTTAGTTAGGCTTTAGTTCTCCTTTAAATGCACAGCTATTGGTAAGTAAGTTGCATACCTCCTATTGGTCCTGTCTTTCATGGGACAGTCACGATTACGGATGCATTGAATCCAGTATCTGGTATGGGATTTGGCTAATTTTTAGCCTTTATCTGCATCCTAGCTGAACCCAATCCAAATCCTTAAATTCATATGACTTTAGATTATGTGATTGTTTAAATTGAATTATGCTTGTGCAAATTCGGATTTGGTACAGGATGTGGCTCAATCCTTTTTGGGTGTATCTCTTCCCTAGTAACAATTTTTTGTTCATGATTCCATAAGCACAGACGTGACATCACATGCGCAGTTGGCTGGGGGGATCCGTAGTTCTGGTGCCTAGGGTGGTACTGGACAGTAATACAGCACTGCTAATATAATATATAGTAATGTACAGGACCTGAGCCAGAGTACATGGGGCATAAGCCACTCATTTATACAGATATGGACACAGACAAGGATCTGCTGGCAATTTATTACAAGTTAGCACAACACTTCATATTTAGTGTTGGCATTACTGTAAAGGGGCAATATCCCCATGCTCAGCATGATCTCTATGAAACAGGTTTTTAAACTTATACTCCACCCTAATAATAATAAACTTGGTTATTGTTCTGCCCCATATAAACCATTTTAGCCTGCCCCATCTGCCCTAGTCCCTTCATGTTTGGTCTGAAAGAAAATGTGGCAATTTCAGCTGCCAGCGAACATGCAATGTTGAATCTGCACCGCTACTGTGCCGTTACTTTCTTGCCGCTTTCTATACTGCTTGGCATATAAAGAGTTAAATAGAATTCATAATGAGCTCCATATAAACAAACCCCACCAACCCCCTCTCTTACAGGACTTCATTGCTGGTTTAACTGTGAACACCCTCAAGGTGCACCTAACGTTTAGGCTGTCTCCGCAGCCTTTGTCAATGTACAAGCACAAACAAAACCACCATCTTAAATACCCTGTATGGCGGGAACCAGGAGTGACGTGTAGAGAAGCATGATGTAAATGGGGTGTAACCAGCCACAGTCGCTCGCACCTCCTCCCGTATATGCGCTTAATCCATGTCGGTGCTAAATTACTGGGGAGCGATCAGGAGAAAAGAGAGCTCATCCTCCCCAGTGGTTTAACGCTGTCAGCCCCGACATGGATTAAGCACATAGACGGGAGGAGGCACGATCGACTCTGGCTGGTGACACCCCAATACTACGCACTACGCGCCCGCTTCCCCCCTCTGATTCTTTATAGATGCACGGTACCTTCTCCTCTGACACAGGAGAGGTGGCTGTGGACTAGAGTCCTGCGAAGGTCCATTTTTTGGAACCCGACCCGCAAGTACCTTATCCGCAACCCGGACCCGCTGACCATCAAGAACCAGGAAGTGCTGTCATTGTAAACCGGAAGTGGCGTCATCTGAAGTAGGCGTGATTAGAAAAAAAGGAGTCAAACAGGAAGTGACATCGGAAGTAGACGTGATAAAAAAAAAGGTAAAAAAAAAAATCGCTATTGAGAAGAACCGCAGAACCGCCAACCCGCGTCTATACCCACACCCGTAACTTTTGCAGGACTCTATTGCGGACTATGCTGATGAGCCGAAAATTCCGCTTCTCCCCAAGTACTTACCTTCTACATGGCCAGGTATACCATTTAATTTTAACACATTGAGTATGGCATTTCTATCCAGTACACAACGCCGCTTGTGCCTGTAGTGTTCCCTGGGGTACTGTTGGCGTGCTGTCCCGTTGAACTTTTATAGTTTTATTTCTTAATATTTTTCTCTTGGCACTTTGTATTCTTTTCATTTTACTTTCGATTTCCACATTCTAAATATTTGTTTCTTTTGTGTCTCTGTCGTTACTTTTTGTATATAGCCAGTTGGTACGGCATTTTGGGGGCTGAACCATAGGCAATGAGTATGCTAACACAGTTTACGTCATACTACTCTACACGTAACTCCTGGCTCCTGCCATACAGGGTATTTAAGATGGTGGTTTTGTTCGCGCTTGTACTTTGATGAAGGCTGAGGAGTTAGCCGATACGTTAGGTGCGCCTTGAGGGCGTTCCCAATACCGGCCGGCTATTTCGAAAAGTGCAGCACAGCTGGGCCCCCCTTCAGGCCCAGTTCAGCCCTGAATACTATAGTTTTGCACCTTTTAGTGGGGGTTGGGTGGATAAGACATATCCCATTTAAAACAATATGCAGGAATTATGCTCATGTTATTACATTCTAACACTGGCTGAATAGAAGTGAATTCCTCTTAGCTGGCAACAATCGTCTGCTCTTTACAGTTAGAGCCTCACGCATCAGAAGAAAAAAGCAGAACCAGAGCCGGCCATTGCCGCACCGCACAACCTTCAGAGCCAGTGTTCCCGACACTTCATCCTCAGCTGCCCAATATGCTGGAGCAAAGTCGCTCACCAGGCAGCAAAACGGAGGCCGACTGCTCATGGAGGCTGGATCGCGGCTGTGACTCGCTGCATTCTCTCTGGAGGATGTTGAAGTGTCGTGTCTGCGCTGGCTTTGCGAGGTTGTGGCGGTTGTGCGGTGTGGCAATGGCCGGCTCTGGTTCTGCTTTTTTCTTCTGATGCGTGAGGCTCTGTTGTCTTTTTGTGGCTCTAACTGTAAAGAGCAGGCGATTGTTGCCAGCTATCCCGGGTCTTCTGTTCCTCCACGACCAGGGTTGCCACCTTTTCTGGAAAAAAATACCGGCCTTCCTATATATTTAGCTTTTTTCCCTATTAATAACATTGGGATCAACCATCATTTTTACCGGCCAGGTGGCAACCCTATCCACGACTTTAGGTTCACCGGGGTCTTCGTCTCTGCTGACAGGGGCTTTGAGGGCTCTTGTCGGAGCTGGGGTAGGAGTTGCTGCGGACTTGGGGTCATGGTGCCGACTTCTTATTTTCCTCAGGTACCACGGGCTTGTCATCACCTGCCTGTTAGCATAGGATAGAGCACTGGGGCAGCGCTCAGTGTTCCACAGTCCTGCCACTACGAGGTAAGCTGGGGGGGGGAAAGGGGATCGCTGCCACTTCCCACAAAATCCGGCTTATACGCTCTGTAATAGAATGGGCTGCTGTCACAGCTGTAGCGCTAAGCTTCTGGTTTTGACAAAAGTCGGGTTAGAGGCGGGGCCGGATTTACATAGTTGGCGCCCCTAGGCCTAGTGCAGTTCGTTGCCATGGTCCCCTTTATTCTTGCATATTTTCATCATCTGGACAGGAGCAATGGGGATTGGCGCAGGGGAAATTTAAAAAATGATTGTATCTCCAGCGCATCACCTTTGTTTTTGAACCAGTGTTGGTGTGGTTGGACAGCATGCTGCCCCCTAAAATCCTGCCGCCCTAGGCCCGGGCCTAGGTGGCCTTTCCACAAATCCGGGCCTGGTTAGAGGGAAGATGCAGAGCGCAGAGCGAGTTGCCCTATCGCCGTTTTGCAGTACACAGGAAGTAGTGTTTTCAAACAGTATTTTTTTGATAAAGCATTGATTTTAATAAACTTTATGCAGGGTAGACCTATTATTACTGGGGGGGGGGATGGATTTTTTATTACATTTTTTAGTGTTACTGTTCCTTTAATATCACCACCTGACTGATAACGACCCCGCCCCCATCTATCAGCGCGCCCTCCTTCCTCTGACTGCGAGGGTTCAGAGATCAGTGTCGTCACGATCCAAGTACAATCAAGCCACGCCCCTTGGTACCGTCAGGCTGAGGAGTCCGTAAGAAAATGTCGGGCCGCTCAGTCAGAGCCGAGACCCGCAGCCGGGCTAAAGATGACTTCAAAAAAGTGATGGCAGCCATCGAGAACGTCCGCAGATGGTGAGGGCGAGCTCAAAGAACTATAAACAGGGCTGCGCGGCACTTATTCGGCGCGACTTTCTATCTTGTAGGAGAAAATGACAGAGCTCTGATGCCGGCTTGATACTTAACAGCGATAGAAAACGCTGATAGGTGGAATGGCTGATGGACGTCTTTATGAGCCAATCCTCGTGCGCCGTTCAGGAGATAACTTTGGAATGAGAGACAGTGACAGCTCAACAGGGGCGGGGATAATGACAGAAAGAGGCTGTACAGTAATTGGTTAAAATAATCTCCGCCTCTCAGAGGGCGCCTTTCTAACTGTTGCTATGGGAACAGTGCTGGAAGTTTTTTATGAGGGAACTTTGCATGGTTACAATTGCCTGTGTGACAGGTTTAGGGATGTAACAGGGATGACAGCTCCAAAGTTCAATTCAGTAACTGTCCCACATGCCTTTATTTCACATGTTTAATGTGCTTGTAAATACAATTACTACTGCTGGAGTCTCCTCCTATTCTCTCTCTATAGAAGCAAGTTTATTAAGTGCAGGGCTGCCTTCTGCTACATTGTTTCACCATTCAGAACCAGCAGTGCAGAAAGTGGCCCTTGCTCACCTGGTCACCCACAGTAACAATTTAATATCCGCTTCCTCATACTGAAATACGTTTTCTAAATACAACCAATTCAAAATTCTGCTCTGTTTCTGAAATAATCAAGTTTATCTTCGCTATCCCTCTCTCAGCATCTGTTTCTCTCTTGTTGCTAAGGTCGAAATAATCCTAGCAACCATGCACTGATTTGAATAGAGGCCTGAATAGAAAGACCAGTAATAAAAAGTTGCAGTAACAATAAATGTGTAGCAGGTCCGGACTGAGAAGTAAAATAGGTCCTGGCATTTCAGGTACACAGAGGCCAAAACAGCCCCCACCAGCCCACTAAATAGTGACTTTCATGGGACCTTATAGCAGCCCCTCTGGCATTTGCCAGAACCCACAGATTCCCAGTCCGGGCCTGATGTGTAGCCTTACAGAGCATTTGTTATTTAAATGGGGTCAGTGACCCCCCCCCCCCCCGTTTGAAAGCTGGAAAGAGTCAGAAGAATTCGATTAATTTAAAAATGCTAAAAAAATAAACAATAAAAACCAACTGAAAAAAGTTGCTTAGAATTCTATAACATACTAAAAGTGAACTCAAAGATCAATCAGCCCTTTTATATAATTTTTGCTTTTAGTGGAAAGCCAGTGAAACTTAATGACAGTTGTTCAGGGTCGGACTGGGGGGCCCGGGGCCCACCGAAACTACTGTCCAGGGCCCCCTCTGATCCCCCGCCCCCCTACTATAACGTGCCGAACGCTCATGCGTGAGATAGGTGAGTGAATAGGTGCTGCGCACATTCGCAGATTGCGCGGCGCCTAAAAAACCTTTTTTTTTTTTGTCGAATCCGCTCGGGAGAGGGGACTGGTCCAGCAGGAGCCCATAAAGGGTCGAGCCCAGACGGTTTTTTCCCGGTGTCCCGCCGGGCCAGTCCGACACTGCAGAAAGAAAGGAAGGTTGTTGTAGTTGGCATCACCAGTGCCCATTGCTCAGCTAGCGGCTATTGTGGCTGTGTAGATTCGGTTCGGGATTCGGCCAAATCTAATCGAAATCCTAATTTGCATAAACAAATTAGGTGCAGGGAGGGAAATCGCGTGACTTTTTGTCACAAAACAAGGAGGTTTCCACCCGTAATTTGCATATGCAAATTCGGATTCCGTTCGGTATCCGGCCGGATCTCTTGCGAAGGATTCGGGGGTTCAGCTGAATCCAAAATAGGGGATGCGGTGCATCCCTAGTAGATTCCACATAGTTTACCAATAACAAATCTTTGCTTTCAGGGAGAAGAAATGGGTGACAGTCGGGGATACATCCCTGCGGATATTCAAATGGGTTCCTGTAATCGATGGCAAGGATGTAAGTATGACGCACGCTCAAAGCAAACCTTTCTTTGTCCTTTCACAGCTGAATTAGCAACATTATTCGAATCATACAAGGATTAGGCTATTCATTTCAGAGTGACCGCAGTCGGCGGAGAATTAAGTTAGTGAGAAGAGGAAAACCTTGTGATGTGTGAGAAGAGAGGAGTAAACTGATTTTTTTTCCTGGTAAATCCTAAGCAGAGCAACCTTGCAAGACGGTCTTCTTCTCACCGCTTTAATGTTGTGCCGACTGCTCTTGCAAAATGAGCAGCAGGTGGCGATGTTGTTTCAAAGTCGTTATATTAGCACCGTAAAAACTGCCTGGAAACTAGAAAAAATGCAAATTGCAAAAGAAAATACTTAGCAATTTTATATTAATTTGTTTTGAGGGTTTAAATTTCCTTTAAAAGGGCATCTACCAGGGGAGAACTTTCCCCCCAACAGAGGTGCTGGGTAATAGAGCCCACAGCTGGATCTCCTTATGACATTGGCCACTCAGGAAGAGTGATAATTGGTCACCTACTGAACATAAAAGACTGGTTCCCTGTTAGTTGCTGGGTCTTCACATTTTCAAGTTTGTTCCAAGGACCTAATCATATACAGGACAGAAATGTCTTCACTGAAGCAATGTCTGTGAAAGGCTTAAAGGGGAACTATCACGAAAATTTAGATTTAATATAAGCTTCAGCAAAATTAAATAAGAAGTTTTCTAAGTATAATCCATTAAAAATTTGGCACTGCTTCTGAAATAATCAAGTTTATCTTCTCTATTCCTCTGTCAGCATCTGTTTTTCTTCATTCTCTCTTCATGCAGCAGTTGGGTGTCAGATATTCAATGACAGTTAGATCCGATATATCTTATAGGGGGCTCCTTTTGCCTAGAAGATGTATTAGAGGTCACTCTATTAAACTCACCAGACATCATGTCTCTCTACATGCAGGATTTGTGCAAAAGGCTGTTATTTTGTTAGATTTTGTTTGTACTGGAATCAGTTATTTGAGCGAGCTCTAATACATCTGCTAGGAAAGGAGCCCCCCTATAAGATATATTGGATTTTCGTGATAGTTCCTCTTTAAAGGAGAATTCAACCCCCTAATTAGCATCCCCCTTCCCCCTACCCTAAATAGTCCCCTGGCCTACCTGGCACCCTGGGCAAAGGCCCTAACTTTCTACTTACCCCTCCTTGCAGGTCCTGTCCAGCGGAGTTCACAGCAGCCATCTTGTCTTCTTCCTGTAGTGACCGGCATTTTCGGGCGAATGCACAATTGGAGGAATTTTCTGTTGTGGAGCTACTGCGCATGTGCCGAAAGTCACGAAATTTCTGGGGGGTTTTTCCGGAAATTTCGTGACTTTCAGCGCAGTAGCCCCGCAACGGAAGTTTCCTCCAATTGCGCATGCGCCCGAAAATGCCGGCCACTACAGGAAGAAGACTGAAGGAGACAAGATGGCTGCTGGAAAGGACCTGCAAGGAGGGGTAAGTAGAAAGTTAGGGGCATTTGCCCAGGGTGCCAGGTAGGCCAGGGGGGAGAGGCTTATTTAGGGTGGTGGGAAGGGGGATGCAAATTAGGGGGTTGAATTCTCCTTTAAGTTAGGAAGGAGTTGTAATAATATACGTTTTGAACTGCATCATTAACAAAAGATTAAGGGAGTTGATAGGGGCACCAAAACGTCTGTATCATGGGCATGATAGCAACAAGACATTAAACAGTATTAAAATGATAAGGGAGTGAATCAGGATGACTTACCAGTATTTACCAGTATTTCCCGTAGCAGAAAGAGAAAATGAAGGGAAACGTGTCTACAGATGGTGCTCCGACTCCTGCCAATTCTTCTCTGCTGCTAGAATTCCAAGGTGAGGCCCATTATGAATACACTTGGTCACACTACTTTTTTGTTTCTCAGAATGTGTCTCTGAGTACTTATTATAGGACAAATATAATATAAAGGATTCATTTACACATAGGCTTCCAAAAGATCTGCTTTAATAGGAAGGAGTTGCAGACTACAGAGTGTGCCAGTAAATCATCTCCAGAATATAATACTAGTGATAAACACCTGCATAACCTTAATAAATGTATGATATATATTCCTGATACACAACAAAGCCACTTGTATTCTTAACCCCTTCAAGGAAAATTAAGTGGCAGGGGTTAAAGGGATTCTTTCATGGGAAAAAATGTTTTTTTCAAAACGCATCAGTTAATAGTGCTGCTCCAGCAGAATTCTGCACTGAAATCCGTTTCTCAAAAGAGCAAACAGATTTTTTTATATTCAATTTTGAAATCTGACATGGGGCTAGACATATTGTTGGTTTCCCAGTTGCCTCCAGGCACGTGACTTGTGCTCTGATAAACTTCAGTCACTCTTTACTGCTGTACTGCAAGTTGGACTGATATCACCCCCTCCCTTTCCCCCCTCCACCAGCCTGTAACCAAGTGCAACATGATACAGTCACTCTGCTTTATTACACACCTATTATTCTTTGCTTTCCACTGTTTGGTCTTTCTTCTCCTCTTAGATGAGACCAGTAACCAAAGTTCATTGTCTGACATGTACCAGCCAAAGGTGGAAAGCAGCACTTCCAGTCCAAGCCCTCCACGCAGCGTCTCCCCAAGCCCTGTTCATAACTTAGACTCTCAGCCACCTACCTTGGGTCAAGAAAGTCTAGAAGGTAAGTAGGGGCGAGTTTAAAGGAGCACTAGAACAAAATCAAAGAACATTTATGCCATTTATTTGTGTGCTTGTTCATGCAAATAGATCAAAATCAGATCTAAATACATTTAAAAATGTAAGTAGTTTGTGGTGCATTTTATTTTTTACAAACCCCACCCTAGTTTGTTGCATATTACAAAATATTGGTGGATAAGTATTATGGCATACTATGTATTTTGCCAGGTTTTAGCTTCTAGCTAGTCAGAGTTGCTGTAGATCAGAGTACTTTAATGGCTTTTTGTTTGTCTGTGCACACAGGGAAGACAAAAAATCTTTAAAGTTAATCTAAATTTAATGGAAACTTCAGCCGTGCTATGCATGAGTGATATTTAGGCAAACATATTCAGTAGGTGCATAGTCACTGTACAGCCTGTATTTATTTCTACAGACCCCTCCATGCCTCACAAAGAAGTGGCTGACGAACCCCCAACCCTCACCAAGGAAGAGCCATCTCTATCCTCTGCACAGGTACATATAAACGATAAAAACAAACAAAACCTGGATAAGGCACATTGCTTGTCACAGATGCTGAATGATCTAGAGCAGAAACATTAGCTCCCAGTGTCACTGTGTATGAATGATGTCCAGGACAGACTGTTCTTTCAGGAGGACAGACTGTATGGAAAGTAGTCAGGGTCGGACTGAGCCGGCGGGACACTGGGAAAAACCCGGTGGGCCCTGGGCTCTTGTGTGCCCCACCGGCCCAGATCCTCACCCATAGCATCTTTTTCCTGCATCGACTAGCCCAAGACAGGGTGCTCGCATGGTTACATTCACGCACATAAGCACGACGCTGGGCGGCACATGCATCCGAGGGACGGGGGCAGCGCCGGAGGGGGGCCTGCGGCAGAGGGGGGCCCTGCAACATCAGTCCTGGTGGGCCCCAGGCCCCCCAGTCAGTCCCTGAAAGTAGTCAGCACCTTGAGAGCTTGAAATACAAGATACCAACCCCTAATAATGACCAGCGCAGTGCTTAACCCCCCCCCAAGACATCTTCTACACCCACTGATTTAAAACCTATGGCAAGCTGCATCAAGAAGTCTGAGCCTCTGGTTTTGGGTTACTAACTCACACAACATTTAGGGGCAGATTTATTAAGGGTCTAATTGAAAATTCGAATTTTTGGATTTTTTTTTTTTGTATGGTCAAAACTGTCAAATTCGACTAGGGAATTATCCAAACCCGAGTGAGGTTTTTTTAAAAAAAAAAATACTCTGGCCCTTTAAGTATTCGAATTTGACTATTCGCCATCTAGAAATTGCCGAATTCCTGTATAAGTCAATGGGAGAGGTCCAGGGATCAATTGTAAGGTGTTTGTAGCCTTCTCAACATTCAAGAAAAAACTCGAATCGAGTTTGATCTAATTCGATTCAAGTTTTCAGGTCGTTTAAATTCGTCCGAGTTTGACATATTCAATCTTTTTAATAAATTACCCCCCAATTGAATTTAGAGTAAAATCGAATTCGTGTGTGTTAAATCAACTTTTTTATATGTGCCTCCCCAAGTGCCATTGTCCTAAATGCCGTGTGATTTTAGATCTCCAGACAAGAGTATTTGTCAGTTTTTTTACTCCACAGTTATGGTTTTTGGGGATTCTACTCAAATTTCAATGCGGAAATGAGGATGAGGGGTTGGATTTGGTTTTTAAATTGTGATTCATATTTTCTGCTTATTGTTTACTATGTTATATTTACTTATTCTCTATTTTAGTATATAAGCACAATTGTCTTTTACTCTACTAACTTAAATATTTTCTTTAAATGCAGGCAGGGGGGCTAGATGAGTCTGGAGCTCCACCTCTGAAGAGGGTATGCCCTGATGTGTCTTCCCAGGCTCCTGCCATTTTGGAAGGCTAGTTCCAGTTACTCATCACACTTTTACTCTTCCTGCTCCAGCCTTTGGAGATATCTAGTTGATACAGTTTGCACTGGAGGCTGAAAATTGTGTAATTATCTGAAATTGCACTTTTTCATATGAGGGACGATCACACAACCTCATAAGTGCACAAGCCTTTGCATATATTCTTTTGTCAGAACCTTAGCACTCTTCTGTAATATCATGGCAGGTCTTTGAATGACTGTGCCAAGAAAAATGCTTCCTTCTGCCAATCTAGATCTTCAGCTTAGCAAACCTTTCCTAGACTGTCTTAGCACATTAGATACATGAAGCTTGTTCCTTCAATTTGTAGTCTGACACATACTGTATCATACCAAGCTTTCCAGGTGATGTTATCCCACATGTTTTTCCAATAATTTGAATCCCCTGACCTTGTTTTTTGTTGTATTACCTGCCCCCAAATCTGAGACATTCTGCAGACATATCACTGCTAGAAGAAGGAACTTTCTAAAGACTCTTCCTCACTGAAATGCACTTTACATTATTGCCATTCAGTCCCAGGACTGGCATATGGGCTCAGAACCTCCCAAACCTAGGGCTACCCATACAAAGGAGTCTTTTATGGTCTCATCACTGCCCAAGCAAAGGACATTCTTGTCTCCTCACCACTCAAACCCAGAATAGTCTGAAGGTCTCATGAGCATCCATACCTAAAACTGCCCAAACAGGTACTGAATGACAGGGTAATTTCAGCCAATCCTGTGTTTTTGTCACATCTGAACTAGGCATTTCCCAAAGAGCTGCTCAACATTTAGGTAGGAGGTGGCCACCACCTAACAGAGGACTTTCTAAAGGACTCCTCCTCAGCAAGAACCTGGCACTTTAACTCATGACCACCCAGTCCCACAGCCCATGCCTTGGATTGTTTGATGTGCACATGGTTACCAAAACCAGGACAGTATGAAGATCTCATGATAAGCCATTCCTTAGACAGTGATCCCCAACCAGTAGCTTGTGAGCAACATGTTGCTCTCCAACCCCTTGGATGTTGTTCCCAGTGGCCTCAAAGCAGGAGCTTATTTTTGAATTCCAGGCTCAGAGGCAGTTCTGTTTGCATAAAAACCAGGTGCACTGCCAAACAGAGCCTCAGTGTAGGTTTACAATCCACATAGGGGCTAGCAAATGGCCAATCACAGCCCTTATTTGACACCCCAAGAAGATTTTTCATACTAGTGTTGCTCCCCAACTCCTTTTACTGCTGAATGTTGCTCATGGGTTCAAAAAGGTTGGGGATCCCTGCCTTAGACTGTCAGACTGTCTAAATGCTGACAACCTTATTACATGTCAAACCTGAGGTTGTCTGAGATTCTTATAGTATATGGAAGTGGACCAGCGCTTACAGCTTAAGGATAGACAACAAAGATAAATGCCAAATATGGGGTAGTAGGTTTAAACCTTGTTGGTGTCCCTTTACGTGAACTCACACTCTACAAGGGAAGCGCTATCTTTTTGTTTGCATGCGGATGACGTTACTGCCTGACGCATTTCATGTTAGGACTTCCTCAAAGGCTTCTTGAGAACTCGTAAGACGAAATGGGTCAGGCAGTGAAGTCATCTGCATGCATCCAGGACCACACGCTACGTCAGAATCTGAACTCCGGCAGTATGAATTAACTAGCAGTCCAGGACACAGCATTGTGGAGACAATTATACATGTGCATTTAGACTTACGAGAAAGTGAGTGCAATTTTTAGCCTTGAAATTGTTTTATACTATTTTAAGCGTATCTTGTAGAGCTACTGGGAATCTGGAGATCGGCAAATACAAGAGTCCTCTGCACTCAACCCATTATCAATATATTTAAGACAGAGACATTTTGTGCTACTGCTACTGAAAAATGCCTTACCCTTTAAACAAAACAGGGATTGTTTGTCCATATATTGCAATATATTTAAGCTGGCCAACTACGTCACAGTCATCCCATATCTGGCCAGTCCTATGCTCAATTTTATCTGATTCATTAAGAATTCTATTGCTTCATTATACATTTTACAAAGGGACTAAGTTTTACCTGCAACTTACTCGCTGCTTTCAAAGTAAAACTCCCAAACTTGGCTGCCCTTTTATTAGACACCAGTGGGATCACCTGACTATAGTTGGGAAGGGTGGGAGCTACAACATGGAGCTGGTCACTGCTCCTGTATAACTATAACAAACAAGGGAAAGTTGTGCTCACCACTATTTTTTAAAACCATTAGGTGGGGGTGCAATGAGGCTGTGACCACAAAATACATATAGTCAAATACAAGAGTCCTCTGCACTCAACCCATTATCAATATATTTAAGACGGAGACACCTGTAGATCGGAACACCAATACCATTCTACGGTCCGCAATACTAATTACACATTTGTAAGTACCTATCTACATAAAGAAAACCCAAGGCCCTACGGTTTGAAGTTTGGCTATAAGGCCCGTAAACCCAAAGGGTGAAAGAAAAAAAGAGCACTTCCCTTGTAGAGTGTGAGTTCATGTAAAGGGACACCAACAAGGTTTAAAACTACTGCACCATATTTGGCATTTATCTTTGTTGTCTATCCCTAAGCTGTAAGCGTTGGTCCACTTCCAAATACTATATTGACTGATATATCCGAAGGAGAAGGGATACTAGGAACCAGCTGAGGAGGTGAACTACAAAACTCCTAAATCATTAGATTTTTTGAGATTCTTATCACCAGCTGAATTGGAGACTTTTCAAGCACCTGCTCATCATTGGGTAGGATGTGGCCTACACTTGATATGGGATTTCTGAAGGATTCCTCTTCAGCAAAACTTCACTCACATTTCATGACCACCCAATCCCTAGATTGTGTAATCTCCTCACTGCTTCAACCTAGGACATCACAAAGGTCTAATGAAATCAATCACTGGGACTGTCTCATTACAGGGATTGTCTGACAACCTCATTGCAGGCTAAACCTGGGATTGTCCGAGGTTCTTTTCATCATCTGAACCTGGGACATTCCAAGATCTTGCTCATCACTTGGGTAGGAGGTGGCCTTTACCTAATGACGGACTTTGAGCACATCTGCTGAAAATTCACGGAAAGTTACATTTTCTCTGCCTTCACTTTGCTTAGACCTCAGTTTTTTTGATCCGAAAAAAAATATCCTTGTGACTCAAAACAACTGCAGAGGAAGCTTTTTAGTTTGGATGTATTTTACCACAACAAAGAATATTTTTAATAAATGAAGCTATCTGAGAAATGCTATATATTTGTGTTCAACATGCATGTGTCATATGAAACAGAGAATTCTGTTCTATTGCCATAAAGGAACAGCATGAAATGCAATGGAAGGAAAATAAGAATGTAATACAGGATAGAATAGGAGGTATAGGATCTTTTTCCTTGAAGCAAGTTGCCCAGAAAGAATAATTTATACAGAAATTCCATTTCCCATAGATTAAATACAGAAGACGAGCAAATCAGATACCAAGTTAGCAAGACAATACTTGCTTCTTGATTGTAACTAAAGTTGGCCATAGACGCACGGATAATATCATACGAAACATTTTAGCTATTCGGTGCGTGTATGGTGGAAAAAGAGCCCTGGATATTGGTCGGCTCGTCGATCAGGCTGGACGGAAGATTTTGATTGGGTGTCTTTGAAGGCACCAGAACATCAGTCATTGTTAGTGCTGAATGGTCAGATACAGGTAGAATTCTATTGTTTCTATATGTATATCTGACCATTCAGCTCTACATGTGTGTATTGAAACAAACAATCTTTCTTGGAAACATCTTTTCCAAGAAAGATCGTAATTGTTACGTCTGTGGCCATCTTAAGCCAACATACAACCAATTATATTTGGTCTGATAACATTTAAGTGTTTATAATTGCCATAAAGGAGAACTGTCAGAACAAAAACATATCCAACAGATACATTATAACCTAATGGGCAACTGTAGCTTATGTCGAGGTCAGACTGGCAAATATAAAGTTATAATACACAAAAGCCATGAATATCTTGTAAATAATCTCCTTATAAACGGTGAGTTCTGATGTCATCAGTTATAAACGGTGAGTTCTGATGTCATTTCAGTCACATGACTCATTGAAATTTGTGTATTATAATAAATAAAGTACCCCCAGTTGTAAAATATGAGGATATTAGAAGTTACCTCGGAGTTCCATGACCTGTATAAAAACACTCGGCCTCGTACTTTTATATGGTCATGAAACTCCTCGGTAACTTATAATATCCTTATATTTTACAAGAGGGGGGACTTTATTTACTATATAATCTACAGTCTGGTCATTTCCCTATGGGACCAGACTGTAAATTATATCCTTATAAACGGCACGTTCTGACGTCAGAACGCACCGTTTATAACCGGTCCCCGGCAGCCGAATTTGACACGATTTGGACGCTGACCCCTCCGACCCACCTCCTGATATTTCACACAGAATGTAGATTATAATGCATAATGTACCCCCTACTGACATTTATAAAGATATCAGAAATCACCTCTGAGTTCAGCCTCGTGCTTTTATATGGTCAAATAACTCCTCGTGACATAATATCTTTATAAATTACAGTAGGGGGTACATTATCCACTCGATATTTTACCAAATATTGTTCTTTATAATTATAATTGCATATACATATAGTACACTGATAAATATCCATTTGCATAATCAAAGAGGCTGACCAAAATCTTTATTTCATGGAATTAAAAACCGTATTAAACGAGGCAGTGTACAATGAGAAGTGTGTGAATTACAAGGGAAAACAGAAATATCAAGTTGAGAATACGTAACAGATATGTTTCTATCCAGCTAACACACTAAGTATGGCTCACAAATACAACAATCCATTTTTTTGGACATCTCAGTTATAATAATCTGAACTTCCAAACATGTCCAGTAAATGCAACATTTTTCTAAGCCACTTTTTCATTAGAGGCTGAGATGTCTCTTCACTTTTTCAGCTCCTTTGAGATTGAAGGTGGCATCAATTTTGTGGGCCCTCGGTGGACCCCCTCTTCACCCAGGTTCTAACCGTCACTGCAATCGTACTGGTTCTTCTTCAGTGTGGTCCAGGAACATGAGACGCCCCTGTGTGTTACTTTTCTATCCTTACACTCTCTAACCAGGAATTTATACTCTTGTCCTTATGCCTAGAACAGTATATCATTATCAATAATAATCCTATTACTTCCTTAGACAATCTTGGCTCCATCTGCTGATCTATACTACAATCCAATGCCTGGTCTCTAATGTCAGTGAGCGGAGCTGCTAGAAACCACATAATACAGGTATTGGATCTGTCCGTAAACCCATTATCCAGAAAGCTCGAATTACATGAAGGCCATCTCCCATAGACTCCATTTTATTACAATTTTTTCTGAGTAATAATAAAACAGTACCTTGTTCATGATCCCAACTAAGATATAATTAATCCTTATTGGAAGCAGAACCAGCCTATTGGGTTTATTTAATGTTCACATGGTTTTCTATTTGACTTAAGGTATGAAGATCCAAACTGCGGAAAGATCCATTATCCAGAAAACCCCAAGTGATTCTGGATAACAGGTCCCATACCTGTAATATAACGGTCAGACCTGAAAAATGCAAAACAGAAAAATATTTTGTGTTCCCTTCCACACGCAAACATACCAAAATGGCCACTATTGATTGTTTTAGAAAACCAACCTTTGCAATAATGAAAAGTTAATACTAAATTAATTTCCCGTTTTTGTTCAAATTCCCCTTGTCGGTTGGACCATTTGTGAGGGCCCCCCTTAACTTATAACAAGGTTACAGATATAAGAAAACATTGGTGTATTAGACATTTGTCTATTTTTCCAAGAATATATAGAACAACAAATTAGTTTAGAGTAATAGCCAGTGTTAGTAACATCAGTAGCTTCAGGGCTACCATGCCCTTGCCTCCAGGGTGGTGCACATTTAAGCATTTTTTAGTATTCAGGATAGGCAGAGGTTGGAAACCTTGACAGATTTTAGAGATTACTTCTCATACGTAGTCCTTGCTTAACCAAAACCACTACTTAGACATTGTTCCACTAGACTCCAGTTAGCTAGCAAAATGACTGTCTGACCTTACTGGTTTGAGTCCCTCTTGGAGGACCAGTCTTTACATAGGGTGCCTTCAGCTTAAAACAGGGCTCAGGGTTAACATATAGGAAATCAACCATTGTGCCATAGTTCCAAGAATATCTCGGACAGCAAATAAGGGTTCCTCCAAAAAACTCCCCCTAAAATGACCATCTAGCAGGACATCTATGCATATCTAGGACAACACATAGGCATAATACGCAATCCTCATCATCCTGCCACTGCTCTGAGGAGGGTGGTTGGCATATCGGGGAAAGATCTGCTCGTTTGGCGACCTCGCCAAACGAGCGGATCTTATCGTATATGGCCACCTTTAGAACTTCCTCTCCGATTGAGAATGTTCCCCTGAAGAAACACAATGTATGTCCCTGAGATGTGCCTATGCCCACATGCAGTTCAGAAAATGATTTAGGACTATCCCTCTCTATACAAAAGCAGTTTGATGTGGTTGCTTGAATTATATTTGAACTCCAATTATCTTAAAGCTGCTTCAGCTATGCAATCATGGCCACACCTAACAAACTTCATTTCTTTGAAGAAGCCATACCAAGAAATGCATAATAAGCTGGTTAAACAAACAGCAATGCCCAAACAGGATGCACTAGGTATGGGCAAACTAGTGAGAAATGACTGAAAAAAGGGGATTTATATAACAACATATATTAATATATCACGATATCTGTTTATAGAAGACTAAATAAAGCCTTACAGTGCCATTCTACACACGTTACATATCCAGGGTTGGGGTCTTATTAAGTAAGACAAGCACCAGGCACAATTTTTAACTGTCCGAGCTGGGAAAATGTCAATGTTATTAATGGAAGAAAGAACAGAGATATGAAGGCCACTATATTTTCCAACAAAAGTTCAAACCCAGGATACACAGGGTGGCTGTATGTTGGGAATATAAACTGTGTATTGATATTCAATAAATGGACCAAGTAAGACTATGCTTACTGGGTTGTTTCTTTTTATACTCTTGAGTGTTCCTTGTTTGATCCCTTGTGTTGGACTGGTGTTCTCTGTATTTTGGAACCCTGACTGACTCTATCTTGTGTTCATTGTTCTGACTCACATATATACGCTGCTCATTCAGACTTTTGGACTTTCTCTCTCATTCCCTTCCCATTTCCCCTGCCTCCTCTTGGGGAGAAGGGTTTCTGTATTGCTACAGAAGATCCAAGTCCCCAAAAAGGGCACGAGTAAACACTTATTTATTTCGCTGGTTTGAGGTTTGGTTTGAGATTGCTGTTACCGTTAAACTATAATGTAAAACTCATACCTCCCAACTGTCCCTTTTTCAGAGGGACAGTCCCTCTTTTGACAGCTCAACCCGCAGTCCCTCATTTGTACTGGAAAGTCCCTCTTTTCTCTGCACTGACTGAACAGCCAGAAAAAGAAACTAAGTTTCTCACTTAATTGGCTTTTAGCAGAGCTAACAGGTGCAAATAAGATACTTTGTAACAATTTTGAGACACAAAAACACAGTTTAGATAAGGAGAAATATTTTCAAACTTTCATAACCTGCCAAATTTTGTAAAACAAACATGGTAATAGGGGGTGTGGCCCCAGAAAGGGGTGTGGTCAAAAAAATTGCTGCGCTACGTGCGGGAAAAAAATTTTGTCCCTCTTTTTACTTCCAAAATGTTGGGAAGTATGAAAACTGTCAGTATCTGAAGCTACACCTGGGTTTTTGAAAACCCTGACTGCTGAACATGTGTGATGTTCAGTGACCATAACTCAACCATAGATTATTCCACAAATTTAAATATATGAAAACCACCTAAAGGCCTGGGGATCAGTGCTGTATGCCAGGTAATAGTAAATTCTCTATAGAATAGATAAAACGAGAGATCTGTTTACTGGACATCTGAATTGATTCCATC
This sequence comes from Xenopus laevis, assembly GCF_017654675.1. Lineage (NCBI taxonomy): Eukaryota > Metazoa > Chordata > Amphibia > Anura > Pipidae > Xenopus > Xenopus laevis. The sequence goes on from NC_054374.1 coordinate 6,987,480, forward strand.
TATTTAGCCTCTTTCTTCTCATAGAAATAAGGAATGACTATGAAATAGGCTTCAATGTCGTTTTAGGCTTCCCTAGTTGGACTGACATCAGCTGCTTTTGTGCAACATATTTCCAACGATCTGTTTGTACAGTGATACGGAATTTATGGGGGAATGTAATAAAAGTTGGTAACAGACACATTTTCTTTTGCGCAATTTTAATACAGCTTAATAGAGCAAACCCGGAAACTGTTTAGCAACCTCTTTAGACAGTGGCAGAAGGTTTGAGAATTTTCTAGTTTGCGCCAGTGCGCAGTGTATATAATAGAACTTCTTACTGAGAAAGTTGTTATGTTTGCTCCAAAAGATTATGGCACCTTCAAGCTCTTCTTAAAAGTCGGCAATGCGCAAAAACAGTTTAAAGGGATACTGTCATGGGGAAAAAAAATGTTTTCAAAATGAATCAGTTAATAGTGCTGCTCCAGCAGAATTTTGCCCTGAAATCTATTTCTCAAAAGAGTAAACAGATTTTTTTATATTCAATTTTGAAATCTGACGTGGGGCTAGACATATTGTCAATTTCCCAGCGGCCCCCAGTCATGTGACTTGTGCTCTGATTAACTTCAATCACTCTTTACTGCTGTACTGCAAGTTAGAGTGATATCACCCACTCCCTTTCCCCCCCCCCCAGCAGCCAAACAAAAGAGCAATGGGAAGGTAACCAGATAGAAGCTCCCTAACACAAGATAACAGCTGCCTGGTAGATCTAAGAACAACACTCAATAGTAAAAATCCATGTCTCACTGAGACACATTCAGTTACATTGAGAAGGAAAAACAGCAGCCTGCCAGAAAGCATTTCTCTCCTAAAGTGCAGGCACAAGTCACATGACCAGGGGCAGCTGGGAAACTGGCAATATGTCTAGCCCCATGCCAGATTTCAAAATTGAATATAAAAAAACCTGTTTGCTCTTTTGAGAAATGGATTTCAGTGCAGAATTCTGCTGGAGCAGCACTATTAACTGATTCATTTTCCCATGACAGTATCCCTTTAAAGTTAATATAAAGGTGAACCATCCCTTTAAATCAACAGCATTCTTGTGTGACTGGGGATTTGTGTAGGTGCCACGTATAATAATAATATGTCATTATTGAGAGTCAAGCAGAAACTAGACAGGCCAGTTTGCATTAGCTGTTTGCTGTGTAATTAGCAGCAATGAGGGGCAAGATCCTTACATTGTTGGAGTTAACATTGTCAGGTCTTTCCATAGAGGTGCCCAGAAGCAGCAGCCCTTTCTATAGGATTGTACAGAATCCGTTCTTATAACAGTCAACGCTCAGAGTGTGATCTTCACGCAGTGACTTAGATAAACACATGAACTGAGTCTGATTATCCATTATGTTTCAAATGGCACCAAGGAAACACTATTGTTATTATTATTATAAACATGTATTTATATAGCACCAACATATTGCGTAGCACTGTCTATACCTGTGTGTGATCCGGTCATATGATCTTACATATATGTATTGCCTTAAAGGAGACCTGGCATCCGAAAAAATTCTTCCAAATCCTATTTTTTCACGTTAGTCAAGCAAAATAAGCTTTAATTACACTATATAAATTATTTGAATCTTGTTTCCTTCAGTCTGGGAATTAATAATTATAACAAGCAGGCAGGAGCCATTTTGTGGACACTGTTATTAAGACAAGTCTTGTATCATCTCAGAATTTTGTTTGTGCACCAGAATGGGGGACCTGATGTCCATCCCCATGTCCTGGCTACACAATTATATGGTGAAGAGAACGGGGGACCTGATGTCCATCCCCATGTCCTGGCTACACAATTATATGGTGAAGAGAACGGGGGACCTGATGTCCATCCCCATGTCCTGGTTACACAATTAAATGGTGAAGAGAATGGGGGACCTGATGTCCATCCCCATGTCCTGGCTACACAATTATATGGTGAAGAGAACGGGGGACCTGATGTCCATCCCCATGTCCTGGTTACACAATTAAATGGTGAAGAGAATGGGGGACCTGATGTCCATCCCCAGGCCCTGGTTACACAATTAAATGGTGAAGAGAATGGGGGACCTGATGTCCATCCCCATGTCCTGGTTACACAATTAAATGGTGAAGAGAACGGGGGAATGTGGGGAGAGCAGTGACATGTAGGAAGTGCTGAATGGAAAGTGAAAGTAATTGCCTAAGGCATAGAGGAGGGGCAGACAATATTTGATTAACAGCTGAGATTTTTAAATGAATTTACAACAGCTGTGAATGATTTAATAAAAAAACAATTGGATTTCACGTTTCATTTGAAAAGGACTTTTATTATACAGGTTTTTATGTCTGGGTGACAGGTCCCCTTTAAATGCAGCAGCTCTGAACCCAACTACAGTACAGTTACCCCCTCCAGACCATGCAACATAAGCCATACATACAATACATGCATTCCAAGCATTCTGAACTGTGTCCCTATAAATATATATTTATTTATTTACTCTATTTATTTAATGGATGATCAACCTATGAATCCTGCCTTCATTTGTTATACTTATATATCCATTATCTATATTATTCAATATATTATTCTATAATATATATTCTATATATTCTATATACTGCAAATCTTTGGTCCATATTGCACCATTGAGACAGGGTCGGGCTAAGTACAGGGATCCAGTGAGCATTGCAGCACATGGCACTGATCAGACTTCCAGAGCCTGTGGTTGGGCTCCATTGGCAAATACTGGGTCCCATTCGCAGTTCCCTGCTGTTCCCCAAGCAGCTTCCAGTGAGCTCCCAAGAGCTGAGCAGTGAGAGGAGCTGAGGAAGTGAGAGCACGTGTGTCTGTCTCAGAGCTGCAGTATCTTCCCCCGGCTTCTGCTCTGCTGCAATGTGAGCGGGGAGAATGGGGCAGGTCGCTTGGAAAGGCTTGTTCCTGTCTTTCTTTGACTATAAAACTGAAAAATATGTCATAGCCAAGAACAAAAAGGTGGGGATTTTATTCCGTGTTGTACAGCTGTCACTTCTGGCTTATCTAGTAGGGTAAGGACTCTTCTCTTTTATGTATTCTTTATATTGTGCTGAGTTGGCTGAGCACTTGTACAGGTTCTGTGCCTTCTGTTTGTAGTGAGCAAGTGACATGTACTATATGCTTACTGTATATACCGTATATACTTACTATGTGCTTACTGTATACACCGTATATACTTACTATATGCTTACTGTATATACCGTATATACTTACTATATGTTTACTGTATGTACTGTATATACTTATATGCTTACTATATGTACTGTATATGCTTATGGTATGCCTACTATATATACTTACTATATGCTTACTGTATATACTGTATATACTTACTATATGCTTACTGTATATACTGTATATAATTACTATATGCTTACTGTATGTACTGTATATACTTACTTTATGCTTACTGTATATACTGTATATACTTACTATATGCTTACTATATATACTGTATACACTTACTATGCTATATATATATTTACTGTATAAACGTTTATATGCTTACTGTATATACTGTATAAACTTACTATATGCTTACTGTATATACTGTATATACTTACTTTATGCTTACTGTATATACTGTATATACTTACTATATGCTTACTGTATGTACTGTATATACTTATGGTATGCCTACTATATATACTTTATGCTTACTGTATATACTGTATAAATGTTTTATATGCTTACTGTATATACTGTATATACTTACTATATGCTTACTATATCTACTGTATAAACTTACTATATGCTGACTCTATATATATACTGTATAAACTTACTATATGCTTACTGTATATACTGTATATACTTACTTTATGCTTACTGTATATACTGTATAAACTTACTACTGTATATGCTTACTGTATATACTGTATATACTTACTTTATGCTTACTGTATATACTGTATATACTTACTATATGCTTACTGTATATACTGTATATACTTACTATATGCTTACTGTATATACTGTATATACATACTATATGCTTACTGTATATACTGTATATACTTACTATATGCTTACTGTATGTGCTTACGCTATGCCTACTGTATATACTGTATATGCTTACTATATGCTTACTATACGCTTACTATATGTATGGTCGAGTCTGGTAACAGGATGTAGGCTTTATTGTACAATTTCCTATTCATTCCTTCTAAATGTGTTAACTATGTAAAGAAGCGACATCTCTCTGTCTCTTGATTTTATAGCCTGTATAGGTCGGCCAGTCTGTTATCTAACAATCATACCCAACTCATCTGTTTTATATCCAATTGTCTATCTGTTTATAGGTATCTCTATCTATAAGTCTGGCTGACTATCTATCTGTCTATAGCTAATAATATCTCTGTTGCATTATATTTAAGATATATATTGGTCTTAGTGAGACCTTTAGTGAATTCAGTGAATCGGGTGATTTAATAAAAGTCCATTGAATAGATGATGCTGGTAATGCAGCGTGTTTGTCAGGCATTGCTCCTGTGAGTTACAGTTTATCTGGGGTACGTGGGCTCATTTAATTTTGCTCTTTCTTGTTGATAGATTCAATGTATATGTACTGAACTTTTTAGGGTTCAGTTACTAATGGAACGCATAGTTCATCCGCAATGCAACGTGTTTTTTGCAGTATAAGTGGACTTGCCACTAACTGGCATCTGCCCCAAGTTTTCCTTAATTCAGACATGTCCAAAATCCAGCCCAGGGGCCAAGTCCTAGGTGACAAAGGCACCCACAGATACAAGTGTTCTGAAATGGGTGCATATCGACATAAACCTTTAAATGGGTAGTTCAGCTTAAAATTAACTCCTGACCTTCTGAAAGGTTTCAATGTATTTGTATTGACTTTTTTGATGGATGGTGCCCAACTGTGGCCTTTTGATACTGAGAACCAGGGAGTTGGCATCACCCTGGACTTGGCATCACCCTGGACTTGGCGGCAGCTTCACAATGGGTTGCATCAGTAGTCACACCAGACTAGCACCCAGTGAACTGAATACCCCAACACTGTAGGTAAATCTTACAGCCTGGGAAGCTACTCCCTGCTACACTTCCTTGATGGAGCACAAAGCTGCTCTTTCTCTCTTCCCTCACTGTCTCACTCTCCTAGAGAGTCTATAACATTATATTCCTGCCAGAGCCGGGCCAAACCGGCACTGGCTTAGTGTGCGCTCAATCGCGCATGCGCGAAACTAAGCGCATGCGCGCAGGCGCATTTGAAACAGAAATTACCAGCGCCAGTCAGGGAGACACAGGACCGGACATGGGGTAGGCGACAGAGCAGGTACGTGCCTGGCGCCCCCTCAGCTTTGAGCCCTAGGCACGTGCCTACTCTGCCTACCCCTAGTTCCGGCCCTGATTTGTGCCACTCACTAGCCTCATTCATGGGGTCCCTCTCCCCGACTTCCACACAACAGGTTCAGGTCCTTCTAGGACAAACTGTCTTTATTGTGCCTTGTTGTACCCAGGCTCCCTGGAAAATCCAGCTACGTCAGACACCAGAAACCAAACAGGAAGATCCACCCCTTCTCACTTACTATACCAAAGTGTGACAGGAAGTGGTCAGAAAGCCTGGGATATGTCAATTTCAACTAGCTACATTGGCATCTGCCCAGCAACTAGGAAGATCAGGAAGTGTAGGGATTTAAAGCCATAGGGGCACATTAACCCTATGGGTCCCTACAGGTGGTTGTGCACTGGACTTTGTATTAGGGTTGCCACCTGTCCGACTATGACATGGACAGCCCAGTTTTCAGAAGAGATGCCCAGGGTCAAAACCGCCTACCTGGTTTTCTAAATCAGGAAAACCGGACAGGATTCCCAGGAATTGACGCTGCGACCAATTGTCTGTAAAGGGGGACAGGAGAAGGTGGCATCCTGACAAAGGGAGGGTGTAGCCCCCCGAAACATTGGTGCTTTGTTGGTTGAATTAATGAAGCTCCCCAACTACATATAAGTGCATGTGTGTGGCTCCTTCTACTGTACTTTAATGTTGTACATCACTCACATACCTTCTAATTACGATGGAATTAAATCACATTCACAACCTGTAAATCTCACTTATAAACATTGTTTAATCTAAAATGGTCGGGTACAACCCTGGGAAAATTAATTTTCTGGTTAACCCTACCCTTCCCTATACAAACATGAATGTTTCTCAGAATACTGACTGGCACATATAAAAAAATTACACTCGTTGTTTGGTCTCAGTTTCCTAGAGAATTACTTTTCTGTTTCTTTCTGCTTGTTAAAAACAAAGGTTTTTTTTTTCAGGTATATTCACCAGAACTTCTATGTCTGATTCACTAAAGACAAACAGAAGTCAGGTTGTTGCTTACTAGTATAGGAGAATGAGGGAGTGTCAACCTCTTTTTACAAAGTGAGTGTATGAAATGTATGAGGCTACAAACAGTATCCCTCTTGCTGTCTGTCATTGCTATTCTGATCTTTCAAAAATGTTAACGTTGTGTTTCTGTTTCCGTGTAAAACAAACTGGGTAATAGCATAAACTATAGGTACGAGCGCATATATTCATAAGCGTTTATACTAAGGGACACATTCACTAAGGGGCCGATCCACTAACTTCGAGTGAAGGATTCGAAGTTAAAAAAAAGTTTTTTTGGGCTACTTCGACCATCGAATGGGCTACTTCGACCTTCGACTACAACTATCGAAGGATTCGAAGTAAAAATCGTCCGACTATTCGACCATTCGATAGTCGAAGTACTGTCTCTTTAAAAAAAACTTCGACCCCCTAGTTCGCCATCTAAAAGCTACCGAAGTCAATGTTAGCCTATGGGGAAGGTCCCCATAGGCTTGGCTAACTTTTTTTGATCGAAGGATATTCCTTCGATCGTTGGATTTAAATCCTTCGAATCGTTCGATTCGAAGGATTTAATCGTTCGATCGAAGGAATTATCCTTCGATCGTTCGATCGAACTATCTGCGCTAAATCCTTCGACTTCGATATTCGAAGTCGAAGGATTTTAGTTCCTAGTCGAATATCGAGGGTTAATTAACCCTCGATATTCGACCCTTAGTGAATTGGCCCCTAAGCTCGGGTGAATGAATAGAGGGAAAAAAAATTGAATTTCGAGTAGTTTTTTGTGCTCCCCGACTATCGAATTGGCGTAAATTTGCCTGTGTAGAATGATTCGAATAGATCGAGCGCAAAACCGCTGCGAATATTCGCCCATTCGATAGTCGAAGTACTGTCTCTTTTAAAAATACTTCGACTGCCTACTTCTCCAGATTAAACTACCGAATTGCTTTAAAAGCCTATGGGAAAGTCCCATAGGCTTGTTTTCTAAGTTTTTGATTGAGTAAAAAGGCATTCGATCGATCATTCCATCGAATGAAAATCCTTCAATCAAATATTCGATCGTGCGACTATTCGCCAGCGCGTAAATTCGCCCGAATTCCCTATTCGATTCTATTCCCCAGTCGAATTTCGAGGGATTTAACCCCTCGAAATTCGACACTTGAATTCGCCCCAATTCCCTATTCGATTCTATTCCCCAGTCGAATTTCGAGGGATTTAACCCCTCGAAATTCGACACTTGATACGTCTGCCCCTAAGTAAGTCATGCTGCTGTATTTATCTATTTAATGCAATGGGGATATTAGTTGTGTATAATATTTGTATGTGTATAAGCAGTATAATTGTGAAAGACTAGAATCATTCAAGCTGGTGATTTCAAGGGTTGATTTCCTAACACTTGTATTTTGTTTGTTTTCATGAATCTTATCTTTTCAAGGCTAAAACTTGTGGGTTATACTACTTAATCTAAACATAGAAAACGTGTAATTTATCAAAAAAAAAAAAAACACTAATAGAAAAGTTATCGAGGTATTGTAGAAGCGGGATTTGTCCCTTTCCAATCTTGCTTTTAAAACTTTTCAGGTTTTTTATTTGCAAAAACAATTAGGGTCAGGGCACACAGGCAGATTCAGGGAGATTAGTCGCCCGTCGTCAAATCTCCTCTTCTTTGGGGCGACTAATCTCCCTGAACTGCCTCCCCTGCCTTCCCACTGGCTAAAATGCAAATCGCCATCGGAATGGCACTCGGAGCGATTCGTTTTCCGACGTTTCCTTCACCGGGCGACTAATCTCCCCGAATCTGCCTGTGTGCCCTTAGAGGATTTAGAGGTTCTTGTATTAGTATTTGGTTCATTTCTACATTTTTATTTGCTCATGCCTTTTACATTTGGCTGTTTTAATAAATGACTTAGCCTTCGTGGTTTTAGAGAAAAATACGTTTTTTCTTAAACCTCTAAAACCACTGATAAAAGTGTTGTCAAGGGTTTTGATTAAGTATAGACACAGTGGCATAACTAGATGTTACTGGGCCCTTCAGCAAATTCTATATTATATACTATATGAGCACCTGATGAAGGATCACCCTGATCCGAAACATGTTGGGGCCAATTCAATAACTTCGAGTGAAGGATTCGAAGTAAAGAAACTTCGAATTTCGAAGTGTTTTTTTGGCTACTTTGACCATCGAATGGGCTACTTCGACCTTCGACTACGACTTCGAATCGAAGGATTCGAACTAAAAATCGTTCAACTATTCGACCATTCGATAGTCGAAGTACTGTCTCTTTAAGAAAAAACTTAGACCCCCTAGTTCGCCACCTATAAGCTACCAAACCCAATGTTAGCCTATGGGGAAGGTCCCCATAGGCTTGGCTACGTTTTTTTGGTCGAAGGATAATCCTTCGATAGTTGGATTAAAATCCTTCAAATCATGCGATTCGAAGGATTTAATCATTCGATCGAACGATTATTCCTTCGATCGCAGTTTTTGCGCAAAATCCTTCGACTTCGATATTCGAAGTCGAAGGATTTTCATTCCCAGTCGAATATCGAGGGTTGATTAACCCTCGATATTCGACCCTTGATGAATTTGCCCCGTCGTGTATTTAAATAAAGTAACTTTTTAACTACGGAAATGGATTCTCCAGAGTGCTATCTACTATTTGTGAATATTTGGAAGGCCTAGCGGTGCCTTACTCTGAAGCAGCGCCGATTCTGGGGCTGCTGCCGCCTGAGGCAGCAGCCCAGATGCCGCCCCCCTCCTCTCCCGCTCCGCGCTTAAAAATTAGCATCGGAGCGGGTTTCAGGGGGCAGTATCGCTGGTGCATTGAGCGCTAGAGCGCTCTTTGCACTAGCGGAGCCGAATTTCCGGGTTAAAACCCGGAAGTTCGGCTCTTAAAGGAGAAGGAAAGGTTAAAAGTAAGTAAGCCTTATCAGAAAGGTCCATTTTAATATACCAGTAAACCCCCAAAGTAATGCTGCTCTGAGTCCCCTGACAAAAGAAACAGCACATTTCTTTCCTTCTATTGTGTACTCATGGGCTTCTGTATCAGACTTCCTGCCTTCAGCTTAAACCTCATTGCCCTGGGCAAGAGCATGCTCAGTTTGCTCTTCTTCCCCTCCCCCTCCCTTCTCTACTGTAATCTGAGCCCAGAGCAGGGAGAGACTCAGGCAGGAAGTGATGTCACACCACATTAATACTGCAGCTCCTATCCTAAACAAACAGAGTTTCTAGAGCTTTTTACTCCGGTATGGTAAAACATTCTACAGAATAAATATAGCATTTTATCTTGCACTATTGCAGCTAATCTATTGGCAATAAAATGCCTCCATAGCTTTCCTTCTCCTTTAAAGTTACAAGAGGCGGCTTTTTGCCGCCCCTTGTAACTGGCCGCTCGCTGCCGCCTGAGGCAAGGGTTTGACCTTGCCTCATGGCAGAATCGGCCCTGCTCTGAAGGTGAACCCGCTGAACGATTCAGGATGAATTCATCCACAAAGTGTGCATACCTACAGCAAATTAATTTTAGGGCCCCAAACATATCCAGAGGTTGTCCTGTTTTACCAAATTGCTTGTTGTTTGGGTCTCGTGGGGCCCCCTATACCTCCTGGGTTCCCCTGTATAGACACACTCTCAAAGCATTTTTAGTATAATTTCTTCTTTGGTAACACTCCTGGATGCCCAGTTGGCGCCACTGTTGGATGCTCAGTTGCTTTCAATACAAATAATATAGAAGTAAATGGAGCACACCAGCTACAATGCTAGAGTTTAACCAAATTATTCAGCCATGCCCACCCCCAATTACTTTTTTTTTTTAGGGGTGATGACTTCCATTTGTTCATGTGCACATGGACGAATAAATTGGTTAAACCTGCACCGTAACCATTGTGATTCCTTTCATGTCTATGGTATTATGATCTCCAGGGGGAGAAGGCACAGTTTCTCTTTGTTAACATGCCTTAGCATGACATTACATTTCTCACAAATTTGCTGTCGTAATTGAACTCTGAAAGGGCTGAAGAATTCCCATATTTAGAAATATCCTTTTGTTTCGCAGTTGGGTATTTGTGGTTAAGAAAGGATACCAAGAAACAGACACTTCCATACAAAGTTCCATCATCACCAAGCTGAAGGGAGTTGCTTTCACTAACACTTCTGAACTTGGCGAGAGACTATGGGATGTGGTTGATTATGTTATTCCCCCTCAGGTCAGTAGTGGATTGAAACTAGAGCGGAACAAAAATAATATAAGAAAGTTCATTCATTGTTTTTTTTTTTTTAATCTTCTTCCCAGGGTGAAAATGTATTTTTCGTAGTTACAAATTTGATTGTCACTCCTAACCAGAGACAGGGTACGTGTCCCGAGGTAAGAAAATTAAATTACTTACTTTAAACGGACTTGTTAAAAACAACACGCGACTTGTCTTGAATTTATTAGAAAGAAGATATTTTAGGACCTGGATCTGGAATAGCAAACGTGCCATACAATCAATCTGGAATGTCAGTATATAGAAAAGCAATTTAGCTTTTGTAGGGGTAGATTTATAATACATTCAATTGGTCTGTTATTTTGTTGCACAAGTATGTGGTCTATTTTCAGAAAGCTTTATACCTGGGGGTTTCAAGATAAGGCATCCCTATACCTTAAAGGGATCCTGTCATCGGAAAACATGTTTTTTTTCAAAACGCATTAGTTAATAGTGTTACTCCAGCAGAATTCTGCACTGAAATCCATTTCTCAAAAGAGCAAACAGATTTTTTTTTATATTCAATTTTGAAATCTGACATGGGGCTAGACATTTTGTCAATTTCCCAGCTGCCCCTGGTCATGTGACTTGTGCCTGCACTTTAGGAGAGAAATGCTTTCTGGCAGGCTGCTGTTTTTCCTTCTTAATGTAACGGAATGTGTCTCAGTGGGACCTGGATTTTACTATTGAGTGTTGTTCTTAGATCTACCAGGCAGCTGTTATCTTGTGTTAGGGAGCTGTTATCTGGTTACCTTCCCATTGTTCTGTTGTTTGGCTGCTGGGGGGGGGAAGGGAGGGGGTGATATCACTCCAACTTGCAGTACAGCAGTAAAGAGTGATTGAAGTTTATCAGAGCACAAGTCACATGACCAGGGGCAGCTGGGAAACTGACAATATGTCTAGCCCCATGTCAGATTTCAAAATTGAATAGAAAAAAAATCTGTTTGCTCTTTTGAGAAATGGATTTCAGTGCAGAATTCTGCTGGAGCAGCACTATTAACTGATTCATTTTGAAAAAAAATTTTTTTTCTCATGACAGTATCCCTTTAAGTATAATAATTTTACAGGAAATAAACCCAATAGGCTACTTTTGCTTCCAATATGGATTAATTATACAGTCATATGAAAAAGTTTGGGAACCCCTCTCAGCCTGCATAATAATTTATTCCACTTTCAACAAAAAAGATAACAATGGTCTTTCATTTCCCAGGAACATCTGAGTACTGGGGGGTTTTCTGAACAAAGATTGTTAGTGAAGCAGTATTCAGTTGTTTGAAATTAAATCAAATGTGAAAAACTGGCTGTGCAGGAATTTGGGTGCCCTTGTAATTTGAATGCATGGAACTGCTCAATACTGATTACTGGCAACACCAAATTGGTTGGATTAGTTCTATAAGCCTTGAACTTCATAGGCAGGTGTGTCCAATTATGAGAAAAAGTATTTAAGGTGACCAATTGCAAGTTGTGCTTCTGTTTGTCTCTCCTCTGAAGAGTGACAGCATGGGATCCTCAAAGCAACTCTCAAAAGATCTGAAAACAAAGATTGTTCAGTATCATGGTTTAGGGAGAGCCTACAAAAAGTGAGGAATGTAATCAGGAAATTGAAGGCCACAGGCACAGTTGCTGTAAAACCCAGGTCTGGCAGGCCAAGAAAAATACAGGAGAGGATTGTGAGAATGGTTACAGACAACCCAAAGATCACCTCCAAAGACCTGCAAGAACATCTTGCTGCAGATGCAGGTGTATCTGTACATCGTTCTACAATTCAGCACAATTTGCACAAAGAACATGTGTATGGCAGGGGGATGAGAAAGAAGCCCTTTCTGCACTCACACAAACACAGTCGCTTGTTGTATGTAAAAGCTCATTTAGACAAGACACAGTCATTTTGGAACAAAGTCCTTTGGACTGATAAGACAAAAATTTAATTATTTGGTCATAACAAAAAGTGCTTTGCATGGCGGAAGAAGAACACGGCATTCCAAGAAAAACACCTGCTACCTACTGTGACATTTGGTGGAGGTCCCATCATGCTGTGGGGCTGTGTGGCTAGTTCAGGGGCTGTGTGACTAGTTCAGGGGCTGTGTGGCTAGTTCAGGGACTGGGGCCCTTGTTAAAGTCCAGGGTCGGATGAATTCAACCCAATATCAACAAATTATTCAGGGTAATGTTCAAGCATCAGTCACAAAGTTGAAGTTACGCTGCAGGGGTTGGATATTCCAACAAGACAATGACCCTAAACATAATTGGAAATCTACAAAGACATTTATGCAGAGGGACAAGTACAATATTCTGGAATGGCCGTCACAGTCCCCAGACTTGAATATCATGGAAAATCTATGGGATGATTTGAAGCAGACTGTCCATGCTCAGCAGCCATCAAATTTAACTGAACTGGAGAGATTTTGTATGGAGGAATGGTCAAAAGGAGCTCAACTGAGTATTGATATAATATCTCTGTTGGGGTGCCCATATTTATGCCCCTGTCTAATTTAGTTATGATGCATATTTTCTATTAATCCAATAAACTACTGTTTCCATAAGGCAAGTTATATATTAAAAGAAAGTTGCTACTTTGAAAGCTCAGCCAATGATAAACAAAACTCCAAAGAATTAAGAGGGGTTCCCAAACTTTTTCATTTGACTGTATCTTAGTTGGTATCAAGTAAAAGGTAATGTTTTATTATTACAGACAAAAGGGCAATCCTTACACACGATGGAAAGGTATAATGACTGGTGGGTGGCAAATGTCAGACATCCCCCCACCCAGTGATTATAATCTCTTACAACAGACTCAAGGCTGGTACTTCTTTTCATTGAAAACTGCACCAGCCCAGGGTACCTCTGGAGAAGAACCAAGTTGTGATATTCCTCTACTTCTTCATTCTTCTCTTCACCCCCTGGAATTTTGCTACTAAGTTCAGAATTTCACCATAATGCACACGCACCCCCAGACCAGTTTTGAAAAGAAGAAAAAAGATGGGGAAGAAGAAGACGACAGATAAACTCCTACAGAAGTGCCTGGGGCTGGTGCAGCTTTCAAGGAAATAGAGCCACCAACCCAGGGTCTTAGGTGAGCAATTATTATACCTGGGGAGTGACACATTTTGGCAGTGATTATACCTTTCCTTCTCTTTTAAAATGGGCTATGGGTTTTGGGGACTTTTAAATTTAATCCTGGGTTGTATTAATAATGTGTAGAGATTCTTTCAACCTTATGACGGCCAAGGCTGTAAATTACCCAAAATAATTTACTAAGGCTTTTTCAGCTGACCCAACTATTGTAGAGATGTGGAATAACCTTCCACTAGAAGCTGCTTTGGTTTATCCTGTTGTACCCCTAGTAAGTAGATATTCAGCTATTGGCTGTTGGTAGATACTGGGCATATAACAGTGAGACAGTAAGGGCTGGAGGTACATGACTTAGTTATTTATCTTCTTTAGCTTGAAGATCACAATAACCTCCTTATTGGGCATGTCTCTGACATGGAGCTAAATGATGCTCTCTCGTTTTCTGATTATTTTTAATGTGTTTGCCACAATTGAGTCGATTAGTATTCAGGTGATATCACTGATCAGTTTTCACTGGCTGCAAAGAGAGCTCTCAATTCTACGGAACGCATTTCCCAAACTCAATAGGATCCAATCTTATTAATTAGACACATGGCACTGCGGTACTGGTGAAATATAATATTTGTAGGTCAGAGGGTCAACAACTTGTGTTATGAGCCATGCCCAGCAGATCTGGTTTACAGTCTGGTTCTTGCTATATTTAAAAGTGCATTAATAATTCATTATTGGAAAAAAAAAACCCTTCCAAGAACTGGTCACATAAAGTTGAGTTAAAGAGGTGGCTCACCTTCAAGTTAGAATGTTATAGAATGGCCAATTCTAAGCAACTTTTCAATTGGTCAATTATTAATTTTTTATCGTATCTAAATTAATGAAAAAAAACTTTTTCTTCTTACTCTCTTCAGCTTTCAAACGGAGGTCATTGACCCCATTTAAACAACAAATGCTCTGAAAGGCTACAAAATGTATTGTTATTAGGGATGCACCAAATCCACTATTTTGGATTCGGCCAAAACCCCGAAAAGAAAGATTATTTTTCATTTGGAAATTAGGGGTGGGAAGGGGAAAACATTTTTTAATTCCTTGTTTTTTGACAAAAAGTCACGTGATTACCTTCCCTGACCCTAATTTGCATATGTAAATTAGGAGTTGGTTCGGCCAGGCAGAAGGATTCAGCTGAATCCTGCTGAAAAAGGCCAATTCCTGGCCAAATCCCGAACCAAATCCTGGATTCGGTGCATCCCTAATTGTTATTGATACTTTTTATTCCTTATCTTTCTATTTAGTTCCTCTCCTATTCATGTTCCAGTCTGTCATTTAAATCAATGCATAGTTGCTAGGATTATTTGAAATTTCAAACTGGAGATGCTGCTGAATAAAAAGCTAAATAAATAATAAAAAAAAAATGAAAACCAATTGCAAATTATCATATCACTCCCCAGTGTTACATAAAACAAAAAAGTAAGCGCTGATTTCTTTCATTTTTTTTCAACAGAGTTTCGGGATCCCTGATGCAGAATGTTTGAAAAACAGTGACTGTCCAGAGGGAGAACCCGTTGTTGCAGGCAATGGTATTAGATTAATAGATTTTTGTGAGGAAGGCATCCAGTGTTGATCTCAGCAGGTTTAACTTACCAATCTTTTTGGGGGTCCAGGAGCTCATGCCCCAGACCTTTTCGTTTTCATTTGATTGCAGAATGGCACAAACTGGACTTTACTCCAATAGTTGATGCAGTGAAAAAGTGATTTATTTAGCAGTCAGGCAGGTTATATATAGCGTTAAAAGGTTGAACTTTATGGACTTGTGTCTTTTTACAACCTAATTTACTATGTTACTGTGTTAAGAGAAAAAAATATAACATATACAAAATAACATATAGAGATGTTTTTCTCTAATAGGAGAAGGAAAGGTTAAAATTAAGTAAGCTTTATCAGAAAGTTCTATATAAATACAACAGTAAACCCTCAAAGTAATGCTGCTCTGAGTCCTCTGTCAAAAGAAACAGCACATTTCTTTCCTTCTATTGTGTACTCATGGGCTTCTGTATCAGACTTCCTGTTTTCATATTAATCCTCCTTGCCCTGGGCTTGAGCATGCTCAGTTTGCTCCTCTCTCCTCCCCCCTTCTCTGCTGTAATCTGAGCACAGAGCTATAAGTGAGCAGCGAGAGACTCAGGCAGGAAGTGATGTCACATCAAGCTTATATGGCAGCTGCTATCCTAAACAAACAGAGAGCGTCTAGAGCTTTTTACTCAGGTATGGTAAAGCATTCTGCAGAATAAATATAGCATTCTAGCTTGCACTATTGCAGCTAATCTATTTGCAATAAAATGCCTCCGTAGCTTTCCTTCTCCTTTAAATAAATCACTTTTTAACTGCATCATCTATTGGAGTGAAGTCCAGTTTGTGCCAGCCTGCAATCAAATAAAAAAATGGTATTGGATTGTAAGGTTGCAATGCAAAGGGATACATGGGCTGCCGCTGATTAGCAGAGGTGCAAAAACTCAGCAACTGAAAATAGGAGAGCAGAGCAATTGAAGACAATATTGTATTTATTTAATGAGCCAAATTTACATACAACACTGAAATTACTTATTGGCCCCGACCAGTGAATGACTTATGAGCCCTTATTTATAGAAGGTTATGCAAAAGTGCAGGAGACCTTAGGGGTGTACGCCCCCCCCCCTTAAAGCACAATGGCCTAAGCTCTAGTGCCTAGCCCATATGGTTCTACAGATATGGGACCTGTTATCCAGAATGCTCGGGACCTGGGGATGTCTGGATAACAGATCTTTTCATAATTTGGATCTTCATACCTTAAGTCTACTAAAAAAATCAGGTAAACATTAAATAAACCCAATAGGCTGGTTTTGCTTCCAATAAGGATTAATTATATCTTAGTTTGGATCAAGTACAAGCGACTGTTTTATTATTACACAGAAAAAGGGAATCAATTTTTAAAATCTGGATTATTTGATTATAATGGAGTCTATGGGAGACGGCCTTTCCATAATTTCTGGATAACGGGTTTCCGGATAATGGATCCCATACCTGTACTTTGTGCGCCTTTCTAGAAGCATGCATAGTAGAGTCTGCAGTGACCCAGGTATCTAAGGGTTTCCCGGAAAAATTGGAGCAACCTGCATTTTGGATGCAGCCATAGATGTGGGTTTGCTGGTCTGTGGGTTGGGTTAGAGTCCTGCAGCGGGTTATCCAGAAAAAAAGCGTGCACCCTGCGGAATGAAGGGAGCATTTTCAGGTGCGGGTATAGATGCGGGTCTGTGAGTTGAGGGCCGGTTTGCGGTCTCATCTAAATTTAAATCATTTAAATCTTATGTAATAGTGTCTATATTTTACTCCTTTTACAAAACTTGTTTCTGCCCCGCCCACTTTTGATGATGTCACTTCCGGTTTGCAGCATCATCGCTTCCTGTTTGATGGTGGTCGGCGGGTTGAGGGTCGGGTTGTGGATAAAGCAGTTGCGGGTTGGGTCGCGGATCAAAGTGGGTAAATATGCGGGTTGCGGTTCAGGTCGCGGGCTGCAGGTTTTGGTTTTAGAAATTGGTTTTGCGCAGGACTCTAGGTTGGGTTGCAGGTCTTATCTATAAAAAGCTTTACTCCTTTACACATTAAAAGATTTTTCCTACCCCGTCCACTCCTGAGGATGCCATTTCCATTTTGCAGCAATAGCACCTCCTGTTTAATAGCGGTCAGGTTGCAGATAAGGCAATTGCAGGTCGGATAGTGGGTTCAAGGATGTAAAAATGCGGGATGTGGTTCCGGGATGGGTCTGGGTTTCAAAAATTGGACCTACGCGGGACTTTGTGTTAAATTTAATTGGCAAGGAGCTTTCATACGTGTGTAGTAACTAATAAATTGTACTGGGAGGCTTATTTCCTATTCTGGTGCACATAGAGCTTATGTCTTCAGAGTCCAAGATCTCTGAATCCGCCACTGAATATCAATTAAAACGTAATAAATCTGAACGTATAGATGCTTCTCAATGCATGTGGCAATATACTGAAGAATAGATGAAGATTATCTTAATTAGGTTAACGTGTAGCAAAGAAGTGTACAAAGCTTTGGCACACACTCCTTCTATACTGGGAACGTTTGCATGCGGACATCTTTATTTGTTTTCAGGTGTAAAGACTGGACGTTGCCTGAAGACGGGAGCAGTTAATGCAACGTGTGAGATATTCGCTTGGTGTCCCATAGAGAAGAAGAAGAATCCAAAGTAGGTGCACCCTGCTGTTGTTAATAACATACAAACATTTACTCATGTGAGAGGCAATGCTTGAAAGATTCAGGCTGTATTTGTACATTGCAGTGACTGTAGAAGGATTCTCCATCAGTTATACCCTTACTAAAAGTCTTTAAATGTGCTCAACATGCAAAATTGTATGTGGATTATAATGTGCAAATATTTATGTGCCTACCAAGATTTTTAATGAAGTCCTATAGTGTACTATTTAATAGACGCTCATGCAGAAAAATTTAGTATCATTTTGGAACTTTCTAAGTCTATCACAATTGCATGGGCGAAAATACAACAGTGATGGGCGAATAAATTTGCCTGGCGCGAATTTGTGGTGAATTTCCGCATTTTGTGAAACTCCCACAAAAATTTGGCCGGTGTCAAAACATTTTGGACACGCATCCTAAAAGTCGATTGCGTCACAATCACCTCGTGTCAACACTACTCTGCGCCATTTTTTTAACACCAACGTTAAAATTGACGCAGGCGTCAATTTTTGTGTTTCAAAATTTTTTTGTGAATTTTTCGCAGTTTTGTGAATTTTGCGGGAAATTCACTAATTTTTCGGCAAATCGAAACGGGAGAAATCACTACTGTCCAATCATTATCTCTCCAAAGGATTTTGAGCTACAGCTTATCCCTCCTGTAGTCAATCTCTATCAAGGAATGGAGGTCTTCATTTGAAAGAACATATGCCAGCTCCCAACATATATCAGCTGCTCTATATTGCAGATCATTTAAAGGAGAAATAAACCCTAAAAATGAATATGGCTAAAAATGCCATATTTTATATAGTGAACTTATTGCACGAGGCTAAAGTGTCAGCTTGTCAATAGCAGCAATGATCCAGGACTTCAAACTTGTCACAGGGGGTCACCATCTTGGAAAGTGTCTGTGACACTCACATGCTCAGTGGGCTCTGATTGGCTGTTGAGAAGCTAAGCTTAGGGCTCGTCACTAATTATCCAGCAGAAAATGAGCTTCCCTGGCTGTAATATAAGCTGATGCTACAGGTTTGCTGATTATTCAATTCTGATGCTAATTGCACTGGTTTCTGTGCTGCCATGTAGTAATTATGTGTATTAATTACTAATCAGCCTTATATTGTGACATTTCTATTCTATGTGTACTGTATATTGTGAGTGGGTCCCTAAGCTCAGTAAGTGACAGCAGCACAGAGCATGTGCAGTGAATCAGCAGAAAAGAAGATCGGAAGCTACTGGGGCATCTTTGGAGACACCGAAGGCCTGTGGTTGCCTTGGGCTGGTACAGAAGCCCAAAACCAGTGGCGGAACTACCGGGGGAGCAGGGGGTGCGAGCGGGCCAGGGCCCGCACCCCCTCAGGGCCCCCGGCAGCTCACGCTCCACCGACAAATACGGCCAAATGCGGCCGAACAGAGGGGGACGGGCCCGGCTGCACGTCACGCACCAGGGCCCGCCCCCCTCAAGTGACGCTACTGCCCAAAACTTCATGTACAACATTTCTACCTACTTCTTTAGTTAGGATTTAGTTTTCCTTTAAAAAGTGCCCCATAGAAATACAGGTCAATTAAATTAATGACTCATTTTCATGATTCTCTTGTTTAAGGTGTTTCTGTGTTGCTTTTTCCTGTTAATCTACAGGATTCCCCTACTGGGCAAAGCAGAAAACTTCACAGTCTACATTAAGAACTCAATACGCTTTCCAAAGTTTGATTTCTCCAAGTAAGTGTTTGTAGCATTGCTATACAGGATTTCCCTTTTTATTGTGGCTATTCTGCACGCAGAGGCACGAGACATAAATATAGTGACAAGATGTAAACATGCCTAGAAGACTCTCTTTTGCTATACTGCATGTTCTCTCTGAATTGTAAAATGTAATTGGAAATGCCTATGGGAGATATAGTTATGGTTAGAGTCCTGCAGCGGGTTGGGTAAACGCAAAAAAGCGGGTAACCTGCAGGTTTCGGATAGAAGTTTTTGGTTCGGGTATAGACGCGAGTCGTTGGTTCTGTGGGTTTGTGGGTAGGGTCGCGGGTCTTCTCAATAGTGAGTTTTACTTCTTTTTTCTGGTCACGCGGGTAAGAATGCGGGTTACAGGTCCGGGTTGCGGGTCGGATTTAACAAATTGGTTCCGCGCAGGACTCTAGTTTAGGTTACAGACTTGAGACTGAACAAGTTAATTGTGCTGCTTCTCTACCTCGTCTCTTACATATCTGTCCGATATCACCTGTTAGCGTTGTTAATGATGATTACTTTAGCAATTTACATAAATTTTCTATTTGTAGCAGTTTCTGGAATAAAGGCAAAGTCAGAAAACATTGAAAATACCGGCATAGGTAACGGGTGATTTTTGTGTTTCGTGAGGCTAAATAAAGACGTTTCCTATACGAATTCCTTCATAGTCGGTTCCATTAATAATACTCTAGAACAAACTGCAAGTACAGTACCTACTTCATTTATAATACATTCTACATGTGCCAATTCCATGTATAATGCACCCGGAACACACAGTAAGATAAATACAGGGGCAATCCAATGTACTGTATAATGTCCAAAAACACATGGTAAGGCAGCGTTGAACTGGGGGGGGTCTGGGCCCACAATAGCTGTCACGTAAAGGACCCGTACACCCTCCCAAGCCCCCCTCTGTCACCCCCACAGGCCCTCCCCCCTGCAATATCCCTCTGTCCCCCTTCCCCACGCCAGCACGTACTTCTGTCAAGCGCATTATTTCTGCATGCGTTGGGGAGAGGTCAGGAAGTTGCGATTGCTCTGGCAGCCATTGGGAGGGTGTCTGGTGGTGATGTGCGGGTCTGGTTTATCCCAACCCGCACCCGACCCTAAGCCGCCCTCCCTCAGACTGCGCCCATCCGCATCTGACTTCTGAGTTCCTTCTATAGAACCGCCAATGACGTCACAAAAGGGGCGGAACGAGCAGGCCCGCGGCTATAAAGCCGGACGCCGGCATTTGACGGTGGCGGGGAGAGCAGGAGAAGAGCTCAACCCGCACCCGCCAGCCACATGTGAAGAGGAGTGTGAAGTTGGCCCAAACCCGGGTATCGGGCCGGTCCACACATCACTAGTGTCTGGGCTGGCGGTGCCCACCAGGTTTTTTCCCAATTGCCCGCTGGCCCAGTCCGACCCTGTAGTTAGATGAATACAGTGTTCACTAGAACACACAGCAAGATAAATACAGAGCCAATCCACTTATAATTCCCCAGAACATACGGTTAGACTTCAGATTTAATACGAACAATACAATTTATTTGCGGCTACTTGATGGTTTATAGAACTCTGTGCAAAATGCTACAGATTAAAGATGCAATAAGGCTGCACCCACTTACACAGACTGTATAAAAGGAAATTTGCAGAGAACGAATGATCTGAACATACTTTAAGCAAATAATCTTACAGCTCACTGTTTATTTAAGGGTAGTTGAAGAAGATAAAGCTAGTATCACAACAAGGCTTTATGTCTCGTGAATCTCTATGCAAAATATATTGCGTATAATTTATTATAAAAACCTCTATCTTGCAAAATGCCTCACAACTGCCCTTTCCATTTCTAGGACTAATATTCTAGAAACTGACGAGTCCTACCTAAAGAGTTGCCGCTACAGCAAGGATGACCATTACTGCCCCATTTTTCACTTGGGAAAGATTGTATCATGGGCCGGCAGTGAGTTCCAGAGCATGGCCATTGAGGTTATCCTTCCACTTTTACTGTATGTTTTACATGCAAAATATACACCCTATAAATGGGCAGCGAGTTCCATGAGTACAATATCTTAACCCTCCTTAAAGGGATAATGACACTGAAAAACTACTCTTCAAGATATAAATATATATTAAAGGGATTCTGTTATGATTTTTATGGTGTAGTTTTTATTTCTAAATGACACTGTTTACACTGCAAATAATTCACTCTACAATATAAAATGTCATTCCTGAACCAGCAAGTGTATTTAGTTGTAATATTGGTGTGTAGGTGCATCTCAGGTCATTTTGCCTGGTCATGTGATTTCAGAAAGAGCCAGCACTTTAGGATGGAACTGCTTTCTGGCAGGCTGTTGTTTATCCTTCTCAATGTAACTGAATGTGTCTCAGTGGGACCTGGATTTTACTATTGAGTGTTGTTCTTAGATCTACCAGGTAGCTGTTATCTTGTGTTAGGGAGCTGCTATCTGGTTACCTTCCCATTGTTCTGTTGTTTGGCTGCTGGGGGGGAGGGAGGGGGTGATATCACTCCAATTTGCAGTACAGCAGTAAAGAGTGACTGAAGTTTATCAGAGCACAAGTCACATGACTGGGGGCAGCTGGGAAACTGACAATATGTCTAGCCCCTTGTCAGATTTCAAAATTAAATATAAAAAAAAAATCTGTTTGCTCTTTTGAGAAACAAACTTCAGTGCAGAATTCTGCTGGAGCAGCACTATTAACTGATGCGTTTTGAAAAGTGATATCACCCCCCCAGCATCAGAACAATGGGAAGGTAACCAGATAGCAGCTCCCTAACAAAAGATAACAGCTGCCTGGTAGATCTAAGAACAACACTCAATAGTAAAATCCAGGTCCCACTGAGACACATTCAGTTACATTGAGTAGGAGAAACAACAGCCTGCCAGAAAGCAGTTCCATCCTAAAGTGCTGGCTCTTTCTGAAATCACATGACCAGGCAAAATGAGCTGAGATGCACCTACACACCAATATTACAACTAAATACACTTGCTGGTTCAGGAATGAAATTTTATATTGTAGAGTGAATTATTTGCAGTGTAAACAGTGTCATTTAGAAATAAAAACTACACCATAAAAATCGTGACAGAATCCCTTTAAGCCCATTTTATGCTTTACACAGTGGTGGTTGTGATGGGACGGGGGGCAGTAATAATGTGGCACAAATAGCTACACAGTGATCAGCATTATTATTATTATATCATGTTAGCTGAACTGCTGCTCTGCCCCCAACTACAATATTGACTTGACTGCCCATCTTTTGTGAATGATTTAGTATTTGCTCAAATGGAAACATTGTGGTGCATCATTGGGTTAAACATCTCCTTGTAGTTACTGTGTTATGATTATCAGGGTGGAGTAATTGGCATTCAGATAGAGTGGAACTGTAACCTCGACAAGCCAGCGTCAGAATGTCACCCGCATTATTCCTTCGCCCGTCTGGATAACAAGGAGAGATCAGTCTCCTCCGGATACAACTTCAGGTATTAACTCAGTGATCCCCAACCAGTAACTCGTGAGTAACATGTTGCTCTCCAACCCCTTGGATGTTGCTCCCAGTTGCCTCAAAGCAGGTGATTATTTTTGAATTCCAGGCTTGGAGGCAAGTTTTGGTTGCATAAAAACCAGGTTCACTGCCAAACAGAGTCTCAATGTAGGTGACAATCCACACTGGGGCTACCAAATGGCCAATCACAGCCCTTATTTGGCACCCCAAGAACATTTTGTGTTGCTCCCCAACTGCTTTTACTTCTGAATGTTGGTCACGGGTTCAAATGGTTGGGGATCCCTTTATTAACTCGTCCTTTGTAATATAACAATAGGGGTTGCCTCACATTGTACCACAAATGGTCAACATCGATCTCTTCCCACTGAAAAAAAGAATAGACCTTGGTACTCACTACATTCAGTCCAGTCCAGTGCTGTTTTATTAAATCCACAGGGGCCTGTGGGGTTTATCATGTTGGAGTCAGGGCTTCTTTCAGACCACAGTCCCTACAATTAAAGGGTGCCATGCAGAGCAATTCTTGACCAACACATAATTATTATTAGGCTACTAAATACTCTCATGGCAACTAAAAGACTGGGAGGGGGAGTTGAAAAATTATTTTTCTGGGGCTCCTTGTAGTCAAAGTCTCACTTTGTTGGTCAGTGGCGTAACTAGAGTGCGCCGGGCCCCCCTGCAAAAAAATCTTCAAAGGGACCCAGCTCACTCCAATCCCCATCCTCCCGCCCTGACTCTGCCCACTCTCCACCCTGATCCCGCCTGCTTCCCACCCAGACTCCACCCACTCTCTGCCCGTGTCTCTGCTTCCCCCCGCAGGTAAGAGAGCGTCTGGGGAAGGGGGGTTCTTGTTAACTGTAGAGAAAGGGCCCCCCTTTTCCTCCGGCCCCCCTGCAACTGCGGGGTCTGCTTCCTCTATAGTTACGCCACTGCTGGTGCTGGTGCTTTTGCTGTTCACTAAATCTCCATAGACGGCAACCAATGCCAAATATAGACACAGCTGCTGTGTAGCCATGGGGGCAGCCATTCAAGCACAGGATACACAGTAGATAACAGATAAGTACTACTATAGTTTATATAAACAAGCTGCTGTGTAGCCATGGGGGCAGTCATTCAAGCACAGGATACACAGTAGATAACAGATAAGTACTACTATAGTTTATATAAACAAGCTGCTGTGTAGCCATGGGGGCAGCCATTCAAGCACAGGAAACACAGGAGATAACAGATAAGTACTACTATAGTTTATATAAACAAGCTGCTGTGTAGCCATGGGGGCAGCCATTCAAGCACAGGATACACAGTAGATAACAGATAAGTACTATTATAGTTTATATAAACAAGCTGCTGTGTAGCCATGGGGGCAGCCATTCAAGCACAGGATACACAGTAGATAACAGATAAGTACTACTATAGTTTATATAAACAAGCTGCTGTGTAGCCATGGGGGCAGCCATTCAAGCACAGGATACACAGTAGATAACAAATAAGTACTACTATAGTTTATATAAACAAGCTGCTGTGTAGCCATGGGGGCAGCCATTCAAGCAGTAAAAAAAGGAGAAAAGGCACAAGTTACATAGCACATAAAAAATAAGCACTGTCCAATACAATGGTATTTTATCTGATATCTGATATGTAACCTGTGCCTTTTCTCCTTTTGTACAGCTTGAATGGCTGCCCCATGGCTACCAGAAGCTTGTTTATATAAACTATAGTAGTACTTATCTGTTATCTACTGTGTATCCTGTGCTTGAATGGCTGCCCCCATGGCTACACAGCAGCTTGTTTATGTAAACTATAGTAGTACTTATCTGTTATCTACTGTGTATCCTGTGCTTGAATGGCTGCCCCCATGGCTACACAGCAGCTTGTTTATATAAACTATAGTAGTACTTATATGTTATCTACTGTGTATCCTGTGCTTGAATGGCTGCCCCCATGGCTACACAGCAGCTTGTTTAAATACATTTTAGTAGTGTTTCTGAAGCAAACACACAACTTTTACCAGTGCAGAGCAACAGTACATTATATTTTAATCACTTTAATACAATTTCAGTTTTTGGTGTTAATGTTCCTTTAATTAACTGTTACCTTTGCTTTTAATTACAGGTTTGCCAAATATTACAGAGACGCTAAGGGGAATGATTATAGAACAATGTTTAAAGCTTACGGAATCCGCTTTGATATTATGGTGACTGGAAAGGTATGAGCGATGCCCTTTGTTATCTACTGATGGCAGTGTCACAGGACATACAATTTGTGAAGTCTGCACCAGGTCTAGTAACCTACAGTATAGCAACTACCCAGATGTTTGTTTTCTAATGCTACTTGTTTATATTGGGTTACCAAGTGCAAGTTGTGCACCTTTCTTTACATAACCCCCTAATACTGTAGTGTGTGTGTGTGTGTGTGTATATATATATATACGGAAAGAAGTGCATGAGCTCTGAAAACACCCCTTATGGATATGTGTTTGCTGCCGCTCCCTAACTCACATATCTGAATTCTGGGATGGTCAGTGGGTAGGAGGGGGGTTCTTCCCCTTAGTGGTTTGGGGGTCAAAAAAACTTAACCCGAGCCTAACCCACACTACCTTTACCCACACACAACCCTAACCCATAATGTTGCTATTGTAGGACCCGTGCCAAACCCATATCCACTAGTGATGAGCGAAATTTTGAGTTTACACCTCAAAAATTGCCCCATAGACTTCAATGAATGAAAAAAAAATTGTTGCGGGTCAAAAAAAAATTGTTGCCCATAGTCTTTTGCATTTTGGCGAATTTTCGCCATTTCGCCCACCACCCACGTCTTCTCACATTGTACACTACTTGTGTGTGTGTTGTGTTGTATGTTGTGTTTTGTGCCTAGTGGAACAGAATGAATGAATAAAGACATTGTGAATGTGACCTGTGGCCTGAAGTTGTGTGAGAGCTGTGGGCCAAATCTCTATATGGTTGGTCCGCAATGGAGTAAAGAAGCCAACAGATGAACCCAAGACAACTGCAGTCAGGGTGACAATGTGTTTCTCACAGTTGTTCTTATTGCCTGTCAAGATTCTGATCTCTAGCACTGACTGAACCAGTATAACACAGCAACTGTCACTTAAAGGGATACTGTCATGGGAAAACATGTTTTTTTCAAAACACATCAGTTAATAGTGCTGCTCCAGCAGAATTCTGCACTGAAATCCATTTCTCAAAAGAGCAAACAGATTTTTTTATATTCAATTTTGAAATCTGACATCTGACATTCCCAGCTGCCCCCAGTCATGTGACTTGTGCCTGCACTTTAGGAGAGAAATGCTTTCTGGCAGGCTGCTGTTTTTCCTTCTCAATGTAACTGAATGTGTCTCAGTGGGACATGGGTTTTTACTATTGAGTGTTGTTCTTAGATCTACCAGGCAGCTGTTATCTTGTGTTAGGGAGCTGTTATCTGGTTACCTTCTCATTGTTCTTTTGTTTGGCTGCTGGGGGGAAAAAAGGAGGGGGGTGATATCACTCCAACTTGCAGTACAGCAGTAAAGAGTGATTGAAGTTTATCAGAGCACAAGTCACATGACTTGGGGCAGCTGGGAAATTGACAATATGTCTAGCCCCATGTCAGATTTCAAAATTGAATATAAAAAAATCTGTTTGCTCTTTTGAGAAATGGATTTCAGTGCAGAATTCTGCTAGAGCAGCACTATTAACTGATTCATTTTGAATTTTTATTTTTCCCATGACAGTATCCCTTTAAAGAATAGTCGCATATCATTTTAACCCTTATTATTGGTAAATTGCAGTATAAGTAAATTCTTCTAGTAGTGGACAGGTAAAAAAAACCACACTGTTTAGATAATATGACTTGTTACTCTTACTGTCCCACAGGCTGGAAAATTTAACATCATTCCAACCATTATCAACATCGGTTCCGGGCTGGCACTGATGGGCGCGGTAAGGAGCATTGGTATATTACACAAAAGCATTGTTACAGTACCATTCGCCAGGACTAACTAGAGTTCATTATTTAGTGCAACGTGTTTATTTTTATATTTATGTTTTTTAGAATCCCAATCAGCCTTCCAACATCAACTAGCGTAGTCGGTCTGGGCTGGAACTTGGGGTGGCAGTACCCTAAGAAACAGGGAAACAGAAAAAAAAAGAAGTATGGTGAATGCAGTAGAATGTAGAATGTACTCCGCTTGGTAACCTCCCCCCCCCCAGCTCGCTCCTTTCTCTTCCTTTCTTCTCTTCTTCTATCCTTTCCTCCTCTTTTCCTCTCTTAACCAAGGGGGCTCCTCCTCTGTACTGTTGGAAAATTGAAATGCAAAATAATAACCTACAAAAAAAAAAGCAAAGTGGCTGTGCGAAGCTTCGCCAGCATTTGTCGGCCGAGACTTAACTTTGCATTTTGATGAATAAGCGTATGGGCTGATGAAGTTGTGCGAAGTGTGGCGGAGCCTTCTGAGGCGAAAATTTGCCCTTTAGTAAATTCCCCCTTTGTCTTTTCACTCCCTTCCTCTGGCACCTTAAGTAAATTCCCCCCTTTGTCTTTTCTCTCCCTTCTTCTGGCACCTTAAGTAAATTCCCCCCTTTGTCTTTTCTCTCCCTTCCTCTGGCACCTTTAATCAGACCGCCACTAACTCAGTCATGGTATGAAGGCAGCATTGGGAGATGCAATAGGCACCCTCTCTATGGTACCAAAGCTCTTCAGCTTGGCTCTGTATTTTAAAGGAGAAGGAAAGCTAGCAAAGCAGTTTATTGCCAATAGATTAGCCACAATAGTGCAAGCTATAACACTATTTATTCTCTAGAATGCTTCACCATACTGGAGTAAACAGCTCTAGAAGCTCTCTCAGTTTGTTTAGGATAGCAGCTGCCATATTTTCTTGGTGTGACATCACTTCCTGCCTGAGTTTCCCTGCTCACTCATAGCTCTGGGCTCAGATTACAGCAGGGAGGGGAGAAAGGAGGGAGAGAGGAGCAAACTGAGCATGCTCAAGCCCTAGCCCTGGAGGTTTAAGCTGAAAACAGTTAGTCTGATACAGAAGCCCATGAGTACACAATAGAAGGAAAGAAATGTGCTGTTTCTTTTGACAGAGGACTCAGAGCAGCATTACTTTGAGGGTTTACTGGTGTATTTATATAGACCTTTCTGATATGGCTTACTTAATGTTAGCCTTTCCTTCTCCTTTAAATTAACTTGCAGTGCTGAAATTATATATAAATTGCAGTGGTAGATTAATATCATTGTTTTTTTTACAAATGACTATTCATACCCAAAATCATAGGACCATAAACCACAATGCATATCAGGGAAAGCAGAAAACACGATAGCAACATTACAAAATGAAATGATTAGCCAATATTTGCTTCCTGTTTTGTAACTGAACAACTGTTCTCTCATTGGTATCTCCCTGTCGCTCAGTACAATCTTATCATTCAGCTTGGGATCCTCATATGCACTGACATCACATTTGTTCATTTGGCATCAAGTATAAACAGAGTGAGTCAGAAGCCTAAGTCTGCATTGAATGTAACAACAGGTGTAGTGTTTGTCCAGGTCTAGTAACCCTTAGCAACCAAGAAGAAATTTGCATGACCCGTAAAAGATGCCTGCTGATTGGTTGTTATAGGTGACTGGACCTGTAGCAAACATCGCACCATTGCATGTTTAAATTTACATTATTGTTTCGAACATATAACAAACTACAAGCAATAATGAAGTTATTATTTGCAAATGCATGGTAGGATAAGCATTAGGAGGTTATTATATAATCATGATAGTAGAAGGCAGTAGTGAGTTGCCAGGAACTAAGACCATGAAGTGTTTGCAGGGGGAGGACATTGTGGGGACTGGGCATATATGGGACAACAGGCTGTAGGAATATGGCAGGTATAGGGTTAGTCATTAGCAGGTCTGGACTGGGAGTCACAATAGGCCCTGGCATTTTAACTGCACCGAGGCCCAAACAGCTCCCCACCAGCCCAATAAATAGTGACTGTCTATGGCATCTTACATCTGGCATTTGCCAGAACCCACAGTCTGGGCCTGGGCATCAGCAGACTGAACTGGCAACGGAACTATATTGCACCATGGACCCCAAATGTGTTAGTCAATACTCTAATCCTATAGGTGAGTTTAAAGGAGAAGGAAACCCCCTGAGCGCAAAAATCCCTCCCCTGTGTTGCCCCCCCCTTCCCTCCTCCCCCTGGCCTACCTGTCCCCCTGTGCAAATGCCCCTAACTTGTTACTCACCCCTCTGCGCAGGTCCTGTCCACGGAGTTCACAGGCGCCATCTTCTCCCAAGCGATCTTCTTCCTGCTTTGACCGGCGTTTTTGACGCATGCGCAGTAGGAGCATTTATCCGGTACGGATCTATGGCACATACGCCGAATGTCACGAAGTGAAATCGGAAAACTTTGTGACTTTTGGCGCATGCGTAGTAGATCCGTACCGGATAAATGCTCCTACTGCGCATGCGCCAAAAATGCCGGTCAAAGCAGGAAGAAGATCGCTTGGGAGAAGATGGCGCCTGTGAACTCTCGGGGCATTTGGCCGGGGGGACAGGTAGGCCAGGGAGGAGGAGGGAGGGGGGGGCAACACAGGGGCGGGGGAGGGTTTTTGCGCCCAGGTAATTTCCTTCTCCTTTAAAGAGTGGGGTTGCATTATTGACCAGTTCAAGCTAGGCTTTAACCTTGGGAAGAGAGGTACCCATCCAGTGCATAGTTACTGATTATCTGAATGTAAAACCTCTATCTAACAAGTTTTGCGGGTACTAAACCATCTAGGACCACCAAGAGTCATCAAGTAAGTAGTTTAATTGGGTACAGAAGTCAAGGATGTGTGGCATTCCCAGATCAGGAGGAAAAAATCAGCTGCGGGTGCTCCAATTTGGGGCAGAGATTATCTGGGATTTGTCTCATTTAACGTAAACCTGTCAGGGGTTATATCGAGGCGGTGAAGGGTTTTATATAGTCTCAGTCTAACATATCCAGGCAGATGTATTTGTTTTGTATTGCCTTTTCCCAACCATCTTGGGATTTTGTATGACTACCATTCCTTAGCCTTAGCAGACTGGAAGGGGTTTCCATCAAATCGAACTTTGTACTTTACATTATATTACCCTGCAATGGAAATCTAGACAACATTGTACAAGTTGCAGACTTTTCACAACAACCACCCCAAGTTCCACAACTCTCTGCTGTAGGTCTTATGTCTTGTTCTTTGTGTTATGTATTCTGTGCTGGGAAAAAACTTATTTTTATCGTTCCAATACTCAAGTAGAGTCATTGAATTATACTTTCTTTCATTTCTAGGGGGCGTTCTTCTGTGATCTCGTACTACTGTATTTAATTAAAAAGAGCAACTTTTACAGAGATAAGAAGTTTGAGGATGTGAAGTAAGTGGAGGATAATGGAAAGTTCTCCTGCATTTCTTGTTTCTGGAACAGTCATAGAATTTGTATTTAATGCTGGCTGTGTGACTACATTTGGGATAGGGGTGCCCTTAGTCCAGGGGTCCCCAACCTTTTTTAACCGTGTAAAAAATGTAAAAAGAATTGAAGAGCAACACAAGCATCAAAAACGTTCCACTGTGTGCCAAATAAGGACTATGATTGGTTGATTGGTGGCCTCTATATGGACTGGTAGCCTATAGGAGACTCTGTTTGGCAGTAAATCTGTTTTTATGCAACCAAAACTTACCTCCAAACCAGGAATTAAAAAATAAGCACCTACTATTATGCCACTGGGAGCAACATCTAAGGTGTTGGTGAGCAACATGTTACTCATGAGCCACTGGTTGGGGACCACTGCCTTAGTCACTCTATACTAAAGGCTTAGGAAAAGATGGATAATTTGTCCCTGGAGTGGATGGAGGAGAGCAGTGTGGGTCTTCCATTCCTTGCTCCATTAGGTGTTTTGCAGCTGCCAAACTAGAGGTAGCTAAATAATTAGACTGCAGGTGAGCAGAAATTAAAAGGAGGTGTGAGACTACACCTCAATGCTTCCCCCTTGAGACCTCCTTGGATGGAGGATGGTAAGGGGTAGTTAAAACCTCCTTGAGTGGAGGAAGGAGATTTGTGTGTAGCTGGGAATGAGAGTGTGATTCCCCATGGAGATTAAAGATTTGGAGAGAGCTCCAAAATGTCTGGAGAGTGGAAGAGAGAGTGAGCCCCAGAGAGGATTAAGGGACTTGTGTACGTCCATGACAGTGAGGGCTGGAAACGTGAGTTTTATGTGAGGGTGTTAAAGCGGTATTGTTAATGCTTATAATGAAGCTGAACCTGTTCATTGTGTTTGAAATAAAAGCCAGCTGAGCCATATGTATAGTTCAGTGAAGAGCCAGCACTCATGAATAAATCATTATTATGCCTGGGTGCAGAGTTAAAATTGCGTATATGTCCATAAAAAAATCATCCGCACTCACAGGTTTTAAAAATTCAACATTATTTATTTTTTAAAAGGTAAGGACTGAAGTTTCGGCCTATCCTAAAGCCTTTCTCAAAGTTTAAAGGGATACTGTCATGGGAAAAAAACATTTTTTCAAAATGAATCAGTTAATAGTGCTGCTCCAGCAGAATTCTGCACTGAAATCCATTTCTCAAAAGAGCAAACAGATTTTTTTATATTCAGTTTTGAAATCTGACATGGGGCTAGACATTTTGTCAATTTCCCAGCTGCCCCTGGTCATGTGACTTGTGCCTGCACTTTAGGAGAGAAATGCTTTCTGGCAGGCTGCTGTTTTTCCTTCTCAATGTAACTGAATGTGTCTCAGTGAGACGTTGTTGTGTTAGGGAGTGTAGTGTTGTTCTTAGATCTACCAGGCAGCTGTTATCTTGTGTTAGGGAGCTGCTATCTGGTTACCTTCCCATTGTTCTTTTGTTTGGCTGCTGTCGGGGAAAAGGGAGGGGGTGATATCACTCCAACTTGCAGTACAGCAGTAAAGAGTGATTGAAGTTTATCAGAGCACAAGTCACATGACTTGGGGCAGCTGGGAAACTGACAATATGTCTAGCCCCATGTCAGATTTCAAAATGAAATATAAAAAAATCTGTTTGCTCTTTTGAGAAATGGATTTCAGTGCAGAATTCTGCTGGAGCAGCACTATTAACTGATTCATTTTCAAAATATTTTTTTTCCCATGACAGTATCCCTTTAAGCCTTTTTTTTTTATTGTATCCATTGAGCTGTAAACTTTAAGTTTAGGGATTAAATGATGTTCATAGGTCACAGTGTTGTGCGAATTGATAGTTACCAGTTTCCAATGATTAACACATGACGCTGTTTTTCCCACCACTGCATAGATTTAAAGCATGATTTACAGACAATATGGTACTTAAGGAAAGGTCTTGGGATAGGCCGGAAACGTCAGTTTACCTTATTAAAATAATGTTGAATTTTAAAGACCTGTGAGTGTGAATCATAGATTCATAGATTCTCACTCACAGCAGCATAGATGTGTCGATTTTATTCTTTGTCTGACAAACGCTCATTTGTTGCAGTCTAACAATCTAATAAGTAGGAAAAATAACAAATCAGAAGATGTTCTGCCAATTAAGAGGCAGCAAGCCTACAGAAGTCAGTGACAGTTACCCATATATCTTCAGATACACAATATATGCAGAGATCTTATCGGTGGCTTATTTTAATCTTTTTACCTGTCCAATCGAATAATTGACCACTTTCCATTGTACAGAAATGTCGGCAAGCTCCGAAAATTATACGAGCCTTCTTTTCGTAAGACTGTATCTTTGCATCTATAGCCAGTTATAGTCTGTAAATCCACGGTGCAGGAACTCGTGTGAATGATGTATAATCTGTCTTAAAGGAACAGTAACACCAAAAAATGAAAGTGTATGTACAGATTGTGTTGCACTGGTGTAAACTACAGAAACTCTACTATAGTTTATATACACAAGCTGCTGTGTAACCATGGGGGCAGTCATTCAAGCACAGGATACACAGTAGATAACAGATAAGTACTACTATAGTTTATATAAACAAGCTTCTGTGTAGCCATGGGGGCAGTCATTCAAGCACAGGATACACAGTAGATAACAGATAAGTACTACTATAGTTTATATAAACAAACTGCTGCTGTGTAGCCATGGGGGCAGCCATTCAAGCACAGGATACACAGTAGATAACAGATAAGTACTACTATAGTTTATATAAACAAGCTGCTGTGTAGCCATGGGGGCAGCCATTCAAGCACAGGATACACAGTAGATAACAGATAAGTACTACTATAGTTTATATAAACAAGCTGCTGTGTAGTTATGGGGGCAGCCATTCAAGCACAGGATACACAGTAGATAACAGATAAGTACTACTATAGTTTATATAAACAAGCTGCTGTGTAGCCATGGAGGCAGCCATTCAAACACAGGATACACAGTAGATAACAGATAAGTATTACTATAGTTTATATAAACAAGCTGCTGTGTAGCCATGGGCGCAGCCATTCAAGCACAGGATACACAGTAGATAACAGATAAGTACTACTATAGTTTATATAAACAAGCTGCTGTGTAGCCATGGGCGCAGACATTCAAGCACAGGATACACAGTAGATAACAGATAAGCTCTGTAGTATAGAATAGGATTCTTCAGAACTTATCTGTTATCTACTGTGTATCCTGTGTACCACCCGCCAGCTACAATTTTTTCGGAAAGCTCTTGACTTTTACGTGTTCTCAGCTTGCCTGAGTTGGAGTCATTTTTTCATTGGACTTTTAACACCATAGAACTTTTAATAAATCTAGTTGTTTTTTTCCCCATGTCTGACTAGAAAAATTCGGAGCTTAAAGGAATTGTTCAGTATAAAAATAAAAACTGTATATAGAGACTGTCCAAAATAAAAAATGTATCTAATATAGTTAGTTAGGAAAAAATTTAATGTATAAAGGCTGGAGTGACTGGATGTGTAACATAATAGCCAGAACACTACTTCCTGCTTTTCAGCTCTCTTGCTTTCCACTGATTGGTTACCAGGCAGTAACCAATCAGTGACTTGAGGGGGCCACATGGATCATAACTGTTGCTTTCGAATCTGAGCTGAATGCTGAGGAGCCATTTTGTGGACACTGTTATTAAGACAAGTCTTGTATCATCTCAGAACAGTGTCGGACTGGGACACCAGGGGCCCACCCAAAAATCTTGGCCAGGGGCCCACCAATTAATCTTAGACCAGGGCCCTACTCTTAGTATTATTTTTCTTCCTCTGCTCGCTTAACCTCTATTCTCCTAGTATCTTTTCTTTACATACTATACTCTATTATTCCATCTATTTAGCCTCTTTGTTCTCATAGAAATAGAGAAGGGCCATGAAATAGGCCAAATGTTTAGCAGCATGAGGGGCCACTGACACCTGGGCCCACTGGGAGTTTTCCTGGTATCCCGGTGGGCCAGTCCGACACTGTCTCAGAATCTTGTTTGTGCACCAGAATGGGGGACCTGATGTCCATCCCCATGTCCTGGTTACACAATTAAATGGTGAAGAGAATGGGGGACCTGATGTCCATCCCCATGTCCTGGTTACACAATTAAATGGTGAAGAGAATGGGGGACCTCATGTCCATCCCCATGTCCTGGCTACACAATTAAATGGTGAAGAGAATGGGGGACCTGATGTCCATCCCCATGTCCTGGTTACACAATTAAATGGTGAAGAGAGAGAGGGAATGTGGGGAGAGCAGTGACATGTAGGAAGTGCTGAATGGAAAGTGAAAGTAATTATCTGCCCTGCCTCTATGCCTAAGGCAAACAATATTTGATTGACAGTCCTTTAAAAAGGACTTTTATTATACAGCTTTTTATGTCTGGGTGTAGGGTTGCCACATGTCCGGTTTAGACCTGGACAGCCCGGTATTTGACCTGCTATAGCCCCGCCCCCTGATGTCACTGACACTCCCATTTACATAACAGCCCGCCCCCCCTGCCCAGTCTCCACCGTTTCAAAAGTTGGCAACCGTATCTGGGTGACAGGTCCACTTTAAAATGTGCTGCCGTAGGCCCAGGTCATTCTGACCTGGCCACAAATCTGGGTCTGCACACCCTGGGGAGCTTGAAGCAGTGGCTAAGGGGGTTAACCTGAAGGCCAATCAGTGTTAGATTTGGGGAGAATGAAAACTAGATACACCTGAAAGCCCAGGTTCAAGGTCAGGGATGACTGATGCACCAGTATTTTTATAGTACCTGTAGCTACTGTATGTTGTGAGCTAAGGGAGCCCAGACAAGGAAGAGTTGTGCTCACCATTAATTTTTAAAAACATTAAGTGGGGGTGCAAAGAGATTGTGACCATAAAATTTACACAGACAAATACAAGAGTCCTCTGTACTCAACCCATTATCAGTATATTAAAGGAGAAGCAAAGCTACGAAAGCATTTAATTGCCAATAGATTAGCTGCAATAGTGCAAGCTAGAATGCTATCTTTATTCTGTAGAATCTTTTACCATACCTGATTAAAAAGCTCTAGAAGCTGTCTGTTTGTTTAGGATAGCAGTTGCCATATCAGCTTGGTGTGACATGATTTCCTGCCTGAGTCTCTTCCTGCTCACTCATAGCTCAAGGCTCAGATTACAGCAGGGAGTGGAGGAGGGAGAGAGGAGCAAACTGAGCATGCTCAAGCCCGGGGCAAGGAGGTTTAAGCTGGAAACAGGAAGTCTGATACAGAAGCCCATGAGTACACAATAGAAGGAAAGAAATGTGATGTTTCTTTTGACAGAGGACTCAGAGCAACATTACTTTGAGGGTTTACTGGTGTATTTATATAGACCTTTCTGATAAGGCTTACTTAGTTTTAACCTTTCCTTCTCCTTTAAGGACATTGAAACATGTTGTGCCTTAAGCTACTAAAAATGCCTTACACTTTAAAAAAAACAGGTATTGTTTGTCCATACATTGCAATATATTTATGTTGGCCAACTATGTCAAAGTTATCCCTGGTGTGGCCAGTTCCTACACTCAACTTGCATCTGATTCATTAAGAATTCTATTGTTTCATCAAACATTTTATAAAGGGACTAAGTTTAACCTGGAACTTACTTGCTGCTTTTAAATTAAAACTCTCAAACTTGGTTGCATTTTTATTAGACACCAGTGGGATCACCTGACTATAGCTGGGAAGGGTGGGAGCTACAACATGGAGCTGGTCACTGCTCCTGTATAAACTATAACAAACAAGGGAAAGTTGTGCTCACCACTAATTTTTAAAAACATTAAGTGGGGGTGCAATGAGGCTGTGACCACAAAATACATAGAGACAAATACAAAAGGTCCTCTGCACTCAACCCATTATCCATATATTAAGGACAGGTCATAGCTTGGACCTTAAAGGGGGGCTTGAATTGAAAAGAGTCTGACAACTTCTTCACTATACGCTGACACGTTTCTCTTGCAGATCAGCTTCTAAGATGTCCCTGAATGTCAAAGTCAACGGACAACCAAAATCAAAGAGCCAAAATGACTTGGACCAGGTTAGACTGCAGCCCCTTGAGGCCTAAACATCCCAAGCAACAAAAAGTCATTCTATCTATGGAACTAGAATGAAGGAAAAGGGATCTGGAACAACAGAATATTTCCACACTTACATTTGGGAACTTCTTCATTTGCATTAATGACTTTTTCCACCATCTGCTGGTGCACTGCAATCACACTCATACTGTAGTGTTGGACTATGTACTGGCATCTGCACCAAAGTCTTCTCATAAGTTCTGAAAGGGTCTTCTGCTGTTCTCTTGGAGGTCAGCAAATTGGATGGACTACAGACACGGGGTGGGCCAGGGGATGATCATATAATGACACCCAACAGAATGGACAGTCTTCTCTGTTTCTCTACTACTTTTTTATGTCAGGGGAGGACACTGGATACCACTAGGATATAGAAGGATTATTTATACAAGAGCACTCCACCAGGTGATAAGAACAGTAGTGAGGGTATAATGTCCCCTGTGAGCCTCCATAGTTTGACAGCTGAATTTCATAGAAATCCGTTTTAGTAGCCGTCAATGGATGGGATTTCACTTGAGAGTGAACAGTTGGATTCACTTGATATTGATCATTTAGACTGTAACTGGACCAAAGAATTGAACCTTGATTGTCAGTGGGACAGGGGAGGTTTTCTTTGGTCACATGGTGCCATCTGTTGGCCAACTGATTAATGTGGAAAATTAATATAATATAATGTCTGATGACCTTTTTTAACCATCCTGGATTTTTGGGGGGGACACAGTTTTGTAGAATAGCTGAGGCTGAGCAAGGGTTATGGTTGCAGTGCAACAGGGTACGATTGGGGCATTGTTTGGGAGAACCTCACACCATTAGGGTCTTAAAAGTTTGACATCTTTCAAAAACCCAAAGGCTTGAAACAGTACAGCCAATAAATGGTGTTGCATAATTAACACCCTAAAGTGCAGAGCAGAGTTGCTGGCTTTGGGTTCCAAGTTGAAGGATCCATTGTGGATTTGCATTGAGAATAAACAGACCACCCTGGAAAATGTTTCCCCCTTAGTTGCTATCAATATTGCACCCCCCCCCCGCCAGTAACATCATTGGTGGATTCCAATCAGAAAAATAGGTGGGGGGGGAGGGTAAGCCCAAAAAAATGTTATAAAGAGGAAAGATGAGGTTTGGGTTGTGTTTTATACTTGCAGCAACGTCTCCCATGGCCAAAGCAGTCCCTAAGGAAACACTCTACTGCATCTGCAGCCACACACACCGTTCCCAATTTAACTTGCTTCATTTGACACCTTTCAACACATCCAGTGTATGCACAAACTGCCATTTAGTTTTTACTGCAATGTGGGTGGACAGTTGGTAAATGGTGGGACCATGTTCATCACAGTGAAATTTGTGTACCAGCTTCACACTCCCACAACAGATTAATATGTACCTATAGTATGTACACACTGTCTGTTATAGTATGGGCATGATAGCAAGACTAGCCCTGGCTGTCCTACCCATGATTGAACATATTGGAATACACCACAGCATCCAATGCCTTAACCACCATATCAACTTCTAATTGTTTGTTGTTACCACAGCAGCAAAAGTGGCCCAGGAAAATCAAGAATCAAGATTATATGGGCAAAGTTGCTCACTGTCCCTTCACACTGAGCCATTTATTATAAGCAGTAGTAATGGCAGCTCTGTAACAAAGGTGGGGATTTCAGCGCTTACATTCTGACTGCAAATGTGTATATTAGGGATATCACACCCAGAGCTCTCCAGCCTTAATAAACTGCAGTTCCTAGAATCCCCAGTGAGCTGGCTTGCTGAAGATGCTGGAAACCTGAACCCCTTCTGTAGCTTCATTTCCTGAGGATTAGATATCATATTTATGTCGCTTTGCCATGGTGTGAATTTCAATACTCCACACACATATGCCCAAAACGGTCTGGAAATATTTCGGTTTTCCCAAACCAAGATTATTAATATGAATTCAGTTCTCCCTTTGCTGCTATAGCAGCTTCTACTCATCTAGGAAGGCCTCCCCACTAGACATTGGCAACAAGAGCATTGCTGAGGTTGAACACTAATGTTGGCTGATCTCGTCATTAGCCTTAGAATAAAGGTAGTCCTCAGTATGCCATTTAAAGGAAAACTATACCCCCAAACAATGTCGGTCTCTATAAAAATATATTGCATAAATATAAAACCCTGCTTCATGTAAATAAACCATTTTCATAATAATATACTTTTTTAGTAGTATATGCCATTGGGTAATCGTAAATACTGTAGAAAATTGCCATTTTAAAAAATAAGGGCCACCCCCTAGGATCATACGATTCACGGTGCACAACAAACATACCAACAAACCATACATGTTAGGTCACATGAGACAATTAACAGACAGAGTTGTGTCTTTTGCTTCCACACTTCTTCCTGTTAGTTAGAGCTGCAGTATTTCTGGTCAGGTGATCTCTTCCTGTTACAGTTAGATCTGCAGTTCAGTTAATAGTGCTGCTCCAGCACAATTCTGCACTGAAATCCATTTTTTTATATTCAATTTTGAAATATGACATGGGGCTAGACATATTGTCAATTTCCCAGCTGCCCCCAGTTATGTGACTTGTGCTCTGATAAACTTCAATCACTCTTTACTGCTGTACTGCCAGTTGGAGTGATATCACTCCCTCCCTTTTTCCCCCCAAACAAAAGAACAATGGTAAGGTAACCAGATAGCAGCTCCCTAACACAAGATAACAGCTGCCTGGTAGATCTAAGAACAACACTCAATAGTAAAAACCCATGTCCCACTGAGACACATTCAGTTACATTGAGAAGGAAAAACAGCAGCCTGCCAGAAAGCATTTCTCTCCTAAAGTGCAGGCACAAGTCACATGACTGGGGGCAGCTGGGAAATTGACAAAATGTCTAGCCCCATGTCAGATTTCAAAATTGAATATAAAAAAAATCTGTTTGCTCTTTTGAGAAATGGATTTCAGTGCAGAATTCTGCTGGAGCAGCACTATTAACTGATGTGTTTTGAAAAAAACATGTTTTTTAATACTGACACGTTCCTATGATTTTGATAGGAAGTGTCCGCTTTGCTTTAACCCAATATATTCTGCGCTGTCTCTGATGCACTTTGGGGGCCCAAAGACTTTCTGCTGCAGAACCGAGAGAACCCGCTCACTTCACAGCCGGGACCAGAGGAAACAAAATTGTCCTTAATTTCACACATGATCCTTTTCTGAAGAAGTTGTTTTGTGCACAAATGAAAACCAGGCCCTTGTTTGTACAACAACTCTTCCCTGTGAATTGGAAGAGAAGGAATTCAGGGCGGCAGGTAATATTGGCGAATAGGCAGCAACAGAGATGTGTGTTTTTGTCCCTGGCACAAGAATAAACAATAAATGACTTCAGGGTAAAGCTCCAGTCAGCAGAGAAAACAATGTGACTTAGTCTCATGACTAAACATTGGAAGTGGAGTCTTTGACAGGGACAGGGACAACCACCACAAAATAAAAATACTTGTTATAACCCAGACAATACGCCCCCACCACACACTAATCAGCTTGCCCCGCTACGACAACGCCGTACTTCCGCCACCTTCTCAAGGCGACTTACGTTGAGCGTCTCCGCGCTGATAGACGACGTGCGTGTGACGTCACGTCCCCGCGAGATGAGACTTGTGATATCTGGATTAGCTGTCCGGAAGAACAGAAGGAGCTGAATGTTACCGGTGCTGCGGGAATTTAAAAAAAACAACAGGGCTTCTGTGTGTGTAAGAAATTTGCTACCGGCCCGGGAAAAGCCAGACTGTTGTGCGGTAGGGATGAAATAGAATTTATACGTTTGGGGTTTTATTTGTCTGGGCGCGCGCTGTGAGGCCTTTTCTCTTTGATTCGGATTCGACCATTTAAAGGGGGTGTTCACTCTCTTAAATATATATTTTTTTTAGTTCTATTGTTTTCTGCTTGTTCACTACAAACAAAGATTTTTTTGCAATTGCTTTCCACCTTTTATTTTTTACTGGTTTCCCAAAATTAAAGGGGAACTCCGACTGCTAAATCAAATTTTGATAAATAGGCCACATGACCCAGAAACCCCATCACAGTCACCTGTTTCTTCAAAAAGTCTGAATAAATCTCATTTTCTATGCTGAAATCTCTTTCTGCATCATTTGAAATCCTGTCAGGGAAGGAGGGACTAAACACTGATGTTACAAATTGTACTTCCAGACAGCATGCAGGAACTACATAACCCACAATGCATTGCACTGGGATGTTCTGTTCCTTATTGAAATCACATGTGGGGTTTGGAGGATACAGGCTGAGGACATATGGCTGTTGATACCAAGTAACAGTAGTCAGACAGCTCAGCAAAGTAGTCAGACAGATCAGCAGGGGGCTGGGCTTAGGGAACTGTTCCAACCCATTAAAAATCATGAAAAGTCTGCAAAATTTTTAACTGATGTATATTGCAAAGTTGCTTGAAATACTGTTTAGTTTTCAGAAAGCTTAAATTATGTTTTGTGTGGAGTTCCCCTTTAAAGTTTTGTCTCTGGGGTTTCAATCTGGCAGCTCAGTGATCCAGGAGTATCTGAACTGTTACAATTTGCTATATTTACTTGATACAATTCGTTGATACATTTCGCATCTTTGGAGTATTTGCAACTATTGTATCAATTCTACCAGCTGCCTGTAATGAAAATATACCCGCTACCCTCCATACCACGTTATTGAACTTGCACACAATTATTGGTTCTTATATGTGTGTATTTTATACGTTAAAGGGATACTGTCATGGGAAAAAAACATTTTTTTTCAAAATGAATCAGTTAATAGTGCTGCTCCAGCAGAATTCTGCACTGAAATCCATTTCTTAAAAGAGCAAACAGATTTTTTTTTTATTCAATTTTGAAATCTGACATGGGGCTAGACATATTGTCAATTTCCCAGCTGCCCCAAGTCATGTGACTTGTGCTCTGATAAACTTCAATCACTCTTTACTGCTGTACTGCAAGTTGGACTGATATCACCCCCCTCCCTCCCCCCCCAGCAGCCAAACAAAAGAACAATGGGAAGGTAACCAGATAACAGCTCCCTAACACAAGATAACAGCTGCCTGGTAGATCTAAGAACAGCACTCAATAGTAAATACCCATGTCCCACTGAGACACATTCAGTTACATTGAGAAGGAAAAACAGCAGCCTGCCAGAAAGCATTTCTCTACTAAAGTGCAGGCACAAGTCACATGACGAGGGGCAGCTGGGAAATTGACAAAATGTCTAGCCCCATGTCAGATTTCAAAATTGAATATAAAAAAATCTGTTTGCTCTTTTGAGAAATGGATTTCAGTGCAGAATTCTGCTGGAGTAGCACTATTAACTGATGTGTTTTGAAAAAAACATGTTTTCCGATGACAGGATCCCTTTAAAGTGGATGTTCCCCTTCTGTAAGATATCCAAAAGCGAGCAGCCCATGCAATGAAAAACATTTTCTGGGTTTGCTGGGTTTTTTTCTCCCAAAGAGTTGTCACCAAGATATTTAGCTTTTTAGCTTCTCTTTGTCAATCTTCACAGGTCATAGGACTGCATCAACTATCCAATGTGGTCCTCGAACACAGAAAAAATCAAACCTGCCCAATCAATATCAGGCCAATTTTTGAGCTAATATCGATTGGGGAGACCCGTCGAAGCCCCCATGTAGGGTCCGATAAAAGCTGCCGACAGACCAACTCAGCAGCTTATTGGCCCGTGTGTGGGACCATCCGATGGGCTTCCCCAATCGATCTCAATCGGGCAGGATAAAAAAATCCTGTCTGATCGCAGCCGCATCTGTGTTTTATTTGGTCCCACGATCCGACCACCTGTATCGGATGCCTTATGATCCACTCGTTGGGCCCTAGGGCCCACGGTCAGATCAGCCCGATATAGCCCACTTCAATGTGGGCATATTGGGAAGAGATCCGCTCGTTTTGCTATCTACGCTTATGGCCATCTTTAAGGGCTAATATTGGCAGCTTTAATCTGCCTGTGTATGGCCACTTTAAAGGGGTTGTCCACCTTTAGTATGATGTAGAGAGGGATATTCTGAGACAATTTGCAATTGGCTTTAGTTTTTTTTTATTTGTGCTTTTTTGAGTTATTTTGCTTTTTATTTAGCAGCTCTCCAGTTTGCAATTTCAGCCATCTGGTTGCTACGGTATGAATTAGCCTAGCAACCATGCATTGATTTGAATAAGAGACTGGGATATGAATAGGAGTGGCCTGAATTGAAAGATGCATAATGAAAAGTAGCAATAACAATACGTTTGTAGTTTTACGGCGCATTTGTTTTTAG
Source organism: Xenopus laevis (assembly GCF_017654675.1). Lineage (NCBI taxonomy): Eukaryota > Metazoa > Chordata > Amphibia > Anura > Pipidae > Xenopus > Xenopus laevis. Next base: position 7,030,407 of record NC_054374.1, read on the forward strand.
ATGGGGTCAGTGACCCCATTTGAAAGCTGGAAAGAGTCAAAAGAAGAAGGCAAATAATTCAAAAAATAAAAATAAAGAAAAAAATAACATTTTATAACATACTAAAAGTTAACTGAAAGGTGACCCACCTATAGAGATTATGTTGAAGTATTCTAGTTTGTGCTAACATGCTACTTCTTTGTGTATCGCCCTGTTTCTTCAGGTCTAGCTGAAAAGCTCTTGTAGTAGCCATGGCTGGAGTTGCATTGAAGAGAGAAGGACCTCAGTTCATCAGTGAAGCTGCAGTGCGAGGGAACGCCGCAGTGCTTGACTATTGCCGGACCTCTGTGTCTGCCCTGTCTGGGGCCACTGCTGGGATTCTCGGTTTAACCAGTTTATACGGCTTCATCTTTTACTTCCTCGCCTCTTTCCTGCTGTCACTTCTGTTAGTATTAAAGTCTGGACGGAAGTGGAACAAATATTTTAAATCCAGGAAGCCACTGTTTACGGGCGGTCTCGTCGGTGGCCTGTTCACTTACGTGCTTTTCTGGACTTTCCTTTACGGCATGGTGCATGTGTATTGAAGCCTGCTGCGTGGTCCTGTCACTCGGAATTGATCTTTTTAATGGATTACAAGGACCTACACTGAACACGAGGATCTAGTTTTTAAAATACTGAACCGGCTGCTTTGCTTGGTTCCTGTTAGTAACTTATATAGATCATATTTGTATATGTTCTCTAATTAAACATCTTGTCAACATCTAGAATACTTGCAGTTAATGAAAGAAGTAATTGAGCACGTAGTAAAGTTACGGGATATATCTTCCAATCCAGTATAGCTGGCGTAAATAATCAATTCAATCTGCCCATACTGATGAGTGGATATAATTAAGATCCAGCGATTGATGTGTATTTTGGGCTAAGCGATAGAACATATTGGCCTATGTATAAAAAAAAAAAGCTATGCATTCATTACAGGTCAACTTTGTATTTCATGTATTTTCCTTTTTTTTTTGCCCCTTTATATTTACACGTCATGGGTGGCTGAAATGAAAACCGCAAAGTTCATTGTTTGCATTGACTTCAAAGATGTTACAGTTTGCACCTGTTAAAGGAACAGTAACACAATCTGTTGAACATACTTTTTGCTTGTAGTTTTAATTCAGACATTTGTGTGATTTTATGTCCTGCACTAAACGGGTCGATATTTGTTTCAATGGATTAAAGTCATACTCTACTTCCTGTTCATATAAGCACAAACATGTCATCAGTCCACCGAGAAGCCCAGATTGTGCTTACATGAGCCAGAAGAAGGTTCCTTTACTTATGATTTCAATGTCTGCTCTGTTTAGTGCAATAAATAACACAAACCATAAATACACGATAACAAACAAAAGGCAAAAGTATGTTGAGCACAAGCCCTAGTCATTGACCTAATGTTGAATAAAAGGTTTACTTCCACTTTATAATTTGCAGAAATGCTGCAGCATTGATACCTCTGGGATTTCTTACTGTGGTTTTTCGGCACCACCGAGTCTGCCTGTTGTAGGCACAGACATATAAGTCCATTCACCAGAAGCTAACTCAAGTGGGGGGGGGGGTTATTTATCAAAATCCGAATTTCTTTAATTTTTTAAACGGGTGGTTCACCTTAAAGGTGACTTTTAATATGTTATAGAATGAACAATTGGTTGGTTTTCATTATTTTTTTATAGTTATTTGCCTTTTTCTACTGACTTTTTGCAGCTTTCAAATGGGCGTTGCTGACTCCATTCTAAAAAGCAAATCTCTGTAAAGCTACAAATGTATTGTTATTGTTACTCGGTATTCCTCATCTTTCTATTCAGCCCCTCTCCTATTCATATTCCAGTCTCTTGCAATGCATGGTTGCTAGGGGAATTTGCACTGTAGCAACCAGATTGCTTAAAATGTAAATTGAAGAGTTGCTGAATAAAAAGCTAAATAACTCAAAAACCTTAAATATTAAAAAATGAAAACCATTTGCAAATTGTCTCAGAATATCACTCTCTACATCATACTAAAATTTACCTCAAAGGTGAACAACCCCTTTAACTTAAAATATCCAACCAAACTAGAATCCACCATCTATTTAATGAATAAAAAACCACGACTTTTTCAGATCGTTGAGCAAAAAAAATGATTTTATTTTTTTTTTAATTTTGTGAAATAGTCGGAAAATCCCAAAATGTTTGGATTATTTACAAAACCAGCACAGACAATAATATCTTCAAATTCCAAGTAGGACCTCTGCCATTGTCTTCTACAGGAACTCAACAGGTTGAAGATCGAGTATTTTTGGATTCTGACTTTTTGCAGCCTTGGGGTATAATAAATATCGAAATATTTGAGTTTTTAGCATTCGGGCTTTAATAAATAAAACCCTAGGACTCACTAGTTTAGCAGTAGCCAAGCTCAAAGTCGCTACTGGCCAGAATTGATATATTTTGTTGTTCAGTTTGTTTATTGTAGCCTTTGTTTTGGAATTAAGTGACACCTCTGCTCTCTCCTTTTGCAGGCATGAAGCCCTGTTATATTTGATGCAAAATCCATGGTATTAAACATTTAAGCAATTGTTTAAAATTGTCCATACAACAGAAATGTGAATAAATATGATTTGAGACCTGTTGCCAATGATGTTCTTATTCAATTTGTCAATTCTGCTGTAGGATACTAACGTCAGAATAAAAGCGAACTATCATAAAAATTAACATGTGTAGAGTTGAGCATTTTCTTAATGGAGAAAATGAAGATTTAATATGACATTTTCTATATATAATATAGTTACTCTGTCTTTCAAAATAACTGACTCTAACACAAAGCTACACATAGAGAGACATCAATGAGAAAGGGATAAAGAAGGGTAACTTGGTTATCCAGAAATGGCCCAGAATATTAAACTGGTTACATTTAGAATATTTTTATTTGAAGTTTATATGAAATTCTCAATCCTCATTTTACTCTGCCTACCCCTGGTTCCGGTCCTGAGACAGACAGATGACAGACAGACAGTTAGACAGACAGACAGTTAAGGTGGCCATACACAAGTCGATAAAAGCTGCCGACAGACCGAGTCGGCAGCTTATTGGCCCCGTGTATGGGGCCATCCGACGGGCTTTCCCGATCGATAGCTGGTCGAAAGTCGGCCAGATGTCGATCGGATGGGACTAAACATCCCATTGGATTACGGCCGCATCTGTTCTTTGATGCGGTCCCGTGATCCGACCTCCCGTTACCCATCATTAGGATCCGATCGTTGGGCCCTAGGGCCCACGTTCGGATCAGTCCGATATTGCCCACCTCAAGGTGGGCATATCGGGGAGACAGGACTGGACTGGGATTCAAAATAGGCCCTGCCATTCCTACTACATAGAGGCCCAAACAACCCCCCACCAGCCCATTTAATGGTCACTTTCTATGGCATCTTACAGCAGCCCTTCTGCCATTTGCCAGAACCCACAGATTGCCAGTCCAGGCCTGTGGGGAGAGATCCGCTCGTTTGGCGACATCACCAAACGAGTGGATCTCTCCGTATATAGCCACCTTTAGATGAGAGACAGACATATAGATGATATGAGAGCTGGAGTTTACAATCACAAATGTATCCCTTTACAGACCATATAGTAAGTGTACATATAGTAAGTGTACATATAGTAAGTGTACATATAGTAAGCGACATATAGTAAGTGTACATATAGTAAGTGTACATATAGTAAGTGTACATATAGTAAGTGTACATACAGTATCGTAACTAGAGGGGGGCGGGCCCTGGTGTGGGACGCGCAGCGCTGTCGGGGGCCCTGAGGGGGTGCGGGCCCTGGGCCGCTCGCACCCCCTGCTCCCCTGGTAGTTCCGCCACTGTGTACATATAATAAGTGTACATATAGTAAGTGTAAAATAGAAGGATATGATCACAGAAGCCCCTGGGGAGGAGCCCAGTGTAACATCAGGTGAGTGAGCAGGGGTGCTTCGCCAATGAGGCGAGTTGAGGCTGTCGCCTCAGGCGGCAGCGCCCCACTAGGTACCAGGGGCAGCAAAAATGCTGCTCCTGGTACCTTAAGAGCTAATTTCCGGGGGAGGGGGGGCAGCAGCAACGTCTGCTGCCTCAGGCAGTGGAGGGGCCAGAATCGCCCCTGTGAGTGAGTCAGTGGGAAGTCTCTCACACACACAATGAACCAATAAATTCACTCTCCCCGCCATAATAAATCACGTGACCATACTCTGCTGCTAATCGTTACGGACTACATTTCCCAGCATTCCTATAACTGAAGGGAACAGAGAATGTGGCAGTTGTTCGAGCCGTATCGGATGTTCTATACAAAGTTCTATGAGTGGCAGGTCTGCGCTGCGGTATTGTACTGAGAGCATTGCTGGGAGGGGAGTAAGTGGGTGTGTGTGTTTAATATTAATAAGGAGGCGTGGCCTGACGCGTGAAGTTTAGTCTGAGGGAGGAGCCTTTATCCTTCAGGAGTGGGCGTGGCTGAGGCCCGGCGATAGTTTGTGCTGCTCGGGTGTTTCCGGAGTGAGGTCGGAGCCATGTCTTACATCCCGGGGCAGCCGGTTTCTGCTGTGGTGGTGAGTTTGGCTTTATTATCGGGGAGGTGCTGCTCTCTGAGGCCCATTTCTGCTTTAGCGCGGTCTATACCTCCCTTTTGTTCTACTTTCCCTGCGCTATGAGCTCACACTCCCTTCCTACCTTCTATTTCTGGATTCAGACTTTGTGTTCTGTCCCTCAGCCGCTAAACTTCACCAACCCCAAGTCTTTCCGCTGTATTTTATACTCGAGCGCTTCCCTCATTGTCCTGTAACTTTCCTCATTTATTAACACTGGGCAAATGTGTCTATGGGCTGTTACCTATAGCAACCAATCAGTGATTCGCTTTTTAAGGCCAGCTGCAAGAAGAACAGTGAATGCAGCAATCTGATTGGTTGCTATAGGTAACCGCCCATGGGCACATTTGCCCAGTGTTAATAAATGAGCCCCAATGTTCTTTCTACTGTCTTTCCTCCTCAATCCCCCCTGCTCCCCTGTACTGTAGTGTAATTAGAGTGGCCGCCTATTCGGTTTTGACCCAAACACTTGCGTTTTTCTGAGGCCTGTTCGGGTCAAATTTCTGTTCGGTTTCCAGCCTTGTGAAAACCAAACACTAGTCTGGCCAATAAATGAATTATTTAGTGAGGTTAAAGGGATACTGTCATGGGAAAAAAAAAATTCAAAATGAATCAGTTAATAGTGCTGCTCCAGCAGAATTCTGCACTGAAATCCATTTCTCAAAAGAGCAAACAGATTTTTTTATATTCAATTTTGAATATCTGACATGGGGCTAGACATTTTGTCAATTTCCCAGCTGCCCCCAGTCATGTGACTTGTGCCTGCACTTTAGGAGAGAAATGCTTTCTGGCAGGCTGCTGTTTTTCCTTCTCAATGTAACTGAATGTGTCTCAGTGGGACATGGGTTTTTACTATTGAGTGTTGTTCTTAGATCTACCAGGCAGTTGTTATCTTGTGTTAGGGAGCTGCTATCTGGTTACCTTCCCATTATTCTTTTGTTTGGCTGCTGGGGGGGGAAAGGGAGGGGTGATATCACTCCAACTTGCAGTACAGCAGTAAAGAGTGATTGAAGTTTATCAGAGCACAAGTCACATGACTTGGGGCAGCTGGGAAATTGACAAAATGTCTAGCCCCATGTCAGATTTCAAAATTGAATATAAAAAAATCTGTTTGCTCTTTTGAGAAATGGATTTCAGTGCAGAATTCTGCTGGAGCAGCACTATTAACTCATTCATTTGTTCCCATGACAGTATCCCTTTAATGTCTTATTACAGAAACAAAAATATAAAATCAAATCAATCAAAAATAAGAAATCGTTTTTCTAAATTAGCATTGCTGTATTTAAGAGCTTTCTGGATAACTGATTTCTGTATAATACAGTAGATCCCATATCTGTAATTAAAGGATTGGGCTTACTCATCAGGCGGAATATAGATAAGAGAGAGTGTTGCCACCAGTGTGGTTTTGAAATAGACATCAAAACTTTCCGTCCGGTTTACAACATTGAAAGTGATGTGATCACCCACCTTGGGGCATAACTCCACCTACTTCATAGTCAGGCAAAAAAAATAAAAATCCATATATTATATGCAATTAAATATACAATATCTAATTGCAATATGGGATGAATCCGAACGATCGGATTACAATACTACTAATGGGCTCCGACAGGTCGCAGGACCGCATCAACTAGCCGATGTGGTCCTGGATCGTACAAAAAAATCAAACTTGGCCGATTTTTGGCCTGATATTGATCGGAAGGAGCCGTCTGGAGCCCTCACACGTGGGCAGATAAGCTGCTGAATCGGCTAGGCTAATGTTCTAGTGCTCCAAAAGGTGGGCTCTTAGTTTTCTCTTGAAGAGATTGAGAGAGTATTCATTATAGAGGAATTGAGGGATGGAATTCCAGAGGGAAGGAGCAGCAAGATAGAAGGGTTTGAGATGAGAGGGGGCAGTGGATGGTGTGAAGAGACGGGGCTCTAAGAAGAGCAGAGAAGACGACCGGGAACATATAGTGAGACAGGAGAAGAAATGTAGTGAGAAGCAGAGGAGTGAAGGGCTTTGAATGTGTTTTGTCTTGTCCCAGTGAAGGTCGCAATTTTGTGCTAGGGGCAAAGTAATGTACACTAAGGGCTGGGACACAGTGGGCGATTTGGGGAGATTTAGTCGCCTGGCGACTAATCGCCGCGACTTTCCACGACCAATCTTCCCCGAATGCCTCCCCTCGCTCTGCGCCTGGCTAAAATGAAAAATCGCCTGCGCTAATCACACGCGGCGATTCGTTTTCCGAAGTCGCCCGAAGTTTCCTCGTGAGGCAACTTCGGGCGACTTCGGAAAACGACTTTTCATTTTATCCAGGCGCAGAGTGAGGGGAGGCATTCGGCGAGAAAAGTCGCTGCGATTAGTCGCCAGGCGACTAAATCTCCCCAAATCGCCCAGTGTGTCCCTACCCTAAATACATATCCCCTGGGTCAATGGAAATAGGTAGCAATGGTCTTGGTTTGGGGTGTTGCTCAGAGACCTGCAGATTTCAGCAAATCAGAAGCCGAGCTAAGCCCCAGGTTTGTTAATGACGGGCAATGCTCATTATCCACTTTACTACAATTTGGTCAGATAGGGGTAACCTATATCCTTGGGCCTTCGGCCTGTAATTATAGGCATTGTTGTGAGCTCTACAGCTCTACGGCCCTTCATTAGCCTTTGTGTATATAATAACCTTAAGGTCACAAAGGCCAAGAAAAACATTCATTAAATGTAAATCCATGTTTTAAACAGGTTGTTCACCTTAAACTTTTAGTATGTTGTAGATAGTGTTATTCTGAGGCAATGTTGCAGTTGCTATTCATTTTTTATTTTTTTGTGGTTTTTGGGTTATTTAGCTTTTTATTCAGCAGCTCTCCAGTTTGCAATTGCAGCAATCTAGTTGCTAGAGTCCAAATTCCCCTAGCAACGATGCATTGATTTGAATAAGTGACTGGACTATGAATAGGAGAGGCCTGAATAGAAAGACGAGTAATAGGAAGTAGCAATAACAATTTTTAGCCTTTCAGAGCATTTTATTTGTTAGATGGGGTCAGTGACCCCCATTTGAAAGCTGTAAAGAGTTATAAGAAGGCAAATAATTAAAAAAAAAAAAACAACAACAAAAAAATAAATAATGCAGACCAATGGAAAAGGTTTCTAGAATTGGCCATTCAGCACATTAAAAGTTAAATTAAAGGTGAACCACCGCTTTAAGGCCATTTTAAAAAATATAATCAATTTTGTTTTACATATGATTTTTTCCCTGCATATTTCTTGGTTACATTTTTTCCTGCCTAGATTATTTTTGAAAACTGTTTGGTGAGATTATAAATAGAGCAGTGTGAAAAGCTTAGAAAAATGGCGGGTGGGGAGGTGTATTTTTGCTACAATTTGTATCCTTTGTCCTTACAAAATATTCGCACAGATTAGTGCCATAGCATGTGCACAGAGACAGACGTGAAGATTCGGAGAGATTTAGTCGCCCGGCAACTAATTGCCTCTTCTTTGGGCGACTAAATCTCCCCCTAAAAGCCTTCCTGCCGGCTAGAAACAAAATCACTGGCAGGGTTTGGCGTTCGGAGAGCTTAGTTTTCTGAAGTCACCCGAAGTTTCCTCGTGAGGCGACTTCGGAAAACAAATTGATCCGACTGCCATCCGCCGTCAATTTAGATTCTAGCCGACGGGAAGGCTTTTAGGGGTGATTAGTCGCCCGAATAAGAGGCAATAAGTCACCGGGAATCTCCAAGAATCCTTGCGTCTGTCTCTGCCCTTACACTAGCATTGTTTGTGTGACTCATATAAAAGCAGGTCAGAGGTCTCTGGTGTGTCACTTTCCCTTGTGTGTTTGTTTAAGGGTTACACCCTGTTACCTACACCTTTATCTCTTGGGAGAAGGCAATGCTCTCCCCAGAGGGCCTATTATCTTATATACAAAAGAGTTTTCTGAGCTCTTGGACCATGGAAGCTCTTGGAGTAAAGACTTGCAGTGGGTCGGGTACCGTGAAATACCCGTAAGGTGGTGGCATGTAAATAAACCATATTCATAATAATATACTTTTCCAGTAGTATGTGCCATTGGGTAATCATAAATAGAAAATTCCCATTTTAAAGAATAAGGGCCGCCCCCTGGGATTGTAGGATTCACGGTGCACACAAACAAACCATACATGTTAGGTCACATGAGCCAATTAACAGACAGAGTTGTGTCTTTTGCTTCCACACTTCTTCCTGTTACAGTTAGAGCTGCAGTATTTCTGGTCAGGTGATCTCTTCCTGTTACAGTTAGAGCTGCAGTATTTCTGGTCAGGTGATCTCTCCCTGTTACAGTTAGAGCTGCAGTATTTCTGGTCAGGTGATCTCTTCCTGTTCCAGTTAGAGCTGCAGTATTTCTGGTCAGGTGATCTCTTCCTGTTACAGTTAGAGCTGCAGTATTTCTGGTCATGTGATCTCTTCCTGTTACAGTTAGAGCTGCAGTATTTCTGGTCAGGTGATCTCAGAGGCAGCACACAGACCATCACAAAATGGTGGTTCAAGACAAGAGATGTAAAAGGGCAAGATTTACTTAAATATATATTCCAGTTTGGTAAGATTCTTTAATATGATATAAACTGTTGATTAAGTATTCATTTTGGGGGTATAGTTTTCCTTTAAGATTCGGGGGAGTTTAGTCACCCAGCGACAAATCTTCTCGGGTGACTCAATCTCCCTGAAAAGAATGTGAATCACCGGCGGGATGGCATACATTTTCGAACCCGGAGTTCGGTAGACTTCAGAAATCCAAAGCAATTCGTATGTCATCCCGCCGGTGATTCATATTCTTGCCTTTGGTAAGGCATTTCGGGGGGAGATTAGTCACCCGAAGAAGAGAAGATTTGTCGCTGGGTGACTAATCTACCCCGAATCTGAGCGTGTGCTACCACCCTAAAGCGGTCGGGTTTTGGATAGAAATTTCCTATATGAGTATCCAATTCAGCAGTGGGTCTATCCCTCTCTCGCTTGCCCTGAAATTGTTGTTCCTTTACCTGGTTGATTCACTTCTGACCTCATATCTAGTCCATGGTGACATCACTCCCTGTTGTGTGGCTCCCTGGGTCAGGTGGTAAGTAAACACTTGTGGGTGTGGTTTGGTAAGCGAGTTCAGCTGGGTGATAGTTGCAGGTCTAGGTTGGGCGCGGTTCTCCCCAATCAGACCCATGAAAGACTCTACCTTGAAAGACTGCATTGAGTCTGTACAGAGTGATATTCTGAAAGAATTTGCAATTGGTTTTCATTTTGTATCTTTTGTCGTTTTTGAGTTATTTTGCTTTTTGTTCAGAAGCTACCCCCATGGCTACACAGCAGCTTGTTTATATAAACTATAGTAGTACTTATCTGTTATCTACTGTGTATCCTGTGCTTGAATGGGTGCCCCCATGGCTACACAGCAGTTTGTTTGTATAAACTATAGTAGTACTTATCTGTTATCTACTGTGTATCCTGTGCTTGAATGGCTGCCCCCATGGCTACACAGCAGTTTGTTTGTATAAACTATAGTAGTACTTATCTGTTATCTACTGTGTATCCTGTGCTTGAATGGCTGCCCCCATGGCTACACAGCAGCTTGTTTATATAAACTATAGTAGTACTTATCTGTTATCTACTGTGTATCCTGTGCTTGAATGGCTGCCCCCATGGCTTCACAGCAGCTTGTTTATATAAACTATAGTAGTACTTATCTGTTATCTACTGTGTATCCTGTGCTTGAATGGCTGCCCCCATGGCTACACAGCAGCTTGTTTATATAAACTATAGTAGTACTTCTCTGTTATCTACTGTGTATCCTGTGCTTGAATGGCTGCCCCCATGGCTACACAGCAGTTTGTTTGTATAAACTATAGTAGTACTTATCTGTTATCTACTGTGTATCCTGTGCTTGAATGGCTGCCCCCATGGCTACACAGCAGTTTGTTTGTATAAATTATAGTAGTACTTATCTGTTATCTACTGTGTATATTGAGCTTGAATGGCTGCCCCCATGGCTACACAGAGGCTTGTTTATATAAACTATAGTAGTACTGTTATAATTACATATTTTCCCCATTCCGTTGCCCTAATAGCCGCCCTATTGCAGCCAAAGGGTTTTCAGGAGGCCGCATCTTTAGGTCTTCTTTCTTGGATCAAAAATGATCAACATATTGCATCAATTCTGTGGGTTGGCTGGACTTTTAATGGCCTTTATATTGGGCACAGCAGGTATATATTGAATTTTTATTATTTTATTATGGCTATAAATGTTCACCTGTTATAACTGTACTCGCAGTGGGTTCACTGTGTCTCTATCTAGCAGTGTTGTTGTAGAAGAATAGAATAAGTTCTTACAGGAATGCGGCCCCTGTCTGAAAGAGACGGCACAGATACAGGAGGAATGTGTGACAGTCCCAGTTAAAGGCCAAGTGATAAAGACGTATCTGAGTTTCTGTTGGACTGAGCCAGATCCTGAGATGTTTAACCAATGAGTCATGACTGTTTGGCATGTTGTGCATAGAAACACATATCTGGGGAACTCTCCAAAACTGCAGTGGGCCAAAGCAGCCTTCCACAAACTCCTTGCGGATTCTTTAAAGATTTGCGGTCAAGCTTTTTTTAATTGAGCAGTTATATTTTTCTATATTGTTTGTAGGGTAGGCACTAGTGATGTGCGGGTCAGGTTTTTCGCCGCACCTGCCCAATATCCGCCCTCCCTCCACCCGAGCCCGACTTCCTTTTATAGACCATCGCCGACCCACTGATGATGTCACAAAAGGGGTGGGGCGAGCAGGCACACGGCTATAAAACTGGAAGTCGGCAGTGTAAGGTGGCAAATGGGGGTGCGAGGACGGCCAGAACCCGCGGGTCTTGCAGGTATTGGGCCGGCCCAAACATCACTCGTTAGGCACTCAGAGCAGTCCTCCAGGCAGTAAAAAGGTCTTTATTGAAGTACAAGCATGGGTGACATCCTTACGCGTTTCGTGTTCTCACAACATAGGCTACCGGTAAATTGCACAGACAAAATATTTCAACTCTTATCCACCAATCACATTTGTACTTGAATTAACCAATCTAGAGAGTATTACAAAAGATCCTAGCAACCTAAATGGTTCTTGGGTTAAAAATGGGGAGGGGAGGGAAAAGGACAGACAGTGCTAGCCTCCCCATTTTTAACACAAGCACCATTTAGATTAGTAGGATCTTTTGTAATACCCCCTTGATTGGTTAATTCAAGTACAAATGTGATTGGTGGATAAGAGTTGAAATATCTTTAGCCTATGACTAAGTGTTGTGAGAACACAAAACGCGTAAGGCTGTAATCCATACTTGTACTTCAATAAAGACCATTTTACTGCAACTGCCTGGAGGATTGCTCTTTGCGTGTCTACCCTAAAACCAATACGGTGATGTCCGCTCCCTTATACTGAAGGCTTGGGGCAGAGCACCTGTTTTGGTGATGTACAGACTCCGCCTCCTTATAACATTAAATACAATACCATGAACTCAGTAGTCAGTCAATAAGGATTAATGTTCTGACTCCAAAGCCCTGGTTCTGGGGACTGTCTTTAGCCAAAGCATGGTCAAGCAATTTATTTTGCTCTAGTCCTAGGGCCTAGGATCTGGGCCTAGGGCGGCATAAATTAAAGGGATATTTTCATGGGGAAAAAAATGTTTTTCAAAACGCATCAGTTAATAGTGCTGCAGTGAATCCGTTTCTCAAAAGAGATAACAGATGTTTTTAGATTTAATTTTGAAATCTGACATGGGGCTAGACATATTGTCAGTTTCACAGCTGCCCCCAGTCATGTGACTTGTGCTCTGATAAACTTTAGTCACTCTTTACTGCTGTACTGCAAGTTGGAGTGATATCACCCCCTCCTTTCCCCCCAGCAGCCAAACAACAGAACAATGGGAAGGTAACTAGATAGCAGCTCCCTAACACAAGATAACAGCTGCCTGGTAGATCTAAGAACAGCACTCAATAGTAAAATCCAGGTCCCACTGAGACACATTCAGTCAAGTTACTGAACAAATCCAAATTTGCATATGAAAATTAGGGGCGGGAAGGGGAAAACATTTTTTACTTCCTTGTTTTGTGAAAAAAGTCACGCGATTTCCCTCCCAGCCCCTAATTTGCATATGCAGATTCGGTTTGGCAGAGCAGAAGGATTCGGCCGAATCCAAATCCTGCTGAAAAAGGCCGAATCCTGGCCATATCCCAAACCGAATCCTGGATTCGGTGCATCCCTACCCGAAATAGCAGCGTTTGTCTCTGCCCTAAAATCCAGGTCCCACTGAGACACATTCAGTTACATTGAGTAGGAGAAACAACAGTTTGCCAGAAAGCAGTTCCATCCTAAAGTGCTGGCTCTTTCTGAAATCACATGACCAGGCAAAATGAGCTGAGATGCACCTACACACCAATATTACAACTAAATACACTTGCTGGTTCAGGAATGACATTTTATATTGTACAGTGAATTATTTGCAGTGTAAACAGTGTCATTTAGAAATAAAAACTACATCATAAAAATCATGACAGAATCCCTGTTCTGGTAACTAGCTTCTGGGCACCCCCGGGGTGAAATCCGGCCCTGGTAGTCACAGGAGCAGCAAATAAAAGGGACTTTTACCGCTATTCTGGGTTTATGGGATGCCCAAAGGATAAATTACATTTTACTACTTGTCTTGTAACTTTATATCCATTCCTGTTTCTCTACAGCAACGGGTCGAAATCCATAAATTGCACCAAGGGGATAATCTGATCCTTGGCTTCAGCATTGGCGGAGGAATCGACCAGGACTCGGGACAGAACCCCTTCTCGGAGGACAAGACCGACAAGGTTGGAACTTCTCCTTGGGACTTAGTAATGGTATTTGTGAGTCAGCTGAGCATGTACAGGCAGTTGCAAAGATGTCATTTCTGCTGGGCCACGCCCATGGGTGGGTGTTCCTTTACTCTCCTAATTAGCTTAGGTGTCGGGGCAAGAAGCAGAGATAGAGAACCTGCTGTAGAAGCTGATGATTTTCCCTTGGAGGCTCTTCAGGTCATAGAATCTACAATCCGTGGCCCTGAAATGGTTGAAAACCAGAACACCCCCCCCCCCCTAGAAATTAGCTTTAAAAGCAGTGAAAACAAATTGATTTGTAGCATTGCTGTTGCTTTAAGTATGAATCTTTTGTGGCGAATTTATTGACATTGGTGCTGATATGAGTCAGTGCAGTTACCTGTAGCAATCAGAAGTTTCCTTAAAGGAAAACTAAACCCTAACAATGAATATGACATAAAATGGCATATTTTATATAGTGAACTTATTGCACGAGGCTAAAGTTTCAGCTTGTCAATAGCAGCAATGATCCAGGACTTCAAACTTGTCACAGGGGGTCACCATCTTGGAAAGTGTCTGTGACACTCACATGCTCAGTGGGCTCTGATTGGCTGTTGAGAAGCTAAGCTTAGGGCTCGTCACTAATTATCCAGCAGAAAATGAGCTTCCCTGGCTGTAATATAAGCTGATGCTACAGGTTTGCTGATTATTCAATTCTGATGCTAATTGCACTGGTTTCTGTGCTGCCATGTAGTAATTATGTGTATTAATTACTAATCAGCCTTATATTGTGACATTTCTATTCTATGTGTACTGTATATTGTGAGTGGGTCCCTAAGCTCAGTAAGTGACAGCAGCACAGAGCATGTGCAGTGAATCAGCAGAAAAGAAGATGGGGAGCTACTGGGGCATCTTTGGAGACACGGATCTTTACTGCTAAAGGGCTGTGGTTGCCTTGGGCTGGTACAGAGGCACAAAACATAATGTACAACATTTCTACCTACTTCTTTAGTTAGATTTAGTTCTTCTTTAAGTTTTTAACTTTTTAGTAAAAATAATTTACTAAATTGGAAGCTACTGGTACCAGTACTGTTGCAAATTAGCACCTAAAAGAGCTATGTTATGGACATGTGTAATAAAGCGTTTTTACGCCAAAAAGGTGTAGAATAAATGCCATATTTTAAAACCCTATTGTAGTACATGTATGGGACCTGTTATCCAGAATGGTCAGGACCTTGGGGTTTCTAGATAATGGATCTTTCTGTTATTTAGATCTTCATACCTTAAGTCTACTAGAAAATCATGTAAACATTACTTGATACTTCCAGGGTATCTATGTCACACGAGTAACAGAGGGAGGCCCTGCAGAGGTGGCTGGACTTCAGACTGGAGACAAAATAATGCAGGTAACTGTCAATCAATGCCTGGCAACTGGCCATTGCATGTGCCCTGGGGTATAAACATTGGTGGAACTACCGGGGGAGCAGGGGGTGCGAGCGGACCAGGGCCCGCACCCCCTCAAGGCCCCCCGGCAGTCCATTCGCCATTGAAAACTCGGCCAAATGCGGCCGTACAGAGGGGGCGGGGCCCGTCGCGCACCAGGGCCCGCCCCCCTCAACAAACGCTACTGGGTATAAACGGTATGGTTTACCTTTAAGTTAACTGTATGTTTTAGAATGGCTAACTCTAAACAACTTTTCAATAGGCCTTCAGTTTTCTTTTTTAGTTTTGAGTTATTTGCCTTCCTCTTCTGACTCTCTTTTTCCAGCTCTCAAATGGGGGTCACTGACCCCATCCAAAAAACAAATGCTTTGTATAGCTACGAATGTATTGTTAGACATTTTCTATAACTTCTCATTCTATTCAGGCCTCTCCTATTCATATTCCACTTTCTTATTCAAATAAATGCATGGTTGCTGGGGTAATTTGGACCTTAGCAACCAGATTGCTGAAATTGCAAACTGGAGAGCTGCTGAATAAAAAGCTAAACGACTCAAAAACCACAAATAATGAAAAATGAAAACCGATTGAAATTTGTTTTATCACTCTCTACCTCATACTAAAAATTAATTTAAAGGGGATCTGTCACCCATAACAATCTGTATTATAAAAGTCCTTTTTAAATTAAAGATGAAATCCAAATTATTTTTTCTATTAAAACATTAAAACATCCATACCTATTATAAACGTGTTTAAAAGTCCTCAGCTGTTAATCACATTGCCTGCCCCTCCTCTATACCACTTTCCATTCCATGTCACTGCTCTCCCCACATTCTCCCTTCCTCCTCACCATCTAGTTGTGTAGCCAGGGCATGAGCATCGGGTGCCCCACACTGCACACCACACATAAATAATATGTGGTGCATGATGCAAAGCTTGCCTTAAAGGGATACTGTCATGGGAAAAACTTTTTTTTTTTCAAAATGAATCAGTTAATAGTGCTGCTCCAGCAGAATTCTGCACTGAAATCCATTTCTCAAAAGAGCAAACAGATTTTTTTTATATTCAATTTTGAAATCTGACATGGGGCTAGACATATTGTCAATTTCCCAGCTGTCCCAAGTCATGTGACTTGTGCTCTGATAAACTTCAATCACTCTTTACTGCAAGTTAAGGTGGCCATAGACACACAGATCCGATCGTACGAATCGAGGATTCGTACGATTTTCGGATCGTGTGTGGCGTGTGCCGACATCTTTCGTCCGGCAGAGATCGGTCGTTTGGTCGATCGGTCAGGTTTGATTTTGACCCGACCGATCCCGCCGGAGCTCATGGCACATCGTAATCTGATCGTTCGGCCATACGGCCGAACAATCAGATTACCCCCGATATAGCCATGCCTGTTAATGGCATACTGGGGAAAGATCCGCTCGTTTGGTAACATCGCCAAACGAGTGGATCTTTGCATCTATGGCCACCTTTAGAGTGATATCACCCCCTCCCTTTCCCCCCAGCAGCCAAACAAAAGACCAATGGGAAGGTAACCAGATAGCAGCTCCCTAACACAAGATAACAGCTGCCTGGTAGATCTAAGAACAACACTCAATAGTAAAAACCCATGTCCCATTGAGACTAGGGATGCCACCTGGCCGGTATTTTACCGGCCTGGCCAGTAAAAATGATGGCTGATCCCAATGTTATTAATATGGAAAAAAGATAAATATATAGGAAGGCCGGTGTTTTTTTCCAGAAAAGGTGGCAACCCTAACTGAGACACATTCAGTTACATTGAGAAGGAAAACCAACAGCAGCCTGCCAGAAAGCATTTCTCTCCTAAAGTGCAGGCACAAGTCACATGACTGGGGGCAAATGACTGTCTAGCCCCATGTCAGATTTCAAAATTAAATATAAAAAAATCTGTTTGCTCTTTTGAGAAATGGATTTCAGTGCAGAATGCTGTTGGATTAGCACTTTTAACTGATGTGTTTTGAAAAAAACATGTTTTCCGATGACAGGATCCCTTTAATAACAGTGTAAACAAAATGGCTGCTGCCTACTTGCTGTGATTGTGAATTCCAAGACAAATAAAAAAAACAAGATTTACATTTTTTTTTTATTTGCTTGACTAATATTATAAAATAGAATTTGGAATTATTTCTTAAGGTGACAGGTCCCCTTTAAAGATGAACGACCCTTTTAATTTCTACACATTCAGGCAGGGATAGTTCTCCTGGCATCTGATAATCCCAGATTTTTCCTTCTGAATGCCAGGGTGGGTCCCTTGTGCACTGTCCCTCCATTTATTTACATTGTATATATTATTTATACGTTTATTTCAGGTGAATGGATGGGACATGACTATGGTAACGCACGACCAGGCAAGGAAACGTCTCACCAAGAAGAATGAAGAAGTCGTCCGGCTGCTGGTGACAAGAAAGTCCTTGCAAGAGGCTGTGAGACAGTCCATGAGACCCTAAGCATCACATTCCCTACAGTCGGAATCTCTTCTTAGCTACACAGGTGTATTAAATGGACACATTTAATACACCCTTGTATTACACACACCAGCAGCACATTGACAACCTATTGGTTGCCTGGTCCTTTTTGTACCTCCCAATCTACTGGTCATTCCGCAGCAAGAAAAACCAAAAATATTCTTATGTGCCTGGTATCCAAAAACCTAAACCTGCACCTGACTTATCTTTGTTGTAGAAAAGCACAAATCATTCCATAGCAAAGATAAAGCTGGTGTCTGTGTAGCCTAGCATTAAAATAAAGATGATCCATACCAAGTGGCCTCCCCAATGCCATCTCCAGCTCTTTTTTTTATTTTTAATATCATTTTCAGGTTTTAAGTTACTGCTATGGGAGCACCCGCAATACAGGGAGTGCATTTTATACAATTCAACAAATTAATCAAAAGTCTCTGTGTCACTGGCAGATTTATTGTCGTATTGAGAAAAGTCTCTTGTATTAAGTCATTGTTGCCTGACCCAATTAATCACAAGGACTGTCATCAGCTATACTGCCTGAACTGTGTGTCTCTGCCTCTAATTACAGTAAAATCTGCTGGATTACTAAAATGATTACACGACCATATTTGTACATGCACTTCACATAGAGGATCCCTTTAAACGGGATATACCCATATATATATATATATATATATATATATATATATATATATATATATATATATATATATATATATATATATATATATATATATATATATATATATATATATATATATATATATATATATATATATATATATATTCATGATGAAAGCTGACGCACACTGGGATTTATCAAAAATAAAACTTATTTTATTGGATCGACGTTTCGGTCCACACACGGACCTTTATCAAGATCATCTTGATAAAGGTCCGTGTGTGGACCGAAACGTCGATCCAATAAAATAAGTTTTATTTTTGATAAATCCCAGTGTGCGTCAGCTTTCATCATGAATATATGGTTTTTTTTCTGACTAGCACCTGGGTTTGTTGCCTCAGTAAGTGTGTGCCACAGCCCTTCTACATACATATATATATATATATATATATATATATATATATATATATATATATTTTTTTTTTCTGATGACGGTCCCATGTGGCCCGAAATGCGTAGCTATGGAGATAGTTTTATTCTATCCCTGTTGCCATACTGAGAGATAGAACTGAGCAAGGAAGTACCAGGAGATCCTTCATGCTTCAGTAAAGTAAACTTTTTGTTCCAAGGCAGAAACAGCAGTGGGCACTCTGATATTGGCAGTGTATAAACTGCTGATACCATGACATCTAAGAAAAAAAAATATATATTATAGATTCATTAGAAAAGTGTTCAGAAGAGCAATTTTACATTGTAGGGTATACGTCTCTATTAAGGGCTTAAAAATCTAGTACTGAGGTTTTGGGGTGTGTGGTTAAAGGAGACGCAAACCCAAAAGTTAGAAAAAACCTTACCCTACATAGACCCCCCCCCCCCGCCCACCAGCCTAAGTGTTACCCCGGACAAAAGCCCCTAAGTCTTTATTTAACCCTCCGTGCAGATTCTGTCCAGCGGACTTCACAGCAGCCATCTTCTTTTCTTCGGTAATCTTCAGAATGAGAGCGGCGCATGCGCAGTAGGAGCAATTTTCTGTTTAGCGACAACTGCGCATGCGCCAAAACTCACTAAAATTGCAAAATCGCCAGTCTCATTCTGAAGATTACCGAAGCGGCTGAAGATGGCGCCCGTGAACTCCGATGCCTGAATCTGCACCGAGGGGTAAGCAAAGAGTTCGGGGCATTTGCCCGGGGTAACACTTAGGCTGGGGGGGGGTGGAGGGGGGTCTATGTAGGGTAGGGTTTTTTTAACGTTTGGGTTTGGTTCTCCCTTAATAGGAAAAACTATTGATTGCCCAGGGAATATACTGCACAGACAATCAAAAAAAGTCTACCTGTCCCCTTCTATCTGCCTCTGTGCATTCCTACTGCCTGTGCTAATTTGTGTACATATAAAACCACTCCATTTAGCTGCTTTTAACTGTATCATTCCCACTTTTAACCGTACTGTATGTACTTTGCTTTATTTTTCTACATTTATGACCAAATGATATTCCTTGGCTTGTAATAAATATAAACTGTTATTGATCACGGTAAAACACTGCGAGGCTGCTGTTTGCTTCTTCAGGCAGAACAAGAGCCAGTTAAATGTTCCCAGAAGCCGTATGTGTATTATTACAACAGTAAGACTGGAATATTGATTTTCCTGTACTGACGTGTCTATTGTCTGAACTTGTCTAGTAAGGTTGTGGCTGCTTACACATTTGACTGTCATTTAGACCAATCACAGTTCAGAACAGGAGAATACAATGCTGCTGGCAGGCTAAGCTTTCATAGAACTGTATTAGATGGGGTCTGTGACCCCATCTAAAAAGTAAATGCCATTTTTTATTACTCGTCTTCCTACTCGGGCCTCTCCTATTTATGTTGCAGTCTCTTGTTAATGCATTGTTGCTAGGGTGACTTGAATCCTAGCAACAATATTGCTGAAACTGCAAACTGGAGAATAAAAAGATAAATAACCACAGATAATAAACGGAATAAGAACATCACTCTCTACATGATATTAAGGGGCACATTTACAAAGCTCGAGTGAAGGATTCGAATTAAAAAAACTTTGAATTTCGAAGTGTTTTTTGGGCTACTTCGACCATCGAATGGGCTACTTCGACCTACGAATCGAACGATTCGAACTAAAAATCGTTCGACTATTCGACCATTTGATAATCGAAGTACTGTCTCTTTAAGAAAAACTTCGACCCCCTACTTCGGCAGCTAAAAGCTACCGAAGTCAATGTTAGCCTATGGGGAAGGTCCCCATAGGCTTGCCTGAATTTTTTTGATCGAAGGATATTCCTTCGATCGTTGTATTAAAATCCTTCGAATCGTTCGATTTGAAGGATTTAATCGTTCGATCGAACGAATAATCCTTCAATCGTTCGATCGTAGGATTAGCGCTAAATCGTTCGACTTCGATATTCGAAGAGTTGACTCAAAGGTGAACAGCCCTTTTAATTGCTTGTGTGCTTTTTTTTTTTCCATATGGGGCTCCGGTGTTACAATTTGTAGCTGAATTAAAGGGATTCTGTCATGATTTTTATGATGTTTTTATTTCTAAATTACACTGCAGATAATTCACTCTACAATATTACATTTCATTCCTGAACCAGCAAGTGTATTTAGTTATAATATTGGTGTGTAGGTGCATCTCATGTAATTTTGCCTGGTCATGTGCTTTCAGAAAGAGCCAGCACTTTAGGATGGAACTGCTTTCTGGCAGGCTGTTGTTTCTCCTACTCAATGTAACTGACTGTGTCTCAGTGGGACCTGGATTTTAGGGCAGAGACACGCTGCTATTTCGGGTAGGGATGCACCAAATCCAGGATTCAGTTTGGGACTTGGCCTTTTTCAGCAGGATTTGGATTCAGCCGAATCCTTCTGCCTGGCCAAATCGAATCTGCATATGCAAATTAGGGGCTGGGAGGCAAATCACGTGACTTTTTTTCACAAAACAAGGAAGTAAAAAATGTTTTCCCCTTCCAGCCCTAATTTGCATTTGCAAATAGGATTCGGTTCAGTATTCGGGCAAATCTTTCACAAAGGATTCGGGGGTTCTGTCGAATCCAAAATAGTATTCGGTGCTTCCATAATTTTGGGTGATTAGTCGCCCAGCGACATATCGCTTCTAATTCGGCTTACTAATCTCCCGAACTGCCTTCCCACCGGCTAGAATTTCAATCGCTGGCGGGACGGCACTAGGATCGCTTCGGTTTTTCGTAGTTGCCCGAAGTTTCCTTGTGAGGCAACGTGGGGCGACTTCGGAAACCGAAGGGTTCCGAGTGCCATCCTGCCACAGGATGACTAATCTCCAAAAATAGCAGCATGTGTCTCTGCCCTCACTATTGAGTGCTGTTCTTGGATCTACCAGGCAGCTGTTATCCAACTTGCAGTACAGCAGTAAAGAGTGACTGAAGTTTATCAGAGCACAAGTCACATGACTGGGGGCAGCTGGGAAACTGACAATATGTCTAGCCCCATGTTTGATTTCAAAATGAAATATAAAAAAATCAGTTTGATCTTTTGAGAAACAGATTTCAGTGCAGAATTCTGCTGGCAACTAAATCTCCCCGAATCTTCTCGTCTGTCTCTGCCCTAAAGGGCATTAAATGGTGTGTGCGGACCGTTTTTTGAGAATACAAAGCATTAAATAGGCCCCACACTTGGAGATGTTTGGCCATCAAGTGGGAATTCCATCCTTTGTTTTCCCCATCGCTAGGTGTGCAGGACCCTAGCAATCAGGTTTGAATGACTGAGAGCTCATTACTTTTGTTTTTCAGATACACAGACTGGCAAAATCCAATATTTTATAAATGGAATTCTATCAAAACTTTGCTTTATTGGACACAACTTGTTTTTAAGTTTTAAGAATCACAATTTTTTTTTTTTTTTAAAAGGTAAATTTTATTGTTTTTAACAACACAAGACATAAAACATTTTTCAGTTGTGATTGATTATAATAGTTACAATTTGCGTTGGCGCAGATACAGTGTCATGTCTATAGCTGACATTGTTAACCGCTGTTAGCGCCTGGGTGGAAATGAGGATATAATGCAAATAAATGTAGGTTTTATGTGTTCCAAGACCAGGCCCCGCACAATTTGTTGGATTTGCCCTCTTGTTTCATACGTTAATTTAATGGTAGAGCTCCGTCTACCTGCCTCCAGAAGGGTATGGTAGGAGGGGTCCCCAGTGCATAATCCCTGTTTTTTTTTACATAAAACGTAAGGTAGTGTAACCGAGTTCTAGCCTCGTTGGTTGGTATCAAATCATCAATCACTCCCAGTAAGCATACCACCAGGTCGAATAAAGAATCCATTTTTTACATGTACAAAGATTTTATTCTGACTTTACAGTAGTAGTTTACAGGGATTTGTTCTTTATCCTCTGCTTTCCCTTTGATTAATGTGCCAAAAAGTCTTTATACTTTGTAGGGATGCACTGAATCCAGGATAATGCCTTTTTAAGTAGGATTTGGATTCAGCCGGATCCTTCTGCCTGGCCGAACCGAATCCTAATTTGTATATGAAAATTAGGGACGGGGAGGGAAATCATGTGACTTTTTGTCACAAAACAAGGAAGTACAAAATGTTTTCCCCTTCCCACCCCTAATTTGAAATTAGGATTTGGTATTCGGCCGAATCTTTCACAAAGGATTCAGGGGTTTGGCCGAATCTAAAATAGTGGATTCGTTGCATCCCTAATACTTTGTAAATTACTGGGGAAGGGGGAAGATTTGTTATTCTGCTTTTCTATGTGGACACGTTTGCTGAATAAAATCTACATTTCTTTCAATGTCTGTCGGCTTTTCATTTTGATTGTGTGGGTTTTTAATAAGGTGAATTATATCTAAACTGTTGTGGGGCTTTAGTTTGAGGGTAGGCCAGTTATTTAACTACAGACAGGATTGAAAATATAGTGTGAAGATGCCCCATATCTACCAGTGCATCAGCCCCAGTTCTTATTCACTCTTTGCTGTTTCAATTGTTTGGCCTGTCAGGCCTTGTGCTGGGCATTGTGATTACGTTTGCTCATGATATTAAAATGTGCAAAACTATGGGGCAGATTTATCAAGGGTCGAATTTCGAGGGTTAATAAACCCTCGAAATCGACCCTCAAAGTAAAATCCTTCGATTCGAATTTGAAGGATTTTAGTGCAAATACTTCTATCGATCGAATAAAAATCGTTCGAAGGATTTTAATCGATCGATTGAACGATTTTTATTCGATCAAAAAAAAAACTTAGAAAAGTGCTGGGGAAGGTCCCCATAGGCTAACATTGAACCTCGGTAGGTTTAAACTGCCGAAGTATGTAGTCAAAGTATTTTTTAAAGAGACAGTACTTTGACTATCGACTAGTCGAATGATTTTTAATTCCAATCGTTCTAATCGAAGTCGAAGGTCGTAGTAGCTTATTCAATGGTCGAAATACCCAAAAAAATACCAAATTCGAAGTTTTTTTCATTCGAATCCTTCACTCGAGCTTCGTAAATGTGCCCCATGCGCTTCATGCAGGATTCTGCCAGTTTGCAGAGTGACTTGACTGAGTTAGAAACCTGGGCAACAAACTGGAAAACAAGGTTCAGTGTTGATAAGTGAATGTACGTTGGTAGATATAACATACAGTTGTGTTCAGAATAATAAGTTATTTCTACATGGTAAATAATTTACTAGTAATGGAGTAGAAAACCTACAGTCATGAAATGCTGCTGATTCTGTCATTGAATCATTAATTGAGGCTTGTTCCAAACTCATAGCAGTGTGGAGTTCAATTAGTGACCTCATTCATTCTGTAAAAAAACAGGTGTCAATTACACCTCTCATTTTAAGGGAACCTGTCATCGGAAAACATGTTTTTTTCAAAATGAATCAGTTAATAGTGCTGCTCCAGCAGAATTCTGCACTGAAATCCATTTCTCAAAAGAGCAAACAGATTTTTTTATATTCAATTTTGAAATCTGACATGGGGCTAGACATATTGTCAATTTCCCAGCTGCCCCTGGTCATGTGACTTGTGCCTGCACTTTAGGAGAGAAATGCTTTCTGGCAGGCTGCTGTTTTTTCTTCTCAATGTAACTGAATGTGTCTCAGTGGGACCTGGATTTTACTATTGAGTGTTGTTCTTAGATCTACCAGGCAGCTGTTATCTTGTGTGAGGGAGCTGTTATCTGGTTACCTTCCCATTGTTCTTTTGTTTGGCTGCTGGGGGGGGGGAAAGGGAGGGGTATCACTCCAACTTGCAGTACAGCAGTAAAGAGTGACTGAAGAATCAGAGCACAAGTCACATGACTTGGGGCAGCTGGGAAATTGACCCCATGTCAGATTTGAATATAAAAAAATCTGAACACAACTGTAAATGTGGGTTATACACTTCCAGTAGTGTGCCAGGGGCCTCCTTTACTGAGAAGAATTTGTTGAGGTGGGCTTTGTGCACAACAAACTAACTCTAGGCAGTGTTTGGCTTATAAAGTGAATAAAAGTTGACTTGAGAGATGAAAACATAATTATGCCACTTTATAGGTCCCTGACAAGGCCTCACCTTGTGTATACATTGCAGTTTTTGGGCACCAGTCCTTAAGAAAGGTATTAATGAGCTGGAGAGAGTGGAAATTAAACTACTGTATAAGAATGCTATAAAGGTTGAGGTTGTTTTCTCTGGAGCTTGCGAGGGAACATGATTACTTAAAGGAGAACTAAACCCTAATAATGAATGTGGCTAAAAATGGCATATTTTATATAGTGAACTTATTGCACGAGGCTAAAGTTTGAGCTTGTCAATAGCAGCAATGATCCAGGACTTCAAACTTGTCACAGGGGGTCACCATCTTGGAAAGTGTCTGTGACACTCACATGCTCAGTGGGCTCTGATTGGCTGTTGAGAAGCTAAGCTTAGGGCTCGTCACTAATTATCCAGCAGAAAATGAGCTTCCCTGGCTGTAATATAAGCTGATGCTACAGGTTTGCTGATTATTCAATTCTGATGCTAATTGCACTGGTTTCTGTGCTGCCATGTAGTAATTATGTGTATTAATTACTAATCAGCCTTATATTGTGACATTTCTATTCTATGTGTACTGTATATTGTGAGTGGGTCCCTAAGCTCAGTAAGTGACAGCAGCACAGAACATGTGCAGTGAATCAGCAGAAAAGAAGATGGGGAGCTACTGGGGCATCTTTGGTGACACAGATCTTTACTGCTAAAGGGCTGTGGTTGCCTTGGGCTGGTACAGAAGCACAAAACATCATGTACAACATTTCTACCTACTTCTTTAGTTTTAGTTTCCTTGTCCCAAGTACATTAGAGGACAGATAACGGGGTACATTTTTTCACATATCAAAAAAATATCAAAGAACTAGATCAGAATATTTGTGAAAATAAAAACAGTGTATGGATATATAGTAGCATGGCTATACATGCTTGAATTAATATTCTTTTTCTGGATTTTCACAAACATCTCGGGTTGCGGGTATTTTTTTTGAAGAATATGTATACTTTTTACTGTGCAACTGGGTGTACCACTCTTTGAATCACCGTGTATTTACTAATTATAACATTTCTAATTTTCTAGTTAATTATTGACTATGACTGTATAAAATGGACTGAGTCATAATGCATAGACTTTGCTTTCCCTGTAGGGATACATAAGTTGAATATTTGTAAGGGAATTCGCATGGTTGGGCAGTTCCTTTTGCTTTTGATATCTGGAAGTACGTTTGTCCCATCTACGGTATTAGTTAATTTGGGTAACCATAAAAGCTTGTGCTATTAGTTTTCGAATCTTCCAATAAATTTTTATTTTTTTGGTGCATTGGCGAATAAAGTGTCTTCTTTTTCTATTATATTTTCCAAGGCAGGATAAGAAATATATGTTGTCTACACACCTTTTGAAAGTCTCCAAACCAATCTTCTACTTGGGGGCAGATTTATCAAGGGTCGAATTGAAAATTCAAATTTTTAAATTTGAATTTTGAGTTTATTTTAGTGTAATTCGACTAGGGAATAGTCCAAGTTCGATTCGAGTTTACAAAAGAATTGAAATTCAAAATTCGAAATTTATCATGTACTGTCCCTTCAAATTCAAATTAGACTATTCGCCATCTAAAACCTGCCAAATTGGTGTTTTAGCCTATGAGAGACCTCCTACAATCAATTTGGAGTCATTTGGTGGACTTTTGAAAAAAAAAAAAAAAAGAATAAGGGGCTGATTCACTATGGGTCGAATATCGAGGGTTAATTAACCATCGATATTCGACTAGGAATTGAAATCCTTCGACTTCGAATATCGAAGTCGAAGGATTTAGCGCAGAAAATTCGATTGAACGATCGAAGGATAATTCCTTCGATCGAACGATTAAATCCTTCGAATCGAACGATTCGAAGGATTTTAATCCAACGATTGAAGGAATATCCTTCGATCAAAAAAACTTAGCCAAGCCTATGTGGACCTTCCCCATAGGCTAACATTGACTTCGGTAGCTTTTATCTGCCGAACTAGGGGGTCGAAGTTTTTCTTAAAGAGACAGTACTTCGACTATCGAATGGTCGAATAGTCAAACGATTTTTACTTCAAATCCTTCGATTAGAAGTCGTAGTCGAAGGTCGAAGTAGCCCATTCGATGGTCGAAGTAGCCCAAAAAAACCTTCGAAATTCGAAGTTTTTTTACTTCGAATCTTTCACTCGAAGTTAGTGAATCAGCCCCTAAGTCTTTACGGCTACTGTTCAGAAGTGCTGTAAGTTTTAGGCATATTTATTAAGTCTGTTCATTGGCACAAATGCATTCCTTATTTAAATAATCATTCTGACATTCCCCATTATTTTTTGCTGCTAAATCCATCACAGCACTGCCGGGAAACAAGTGCTCAAATGTTCCAAAAGGGATCTCTATACAAGTGATGTGACATCATTTGTTATCTGCTTTTAACCAGTAAAGCAGCCGGGCAGCCTGTGTTGGGAGAATGTGACTCATATCAACTTCCCCTTTGTCTCTGATCAGGATCAGAGATGCTCAAGTCAAAAACTTCATATTTGGGTTTTTATATTGGGATTTCCTGGCTTGCAGCAAGAGAAGGGAAAAGGCACAAGTTCCTGAAGTGCCATTTATGGGATTAAAGGCTATGAGATATTAGTGCTGTCTAATAATAGTATAAAATCTTTCAAATGCTGGAATTGTTGCCTCTGTTTTTCCATCCCTGAATATCCTGCCTGCACTTTCCCACCAAAGATGTATGAGACAGAGTCTGTCACAGGAAAATTTTGTTTTTTACCGAAATGCATCATCGTGCTGTGCTGCTCCAGCAGAATTCTGCACTGAAATTTGTTTTTCGAAAGAGATAAGATTTTTTTTAATTTCATTTTCAAATCTGACATGGGGCTAAACATGTTCTTAGTTTGTCAGGTGCCCTCAGTCATGCGACTTGTACTCTTAACTGTATGCACTGCAAGTTGGAGTGATATCATCCCCTCCCTTCCCCCAAGCAGTTTAACAACAGAACAATGGGAATGTAACCAGATAACCGCTCTCTGGTAGAAATGAAAATAGCACTCAATAGTCCCACTGTGACTCCTCCAGTTACATTGAGTAAGAGAGACAATAGCTTATCTGAAAGCAGCTCCATTGTGAAGTGTTGACTCTTTCTGAAACCACAGGATCAGGCATGACCTGAAATGGCTGAAATCTACACACCAAAAAATACACTTGTTGCTTCAGGAATATAATTCACGTGGCAGAGTGAACTATTTATATGTAAACATTGTCAGGGGTGCTTCGCCAATGAGGTGAGTTGAGGCTCTCGCCTCAGGCAGCAGCGCCTCACCAGGTACCAGAGGCGGCAAAAATGCCGCTCCTGGTACTTTAAGAGCTGAATTTCCAGTTTTCACACCGGAAATTTGGCTCTTCTTACGCAGAGAGCGCAGTTAGGCTCTCCACGCTAGCGTTCTGGCCCTCTCTGCCGTCCTTGTGGACTCCCCTGGACCTCCTCAAGCACAAAAAGGTAAGCGCATGGGGGAGGGGGCGCCAGCAACTGCTGCTGCCTCAGGCGGGGGGGGCAGTATCGCCCCTGAACATTGTAATTTAGAAATATAAACTACACCATACAATCATGACAGAGTCCCTTTAATGGCTTTGGCTAGTGAAAATTGGCTGCAAAGCACAATCTTAAAGCAGCCATGCACAGGCCAGCCAACTGATTGGCTCAAGGGCCAAATGGCCGGATACTGTAAAAGTGGCCAAACTTGCCATCACCACCTTTCTCTTGTTCCTTTTGTTCAGACATTCTGAGTGATCACAAATAGCAGGATGTGAACCAATATCCAAAGTGAGTGGATATTAATCGGGTTCGCCTGGACTAAAAAATGCAATAGAAAGACTGTACACAAAACAAGGGAATCAAAATATAATCACAGGTTTTTTGAACTACAGCTCCCACCACTCTCATCCAGCCACTGCTCGTTGGAGAATACAAAGGGCAAGTTTATGGAAACATTTGGTCCATTCATTTGATAACCATAAAATATAAATAGTAGACACCACACTTGCATCAATTTATTTCACTGTACCCCGTGGTATTTGTATCGGCTAGGGTTGCCACCTTTTTAAAAAAAATTTACTGGCCAGTGATGGGGAGCGGTAACGCCGTGAAGAAAGAAGGGGTGGGTCAAGGTTGAATGGGCGGGTTGTGACAAAAAGGGGCCCCATCGCGAGACGGTCAGAAGACGAAGGAGAGGTAAGTTTCTGACTGAGGGCCAAGGGCTTTTGTTATAGGTATTACAAATTACCGGCAGCTACATTGCCGGTAAATTTGTAATACCGGCCCAGGCCCCTGGCAGGTATTTTACCGGCCGGGAGGCAACCCTAGTATCGGCTGAACCCCAAACTGAATCTGAGCCCTAAATTGCAGATGTAC
Organism: Xenopus laevis; assembly: GCF_017654675.1. NCBI lineage: Eukaryota > Metazoa > Chordata > Amphibia > Anura > Pipidae > Xenopus > Xenopus laevis. The sequence continues at coordinate 7,059,263 of NC_054374.1, forward strand.
TGAAATGAAGTGATTGTGTTAAAAAAAAGGCTTTAGTTCGTGACATTTTATGCAATTTTTTTGTTCAGCCCAATGAATTTAAGCTGAAAGTCTGCAGTTCAACTGCATCCGAGTTGTTTCATTTAAACCTCATTGTGGTCATGTACAGAACTAAAATTAGAAAAAAAAGTTGTCTCTGTCCAAAGATTATTGGGGCCTAACTGTATGTATGGTGTGTTTGAGTGCACCGTGAATCATATAGGGTTGCCTAGCCGGTAAAACTCCTGCCAGGGCCGGGATTACAGGCAATGTAGCTGCCAATAATTATAATGCCATTTACAAAAGCCCTCGTCCGTCCGTGAAGATGTATATTTTCTTTGGCTTCTGGTGATGTGGCCCCGCCCCTTTTGTGGCACCACCCTGTGGCTCCGCCCATTTTCACATCACGCCGCCAGCTCTGCCCATTTTTTTTTTTTAAAAGGTGCCAACCCTAGAGTCGTACAATCCCAGGGGGGCGGCCCTTATATTTTACAATGGCAGTTTTCTATGTATGATTACCCAATGGCACATACTACTAAAAAAGTATATTATTATGAAAATGATTTATTTACATAAAGCAGATTTTTACATATGAGCTGTTTTATGTAATATCTTTTTTTTATAGAGACCTACATTGCTGGGGGGTATAGTTTTCCTTTAACTCAACTCACGTGATCACCCGCTCATCACTTCCCGTCTCTCCCCGCATTCTCTGTCTCACACTTGCTCCCAACCTCTCACTTCACTGTTTAGCTCCGCCCCTTTTCTGTCACACTTGTTACCTGCATCTCCCTATTTCCCTGCTGCTCTCGGTTTCTCGCTTCCTTGGCTCCGCCCCTCCTCTAATTACCAGCCTCTCATTTCCGTGTTTCAGTCCCTGCTGTTCGCAGTAACCTACCCGGAAGCAGGTTGATTCGTATACCAGGCGGTGGGCGGGGTTTGTTGTCCCGCCTCCTGTGTTTGTGGACTTTGTGAGGGACACATGGAGAGTAAGGCGTCTCGCTTGGTGCTGGGGCTTGACGTGGGCACGAGTTCTGTGAAAGCCGCGCTGTTAGACGCTGCCTCCGGGAATGTAGTTCATAGTCAGAGCCGGGAAACCCGGGCTGCGGTGCAGAGTGAGTGCGGCCCACAGGTGAGCGGCAGGACGAGCAGAGTTTTACAGCTGGGCTGAGGAATGTTTACTTGATGCAGGCAGAGCATTGGCTGTAAGACTCACGTGTCATGCTCACATTTTCCCTTGGCCAGTAACCCATGGCAACCAATCAAATTGCTCCAGTCATTGATCTACCTGTGGGCGTTTCACTGGGGCTTCAATATCACACAGGTCATATAAAAATGACAAAGTACAGGATATAGTATAATGTTTGGCTCATATTAGCCACTGGCCAGCACTGGATGTTGGACCTATTTGAGCCTTTTTACTGCCCCCTCCCCCCATGGAGCCCCATCCAGGGCCATATTTATATTAAGGCACCTGAGGGCCGGTGATTGGGAGGCAGGTTTTGGAGGGCGGCCCTCGGTGCATATAAATGTATTTTTTTTAAGTTAAAAAAAAAATCACCCAGCCTCTTCCATGGATTTCCATAGGAAATGTGGTGAAAGAGCTGTGAGGGGTAGGGGGCTGGCTGACTGGCAGAAGTGATGTCACTTCCGCATGGAGCGTGACGTCATGTCTGCTACATCCGTGCATGTGACATCATGGTCATGACTTGCTGACATCACATGCGGTGCATAGGGGGGTGTTTCAGTCTGATGCCTAGGGCAGCGTCGGACCTAAATACAGCCCTGGCCCCAGCTCTCCTGAATAGTCCGAGTCCTCCACTCTTCTAACCCCTTCCACTCACAGGAAGGCACAATATTTAAAGGGTTAAAGGAGAAACAAACCTTTAATAAAAAAAAAAACCACGCTACATAGACCCCCCTCCCCCCAGCCTAGCTGCCCCCCCGGGCAAATGCCCCTAACTCTTTACCTACCCATCCGGGCAGATTCTGTCCAGCGGAGTTCACGGGCACCATTTTCAGCCACTTCGAAAATCTTCGGAATGAGACCAGCTCTTTGGATAAAAAATTTCGGCAAATGCGCAGTTGTCGCAAAACATAAAATTGCTCCAACTGCAAATGTACTGCATCCCCAGTCTTATTCCGAAGAGAAGAAGATGGCGCCCGTGAACTGTTCTGGACAGAATCTGCACCGAGGGTTAAGTAAAGAGTTAGGGGCATTTGCCCGGGGGGGGGGGGGAGCAGGATCTATGTAGGGTTTTTTTATTAAGGGGTTGTTTCTTCTTTACCAGACCTTTTTACAAGATTAAATTGCTGTTTAATTATCTGCCACATTCGTGTAAAGTCTGAAAAGGGCAGGATACCGCAAATAGGGTTGCCACCTAAAAATGTTGCTTGATGCCAACATTATTTATAGGGAAAAACCACACAAATATAGGAAGGCCGGTATTTTTTTTTTTTTTTTAAAAGGCAACCCTAGCAACAAAGGATTAGTGAGGGGAATGCAGGGGGCCCAAAATACCAGACATGTTTGTGTACCTTTTCATTCAAGTGCAATTTTAGTCGGTTGTTAATAAGTCATTCATTTCCACAATCAACCTTTCTGCCTCTAAAATCAAACTGAATGTGATGTAATTCATATATAGAGGTAGACGTAGCGATTCTTTAATGTTCATTTGCCTTGAGGTTTGGCAATTAATTAAATCTGAGGCTGTTGATAACCTGTAATACACAGTAGGTTATTTACTAATGCTCTTTTTCTCCTTGTATCGCCAGTAACATTTGAACAAAGCAGGAACCTTTATGTTATACTCAGCCCAAATCTAGTACAGGTATTGGACATGTTATCCAGAATGCTTTGGACCTGGTGCTTTTCAGATAAAGGATTTTTCCATAATTTGGATCATCATACCTTAAGTCTACTAGAAAATCATTTAAACAGGAAATAAACCCAATAGGCTGGTTTTGCTTCCAATTAGGATTAATTATATTTTAGTTGGGATCAAGTACAAGCTACTGTTTTATTATTACAGGGAAAAAGGAAATAATTTTTAGAAATTTGGATTATTTGGATAAAATGAAGTCTATGGGAGAGGCCCTTTCCGTAAATCGGAGCTTTCTGGATAACGGTTTCCAGAGAATGGATCCCATACCTGTAATCAGTGGCGGAACTACCGGAGGAGCAGGGGGTCGAGCGGACCAGGGCCGGTACCCCCTCAGGGCCCCCCGGCAGCCTGCTCGCCACTGGAATCTGCCGTGTATGGAGGGGGGCGGGGGCCCGGCTGCGCGTCACGCACCAGGGCCCGCCCCCCTCTAGTTACGGCAGTGACTGTAATACAGTTGCTGCTCTGCTGAATCATATGGATATGTTCGGAGCGGTTTCTCATTGAGCATTGGTTTATAATGTCATACGCCCCAACCAGCCTCTAGGTATGAACTAGCATCCAAAAATAGCTTTTTTTCCGTCTCCTGAGATTGGCAGGCTTTCTGGTAGACATACTTGCCAATAGATATGTGCTGTTAAAAATAAATAAAAGTCCTTATACTACCACATGTTGCAATGATTGTATTATATCCCCCTGTATATTAGAATCAGAGTTCATTCAGTGTCTAGCTTAGTAATGTTATGCTTTGATTTGGGTTCTGTAGCGAACATAGTGTATAAAAGAATATTAATATCATACCAATATTTTATTTTCCTGGCCATCCTCCCCATCAATATAGAAAAATCAATAACTGATGGGTTTTCTCCTGGTGGTTCCCAGCCTCGACAGAAGAAATGGTAAATATTTGAACCTATAAAGCCCACCCATTCCTGAATACCAATCAGTCTATATATAAAGTCACAGAACAGGGTGGGCATTTGACAGGGAGGATGGCCAGGAAAAGAAAATCTCAGTAAGTATGATATTTTCTCTTTTCTGGCCATCCTCCGTCAATTTAGAAAAACAATAACCAATGGGTTTATACCTAAGGCCGCTACCTCGCGTACTGCACTGCTCCAAATAAGCTCTTGAAATAGCCTTGACAATCCAAGAACTTAAGGTATTTCTGAAAGTAGCTTCCCCTTTTCCCTGCAGGAATAATGAACAACATTCTGGATTTCCTTCTGCCGATGTAAAGTTCCAAATAACTTTTAACACCCAGAGTAGTTAGCTCATCCTGACAAGGTGTAGACGGATCAAAAGAAGGTAGAATAATTGGCTCATTAACATGAAATTCCAAATTAACTTTTGGAAGAAAACTCAGAACTGTCCTAAGAATTACCTTCGCCTCATGGAAGACTGTGTAATGAGGATCCACGGAGCGGGCTTGACATTCACAGACCCGCCAAGCCGAATAAGGTCTACCAGAAAGAATGTTTTAAATTGCCATAAAAAACTTTTATCCAGGGGCTCAAAGGGAGCTGAAGACAAAGGTTTCAGTACAAGAGGAAGGTCCCACATTGGACATATAGAATCCGCCCTGGGAGAGGCTCTTTTAGAGGCAGCTGTATCCATTCTCCCGCAGCAACTAGGGCAAGAGCAGACCGGTATGAAAGATCTTTAAACTTGTGGGAAGTAATGCAGGATGACGACATCATATTAAAGGCGAGGAAAGGCTAAAACTAAGTAAGCTTTCTCAGAAAGGTCTATATAAATACATCAGTAAACCCTCAAAGTAATGCTGCTGTCAAAAGAAACCCAACATTTCTTTCCTTCTATTGTGTACTCATGGCCTTCTGTATCAGACTTCCTGTTTTCATCTTAAACCTCCAGGGCTAGGGCTTGAGCATGCTCAGTTTGCTCCTCCCTTCTCCCCTCCCTGCTGTAATCCGAGCCCAGAGCTATGAGTGAGCAGGGAAACTCAGGCCAGATGTGATGTCACACCAAATAAATATGGCAGCTTCTATCCTAAACAAACAGAGAGGTTGTAGAGCTGTTTACTCAGGTATGGTAAAACATTCTGCAGAATAAATAGTGTTATAGCTTGCACTACTGTGGCTAATTTACTGGCAAACTGCTTCAGTACCAATCCTTCTCCTTTAAAACCTGGAAGTGCATGGCGCAACAGGAGCAGCTGCAGCCGCATGAAAGCCCTACCACACAGGGACTCCCCTTCCTAACAATGCCATCGCTATACAGGACAGGGGTTGCGGGTGGAGAGAAAAATCAGATCTGCAAAAAAAAGCACATAATTAACAGAGAATAAATTTATGACTAATGGAGAGCAACTAGAACGCCCAGGCTGGGACAGAAGAAAAAAGACTGGTGTTCAGGAAGGGGTGGGCTATATAGGTTAAAAAAATTAACCATTTCTTCTGTCCAGGCTGAGAACCAGCAGGAGAAAGCCCTCAGTTTTTGCTTTTTCTGTGTTGACAGTTTGAAAAATCTCATAGGAACAAACAGTAATAAGGTGTTGTACCGTGTTCGCCAAAAATTGCAGAAATATGAGGTTTAGTGATACCTTTTATTGGCTAACTGAGTAAAGACTTTTTGCCAGATATCGATCAAGGAAGCCCGTCGGAGGGCCCCACGCACGGGCTGATAAGCTGCCGACTTGGTCTGTCTGCAGCTTTTATATAGCCCGTGTATGGCCACCTTAAAGGGATACTGTCATGGGGAAAAAAAAAAATTTCAAAATTAATCAGTTAATAATGCTGCTCCAGCAGAATTCTGCACTGAAATCCATTTCTCAAAAGAGCAAACAGATTTTTTTATATTCAATTTTGAAATCTGACATGGGGCTAGACATATTGTCAATTTCTCAGCTGCCCCAAGTCATGTGACTTGTGCTCTGATAAACTTCGATCACTCTTTACTGCTGTACTGCAAGTTGGAGTGATTATCACCCCCCTCTCTTCCCCCCCCCCCCAGCAGCCAAACAACAGAACAATGGGAAGGTAACCAGATAGCAGCTCCCTAACACAAGATAACAGCTGCCTGGTAGATCTAAGAACAACACTCAATAGTAAAAAACCCATGTCCCACTGAGACACATTCAGTTACATTGAGAAGGAAAAACAGCAGCCTGCCAGAAAGCATTTCTCTCCTAAAGTGCAGGCACAAGTCACATGACTGGGGCTGCTGGGAAATTGACAAAATGTCTAGCCCCATGTCAGATTTCAAAATTGAATATAAAAAAATCTGTTTGCCCTTTTGAGAAATGGATTTCAGTGCAGAATTCTGCTGGAGCAGCACTATTAACTGATGCGTTTTGAAAAAAACATGTTTTCCGATGACAGAAAAATGCAAGCTTTAAAGATGATAGTATTTTATCTCTTCTATGAAACTGTACTGGAAGACATTTATAAATACCAAGACAGAGTAGGGTGGGGTTTACAAGGGTTGCAACATTGGGAATTAACACAACATAAGGGTCCACTAGGGATAAAAATGGGTTGCGATCTTCTCAAATTTTATCTACTTCACAAGTCCATAGCTGACTGCAATAAATAAACAACAAAAGGGAAATGCGACGTGTAAAGACAAGATATTATTTCGGCTGAGATATTGATAAGCATCCCATAATTCTGCTTCAATCTGCCAGAGGATGCAAATGCTCGTGCAATAACCACCTTGTTGTGAGGTGAAGTCAACTCAAGGAAAGTGTCTTTTGAGATCTAAATCGTCCTTTGCAGATCTCTTAGCTAAAGTCATATCTGGACTTAAAACTTATGTCCCTGTTGAGGCCACATATTAGGGTGTTGAAATGCCTCATCAGTTTGAATTCCCATTCATAATGCTTGTTGTGTCCTGAAATTACCAATTAATATTGTGACTCGAAGATCTTTGATGCTTATTGGTGCAGAAGTGCGCTGCCATGGGGGCATCTGTGTTGTCATGCTTGATGTTGAACCTGTGGGAGCCGTTGGTGCAGTGTTTGCCCTGTTTCTCCCACATAGAGCAATGTAATGACGGAATTTCAAGCAGATTATGAGCTACACCACGTTGTCTGGTTTACAGGTAAATTAACCTTTTATCAGGTGTTCTCGATGGCAGTGTAGTATTTGTACCTGGTCTACTGTGTGTATGTGTGCGCAGGTTTTTGCAGGCAGGGAGATTTGCCATTTTTCCACAGGGCCTTGTAGAGAGCTACGTACAATCATTTCTTTTATGATTGGAGACATATTCTGCAGCCTCTTGTCCATATGGAACATTGGCTGCAGTTCCTTTTTGAGTAAGGACTCCAATTGGGGGCTATAGGTCACAACAAGGGGGATACAGTCATTGTTGTTTGTCTGTATCTTAGGTGTCCCCTTGGTGTGGCAACTGTCCTTTAATTTGCCTGTATAAAGCCCGATCAATGGGGTGAATGTGTTTTTCCTGTGCAGTCCAGCAACAAAGTGATAGTGGGAGCACTTACCGGTATACCGCCAAGCTTGTGCGCATTGCAACGTCCAGACCGCTATCCCAAACGGCAATCCAGGGCATAATCAATGTAGAGGATCGGAGCACTGCAGAGCCACAATAATATGTCAAGAAAGTCAAAATTTATTATAAATCCATTAAAAATTACAGCAGCATCTCTCCTGTGGGGCTGCCCGCTTAACGCGTTTCGTGACTCACCGCCACTTCATCAGAAGTAATGTCTAATCTCACATTTTGATAAATCTGCCCCATAGGGTTTCTCATACCAAGTCCATACCCACCAACAGATTATAAACTTGCTTGGGCAGGACCCTCATCATGTGACCTTGTGTCTTTGTTTGTTTGTTTCATTTGTAGTTATTTTCAGACTGTACTAATCATTGCATTTGGTTTTTGTTTTCATAGGGGAAAGAACAAGATGTCGTCCTGATAATGAGAACCCTAAATGATTGTGTGTCTTCTCTACCCAAGGAAAGGCTTAAAGAAGTTGTGCGCATTGGAGTATCTGGACAAATGCATGGAGTCATGTTCTGGAAAACGAACCAAGGTGTAGTATTCAGGTGATATATACTAGGGATGCACCGAATCCACTATTTTGGATTCAGCCAAACCCCCGAATCCTTTGTGAAAGATTCGGCCAAATACTGAACTGAATCCGAATAGTAATTTGCATATGCAGATTACGGGAGGGAAGAGGAAAACATTTTTACTTCCTTGTTTTGTTACAAAAAGTCACGCAATTTCCCTTCTCCTCCCTAATTTGTAAGTTCCATGCAATATTTTTCTTTATTAGTGTTGAGACCCACAACTAATATACATCTCCAAGTGTGCGGCCACACACATTATCTCAATAAATGATTTTTAGTATTGGGATCTTATAAATGTGCAATATAACATTTCAACATTTAAGGGCAGATTTATCACAAGTGTGAATTTAGAACTCGCCACAATAAAACTCATCCACTTTCTATTCATTCCTATGGGATTTTTAAAAGCATATTTAGCAATTGGTGAACTCCATTGATAAATACGATTCTAAAAATCCCATAGGAATGAATAGAACATGGGTGAGTTTTTCTGCGGTGAGTTCTAATCTCACATTTTGATAACTCTGCTCCGTAAAGATGGATACATATGGGCAGATTTACCATTATATCCTGACGGTTGAGCAGGAAGGACCCTGACCACAGCCATTCAGGCCCACATCTGGTTGCTTGGCAGTTGCCAAAGCTGAGAATACGTTGACACTTTTTCAAAATGATGTGTGGTATGCAGAGTTCCTGTTATGTTAAGACATTAAGGGACAGATTTATTATGGGTCGAATTTTTTTATGGTCAAAACCGTCAGATTCGACTAGGGAATTATCTAAATTCGGTTCGAGTTGTTTTAAATAAATTCAAATTTGATTGTCGAGATTTATCATACTCCCATACGCCCCGTTTAAGAATTCAAATTTGACTATTCGCCACCTATAACCTGCCAAATTCACGTAAAAGTCAATGGGAGCTGTCCAGGGATCAATTTTGAGATGTTGGTAGCCTTCCTGACATTCAAGTTTTTTTCGGAAAAAAAACTAGAATCGAGTTTTGTATAATTCCAATCAAATTTAATTTTGGTTTTCGGATCGGTAAAATTTGGCGGAGTTTGAAAATTTCTTTTTTTTTTAATAAAATTTCCCATACTCGAATTTGGAATTCAAACGAATGAATTCGACCCTTGATTAATGTGCCTCTAATATAATAATTTTTGTCTTGTGTTGAAGGTTGTCATTGGATAAACAGTGGTAATCTGCGAGTGTTTGAACCAAGAGAGACCAGTTACCTTATTACCTGGGAAGATGGCCGATGCAGTATGGACTTTTTGGCTTCATTACCTCAACCACAATCCCATCTCTCTTTGGCAACGGGCTTTGGCTGTGCAACTATATTCTGGTATTTGAAGAACAGGTAAAATTAAGATCATTTGTACCGTCAGAAGGAACACTGCCTGCCACCTTTGCATCCAAGATAAAATCTGATGGTGTCTTAAAAACATTTTTGGATGTAGATGTATGAACAAAACACACCATTTGCCTTTATTTTATACTCTGTTCATTACAGTGGGAGGGATCATTTTTGTAGTATCACATAATTTCTCTTTCTGTTGTATGACAGTATTTTATGAGTCTGAATAAAGTCTGACCCACAAAATCTGATGAAAATCTTCCACGTAGTTTAATCCTTAGCCTTATAAAACATGTAAGGGCAGATTTATCAAAATGTGAGAATAGAACTCCCCACAGAAAATCTCACCCATGTTGCATTCATTCCTATGGCATTTTTAGAATCATAATTATCAATGGCGTTCACCATTTCATAAATATACTTTTAAAAATCTCATAGGAATGAAAAGAACATGGGTGAGTTTTTCTGTGGGGAGAATTTAAAAAATTCAGCAAACTCCAAAAGGATGCTATCGATCTTACCTCAAAATAAGGAATAGATGGAGAAAAGAACAAGAAAAAGCATATAGTGTAGCGTTCTTAAATAAGGTATCGCCTTAAAGTGATAACATTCACACACTATCAGTGTATTAAGAAATTATTCTCATATATATGTAAAACACCATCAAGTTAAAGTGCGCTTGTGCTAAGTGATGAGAAAAAGGTTTTTAGAAAGTAGGTGGGTACCCGCACAGTTTAAGACCCCGTTTCTGGTAGTCGATTATACTCTCAGACTATTGGATTAAAATTCACGTATCAAGTTTGTTGTGTGCTTCTCAGGTCCTTCTTTTTGGACAACAATAAGAGTGGCATGTGCGGAAACGTTTTAAAACACTTTAATAAAAATATATTGCACTTACAAAATTTTCTTTTAAAAAACGCTTTTGTTCCTACAAAATTGGAGAGCACATTTGGTTTGGGACTTTTTTTTAATAAATTTACTTTTTTTTTTAAAAAAATGTCTGTTTTAGGTACCCTTGTCCTCAAGTGTACAATTATTTTTGCCATATCATACCTAAGAGATGTCATATAGTGTGTAGAAAGGCTAATATATGTTCATGGTGCTTAAAATAACAGCTTAAAACTGTTTTGCTGATTTGCTTATAAACCTATAAAACTGTTAGTAGTGCACTTTGGTATTAGTCCCTCAATAACATCCCTTTACATGTGTAAGCAATGTAGTTTCCATACATCTCAGGATGATGAGCATAGAGATAAATTATTAATTAGTACAAAAGTATACATTTTTAAAGGAGAAGATCGAATAAAGCAATGCAAGTGAGATAATGCTTTGTCTGTTAAAAATTCCATTTGTGAAAAAAAAAACCTTCTGGATAAATATAGGATAAGTAAAGAAAAAGCAGCATTCTTTAATAGAGCGATCAAATTATTTGGCTAGTTGTTGCATTAATAACGTTTCTAATATTCAATAAAAACAGTATGACCTTTATTACTCATTTACAGAAGCAGCTTTAAATGTCACTACGCTACAAATGAGCCATTGAAGCAGATCTATTATTATTTTTTTGATCCAGGCCAGATTTTCTTGATTCATATGATGCTGCTGGCACTATTCAAGACTATGTGGTTGCTATGTTGTGTGGCCTGCAGAGACCTCAGATGTCGGTTCACAATGCAGCCAGTTGGGGCTATTTCAATGCCAGATCCAAAACATGGAATACTGACATGTAAGTACTAGGGCGGCATTCTGATATTCTGGAGGCTTATTGAGTTGTTGATAGCAGCAGTATAGTTTTATGGAGCTAAAGAGTAAAGATTTGTAAAAGAACAACATTCACTAAAATTCCCAAACGCACCTTTTAAACCTGCTGCATTTCATCATATTACAAGTTTTGGGTGTGCCTACTTATAAATATCCATTAGAAGAAGGGCAGGTGAATTCACAGGACTAAAATGGGAACAACTTTATCTGTTTAACCTAACTCTAAAGGAGAACTAAAGTCTAACTAAAGAAGTAGGTAGAAATGTTGTACATTATGTTTTGTGCTTATGTACCAGCCCAAGGCAACCACAGCCCTTTAGCAGTAAAGATCTGTGTCTCCAAAGATGCCCCAGTAGCTCCCCATCTTCTTTTCTGCTGATTCACTGCACATGCTCTGTGCTGCTGTCACTTACTGAGCTTAGGGAGCCACTCACAATATACAGTACACATAGAATAGAAATGTCACAATATAAGGCTGATTAGTAATTAATTCACATAATTACTACATGGCAGCACAGAAACCAGTGCAATTAGCATCAGAATTGAATAATCAGCAAACCTGTAGCATCAGCTTATATTACAGCCAGGGAAGCTCATTTTCTGCTGGATAATTAGTGACGAGCCCTAAGCTTAGCTTCTCAACAGCCAATCAGAGCCCACTGAGCATGTGAGTGTCACAGACACTTTCCAAGATGGTGACCCCCTGTGACAAGTTTGAAGTCCTGGATCATTGCTGCTATTGACAAGCTGAAACTTAAGGCTGGTGCAATTATCAGTATATAAGAAAGGCATTTTTAGTCATATTAATTTTTAGGGTTTAGTTCTCCTTTAAATGCTGTTTCACAGCCATACAGAAGCAAAATACAGCTCATAAAATCAGACAAAAACTTTTGGTTTAATCACCGCCACCCTTGTTCTTAACTTTGCCCAAAGTCAAATACATAAGGTGCCTATGTTTTACCTGTTGCTTAAAGGAACTGTAACATTAAAAAATGAAATTGTATTAAAGTAATAAAATAAGCTGCTGTGTAGCCATGGGGGCAGCCATTCAAGCACAGGATACACAGTAGATATAAGATAAGTACTACTATAGTTTATATAAACAAGCTGCTGTGTAGCCATGGGGCAGCCATTCAAGCACAGGATACACAGTAGATAACAGATAAGTACTACTATAGTTTATATAAACAAGCTGCTGTGTAGCCATGGGGGCAGCCATTCAAGCACAGGATACACAGTAGATAACAGATAAGTACTACTATAATTGATATAAACAAGCTGCTGTGTAGCCATGGGGGCAGCCATTCAAGCACAGGATACACAGTAGATAACAGATAAGTACTACTATAGTTTATATAAACAAGCTGCTGTGAAGCCATGGGGGCAGCCATTCAAGCATAGGATACACAGTAGATAACAGATAAGTACTACTATAGTTTATATAAACAAGCTGCTGTGTAGCCATGGGTGCAGCCATTCAAGCACAGGATACACAGTAGATAACAGATAAGTACTACTATAGTTTATATAAATAAGCTGCTGTGTAGCCATGGGGGCAGCCATTCAAAGGAGAAAAGGCTCAGGTTACACAGCAGATAGCAGATAAGTTCTGTAGAACATAATGGTGTTATCTGTTATCCACTATTTAACCTGTGCCATATAGACTTTTTTCAATTTCCGCCATTACTACACAGCAGCTTGTTTATATAAACTATAGTAGAGTTTCTGCAGCAACACATCAGTTTTACCAGTGCAGGGCAACACTACATGATATTTTCACAACTTTTAAAGACTTTAATTTTTTTGGTGTTACTGTTCTAACTATAACATGAAACAGCTAACTGCGTGTTTGTTTTTATATGTTTGTGGACACATATCTGTTGTATCATACACACTTAAACAACTCTTTTAACTTGAAACTATAGATAGAGTCCTATCTTTTTTTGGCTAACTTAGTATAGAATAGAATGCAAGCTTTCAGGACTACTCCGTTCCCTTCTTCATGCATGGGTTAATCCCCTTAACATTTTGCTGTTTTGCTCTGTGGCTACGGTCCAGCACACTGGTACAACTTTTTAAACCATCCAGTCATAACAGATACCTGATCTGATAACTCACTGTTATATGAAACATTTCCAAACAGCAATTTGTCAAGCATCTATAATTGGTCTGTTGGTGCAGAGGCCAGGCGGTGTTAATAGGGCTGACTATAAAGGGGAAGTAAAGTCTAAAATAGAATAAGGCTAGAAATGCTGTATTCTGTATACTAAACATAAACATTAACTTACTGTACCACAAGCCGAATAAAACAAATCATTTCAAATTTGGCCACAGGGGGTCACCATCTTGTAATGTAATTTAAAAAGCAATTGTGGCTCACCAAAAATTCTTATCGGCTTGTCCCATGGGTTATCCTGTGCTTGATATCCCAATTGAGTCAATATGTAGAATTATGTTGTTGTGGGACAAATCCAAGGCAGCAAACTTGACTGCAATTTTCTTTATTGGGGAGTAGAGATACACAACATGTTTCGGGCAAGGCCCTTTACAGCAAGACTGATTAATAATCAGAATATACAGACTGTACTGGGACCTGTGTTGTCATGTAATCTAATGTGGATTTTATAGTTTTTGTATTGTTTAATACAAACTTTCTCCAACTCTGCAGAACCAGTGGCTGCTCCAAATCTGTTTAGATCTGGCTCCATGATCTTTGTCCCTGCAGCTGGAGTTGGAAACAGTAAAGGGGATGTAAAGGCAAAAATAGAATCCAATACAAATCTCTACACATTGCCGACTGCTCTACAGGGAAACAAACAAAGCTGCTTGAGTTCCGCGTGGCTGGGAAGTAAGGCGGGGGCTCCCCCTGCTGTTCATAAGTTTGATTGTTTCCCTGCAGAGCAGTTAGGGATTGTCTGAAAATTCCTATCCACAGCAGTAAATGAAGAGAGAATGTCACTGCATACAGTCAGGTTTCTTATAAAAACGGTACATATTTTTTAATGAAAGTATATTGGAGATAGGTTTCTTTTTTATTAAAGAAAATAAAAATGGGATTTTATTTTTTTGCCTTTACGTGCCATTTAAAGCAGCCATAGAACAGTAGAACTAAAGGCTGACTGTCAATGACGTGCAAATGTGAACGTTTAGGATCAAAGGACAGATGTGGAATTGTATTTGTGTTATAGATTACATGGAGCTGGATTCCCAGTGTTTCTACTCCCTGACGTTGTTAATGCTGGGTGTGTGGTAGGAAAAGCATCTTACGAGTGGTGTGGCATTCACCAAGGGACGGAGGTTGGAGTTGCTCTGGGAGACTTTCAGTGTTCTGTATATTCATCTGCCACAGAAAGTACAGATGCAGGTAATTCCAGCAAATATTTCTTGTATTTTTCCTTATGCACTAAACCTTGCAGCTGTTTGTGGCAACTAAGCAGATCCTTTATTCATGGTTTGGTTCTTTTGCACATGAAAAATACATTGTCATTTATTTATTCAACACACTTTGAGGCACATTTATCTAGGGTCGTATTTCGAATTCATGTGAGGTTTTTCTAATTTGATTCGAATTAGGAAAACTCAATTAGAATTAGAAAAACTCAATTCCAAATTGTTCCCTGGACCTCTCCCATTGACTTATACACAATTCAGCAGGTTTTAGGTGGCGAATAGTCGAATTTGAGTTCTTAAAGGACCAGAAATCTCGAAACTCGAATTGAATTTGAATAATTCACTATTCGAATTGGAGAGTTTTGACCCGAACAAAAAATTTGAATTTTCAATTTGACTGTTAATAAATCTGCCCCTTTATGATTTTAAAAATGTTTAATAATGAGCACAGCTTACCCTTATGCTTTTAGTTGATACAGGAGAAGTGTGCAGCGCCTTGTTGTAACTCCCATCATACCCAGTTACTACTGATCCTTGTGTCCAATAAAAAGGGCAACCATTAGGGAGTATTAACCTTGAAAAGGTAAGTTGCAGGTAATGTTTTATAGGAGAAGGAAAGGCTAAAACTAAGTAAGCTTTATCAAAAAGGTCTATATAAATACACCAGTAAACCCTCAAAGTAATGCTGCTCTGAGTCCTCTGTCAAAAGAAACAGCACATTTCTTTCCTTCTATTGTGTACTCATGGGCTTCTGTATCAGACTTCCTGTTTCAGCTTAAACCTCCAGGGCTAGGGCTTGAGCATGCTCAGTTTGCTCCTCTCCCCCCCTCCCCTCCCTGCTGTAATCTAAGTCCAGAGCTATGACAGAGCAGGGAGAGACTCAGGCAGGAAGTGATGTCACACAAGCCAATATGGCAGCTCCTATCCTAAACAAACAGATCTTCTAGAGCTGGTTATTCAGGTATGATAAAGTATTCTGCAGAATAAATATAGTGTTATAGCTTGCACTATTGTGGCCAATCTATTGGCAATAAACTGCTTCAATAGCTTTCTTTCTCCTTTAACCAAATGTTTCAGGCTTCTGTTCCAGCCCAATTTCTCAGTCCTAAAACAGTCCTTTAGTAGTAGTGGGTGGCCCTTGGGTGCGTAAATAACAGAATTAATTTTTAAAAGAAAAAATTACCCCCCCCCCCCAGCCAATGCAGACCACTCACTCAGGTCTCGGATCATGGCAGGGTGAAAGTGACGTGAGTCAGAAGTGATGTTTCACTTATGGGTGCTGTAAGCGTGGCACCGGACCTAAATGTACAACACTGATATGAGCCGCATTTCTTGTAGGCTTGGTTAAGGTTCTCCTTTAAGTGTGTAGTACACATGAAAGTGGGAAGTTATTTTGAAATAAATCCTAATAGCAGAAAAAATACTACAGGTATGGGACCTGTTATCCAGAATGCTCGGGACCTGGGGTTTTCCGGATAACTGATATTTCCCTAATTGGGATCTTCGTACCTTAACTCTACTAAAAAATCACGTAAACATTAAATAAACCCAATAGGATTGTTTGACCACCAATAAGGATTAATTATATCTTAATTTGGATCAAGTACAAAGTACTGTTTTTTTATTACAGAGAAAAAGGAAATTGTTTTTGATTATTTGATTAAAATGGAATCTATGGGAGATGGGCCTTCCGTAATTCAGAGCTTTCTAGATAGCGGGTTTCCGGATATAACCAATAATAAATCTACTACAGAAAATGATCAGGAAGTTCTTAGGGAGGATTGTGATTCTCTTTAATATTTATCAGCATATAGTCATGTTATTATACTGTAGATTGGTTCATACTAATTAATATATATGAAATAATAGTATATATACAGAATCATAGATATATGCAGACGTGGCAGGTAAAGAATGTATATAGTAGTATGTACCATGTGGGTGGGCTCATATTGTACTCAGATCAGACAAAGTCTAACATTCTGTTTGTATAAACCAGTTGCTATTCAAGCACAACTCAGAATCCATTGACAGTGTGATGCTGCCATTTTAAGATCAACAACTGGAAGGCTGCAGCTTGCTCAAGCCTAGGGTAGTTGATGTATAGGTTTGTGTTCACTACACGATTGCATCATTCATTTGTAACTGGCTTCTTTCCAGCCTCTTACTTTACAAAACCCACATGTTTACAGCCTTTCCAAAAGATCCATAAGTGTATTTATTAAATGCCAGAATGAGGGTTTACCATTTTATTATTGATATGTGTCTGCACTGTAAGAACCTTAAAGGGAAAATAAAGTGTAAAATAGAATAAGGCTAGAAATGCTGCATTTTGTATACTAAACATAAACATGAACTTACTGCACCACAAGCCTAATCAAACAAATGATTTATGCTTTCAAAGTTGGCCACAGGGGGTCACCATCTTGTAACTTTATTAAACATCTTTGCAAGACCAAGACTGTGCACATGCTCAGTGTGGTGTGGGCTGCATAGGGGTCATCATAAATGATCAAAACAGCACAAGTCAAATAATATCTGCCAGAAGCCGATACAACAAGACTGATTAATAATCAGAATATACAGACTGCACTGGGTCCTGTGTTGTCATTTAATCTAATTTGGATTTTATAGTTTTTGTATTGTTTAATACAAACTTTCTTCAACTCTGCAGAACCAGTGGCGGCAGCAAAATAACCCTCCAAATAGAATCCCAGTTTATCTGTTTAAATCTGGCTCCATGATCTTTGTCCCTGCAGCTGGAGTTGGAAACAGTAAAGGGGATGTAAAGACAAATAAAATCCAATACAAATCTCTACACAGTCGCCGACTGCTCTACAGGGAAACAAACAAAGCTGCTTGAGTTCTGCATGGCTGGGAAGTAAGGCGGGGGCTCCCCCTGCTGTTCATAAGTATGATTGTTTCCCTGCAGAGCAGTTAGGGACCGTCTGACAATTCCTATCCACAGCAGTAAATGAAGGGAGAATTTCAATGCATGCAGTCAGATTTCTTACAAAAACGGTACACATTTTTTAATGAAAGTATAATGGAGATAGATTTTTCTTTTTTCATTAAAGAAAGTAAAAATGGGATTTTATTTTTTTGCCTTTGCATGCCCTTTAAGATAAAAATGAAGCCATTACACGTGTGTGTTTGCCTGCTGCTTGTGTTGTGAAACATTCATTGTATTTGTAACATTACAATTTTTTTTCTCCAAAGTCCTCAACATAAGCACCTCTGCTCAGCTGACTTTCTCCATGGCAGAGGGTTTCCAGCCTGAAGACCGCCCCAGCCCTGGAGAATCTGTCGCCTATTTTCCATACTTCAATGACCGTTACTTGGCTGTTGCTGCTTCTCTGAATGGAGGAAATGTTCTTGCATCGTTCATCACAATGTTATCAGACTGGATTGCTGAATTCGGTAAAAAGAGAAAGGAAGAATACACATGTACTCGTTGATTTTTGCATGTTTAGAAAGTGTCGGCAGCTTATATGCATGTGTATGGATCCTTCTGATGGGCCTGCTTGACCAATATCTGGGTGACCATCAACTGTATATTCATTGGGCAGGTTTAAAAATCCTTCGACTTGTTGTAGTCAATGTTGTAAGGAGGCTGATTCATTAAGAGTCGAATTGTAAATTCAAATTTTGAAATTTCAAATTTACAAAACTCTCAAATTCAAATTGGGAATAATCCAAACTCGATTCGAATTTTAATTCAAATTCGAAAATTTAATTTTATCAACAATTTGAATTAGACTATTCGCCACCTATAACCTGCCTAGTTCATGTATAAGTCAATGGGAGAGGTCCAGTGACCCATGTGAAGATGTTAAAGGGGACCCGTTGCCCCAAAAAAATCCTATTTTATCACGTTAGTCAAGCAAAATGAACTTTAATTACACTATATAAATTATTTGAATTTTGTTTCCTTCAGTCTGGGATGCAATTAGGCAGGAGCCATTTTGTTAACACTGTTATTAAGACAAGTCTTGTATCATCTCAGAATCTTGTTTGTGCACCAGAAAGGGGGACCTGATGTCCATCCCCATGTCCTGGCTACACAATTAAATGGTGAACAGAACGGGGGAATGTGGGGAGAGTAGTGACATGTAGGAAGTGCTAAAAGGAAAGTGAAAGTAATTCACTCTATGAGACTCTAAGGGGCAGATTTACTAAGGGTCGAATATCGAGGGTTAATTAACCCTCGATATTCGACTAGGAACTAAAATCGTTCGAATATCGAAGTCGAACGATTTAGCGCAAATCCTACGATCGAAGGATTATTCGTTCGATCGAACGATTAAATCCTTCGAATCGAACGATTCGAAGGATTTTAATCCAACGATCGAAGGAATATCCTTCGATCAAAAAAACACAGGCAAGCCTATGGGGACCTTCCCCATAGGCTAACATTGAGTTCGGTAGCTTTTAGCTGCCGAACTAGGGGGTCGAAGTTTTTTTTAAAGAGACAGTACTTCGACTATCGAATGGTCGAATAGTCGAACGATTTTTAGTTCGAATCGTTCGATTCGTAGTCGAAGTCGTAGTCGAAGGTCGAACTAGCCCATTCGATGGTCGAAGTAGCCCAAAAAACACTTCGAAATTCGAAGTTTTTTTAATTCGAATCCTTCACTCGAGCTTTGTAAATGTGCCCCTATGACTCTATGTCTAAGGCATAGAGGAGGGGCAGACAATATTTGATTGACAGTTGAGAATTTTAAATGAGCTTACAACAGCTATGAATGCTTTAAAATAAAACAGAAATTTGGTTTAATGTTTAATTTGAAAAGGACTTTTATTATACAGATTTTTGGGTGACAGGTCCACTTTAATAGCCTTCGTAACATTCGGGTTTTTTTTCAGAGAGTTTTCGGTTAGTAATATTCGTTCGAGCTTTAGATTTTTTTATTAAATAACCTTCCAATCAAATTTAGAATATATTCAAATTGATTAGAGTTAAAAAAAAAAAAAAAGTCAATTTTGAAGTTCGACCTTTGATAAATGGGCCTGTAGGTGAGTATTTAGCATTCATTTGCACTAGTATGATTTTCACACTGTTTCACTAACTAGACATGTTTTAGGCAAGTCAAAAGATCACTTGTACCACTCTGCGCTTTAACTGGAGGCTAAGCTGAAATAAAACAGTACGTGTGATATATTTGTCTCATTTTCACTGCCTCTGTCTAGCCTATCAGCTCTGCCACTTGTCTCGGCTAATGAGTGTTTTATGCTGGTAAATTAAAATGAGATAACACAATTAGATAAGTGCAAGCTTGCCTCAAGGTACAGCATCTGTAATTTCCTGAACTCATTAACTGAAGACAATAGAATATATCCTCATAGTGATACATTTGCTGGTGAAAACGTATCCTTGTGGTTTCCAAATGGCAGGAAATAAGACAAATATATGTTTTTTAAATTAAAAATGAAAATTATAAATTGTATGTCTGACTCAGATTGAGTTATTGTATATTGAGTTTTACATGTTTGAGTGTGCTGCTTGCTAGCTGTCATATACTCTTCATTTAGCCTCATACCATATGTCCCATTCTGTTTTCTTATAACATTTGCATATAGTAACACTATTATAATTGTAGGGCTTTTTCAGTTCTTTCTTGAAAGTCCAACCATTGATTGAAGCACAGGATACACAGTAGATAACAGATAAGTACTACTATAGTTTATATAAACAAGCTGCTGTGTAGCCATGGGGGCAGCCATTCAAGCACAGGATACACAGTAGATAACAGATAAGTACTACTATAGTTTATACAAACAAGCTGCTGTGTAGCCATGGGGGCAGCCATTCAAGCACAGGATACACAGTAGATAACAGATAAGTACTACTATAGTTTATATAAACAAGCTGCTGTGTAGCCATGGGGCAGCCATTCAAGCACAGGATACACAGTAGATAACAGATCAGTACTACTATAGTTTATATAAATAAGCTGCTGTGTAGCCATGGGGGCAGCCATTCAAGCACAGGATACACAGTAGATAACAGATAAGTACTACTATAGTTTATATAAACAAGCTGCTGTGTAGCCATGGGAGCAGTCATTCAAGCGCATGATACACAGTAGATAACAGATAAGTACTACTATAGTTTATATAAACAAGCTGCTGTGAAGAACAATTGAAAAGATGCTTAGAATTAGCAATTTTATAACATACTGAAAGTTAACTTAGAGGTGAACCACCCCTTTAAGGACCAAAACCTTAAATGTTGTAATTGTTTTCTTTTTCTTTACATCTTTCAAGTATGTATATTCTCTGCTTTTTCTTTATAGGACTTGATATTCCTGCTTCCACCTTATATACCCGGGTGATTACAGCCGGTCTATCTCAGCATGAAACCCATCTTAATATTAACCCTACATTGTTTGGTGAGAGACATACTCCTGATATACTGGCGTCCGTAACAAACATCATGGCAGCAGAGCTTTCATTGGGCCATGTGACTAGGGCACTCTGCCGGGGCATCGTTCAGAACCTGCATTCCATGTTGCCCTCCAGTCGACTTCAGGAATCTGGCGTTAAGAGGCTCATTGGAAGTGGCAGTGCTTTGTCCCGGAATGAAGTGTTAAAGCAGGAAGTCGAAAAAATCTTCCCATTTCCTATTCTATATGGAAAAGATACAGATTCAGCTTTAGGTGCTGCTATGGTAATGGCAAAGCAATGGTGAGAAAAACTTTCCTGCATACATTTCAGATCATTAAAGGACTAGTAACATCAAAAATGTTTAGAAAAAAAAAAAAAACGCCAAAACAAATTAAACTTTAAAATCGTATAAAGTCTTTATTAAGAAATAACTTCCCGATACTCAGAAAGGTCTATATAAATATACCAGTAAACCCTCAAAGTAATGCTGCTCTGAGTCCTCTGTCAAAAGAAACAGTGTTTCTTTCCTTCTATTGTGTACTCATGGGCTTCTGTATCAGACTTCCTGTTTTCAGCTTAAACCTCCAGGGCTTGGGCTTGAGCATGCTCAGTTTGCTCCTCTCTCCCTCCATGCTGTAATCTGAGCCCAGAGCTATGAGTGAGCAGGGAGAGACAGGAAGTGATGTCACACCAAGCTAATATGGCAGCTGCTATCCTAAACAAACAGAGAGAGATTCTAGAGCTGGTTACTCAGGTATGGTAAAGCATTTTGCAGAATAAATATAGTGTTATAGCTTGCACTATTGTGGCTAATCAATTGGCAATAAACTGCTTTGGTAGCTTTCCTTCTCCTTTTAGAGTATTTCTCTGCTTCAAGAACTACAAATACCGATCATGAGTTGCACAAGTGAAAATGTTTCATTATTTTATTAAAAACTATTTCTTTTTTGGCTGAATTTAATTTTTTCTTTATTTCTGTCATATGTAGAAGTGACCTAGGAATGTATTTATATGACTTTGCTCAGTACAATCATAAAGACTATAGAGCTGATTTTTAAAATAATTGGGGTAAGTTGCAAGCACCGTGGTTTTTGCTGTTTGCCCCTATCTTATTTTCTTGTTGCACCACGAGTTACAATGCTTCTAGAATGAAGCACAGAGAGCTGTATACATTGCTGTATACAGGAGGGATGGTCTGCGGATGGGTGTCCCTGGACCCCAACTCACATCATTCATTATGCACAACTTTGGGGATACAAGGCAATGCATCTTCTTTTGAATGTACAAAGGGAGCACACAGTATTGGAAGGGCTGAACAAAACTGCATGGAGCACTAAGGACAATGACCATACCTTCCTGCATTAACTTCTAGCCCTATGTAAGTACTTGGCCAGAAGGTGTTACAAATATAGTTGATTTTATCTTTCTAGTTGATGTGCTAATAAGGGCACTTCATGAAAGCTCTCCAGTGCATCGAGCATTATTATAACTGCAGCTTAAATAAAGAGTC
Organism: Xenopus laevis; assembly: GCF_017654675.1. Lineage (NCBI taxonomy): Eukaryota > Metazoa > Chordata > Amphibia > Anura > Pipidae > Xenopus > Xenopus laevis. The sequence continues at coordinate 7,081,622 of NC_054374.1, forward strand.
ATGGCTTACTGACCAATAGTTGGTTTAAACCATAGCTACTAAAAATCATAAACTTGAAAATCAGCCCAGAACTAAAGGACGCCATACACGGGCCGATAAACCAAGTCGGCAGCTTATTGGCCCATGTGTGGGGCCGTCCGACGGGTTTCCCCGATCGATATCTGGCTCTCGATCGGGCAGGTTGAAAAATCCCTTCGGATCGCAACCGCATCTGTGCATCTATGCGGTCCCGCGATCTGACCGCCCGCATTGGATCCATTATGGTCTGATCGTTGGGCCCTAAGGCTCATGATTGGATCTGCCCGATATCGCCCATTTCAATGTGGGCATATCGGGGAGAGATCCGCTCATTTGGAGACATCGCCAAACGAGCGGATCTCTACGTCTATGGCCACCTGCAACATGACCTTTATAAATAACTGGGAGCTACTACTTTAAGGGACAGATTTATTAAGGGTCAAAGTGAAAATTCGAGTTTTAGATTTGCTTTTGTTTTTTTTGGTCAAAACTCTCAGGGGCCCATTCACCAAGCTCAGGTGAATGAATAGAGGGAAAAAAGCTCGAATTTCGAGTAGTTTTTTGTGCTCCTTGGCTATCGAATTGGAGTAAATTCGCCTGAGTAGAATGATTCGAATAGATCGAGCGCAAAATCGCTGCTACTATTCGCCATTCGATAGTCGAAGTACTGGATCGAGCGCAAAAACACTGCGACTATTCGCCCATTCGATAGTCGAAGTACTGTCTCTTTTAAAAATACTTCAACTGCCTACTTCGCCACCTAAAACCTACCGAATTGCTTTAAAAGCCTATGGGAAAGTCCATAGGCATGTTTTCCAAGTTTTTGATCGAATAAAAAGGCATTCGATCTAATGAAAATCCTTTGAGCAAATTTTCGATCGAGCGCCTATTCGCCTGGCGAATATTCGCCAATTCGACTATTCGCCAGCGCGTAAATTCGCCAGAATTGCCTATTCAATTCTATTCCCCAGTCGAATTTCGAGGGATTTAACCCCTCGAAATTCGACCCTTGATACATCTGCCCCTCAAATTCTAATGTGAATGTGAATTATCCAAACTCAAAAACATAAAAAAAAACTCAAATTAGACTATTCACCACCTGCCGAATTGCTGTATAAGTCAATGGGAGAGGTCCAGGGATCAATTTGGTGATGTTTGCAGCCTTCCTGACCGAGTTTTTTTCTGAGAAATCGAGTTTTTTTCTGAGAAATCGAGTTTTTAAAATTCAAATCTAGTTTTTCTAATTCGATTTGAATTTTCGGGTCAAATTATAAATTATAAAAGCTCGATTCAAATTGAAAAAACTCGAATGGCAAGAAGGCTGCAAACATTTGTCCAAGCTGAGAAAATTCGATTTTATTAATATATTTCGATGGGTTGAATTTCGAATTTATGGGAGTTTTAAAAAAAAAACTCGCGTGAATTCAAAATTCGACCCTTGATAAATGTGCCTCCCAAGAATAGCTTGCACCCCTGACATTCTTGACATGACTGCAAATGATTGAGAGCAAAGTAAAAAGTACAAAAAAATGAATGTTGTTGTTTTTCACAGGAAACGAAAGGATGACTTGTCTAGACATTGCATTTCAGCCAATGCCATCTGTTTCCATAGTGCTGGATCTGTAAACAAATAGGCAGTCATATAAACAATGTTAAAGGGAGTGTAAAGGCGAAAAATAAAACCTCTTTATAGTGTTCCCTGGTTGCAAAGAAAGATACTGTATCTCTAGTATATTGTCATTCAAAAATGTGTACCGTTTCTATAAAAAAAGCAGCCAGCGTAGAGAACTGTGTCTGCAGAAGTCAGAGAGAATAAAGCGAAGGGGAATAGGACTGAATACATTCAGCTTTTTTATAAAAACAGTACACATTTTTTAATGACAGTATATTAGAGATATCTTTCTTTGCAATTTGCGAACACTATAAAGAGGTTTTGTTTTTTGCCTTTACATCCTTTTTAAGGTCAGGGCACACACTCAGATTCGGGGAGATTAGTTGCCTGGCGACAAATCTCCTCTTCTTTGGGGCGACTAACAGGACCACCATCAGAAATCATAGGGCCCCATACGACAAAATTTCCTGGGCCCCCTGAGCTGCGCCCACCACAAGCCCCACCTACAGGTCCGCCCTCCCCACCACACAGTAAAAAAACAAAAATAAATATTGGTGGCTAGGGTTCCCACATGTTAAAAAAATAAATAAAAAGATATTGGTGGTCAGGGCCCCCCATAAAAAACATTTGTCGCCAGGCCCCCCCCCCATTAAAAAATATTGGTGGCTAGGACCCCACATGAGAAAAAAAAATTGGTGGCCAGGGCCCCTTAAACGTCCATGCCTTCCCGAAGTCAGCAGCGCTCAGAAAGATGGGGGGCCCAGCTAATCAAGTAAGTGTGGTGTGGCCGGGGCCCCCCTTACCCTCAGGGCCCCCTGCAACTCTCCCCACTTTCCCCCCTGATGGCTGCCCTGGCTACTAATTTCCCTGAACTGCCTCCCGCCGGCTAGAATGTAAATCGCCGGTGGGGTGGCACTTGGAGCGCTCCGTTTTCTGAATTTGTCAGCAGTTTCCTCGAAAACGAAGCGCTCCGAGTGCCACAACACCGGCGATTTACATTCTAGGCGGCGGGAGGCAGTTCAGGGACATTAGTCGCCTCGAAGAAGAGGAGATTTGTTGCCGGTCGACTAATCTCCCTGAATCTGAGCGTGTGCCCTGACCCTTAATACTCTGCATCTGCAAACTGAATTGATTGAATCCAGATAACACCAAAGAGGAAATGTTTCTTTTCATTCTATCAGGCATACGATGCATCTTTTTGGTAAAGCAGATTTCCAATTTCTGATACTTAGGGAAATGTTTTAAATCCATGCGAAAATTTGAACTGCTGGGGATCCTTCTTGTTGAATAAAAATCAGTACGAGTCAAATCGTGCAACGTTACCTTTTTACTTGATTCTCATTTGTTTTTGTGAAACGATTTATGCGAATCCTTTGGAATCATTTTATATAATATTTGTACATTCTGTACCTAGAGAATCCTTGGTATATAACATGCAGGAATGTGGTAAGTAAAAGGGAATCCAGGATTCAGACAATGCCAACATTTTCTGCGTGATATCGATTCAGCCAGTTCCTAAGTCTGAACTAAATCAGAACCCTTGGGTACTGACGCACAGGGGCTTAAAAGAGCAGTAGCACCAAAAAATGAAAGTGTTTTAAAGTAATGAAAATATAATGCAGTGTTGCCCTGCACTGGTAAAACTGGTGTATTTGCTTCAGAACCACTAGAAATCAGATCCAGCTTGTTTATATAAACTATAGTAGTACTTATCTGTTATCTACTGTGTATACTGTGCTTGAATGGCTGCCCCCATGGCTACACAGCAGCTTGTTTATATAAACTATAGTAGTACTTATCTGTTATCTACTGTGTATCCTGTGCTTGAATGGCTGCCCCCATGGCTACACAGCAGCTTGTTTATATAAACTATAGTAGTACTTATCTGTTATCTACTGTGTATCCTGTGCTTGAATGGCTGCCCCCATGGCTACACAGCAGCTTGTTTATATAAACTATAGTAGTATTTATGTTATCTACTGTGTATCCTGTGCTTGAATGGCTGCCCCCATGGCTACACAGCAGCTTGTTTATATAAACTATAGTAGTACTTATCTGTTATCTACTGTGTATCCTGTGCTTGAATGGCTGCCCCCATGGCTACACAGCAGCTTGTTTATATAAACTATAGTAGTACTTATCTGTTATCTACTGTGTATCCTGTGCTTGAATGGCTGCCCCCATGGCTACACAGCAGCTTGTTTATATAAACTATAGTAGTATTTATGTTATCTACTGTGTATCCTGTGCTTGAATGGCTGCCCCCATGGCTACACAGCAGCTTGTTTATATAAACTATAGTAGTACTTATCTGTTATCTACTGTGTATCCTGTGCTTGAATGGCTGCCCCCATGGCTACACAGCAGCTTGTTTATATAAACTATAGTAGTGTTTCTGAAACAAACACACCAGTGTTACCAGTGCAGGGAAACACTGCATTATATTTTTATTCATTTAAAACACTTTTAATTTTATTATGTTACAGTTCCTTTAACATACAGAATTCACATGACATCAACCCGGGCTCTCCCCTCTGGTGGCCCCACTGATTCCTAGATACCTACTTGTGATGTGGACTTTTGCTACAGCCCAGTCAGTCTCTGAAAACAAAGGTTAATCCTCCAAATCACAATGTTTAAAAAAAAAAAAAATCCCAAGAAATGTTTATTATTAAGCTTTTTCTAAAAATATGGACCAGACACCATTAAACACCTAATGTTTCATGCCTTGTTCTGGCACTTTATCATTAGGAGAAGCTTAATAATAACGTTTTGTTTTTGGATCTTTGTAAACGTGATGTGGAGGATTCCCTTTGTTTTCAGAGACTGACTGGACTGGGCCTTTTGTTGTGTGAAATGCCTTCAAAAGCATCAGAATTGTAGAGAATTGGCTATATCTCTGAATCCAAAAAAAAAAAGCCCTGGATTTTGTGCATCTCTAGCAAATACTGTACATTTGAGATCAATCATTTCTCTAAACTGATTACGTCTCTAATGTTACATTTCCTGACCTGCATAGGTTTCAGATGAGCGCAGCCAATTTGCTTTAAATCCACTTGTTTTTTGCCTCTAATTTTATTGTGATTTGTGTGGAGGAAAAACATTTCCACTCAATTGTCTTCATTACTGAACCTTAAAAGGCACTTAGCAACCACAATTATTAGTGGCGGTAACATGATTTGATGCTAAGCGTCTGGTGTATTTTTCTGTGACCAACAATGTGGCCACTTAGAAATTTATTGTGTTTTCAGGGAAAGATACGTTCCTTATTATGCTGCTTACTAGAAAATATGTGTTATGTTTAATCAAATAATTCATTTTTTTTTTAAAGATATTCCCATTTTATCTGTAATAGTAAAACAGTACCTTGTACAGGTATGAGACCTGTTATCTAGAATGCTCGGGACCGGGGGTCTTCCGGATAACGGATCTTTCCATTATTTGGATCTTTATACCTTAAATCCTTTAAACATTAAATAAATCCAATAGACTGGTTATGCCTCCAATAGGGATTAATTATATCTTAGTTGGGATCAAGTACAAGCGACTGTTTTATTATTACACAGAAAAAGGAAATTAGTTTTCATTTTTTGAATTATTTGGCTAAAATGGAGTCTATGGAAGAGGGCCATTCTGTAATTTGGAGCTTTCTGGATAATGGGTTTCCGTATAAAGGATCCCACACCTGTACTTGATCCAAACTAAAAATATATAAAATGGAAGTGGAACTGACCCGGCCAAATTAATTACACTCCCCTGTCTGCCCCTCTGGTTACACAACAGCTTATTTATATAAACTACAGGTATGGGACCTGTTATCCAGAATGCTCAGGACCTGGGGCTTTCCGGATCATAGATCTTTCCGTAATTTGGATCTTAATACCTTGAATCTACTAGAAAATGATGTAAACATTAAATAAACCCAATAGGCTGGTTTTGCTTCCAATAAGGATTAATTATACAGTGGTGTGAAAAACTATTTGCCCCTTTCCTGATTTCTTATTCTTTTGCATGTTTGTCACACAAAATGTTTCTGATCATCAAACACATTTAACTATTAGTCAAAGATAACACAAGTAAACACAAAATGCAGTTTTTAAATGAGGGTTTTTATTATTTAGGGAGAAAAGAAATCCAAACCTGTGTGAAAAAGTAATTGCCCCCTAAACCTAATAACTGGTTGTGCCACCCTTAGCAGCAATAACTGCAATCAAGCGTTTGCGATAACTTGCAACGAGTCTTTTACAGCGCTCTGGAGGAATTTTGGCCCACTCATCTTTGCAGAATTGTTGTAATTCAGCTTTATTTGAGGGTTTTCTAGCATGAACCGCCTTTTTAAGGTCATGCCACAACATCTCAATAGGATTCAGGTCAGGACTTTGACTAGGCCACTCCAAAGTCTTCATTTTGTTTTTCTTCAGCCATTCAGAGGTGGATTTGCTGGTGTGTTTTGGGTCATTGTCCTGCTGCAGCACCCAAGATCGCTTCAGCTTGAGTTGACGAACAGATGGGCCGGACATTCTCCTTCAGGATTTTTTGGTAGACAGTAGAATTCATGGTTCCATCTATCACAGCAAGTCTTCCAGGTCCTGAAGCAGCAAAACAACCCCAGACCATCACACTACCACCACCATATTTTACTGTTGGTATGATGTTCTTTTTCTGAAATGCTGTGTTACTTTTACGCCAGATGTAACGGGACACGCACCTTCCAAAAAGTTCAACATTTGTCTCGTCGGTCCACGAGGTATTTTCCCAAAAGTCTTGGCAATCATTGAGATGTTTTTTAGCAAAATTGAGACGAGCCTTAATGTTCTTTTTGCTTAAAAGTGGTTTGCGCCTTGGAAATGTGCCATGCAGGCCGTTTTGCCCAGTCTCTTTCTTATGGTGGAGTCGTGAACACTGACCTTAATTGAGGCAAGTGAGGCCTGCAGTTCTTTAGATGTTGTCCTGGGGTCTTTTGCGGCCTCTCGGATGAGTTGTCTCTGCGCTCTTGGGGTCATTTTGGTCGGCCGGCCACTCCTGGGAAGGTTCACCACTGTTCCATGTTTTTGCCATATGTGGATAATGGCTCTCACTGTGGTTCGCTGGAGTCCCAAAGCTTTAGAAATGGCTTTATAACCTTTGAAATTGAACTCAGGTGTGATAAACCACAGTTAAGTTATTTTTTAACAAGGGGGGCAATCACTTTTTCACACAGGCCCATGTAGATTTGGAGTTTTTTTTCTCCCTTAATAACGTAAACCTTCATTTAAAAACTGCATTTTGTGTTCAATTATGTTATCTTTGACTAATAGTTAACGGTTTTTGATGAGCAGAAACATGCAAAAGAATAAGAAATCAGGAAGGGGGCAAATAGTTTTTCACACCACTGTATATTAGTTTGGATCAAATACAAGGTACTGTTTTATTATTACAGAGAGAAAAGGAAAAGATTTTTAAAAATTTGTATTATTTGTAATTCTGAGCTTTATGAATAACGTTTCCGTTCCCTTACATAAATAGGAGCACCTCTTCAGAACACACTCGGTGGGCACAATGGTGCCGAAGTAGAAGGAATTTTAAAGGCGAAGTTAAGTGTAAAATAGAATAAGGTTAGAAATGCTGTATTTTGTATACTAAACATAAACATGAACTTACTGCACCACAAGCCTAATCAAACAAATGATTTATGCTTTCAAAGTTGGCTACAGGGGGTCACCATCTTGTAACTTTGTTATACATCTTTGCAAGACCAAGACTGTGCACATGCTCAGTGTGATCTGGGCTGCTTAGGGATCGTTATAAACAGCACAAGTCAAATAATATCTGCCAGAAGCCAATACAACAAGACTGATTAATAATCAGAATATACAGACTGCACTGGGTCCTGTGTTGTCATGTAATCTAATGTGGATTTTATAGTTTTTGTATTTTTTAATACAAACTTTCTCCAACTCTGCAGAACCAGTGGCTGCAGCAAAATAATCCTCCAAATAGAATCCCAGTTTATCTGTTTAAATCTGGCTCCATGATCTTTGTCCCTGCAGCTGGAGTTGGAAACAGTAAAGGGGATGTAAAGACAAAAATAAAATCCAACACAAATCTCTACACAGTCGCCGACTGCTCTACAGGGAAACAAACAAAGCTGCTTGAGTTCTGCATGGCTGGGAAGTAAGGCGGGGGCTCCCCCTGCTGTACATAAGTATGATTGTTTCCCTGCAGAGCAGTTAGGGACCGTCTGACAATTCCTATCCACAGCAGTAAATGAAGGGAGAATTTCACTGCATACAGTCAGGTTTCTTATACAAACGGTACACATTTTTTAATTAAAGTATATTGGAGATAGGTTTCTTTTTCATTAAATAAACTAAAAATGGGATTTTATTTTTTGCATAGTGAATATAAAATTGATAGTGCTATTCTAAGCACTTTTGCAATGTATATTCATCATTTATTTTTTTAGATTCCAAGATATAAAGGGATAAATGTATTGTTAATATGAATTAATTTTTTTACAACAGCGTCACCTACTGGTTATTTTCAGATCAGTCTGACCACCAAGTAGTCAAGGAAGTTCTCAGGAGAAAGAAAGAGGCTGCTATGATGTTCTTCTGCTTAGGAAAGATTTGAGAAAAGTTTCTAATTTTTTTCCTAAGCAGAAGAATCAGAGCAGCCTCTGTCTTTCTCCTGACAACTTACTTGACTACTTGGTGGTCAGAATTGTCTGAAAATGACCAGCAGGTGACACTGTTGTAACAAAATTAATAGCACTCTCATTAATTTTATATTCACTTATTTTTTAGGTTTAAGGTGGCCATACACGGGCCAATAAAAGCTGCCAACAGACTGAGTCAGCTCATTGGCCCGTGTATGGGGCCCAACGACGGGCTTCCCCGATCGATATCTGGCGGAAAGTCGGCCAGATGTCGATCAGACTGGACTAAAAATCCCGTCGGATCGCGGCCGCATCTGTTCGTTGATCCGACCGCCCGTTCGCCATCGTTAGGATCCTAGGATCCCTAGGGCCCACGATCGGATCACCCCGATATTGCCCACCTTAAGGTGGGCATATCGTGGAGAGATCTGCTCTTTTGGCGACACTGCCAAACGAGCGGGTCTCTCCATGTATGGCCACCTTTACTTATCCTTTAAATTATACAAAAACATTGATCATACATGAATAAATGGCTTAGTGGATCGGGTTCGCTTCCTTCCAGCAGAGTAGTTTCCCTTTAATCCAGTATGCCAGTTGTAGAAACCACTGGGGATAATATTCTTCTGATTTGCGTGAAATTACAGCCTTTTCCCACGATTTTAACACTATTTGTCTTTGTTATCATCAAAAGACACTGGCATAAAGCTCAGTTCATGACAGAGGCATATGTTGCAAAACTCAGGCTTCACATGTGCACTGATAAAAGCTTTGATAGCTCCTGGGAATAGCCGCCTCTACTCCACCACCGGATCATCTTCACTCATTATTAGTTTGAGGAGTGGATATTCTCTTTGCAGAGCATCAAAATGCCAACGAGACCCATAGAGAAGACATTGCCCTGCCTATTTGGTTTGTCTGTGTAACACAATATTGCCAGAGACGCACATTCTCTCTTGTAAACCCTTCCATTGCTTAATGCTCATTTACGGAATCATTACATAAAACAACCAGACCCGGAGAAGATTCCCTTGGATTCTACATTGCTACGGTCAATATCACGGAATATTTTCCATGTAAAATACTGAAAAATCTATAAAACATTACACAAGGTAAGAATATTCTCTTTTCTATATGTTTATATGCACTTAGTTTGCATTAAGCTGTTCCTGCAGCACAGCTATGGGATCCCTAATCCAGAAAACTCCCATAGACTCCATTTTAATCAATTAAAAATTTTTAAAAACTTTTTTTTCTCTGTAGCAATAAAACAGTAGCTTGTACTTGATGGTAACTAAGCTGCATGAATCCATATTGGAGAAAAAAAAATCTTATTGAGCTTATGTAATGTTTGACTGATTTTTAGAAGACGGAAAGATCCCTTATCCGAGTCCCAAGCATTCCAGATCCCATATCAGTATTAGTTATTGACAGTTGCATTATTACCTGTACTAGTATCATTCTCTAGTATATGATACTGTTATAAGAAATAAATGGTAATGTCCTAAAAATGTTTGCCATTTATCGTATACTAATGTAGAAGCTAAAAAAGTAACAAACACTGATATATTTTTATTTATTGCAATACATTTATCAATTGGATGTGGTTTTTTTTTTCATTCAGAGTTTAGATATCCAACATACATTTTATTCTATTGAGGTAATTCTGAAAAGATATACAGGTATGGGACCTGTTATCCAGGATGCTCGGGACCTGGGATTTTCTAGATAATGGATCTTTCCATTATCGAATTTTTAGTGGAAAAAACTAACATTTTTCGGGATTTATTATTCCCTGAGGCTGCAAAAAATCTGAAACTGAAAATCCGGCATCTCAGACCTGCCGAGGTTGTATATAAGTCAATGGGAGAGGTCTCTATCATATTTGGAAATGTTTGTGGTCTGCGCTGGAATTAGCCTGATAATCCGACTATTTCAGACTTTTCAGGCAAAAATCTGAAAAAATCAGGCTTAACTCCAAAAAAAAGTATAATACGATTAATATGTGCAATTTTAATAAGAAATAAGGTCAAATTGTGGATTTTAGTTTGGTTGGACTTTTTTTTATTAAAAAAAAAAAGGACTTTGATACAGTGTATAAGGCCCCCCCATAAACCCAGTAGGCTGGTTTTGCTTCCAATAAGGATTAATTATATCTTAGTTGGGATTAAGTACAAGATACTATTTTATTATTACACAGAAAAAGGAAAACTTTTGGATTTATGGATAAAATGGGAGACGGCCTTCCCATAATTCAGAGCTTTCTGAATAATGAGTTTCCAGATAACGCATCCCATACATGTAATAAAAGCAAACCTTAGCATTATTTGTTTTTTGTTGTGGGAGTATTAATTTTATAGGCAAATACTGACTAAACTGAAACCTTCAGTTATACCATCAGTTATACTATCAGTTATACTATCAGTTATGATATCAGTTTTACTATCAGTTACATCTGCTTTAATCTTCTGTGTAACATTTAATTGGTTGCTTTGAACAAACTGCTCTCTTTAGACTTCACAGTGCTAGATTGAGAGATTGCAATATAAACTTTGTCTTGGCCAGTCTAAATCATCAGATCTCGATTGTGTGTCTGTTTATAGACGTTGCCTTGCTGCAAGTATCATGCAATATACCATATCTCTGAAATATTTTGTAATATCGCTGAATGATTGGAATATTACTTAGAGATGATTGTGAACAGGGTCGAACAGGTTCAACAAAGCTAAACGGGTTTATGAAAAGCAGTTCCTTCAAAGGTTCAGGTGTTTCAAGGCATTAACATGGTTTTTTTAATTAATTAAATTATGGCTGAAGGGCTGCTGTGTCTTGCTATAACCAGCTGCCATATTCCATATGACTTATGAGTCCCCCATGCAGCCATAATATCATTTCAGGTTCAAGTAGCCTATAACAGTGCACCTGCATGTAGGCAAACACTGAGTTTGGAAGAAGAAGGCAACCCAAAATCTAAGTTATGATTACATGATGGATCTTTCTTACTTGCCATTGAGCTGCTACCTATGGGAACTGTACAGCTTCACCCCATGGAAATAAGAAGCTGCCTAAATATAATAAGCTAAAAATTGTGTTGCAGTCATTAGATGTAGAGTTAGCTCCTATGCATTACTGGTCAGTGATCTCTTGCCCAAGATGATAAGTTAGAGCTAACTGGAAAAATAGATACAGTTATGGTATCATTCATCCAGAATGCTTGGAATCCAGGGTTTTCTGGAATAAGAATCTCCATAAGTAAGTCTGTTCAAAAATCATAGTCAGGACCAAATGCAAGATACTGTTTTATTATAACAGATTAAAAAAGGAAATCGTTATTAAAAATGACTGTTATTTGCTGAAAATGTACTTTATGGTAGATGGCCTTTTCGTAATTTGTAGCTTTCTGTATAACAGGTTTCTGCATTCCACACCTGTACAAATAAAATAGACAAATGATGTAGAAATACAGACAAGTGACTTCATTCTTTCAGAAATGGTACAGGACAAAAACCTCTTTAATGTGTTTAATAAATAATTTAAAAAAGGACAATATGGTGTTATCCAGAAAAGCAGACACAAAATTTTTTATGTATGATATAAAAACATTCTGGCCAGGTTTACAAAGCCTACCAGAAAAGGATTCATACTACATTTTTAAGACCACGGTTTCTAGAGTTGCATTAATGTTAAAGGAGAAGGAAAGCTACTGAAAGCAGATTATTGCCAATATATTAGCCACAATAGTGCAAGTAATAAAATTGTATTTATTCTGTAGCATGCTTTACCATACTTGAGTAAAAAGCTCTAGAAGCTCTCTCTTTGTTTAGGATAGTAGCTGCCATATTATCTTGGTGTGACATCACTTCCTCCTGAGTCTTCAGCCAGGTCTTTATCAAATAAATTGGGATTATGAGGCCTTTGTTTACTATATAACAATAAACAATGGCTATGCCTGTTTACCCAGCAAGGCACATACAAGGACACTGGATTCCCCTTATCCTCAGTAGGTTTCTATTTATTGTACTGACTAATTCATTAACTAATATATATAAGTCATTCAATATTAAAACAGACCTTTATATAAATTGTAAATCATAAAAAAACCTGTATTACACATAGCAATAAGTGGAAAGGAGACAAAAATCTTTGAGCAAAAAAATATACATATTGATGGTCTGACCCACAATGTTCCCCTTAATTCCATCTTTTGGATAGGTGCGCAAAAATTTGTTTTTCTCAAATTGAACCCATGTTTGTACCTTAAAGACATTTTAAAATGAGTGTTTAAAAAGAAAATAATTATCCGCTTGAGTAATAATCACATTATTACTCAATAATTACACATTGAGTAAGTTTCACATACTGTTCTTACTGATTATACAAAGCAGATACAACTGCTAGAGCTCTAAGAGGATCGAGGGGTTGGCTTGTGTTTCCTGAAGTTGCAGTGTGCTCCTCACAATGGATTTTCAATCGTTACTTCTGTAGTCATCCCAGGAAATAGTAAATGAACCTCTTTTGTCTCTGTAATAATCAGCATCATACGTATGTGTTCTATATCAATATATAAATTGACACAGCAGTGCCTTTGGGGCATCTTTAAAATTAATAATTATGTTTCTGTGATTATAGCATCAGTTAAAGCCACATCTGCTTCAACAATAAGTAGTAATGCAATGGCAAAGTGCCTTACATAGGGGGTTATTTAGTAAAGTCCACTAGGGCCTTATGCTGAAAAACTAAATTTTTATTTATTTTTTTAAAAAACGTACATTTTTGGGATTTATTAAAGTCTGATGCTCCAAAAATCCGGCATGTCAGACCTGCTGAGGTTGTATATAAGTCAATGGGGGAGGTCCCTATCCTATTTGGAAGTTTTTGTGGTCTGCACTGTAATTAGCCTGAAAATCTGACTATTTTGGGCTTTTCGGCCAAAAATTCAAAAAATGCAAGCTTTTTGAGAAAAAGCCAGATAGAAATTGTACGATTCGGGAAAAACCTCTTGGAAAAAAATTTACTATTCAGATTTTTGCTTGATTTTATCGAGTTTCCCCTGAGCCGATTAAATTGTGGATTTTAGTTTAGTCAAACTTTTTTTTTTTAAAAAAAAAAAAAATCAGAAAAATTCAGATTTTGGTAAATAGTCACCTATAGTGCATTGCAGTGTTATTTATTACCTTCCTTTAGAAGGAGGGGAAACCCATGGGGTGAAGGGTATCCCATTATGGGAATCCTATTGGTTTGCTTAGAAAGAACTGGTTCCTGTATACATGCTTTTGGAGCATTTGTTGGAAAAGAATAGGGGGGAAATTTACTAAAAGGCGATTTTCAGCTTGGAAGGCTCCGCCACACTTCAAGCAACTTCGTCAGATGTTAATTCGCAGCGCATATGCTTATTCATCAAAATGCAAAGTTACATCTCGACAGACGAACGCTGGCGAAGTGATGCCAGCGAAAATTCGTCAGCACGAGCATTTCATAGCGAACTTTTGCTAACGTTCATTTCTGCCTTGCAAAACTAAAACAATTTGAATAGGACAGGTACATATAGATCATATATATATGTCTTTATTAGAGATGTTGGTGCAAATGCTTGAAGTGGCCACTTATTATTACACATGTCCAAGGAAGCAAAATAAAGACAAAAGAGATCCTAGACATGAGCTCACCCTAAAACAAATGTGGCATGACCTTCAAATGGGTTTCAAAAAAGGTTAAAACAAACATTTGGAATAGTAAAGACAATCCCGCTTTAAAATTTGAAAAAACGCCAGCGTTTTTGATCAATAATATGACTTTCTGGCATACAGGATATGATGTCACTGACATAATACTGAGGAGGAAGTAGCTTCATTTTATCAGTTCGCCAGGTCTAAGGTGGCGAAGGAAACTCTGGAGAAAGAGGTAACAAAATGGAAAATTATAATTTGCGGAGTAACGATTGTTTGCCTGAGAAAAATGTCTCTTTCGCTAGCAAATTGTCCTCTACGCCTGTTAGTAAATCGGCGATGTCCCTGTGGATTGTCTTTTTGGTGAATTTTCGCCAACGACGGTCACTTTACCCTTTAGCAGATTTGCCCCTAGGTATACAGTGTAGCTTTTACACCAGTGAGGGGATTTGAGTGATCCTAGTACTCCAGTCTAGTGTGTCTTGCGTTTCCTCATTGAGGTATTGATAGTGAGCATTATTTTCACTGCTGAAACCAGAAATAGAGATGGAACCAATGTTACTGAAGAATCTGACTTGAGGCCACACCCCCTTTCTCTTTGAAATAATTAGTCGCCAGTCTGTGCCAGATACACCGACATCGTTTTCTCCATCTAAGAACACTGCCCCTTTACTTTAATTTAATTTAGCAACTAATTTAATTTAACCCAACAATGTGGAAACCTAAATGAAAATCATGACGTACAGCCTGTGTGAGAAGGGATTTGCATGTATTACTAGGCACTGAGCATGGAAAGAATGTCACCAAGACCACTACAGAGACATCACATTTTAAGCTGCTCAAGGGCAGCAGAATCCCATTTGCTTTGCTATTTGATGTATTTTTCTTTGATGTCTGTAAACATGTGATTTTGGTGAAAGCAGAAATGAGAGCAAATAAAGAATGTAACTACCTCTAAGGGTAATGCCACACTGTGAGATTCAGGGAAATTTAGTCGCCCGGCGACTAATCGCCCCTTCTAGAATAAAAAAAATCACCTGCTAGAATAAAAAAAGCCTGCTGCATGGTACTTGCGGTGCTTCGTTTTCCAAAGTCGCCCGAAGTTTCCTCGTGAGGCAACATCAGGCGACTTCGGAAAACGAAGCACCGCGAGTGCCACGCCGCAGGCGTTTTTTCATTACAGCAGGCAGAAGACAGGGGGAAGAAAGAAGAGGCAATTAGTCGCCGGGCAACTTAATCTCCCCAAATCTCCAGGTGTGACCTTACCCTAAGGGTAAGGGCACACACTAAGATTCGGGAAGATTTATTCACCCAGCGACAAAGCGCCTCTTCTTCGGCGACTAACCTCCCTGAAAAGCCTTCCCACCAGCTAGAATCTAAATCACGGGCGGGATGGCACTTGGATCGCTTTGTTTTCTGAAGTCACCCGAAGTTTCCTTGTGCGGCAACTTCAGAAAATGAGGCGCTCTGAGTGGCATCCGACGGGCGAATTAGATTCTATCTGGCGGGAAGGTTTTTAAGGGAGATTAGTCGCCCGACTTATGGTATCTCTTTGTAAACACTGTAAGAAAACTCAATTTACACTTTGAAAAATGTCAGTTATGGCCCTATTCACTGGTCATGTAACTGCTTGGAAGTCTTTTTGTGCTGTGAAAAAAGTATCTGCTGCAATTCACCCAAAATCTCATTAGGCAAATCCCAGCAGATCCTTCACTCTTGATATTTATCTACATTACCCATTCACTCCTGATATTGATCTACCTTACAAGAATATTCACACACACCCCACATTACTAACCCTATTCCTTTTTTGTGCCCCAGTTACAAAACTGATGCTGGAGGTTGGGTCACACTTTACAAAACAGCAGCCAGGGCAGTCCACACATGTCTAAATCTCGAAATCTATGATTTGCATTCACTGTATGGGGTTATTTATGCCAAAAATTTGAAGAAAAATTCTAGTTTATTTTATATAAAAGTGGAAAAAAAAACCTGAAAATTTTTAGGAATTTATTAGGAATTTATTAAACCCAGAGGGTGTTAAAAGTCAGAATTAAAAAAGTACTCCATCACAGACCTGCCAAGTTCATGTAGAGGTCAATGGGAGAAGATATCCTGATCTGTGCTGGGTTTCATGCAATTTTGTAGTTTTTGGGCAAAAATCCAAAAAAGTTTTCAGGCGTCAAATCTGAAAAATTTGTACGATGTATTGAGAAATAAGGGGAAAAAACCTGTGCGGATTTGGTAGCTTTCAGAAAAGAATGAGATATTTTCTGATTTTGATAAATAACCCCCTATGTGTTTATCTTTAGATCCAACAAAATGAAGAAAATGGGCAGTTCCACCGATATCGATGAAACCGAAGAGACTTGTGCTTCGATTGAAACCGACGAATCCCACAGTGATGACACCAATCGCAGTGCACAGGAGAACAGGAAGAAGCTAAAGTTTTGCCAGGCCAAGTATTCCATCTTTAGCTCCCCCAAACCAAAAGGCCGTCGCTTTGGGAAGACAGAGACGGATCGGGATATGGCTCCTATGGACTCTGTGTACCAGATAGAAAGTAAAGTCATATCTCCAGCCATTAAGTTTCATCGCAATTTGGAAAGAGGAAAACTATGCAATCAGCTGGTGAGGTACGAATGCAACATTTGGCAAAGTCACTTACACTCCAAGATTGTCCACATACTTTGAACTTCAAGATCTTTCAAAGGGCTGTGAATTGCCTCAGTCATAGAAATGGTTACGGTCAGGGGCGTAACTATAGAAGAAGTAGCCCCTGTGGCTGTAAGCTTCATCATACTGAAATAAGAAACTTTGTGAAAGCAATCAATTAAATATTCTCCATCGTTTCTGAAAAATCATCTTCACTATTCCTCTCTCAGCATCTGTTTCTCTTCATTCTCTCTTCATTCAGCAGTTGGGTGTCAGATTCGTTGACAGTTAGATCCAATATATCTTATAGGGGGGCTCCTTTTGCCTAGAAGGTGTATTAGAGCTCACTCTATTAAAATCACCAGACATCGGGGCTGATTCACTATGAGTCGAATATCGAGGGTTAATTAACCCTCGATATTCGACTAGGAATTGAAATCCTTCGACTTCGAATATCGAAGTCGAAGGACTGAGCTCAGAAAATTCGATAGAAGTATAATTCCTTCGATCTAACGATTAAATCCTTCGAATCGAACGATTCGAAGGATTGTAATCCAACGATCGAAGGAATATCCTTCGATCAAAAAAAGTTAGGCAAGCCTATGGGGACCTTCCCCATAGGCTAACATTGACTTCGGTAGCTTTTATCTGCCGAACTAGGGGGTCAAAGTTTTTTTTAAAGAGACAGTACTTCGACTATCGAATGGTCGAATAGTCGAACGATTTTACTTTGAATCCTTCGATTCGTAGTCGAAGGTCGAAGAAGCCCATTCGATGGTCGAAGTAGCCCAAAAAAACCTTCGAAATTCGAAGTTTTTTTACTTCGAATCCTTCACTCGAAGTTAGTGAATCAGCCCCATCATGTCTCTCTACATGCAGAATTTGTGCAAAAGGCAGTTATTTTGTTAGATTTTGTTTGTACTGGAATCAGTTATTTGAGTGAGCTCTAATTCATCTTCTAGGCAAAAGGATCCCCCCTCTATAAGATATATTGGATCTAACTCAATGAATATCTGATACCCAACTCCTGCATGAAGACAGAATGAAGAGAAACAGATGCTGAGAGAGGAATAGTGAAGATAAACTTGATTATTTCAGAAGCAATGCAGAATATTTAATTGATTGTATTTAGAAAGGTAATTATGCTGAAGCTTATATTAGATTTTCATTTTCACGATAGTTCCCCTTTAAATCAGCCTGTGTAGGACCACCTCAAGTCTGCAGTCACCCTGCTCAAAATCTTGATTATCCAGGAATGACTTCCTGGGATTCGATATCCAGCATTCGTTGAATATTCAGTGGTCAGAAAAGTAAATCATACTGGTATTGTTGGACTCCATATATGTATTTGTATTGACGGATGGAATATAATATCTCTAGACCAGTCATGAAATGATAAATGAATAACTTAGCATTATGGCAGGAATAAAAGACATTTGCTGAAGGATTCTGCTTGGCCCCTGTTTCCTTTCATGATTGGTCTGTTGTGGCCATAATTGTCAGGACACTTGAGGAACAGTTGGGTCAGCTTGGTTATCTTATATTGGGATTTCATTTTTATTTACATATCTTTCAGGCAAAGTACATCTTTGGAATCTACCAGCAGCTGTAAGGACAGAACGTTTAAACTGTATGACCAGAGAAGGATTTTTGATGCGGCTGCCTATGGGGACTGTGAAGAACTTGATGATCTCCTGGTTTATCTGCTGAGGACACATAAACGGCTCACCAATGAAGAGTTTAAAGGTACTAATCCCTTAGGGGCAGATTTATCGAGGGTCAAAGTGAAAATTTGTCTAAGGAATAGTCCAAATTTGATTTGATTTTGAAAAAAAATGGAAAATTTGAATATCGAAATTTCTCATGTACTGTCTCTTTAAAAATTCGACTTGGACTATTCACCAACTCAAACCTGCCGAATTGCTGATTTAGCCTTTGGGGGACCTTCCTAGAACCGATCTGGAGTCAATTGGTGGACTTTGAAAATTTTTTTTTATTTGAATCAAATTCGATCAAATGCACTGTTGCTTTGATTCGTACGATTCAAATTCGATCGAAAACTGACCTATTCACCCAAAAAAAAAAACTTTAATTTTTTTTTATAAATTTCGATTGGTCTTTTTTAATTAGAATTTCGAAGTTATGGGAGTTCTAAAAAACTCCCATTACTTTGAAATTTGACCCTTGATAAATCTGCCCCTTAAGGTATGAAAATACAAATTACAGAAAGATCTGTTAAACTCCAGGTCCTGAGCATTCTGGATAACAGGTCCCATACCTGTGTATTTATATGTACAGGCATGGGATCTGTTATCTGGAAACCCGTTATCCAGAAATCTTCGAATTACTGAAAGGCGGTCTTCCATAGATTCCATTGTATCCAAATAATCCAAATTTTTAAAAACGATTTCTTTTTTCTGTGTAATAATAAAACAGTAGCTTGTACTTGATCCCAACTAAGATATAATTAATCCTTATTGGAAGCAAAACCAGCCTATTGGGTTTATTTAATGTTTACATGATTTTCTAGTAGACTTAAGGTATGAAGATCCAAATTATGGAAAGATCTGTTAAACTCCAGGTCCCAAGCATTCTGGATAACAGGGCCCATACCTGTATATATATAATAAATAGCATTTACTCTGAGATTTACCTTTAAATACCCATTGTTACATAAACATAGTTCCCTAGTACCCTGGCAGCTTGCATTTTCCATAGATGTCTAAAGAACCTCACAAGAAGAAGAGAAAATATACAAAAAAACTCACCTACTTTCTTTCAATGTTTATAGGATTTTTAGAAACGTATTTATCAAATGGTGAACTCTAACATTCACCCCTTTATAAATATACTTCTAAAATACACTTTCTGTGGTGAAAGCTTTGCTAATCCTGCCCCATTGGATCACTGGCGCTCTCTACCTTCAAAAAGCTGTTGAGCCGGGCCTACTATCTGCAGCGTAAACACTGATACTAGGGATGCACCGAATCCAGGATTCGGTTCGGGATCCGGCCTTTCTCAGTAGGATTCCGATTCGGACGAATCCTTCTGCCCGGCCAATCCAAATCCTAATTTGCATATGCAAATGAAATTAGGGGAGAGAAATCGCATGACTTTTTGTCACAAAACACGGAAGTAAAAATGTTTCCCATTCACACCCCTAATTTGCATATGCAAATTAGGACTGGGATTCGGTTTGGTTTTCGGCGAATCTTTTACGAAGGATTCGGTGCATCCCTAACTGATACTAAATTGCACTGATTTTGTTTCTTAGAGAAAGAGACGGGGAAAACCTGCCTGCTGAAAGCCATGCTGAATTTGGATAAAGGGATGAACCACACAATCCTATTATTTCTGGAAATTGCAGAAAAGACGGATAATTTAAAAGAATTCATCAATTCTGCTTATAGAGACAACTACTACAGAGGTAAGAAATTAGCATCATTAATTTTAATAATACCTTAAGGGCAGAGACAGACACTGCTATTTCGGGAGATTAGTCGCCCATCGACAAATTGCTCCTTCTTCGGGCGACTAATCTCTCCGAACTGCCTTCCCGCCGGCTAGAATGTAAATCGATGGTGGGTTTGCACTCAGATCACTTCGGCTTTCCAAATCACCCAAAGTTTCCTTGTGGGGCAACTTCGGAAAATGAAGCGTTCTGAGTGCCATCCCACCGGCGATTTACCGACGGGAAGAGAGTTCGGGGAAATTAGTCGCCCGAAGAAGTGATTTGTCGCTGGACGACTTATCTCCTGAAATAGCAGCGTGTGTCTCTGCCCTAAAAGGCTCATCTATTAAAGAAGCACAAAGTGCAAAAATTCGGTGCAAAGCTGTTTCTGAGAATTCAAGTGTAACTTGAGGACGGCACTTGTGTAAAGAAATGTAGCCTTGTTATAGTTCTTACACCAAGCAATGCTCCGCATGTGGTTTTATGGAGACATTATTGTGCCACTTTGATTTTATAGGTCAGACAGCCCTGCACATTGCCATCGAAAGAAGGAATATGGATCTGGTTCAGCTTTTGTTGCAACACGGCGCTGATGTCCATGCCAGGGCAGATGGGGAATTCTTCAGAAAAGCCAAAGGAAAGGCTGGTTTCTATTTTGGTAAGGATACAAGAAATGTATTAGACATGGCCACAAAGGGAAAAATTTGCTTCAGATTTTATACTGTTCATTTATTTACTTTATTATAATTTACTATCAGTTGGTGCAGTACTAGGTGCAAAAGTTTGTCCTAGACAGAAAAAAGAGATAGAAAATCTACACCTTGCCAAACACTTAAAATACAAGATATAGGGGGGCGTGGCTAGCCGGCAAGCAGCGTGGACGCGACTTCTAGGCGCTCCCAGGGTCCCCAAAAAAAAACTGCCAGTATCCCCCATAAATACAGTTTATAAAGCTAAATACTAGCTACCTGAAGCTCCGGGGGGTCACCTGCTTCTATCTGGACCTGGAATCACCGCCCTAGCATCTCCTGGGCAGCCAAACAAAGTGCGGCCTCAAGTAGGGCTCTACCCCGGTCGCGTCATGTCTGGAAATCCAATCCCGCCGAACAGGGCCAAAGATAATGGCATGAGGCCCAATTGAAGGAGTAAAGGAGGGGTGTGTGCCTGACAGACCCTGGGGGTGCCCCTCTCAGCATCCATTTGGCCAAATCCCTGTTCCCTCCTCTATTAAGCTCCAGGGCAAAGGACTGTTCGACTCCCTGACACTCCCTGCAATAGAGAATAGTGTCTCTGCCTGAGGCCCTAAGTAGATCTAAGTAGACTAGACCCAGGGGAAAAATCCTGTGTGGGGCGCACACAAAGAGCCCCTGACACAAGGAGAGGCAGCTTCAATAGGTGTCACCCACGAGGCGACAGGAGGGCTCCAGGACAAGTGAAGGGAGAGCACCTGGGACACTCCCATACATCTGAATTCTACATAGCAATATTAAAACTGCAGCCCAGCACCTTGCAATTATACAATAACCCCTCTAACCAAGACAATTGCCCAAAGGCCCTTAAAGCACCCATAACGCCAACCTGCCCTGTGGGACAGGACAAGCATGGGCACTAATCTAATTACAGATTACAGGGCCTCGCTTTCCACTAAATTGGAGGAAGTCAAAATTGACCTCTCACTGACCTCCAGAATATGCGGGAGAGAATGTGTGAGACAGAAAATAGAATCTCAACTCTTGAAGACACTTGTGCTCCAATTCCCTCAGCAATAGCACGCGTGGAAACCAAACTTAACGCCTGCACTGATAAACTGGACGACTATGAGAATCGGCAGCGATGTAATAACGTGCGTGTTGTGGGGCTCCCAGAAAGGGCAGAAGGAAATGACCCAGTGGCCTTTGCAGAAAAATGGCTGAGAGAATTCATCCCCACAGCTGCCCTCTCATCTTTTTACATGGTTAAACGAGCCCACAGGGTACCAGGTAGGAGCCCCCTACCAGGAGCACCGCCCAGACCCTTCCTAGTTCATCTGCTGAACTTCAGAGACCACAATACTACCTCATATCTCTGGGAAGGGGCACCTGACAGGGGTGCCCTCTCTTGCCATTGCTTTTTGCCCTGGCCATAGAACCCCTGGCCATCAGAATACGGGCAAATGAAGAAATACAGGGCTTACGCATAGGAAACCTGTCCGAAAAAATATCACTATACGCTGATGATATGCTAGTGTATCTGGCTAACTCAGGTACAGCCCTAGAAAACATCCTGACAACTGTCTCTGAGTTTGGCCAATACTCAGGTCTGAAAATTAATCTTGCTAAGTCTGTGGTGTTTCCCATAGATCCCCTTCCCCAGGATACACCGAACACCATACTACAGCTCAAAGTATCAAACGCATTTAAATACCTGGGTATAGTGATCCATAAAGATCTTAACAGATATGAACAACTCAATCTGGATCCAGTAGTACAGACCCTGACTAATAAAGTTTCTATATGGCAAGATACCAAGATTTCTCTACCAGGCAAAATCAATATGTTTAAAATGATGTTTCTACCCAAATTTCTATATGTTCTCCATAATTCTTCCATAACCCCTCGAGCCCAATGGTTCGCCAGAATAGACAAAATAATTTGAAGTTTCTTGTGGGCAGGAGAACACCCACGATTAAACTTTAGGGTGCTACAGGCGCCGGCATCTGGAGGAGGCCTAGCACTACCTAATCTTAAACTTTATATCCTTGCGACCCAATTGGTATATGCCCATTGGTGGCTTGTCCCTGATCTGAGCAACTCAGCAGTGGTCTTAGAAGCTGCGGTAATAGGCTCCCTTGAGGCCCTTGCTAAACTCCCTTACCGAGGTGTCTCCCCCCATCACGTGACCACTACTCCTATGCACACAGTCGTACAGGCATTTCAGAAGTCTCAAAAACTGGTCCGGAGAACCTCTACAGCCTGGTCCCCCCATACCCAATTGTGGGGCAATAATTACCTCCCTCATTTTCACTCACTCCCAGACATTGCCAAATGGGGATAAAAACTCTTGGAGATATGGTCTCTGGGGAATTCGCGCCTGACGAAGTGGCGCTGAGTGTGGCGGAACCTTCGCAGGCGAAAATTCGCCCTTTGGTGAATTTTCCCCTATGGGAGACGGCCTTTCCATAACTCTGAGCTTTCTGGATAAGGAGTTTCCTGATAATGGATCCCATACCTGTATTTAGAAACTGTTAAATCATAATCAACTGGTTTAAATACTTGCTTTTTTCTATTTCCCCATAGGGGAGCTGCCTCTGTCCCTAGCAGCGTGCACCAATCAGACAGCGATAGTCCGATACCTCCTGCAGAACCAGCACTCTCCAGCCAATATTGCTGCCAGAGACTCATTTGGAAACACAGTTCTTCATGCCCTGGTAGACATTGCCGACAACACTCAGGAGAACACGGCATTTGTGACTAAAATGTACAATGAGATCCTGGTGCTGGGTGCTCAGATTAAGCCTTCACTGAAGCTAGAGGAGATTGCAAATAAAAAAGGACTCACCCCTTTGTCCTTAGCTGCAAAAACTGGCAAGATTGGGGTAAGTGTACGTTATCAACGGCAACTTTAGGGTGTTCTGTTTTCTGTCCCTTCATCTACCATTGTTATTTAAAGCTTTTCTATATGTTGTTCTGTACATAAGCCTGATTGCCCATCTTGCTCTTTAAAGGCGAAATAAACCCTAAAAATGAATGTGGCTAAAAATACCATATTTTATATAGTGAACTTATTGCACGAGGCTAAAGTTTCAGCTTGTCAATAGCAGCAATGATCCAGGACTTCAAACTTGTCACAGGGGGTCACCATCTTGGAAAGTGTCTGTGACACTCACATGCTCAGTGGGCTCTGATTGGCTGTTGAGAAGCTAAGCTTAGGGCTCGTCACTAATTATCCAGCAGAAAATGAGCTTCCCTGGCTGTAATATAAGCTGATGCTACAGGTTTGCTGATTATTAAATTCTGATGCTAATTGCACTGGTTTCTGTGCTGCCATGTAGTAATTATGTGTATTAATTACTAATCAGCCTTATATTGTGACATTTCTATTCTATGTGTACTGTATATTGTGAGTGGCTCCCTAAGCTCAGTAAGTGACAGCAGCACAGAGCATGTGCAGTGAATCAGCAGAAAAGAAGATGGGGAGCTACTGGGGCATCTTTGGAGACACAGATCTTTACTGCTAAAGGACTGTGGTTGCCTTGGGCTGGTACAGAAACACAAAACATCATGTACAACATTTCTACCTACTTCTTTAGTTTAACTTTCCTTGTCCTTTAAGTAAATGGAATAAATTCTATGTTCATAACTAAATGACCAAAATATCCTGGCCAGAGGCATAATGCAATGCTCCTTGACTGCTAGGCCCCACTCCTTCTGGTTTCTTGCATTAGGTGTGTAACACAACAGGAGGCTTGTGAGAGGTGATAAGGAAACAGTTTTGACAGTGATTGAGACAGATTTCCAGCAGCTTCTTTGGGAAGAGGATGTGAGTTTTTTCAGAAAAGTAAACCAAAAAGTGGTTTAAAAGTTCAAATACATTTATTAGGACAATACAGGTGAAGGCCTGACGCTTTTCGTGCTTGTTGGGGCACTTACGCATAGGCTCTATAGCGCTTTGCATGGTGGAAAAAGAACACCGCATTCCAAGAAAAACAATTTTCACCCGGGTAGCCCTTCCAAAAACCGGGCTGTCCAGGTGAAATCAGGACAGGTTGCAACCCTATTTTCCCTCCTAGGTTTTCATGCACCTGAATGGTTGATTTTCTAATGATATATCTGCAATTTTGTTATGAGCTAAACTGGGCCCTGACCATAGACTGAACCTCCAATGGGGGCTTGAGACGAAAAAAAAATCCAACTGCTGGTGTAGATAATAAGCAGCTTTTTTGTTTTCTGCTAAAGGTTTTTGCCTATATTCTGAGGAGAGAGATTAAGAATTTAGAGTGCAGACATCTCTCTCGAAAATTCACAGAATGGGCATATGGGCCGGTCCATTCCTCCCTCTATGATCTGTCAGGAGTAGACACCTATGAGAAGAACTCTGTCCTTGAAATCATTGCCTACAGCAGTGAGACGCCGGTAAGTAAAATACTCCATTTCCTCTAGTTCTTCAAAATGATCCATGAATTGGCTTGAACAGACACTATACCAACAGAACCAATCTTAACCAGATAGATCAGAAAAGATGTAAATGCAGAATGCTCAGGACCTGGGGTATTCCAGATAAATGGTCCTTATGTAATTTGGATTCGCATACTTTAAGGGGCAAATTCATCAAGGGTCGAATATCGAGGGTTAATTAACCCTCGATATTCGACTGGGGAATGAAAATCCTTCGACTTCGAATATTGAAGTCGAAGGATTTTGCACAAAAACTTCGATCGAAGGAATAATCGTTCGATCGAATGATTAAATCCTTCGAATTGAACGTTTCGAAGGATTTTAATCCAACGATCGAAGGATTATCCTTCGACCAAAAAAAGTTAGCCAAGCCTATGGGGACCTTCCCCATAGGCTAACATTGGGTTCGGTAGCTTGTAGGTGGCGAACTAGGGGGTCGAAGTTTTTTCTTAAAGAGACAGTACTTTGACTATCGAATGGTCGAATAGTCGAACGATTTTTAGTTCGAATCCTTTGATTCGAAGTCGTAGTCGAAGGTCGAAGTAGCCCATTCGATCAAAGTAGTCCAAAAAACACTTCGAAATTTGAAGTTTTTTTACTTCGAATCCTTCACTCGAGCTTGGTGAATGGGCCCCTAAGTCTACTAAAAAAATAATGTAACCATTAAATGAACCCAGTAGAACTGAATTATATCTTAGGGTCAAGTACCAGGTACTGTTTTCATTTCACATTTTGTAATTATTTGATTAAAATGGAGTTTATAGGGGATGACCTTTGTGTAATGCTGAGCTTTCTGGATAACCGGTTTCTGGATAACTGATCCCATACCTGTACAGTTAAATCATATAATATTCAGTACACAGAAAACAAATACATTTGTAAATGTAAATTTGTAAATGAAATTCGAGGTAATCTAATATAAAAAGTTGCTAAATTACTACAAATCCCAAGTTTAAGAAAATGTTCCTTTGTCTAAAAGGAATAGGAAACAGAATAAATGACAGTAGACAGGGCTGCATATTCCAGCAGTGCTATATAAATACACAATTACATATAATTACTTTGGCAATTTTCAAACAAACCTGTAGTAATGTCTACATATACTGAAGAGTTGCAATACACCAGGCACAATGTAAATAGACAGTAGCGTAACTAGAGTGTGCCAGGCCCACTGCAAAAAAAATCTTCAGAGGGGCCCGGCGGACTCTGATCCCCATCATCCCGCCTCCACCCACGTCCCGCCTTGACTCCACCCACTTACAACCACGACTCCACCCACTCCCGCCAACTTGTGTATCCCTTCCTCACCGCAGGTAAGAGGCGGAGGTTCTTTTTTTTTAATTAGCTATAGAGGAAGCAGACCTCCTCTATAGTTACGCCACTGTAAATAGTAGGGATACGAACCGAATCTGAATCCTAATTTGCATATGCAAATTAGGGGTGGGAAGGGGAAAACATTTTTTATTTCCTTGTTTTGTGACAAAAAAGTCGTGCAATTTCCCTCCCACCCCTAATTTGCATATGCAAATTAGGATGCGGTTCGCCCCGGCAGAAGAATCCGTCTTCCCGACCGAATCTGAATCCTATTGAAAAGGGCCGAATCCTGGATTCGGTGCATCCCTAGTAAATAGCCACCAGGCAGCTGTAGGGTCAAAGCACATAATATATAGTGTCTGTAAGTCAAGCAGATTACATACACTGCATGGTGACCCCAGGGGACACTCTAAATATTACCTTCTTGAAGCAGACTTGCCATTTCCTGCATAACTAAGTCACAGAAGTGCAAAAGTAACACAAAAAAAACCATTCTTATTTTACAGAATCGCCATGACATGCTATTGGTGGAGCCTCTTAACAAACTGTTACAAGATAAATGGGACCACTTTGTTAAGCGCATATTCTACTTTAACTTCTTCGCGTACATCATATATGTTATCATCTTTACTATAGCTGCCTACTACAGACCTGTCGATGGAAGTGTAAGTTCCCTGTATAGAGTTGTCACTTGTTGTGGTTCATGTAGTATCCAGTTTATTGGCTAAACACACTCAACTGGCTTGGCTTTGCTCAACTGGAAGAGACAGAGTCCACCATGATTGCGACTTGGCAGTGCCATATACTGAACTCCAGTCATGCACCTGTTGCTTTCGGCAAGTTAAAATTTGTGTGTAATATCTGATCATTGCAAATATGCCGAAATCTCACACTGAAAAGGGTAACAACATTTTTTATATGTGTGTTAATAGTATTCAGGTGGACAGACCCAGTCAGCCAGCAAGACTAGGGTAATTACACTCCACGTCTGTAATGGAGCTGTGTACCAATGCACAATAGCATCAGTGCTACAGAGGATGTTCACTATATGTCGTGGTTCTGTTTCTGGCAGTATTTTACCACTACTAGAGTACAAGTGATTGATTGACCTTCATGTCAACTAAAATGGTCCAATATCTAATCAGGTCTCATGCCAAAAGAAACCATAATTCTGACTGTAATCTGATTGGAATTAGGCCCTTTGCTCAATACATAAGTGATGGCCTGTTGCTTTAATTAAGAAATATATGTTTTTATTGTTATGTCTTGCACTACACAATTAATCAAAACCAGTTTCACTTTTTAACTTACTGATGCACTTCCTGGTTTTGCTCGAAATCTGAAGTTTTTTACTTTGAAAATTCACCTCGACCCTTGATAAATCTGCCCCTTAGTGTATAACTTGCATTTATATTATTTTGCCAAAGTGCATAACCTGCATTTATCAACATTGAACCTCATTTTCCAGTTTCCCAACTTAGACAAATCACTGTGCAAAGTGTCAGCCTCCTGCATGGAACCTATAGTTCTGCACAATTTAGTCTCATCTGCAAAAATAGAAACAGTACTTTCAATGGCCACCTCCAGGTCATTAATAAACAAGTTGAAAAGCAAGGGACCTAGTACAGAGCCCTGCGGTACTCCACTAACAACACTGGTCCAATTAGAAAACGTTCCATTTACCACCACTCTTTGTAGTCTATCTTTTAGCCAGTTCTCTATCCAGGTACAAACAGGACCGCCATCAGAAATCGCAGGGCCCCATACGACTAAATTTCCTGGGCCCCCTGGGCTGCACCCACGGCAAGCCCTACCTACAGGTACGCTCTCCCCACCCCCACAGGTCCGCCCCACCACACAGTAAAAAAACAAAAAAATATTGGTGGCTAGGGTTCCCACATGTTAATAAAAAATAAAAAGATATTGGTGGTCAGGGCCCCCCATAAAAAAATATTTGTGGCCAGGGCCCCCCCATTAAAAAATATTGGTGGCCAGCCCCCCCCCCACATTATGAGAAAATTGGTGGCCAGGGCCCCTTAAACATCCATGCCTTCCCGAAGTCAGCAGCTCTCAGAAAGATGGGGGGGCCCAGCTAATCAAGTAAGTGTGGCGTGGCAGGGCCCCCCTTACCCTCGGGGCCCCTACAACTCTCCCCCCTGTCCCCCCCTGATGGCTGCCCTGGGTACAAATACTATGTTCCAGGCCAACATTCCTTAATTTAACCAGTAACCACCTGTGTGGCACTGTATCAAATGCTTTAGCAAAGTCTAAGTAGATCACATCCACTGCCATTGCATCGATGTTCCTGCTCATCTTCTAATAATTGGCAAGATCGGTTACGCATAAAACCATGATTTGCAATGAAGCCAAGTATCTTATCCCTTAATACCTCTTCCAAAAGCTTTCCTACCACTGCCATCAAACTTACCGGACTATAGTTTTGAGGCTGAAAATAGTTTTCCATTTTTAATAGCAGTACCACATTAGGAATGGGTAGTGATGGGCGAATCTGACCCATTTCAATTCACAAAAATGCACTGAAGTCTATGGGCGACATTTTTGTTTTGACATGCAACAAATTCTTGATGCTTGTCAATTTTTTCACCCATTAGAGTCTATTTTAGACACAAAATAAAAAAATTTGCTCATCACTAGCAATGGTTATTGTGCTGGAAAGCTGGTTACACATGGGACAAAGAAATAATGACAGTAGTTGCTCTTACTCAACCACATTAAAAATAATTGCAGCTGTACATGTGTTTTTTTATTTCTCTTTTCTGTATTCTGCAGCCTCCATTCCCAGTACAATATGGCAGCTATCTCCGCACCTCTGGCGAGTTAATCACAGTCATTGGAGGAATCTATTTCTTTTTCAGAGCTGTAAGTCTAATCAAATGGGTTACTCTAGGGATAGGCAGACAACTGCTTAAAGGGAACCTGTCGGCCTAAGAAATAATTCCAAATCCTTTTCTATCATATTTGTTGAGCAAAATAAACTTTACTTACACTATGAATATTCTTTAAATGTTGTTTCTTTCGGTCTTGAAATGACAAAAACACAGCAAAGCAGGCAGGAGCCATTTTGCGGACACTTATTAAGGTTAGTTGTGAATCACCACAAAATCATGTGTATGCACCAGAATGGGGGGCCTAATGCCTAGGAGCAGTGACCTATACAATGATAGAGTTTGAGGAGGGAGGGGGAATGTGAGAAGGGAAGTGACATCTAGGAAGTTCTGAATGGAAAGTGAAAGTAATTGCCTGTTTCAGGCATAGAGGCGGGGCAGGTAATATATGATTGACAGCTCAGATATTTAAACACAGTTATAATATTTAAGGTGGGACTGTGACGTAGAGGGGGCGTGTTCATGATGTGATGGGGCAGAACTGTGCCATGTGGGGGCAGGACTGTGACATCAGGGGCAGGGCTGTGACGTGGCGATCAATCTCAGGAAATTCTGCCCAGTTTTCCTAATTTGGAAAACCGGGCAGCCAGTTTTGGCCCGAACAGCCTTTCAAAAAAACGGCTGTCCGGGTCAAAACCAGACCCCATGCAAGTGCCTATTCTGCCTTCCCCTTGTTCCGGCCCTGAAATGTATAGTGGAAACTCACTTGGGGGGAATGTAATAAAATGTGCAAAGTTAATACAAATTTGCAAAAATAACATTAAAAATAGTCACATTTACACAATGTAATAATCTTCGTTAGTCTGTTATTGCTTAAAGGTTGAGTAATTTTTGGAGCAAAGTTTCTGGGTTCGCAAAAGGTTGTGTCTATTTTTACCGTTAACAAATTTGATTACATTACACCACCATTTTATTTCTTTCAGTAGACAAAATATTATTTTAGTGTTTATAACCCCTTTAACAAACAGAAAATGTTCTTTCTTCCTCTAGATCCAGTACTTTACACAGAGACGACCGTCCTTGAAGGCTTTGCTTGCTGACAGCTACTGTGAATTTCTGTTGTAAGTCCTAGATGTATAATGTTAGTCTGAACCTCACTGACTCTAGGGAGGTGATTTATCAAGGTTCCAATTTGTACTTTTGCCATGATTCAATTTTTTTGCACAAAAACACACAAATTCTCTGTTTAGTAAGCAAAAAAAAACTCAAAAACTAAAATGTAAAAAAATTGCCATCTAAAACCTGGGAAGGTCGTGTAGAAGTCAATGGGTGTTATCTTAGGCAAAATTCAAACCATTTATTAAATGTTAGAGTTTTGAGTTTGTAAACTCAAAAATTGTAGCTTTTAAGCACAAAGAATCAATGTATTCAAGTTTTTTTCACAGTTGTATTTAATCCACATTCAGTTTTTTTCAGAAATAAGAGAACATTCAAGTTTTTTTAAATTGTTAGTTTAAAGTAAAAAAAAACATCATAAACTTCACAAATTAGATTTTTTATTAATAAGCAAATAGGTAAGAGAAATCCAGTTCCCACTATCCTGTTAACATATGAAGGGCCTCAAGGGGTGCCATGATGGAAACTGCAGTTTATCTATTAGGGTGAGCTGTTGGGTTGGGTTGATTTAAACCATTGTGCGTTTCATATTAAGCCAAGTTTTTTTAAGTAGCTCAAAAACCTGGTGATGAAAGACCCAAAACAGCGAGCCATAGACTAATATTAGGTAGGGATGTTTTTTCAGCAATTGTACCTTTTGTCATGTGATTGTCTATGATGTTCTAATTCAGGTACATTACAGATAGAATTGAGGGTGTATGTCATTTACCATGTTGGGTCGGGGCATTTCCAGTGTTAGTGGAAGATGCACCTGCAACACCATTTAATGTGTCTCATTATAAATTAACAAAAGAGTAAAAAGGGATACAATTCAAAATAAATTGCAGAAAATGAATGTTGCCAATTGATTGCTGAGGATTTTGCCCCGTTATGTAGGCATTTATGTTGCTTGGATATGTATAATATGATACACTAGAATAAGGCCAAAAATTGCAAAGTTCTCTGGTGACCTTACAGTATGAAACCAACTACTACCAATCACAGGCTTTTCTACATTTCCTTCCAGCTTTTCCCAGTCTGTCTTCCTCCTGTTATCCACCGTACTATACTTCTGTGGAAGGAATGAATATGTAGCTTTCTTGGTGATCTGTTTAGCAATGAGCTGGGCCAATGTGCTGTACTACACCAGGGGCTTCCAGCTGATGGGCATATATTCTGTTATGATTGAGAAGGTCTGTATATCTTTATATTATACTCTTGAATACATTGTCAGTATTGGCTGAATACTATGTTTATGTCACAAGCAAATATTGCCTCAGTATGGGGTCACCCTTTGTGGCAACAGTTTCGGTTCATGATGTCCTTTTTTTTTGGGTGATCAAAGAAGTCACATGCCAATGCCGTAAGCCGTACAAGCAGACATCTAATTAGGGATTCATCACATATCTGATAGGGCAGGTTTGAAAGTGCTGTCAGAGGAGAACCATATTGACCAGTTTATGTTCTTTTCACAGCACCCTATTATTATATGGACTGTGAAAGGGGACCTTTGTATGCATGGCCAGTTAAGGTCTTTGGTATGCTGCAAGTATGAAACAAATACAAATGAGAATATATAGCAGTGATCCCCAACCAGTAGCTTGTGAGTAACATGTTGCTCCCCAACCCCTTTGGATGTTGCTCCCAGTGGCCTCAAAGCAGCGGCTTATTTTTGAATTCCAGGCTTGGAGGCAAGTTTTGGTTGTATAAAAACCAGGTGTACTGCCAAACAGAGCCTCCTATAGGCTGCCAGTTCACATAGGGGCTACCAAATGGCCAATCACTTATTTGGCACCCCAAGTAACTTCTTTCATTCTAGTGTTGCCCCAACTCTTTTTACATTTTAATGTGGCTCACGGGTATTAAAGTTTGGGGACCCCTGATATATAGAGACCACTTCCCTGATAAATTATCCTCCAATAAAATACATCATGTCTGCATCTGAAATAAAAGCGCCCATCTTTTCAATGTCAATGCACCATTCTATAGTATCAGAGAACTACTCAGCAGTGCATTGTAGCAAAGGGTTCAAGACCACCTACCTATGCAACCAATGAGATTGTGGCATTCCATGTATTGGAGGAAAAATCCAAAAATTAAAAAAGCTACAAACAGTATCTGTCTGTGCTTTACAGTAAAAATATATTTTTCCGCACATAGTGCTTTATATAGGAAACTATTATAAATTTCTCGTGCGGCATTGGGTTCCTGAACTATTTTGCCAATATTTTATACCTTTTCATTTAAAGCACTGCACGTGCATGATAGTTACTGTTCATTCTCTTGCAGTTAATTCTGAGCGACATGGTCCGGTTCCTGTTTGTCTACCTTTTGTTTCTTTTTGGGTTTGCTGCAGGTAATGTTTCACCTTTAATTATACCATTTATGTGTGTGCACATTCACTGTCTGTCCAACTACCAGTACCTTAACAATAGCACAGTGAGCAATGGCAGAAGGAGAGTCAAAACAGATTATAGTAATACAAATTATTAGCATTATCTAATTAAACCATGCCCTGTAAACATGAAGAATCCCTGCCATAGAGAAAGACAATAAGGATTTGGTCTGGGAAATCTACAGATGGGGAGTATGGGCCTGTGGATCATTTACAATATAGAAACAGGATAAAAAATGTAAAAAAAACGAGCACAGACAGCCATGTTTTTTTCCTTTGCACCCTGTCTTTCACCCCAAATGAAATGCCACCTGTGTCTGTAGTCTGCATTTGGCAGCACTGGGGGGAGGAGCTTAGCCTGGTTGCGATGGTGCCCTATGGCAGGCGGTATGGATAGAGCTGAATTGCTCCCACTGATGCAGTGCTCTCCATCTTGAGAAAATGTTCTTTTATCTGGTATGAGGAGCAGAGTGCATTTAGACCTTGGTTAAAAGTGGTTTCTACACGAACACTAGGTGCTCCTGTGCCCCTTAAAGCTCTTCCACTTCTGTCTGGGGTCTTCATAAAAGACCACTAATATTTAGTGTTTGGCAGAACAACTCTGATGTCAGACAACTTCATGGCATCACATTTATCAACACCCCATGGACTGTAACCTATAACAACCAATCAGTAACTGCCTTTCTTCAGTCAGCTGCAGGTAAAACAATGAAAGCAATACATGGGTTACTGGCCATGAGCTATTTTGAACAATGGGTAACAAATGCGGTAATGTGCGGAGCTCACCCAGCGCGTTCCAATCCCTTGGCCGACTGCTGCTCTCACGATACGCCAGTCACCTCCAACCGGCTCCAACATGCAGACAAGAGCTCGCTGCGGAGCGCTGGTCGGAATAATCCAGGAGACGGTATAATATGAATCTCTCTAACACGTTTCGTGCCTACATCCTTGGCACTTCATCAGAGTGAACCAACACTCTAATGAAGTGCCGAGGATGTAGGCACGAAATGCATTAGAGAGATTCACATACCCTTCCGTTCATGTAATTTTAAACGTTGAAATAAAGCCGGATTGATATTATACCGTCTCCTGGATTATTCCGATCAGCGCTCCGCAGCGAGCTCTTGTCTCCATGAGCTATTTTGCCCAGTTTTAACCCTTTATTTGAGCAGCGCAGGCTATGAACACCCCCCTACGATGTCATACATGGCTTATGCAGCCTAAAGCAACTTCGCACTAAAACACATGATTTTCTTATTCCAATTTACTACTTTTGTCATTAACTGTACAGCTCTGGTGACCCTCATTGAAGATGGAGAGGGCAGAACAGACGTGAATAATACATGCGGGCGGCGCTGCTGCAAACCCGAACCTGCCTCCTACAACAACCTCTACTACACCTGCCAAGAACTCTTTAAGTTTGCCATTGGAATGGGAGATCTGGAATTTACAGACAACTACAAATACAAGCCCGTGTTCATCTTCCTGCTCATTACCTATGTTATTTTAACATACATTCTCCTGCTTAATATGTTAATAGCCCTGATGGGGGAAACAGTAAGCAAGGTTGCTCAGGAAAGTAAAAGTATCTGGAAACTGCAGGTAAGGAAATATGTCAGATTCCTGTGCCATGTTTTCGCCAAATCGTTTCTGAGATCTTTTTATTCAGCAGCTCGCCAATTTGCAGTTTCAGCAATCTGGTTGCTAGGGTCCAAAGTACCCTAGAAACCATGCATTATTTAAGCAAGAGACTGGAATATGAATAGGAGAGGCCTGAACAGAATGCTTAGTAATAAAAAGTAGAAATAACAATTAAAATTTTGCCTAAAGGAGCATTTCTTTGTTAGATGGGGTCAGTGACCCTCCCATTTGAAAAAGAGGCAAAAGAGCAAAATAACTCAAAACTATAAAATATAAATAATGGAAACCAGTTGCAAAGTTGCCAGGAATGGGACATTCTATAAGTAAAGTAAAGGTGAACCACCCCTTTACTATAGCACTGCCTCCATTCTGCAGCTTTTGCCCCCCTTAGTTCCACTTTCATCTTGGGTTTCAGCAATTACCCCCTTATAATATTTATAAGTATTTAAAGCAACAGTAAATAGATTCTACCAAATTTCTAATTTAAATATTGATAAATCTAACCCTTCGTATACTTAAGGTGGTCATAGACCTTGCAATTGAAAAAAATATATTTTCAGGAAAGATCGTTTCAATACACACACACGACCGATATCCAAGCCTTCTGCCGATATGGGTCGGCTTATCTCCCACCATACACGCACCGAATATCGTAAAAAAACTATTTTCGTGCAATAATATTGGTGCCTGTATTGCCACCTTTAGAGTATTATTCTATTATTATTATTATTTTATATTATTTTAACAACAAGTGGCAATCTACGACTGAAAATTGTTCTCAAACAGTTGAGTTGGTAAGTAATGCATTGGGTGATTAAAGTCTAAATTAGAATAAGGCTAGAAATGCTGTATTTTGTATACTAAACATAAACATGAACTTTATGCACCACAAGCCTAATCAAACAAATTATTTATGCTTTCAAAGTTGGCCACAGGGCGTCACCATCTTGTAACTTTGTTATACATCTTTGCAAGACTAAGACTGTGCACATGCTCAGTGTGGTCTGGGCTGCTTAGGGATCGTCATAAATTATCAAAACAGCACAAGTCAAATAATATCTGCCATTAAAGCCAATACAGCAAGACTGATTAATAATCAGAATATACAGACAGCACTGGGTCTGTGGATACAAATCTCTACACAATCACCGGCTGCTTTACAGGGAAACAAACAAAGCTGCTTGAATTCTGGTATGTCCCTCCCCCCTGCTGTTTGGAAGTATGATCGTTTCCCTGCAGAGCAGTTAGGGACCAAATGAAGTTTCCTATCTGCAGCTGTCAGAGCAGGTAAATGAAGGGAGAATTTCACTGCATACAGTCGAGTTTCTTATTAAAACCGTACACGTTTTTTAATTAAAGTACATTGGAGAAAGGTTTCTTTTTCATTAAAGAAAGTAAAAATGGGACTTTATTTTTTTTGCCTTTACATGCCCTTTAAAGGGCTCATTTATGACCCCAAGTGCAGTGAGCAGTTGTGTAATTTTGAGCCCAATCGCTAAGCACTGAGCAATCCCTGTAGCTACTGCCTGGTCCAGAGGTGGTGGTACCTCCATGGTTCCACTTCATCAATAGGCACAGCAGAGCTCGATTCAAGGGAAGACAGGAATGACCGAGTGATCACAACAACTGTATATGGAAGTTCAAGAAGCGCATTTTAACCCAAGCACCTTTAATAAAAGTGGTGTAGTGTGCAACTGACTGATTACATCAGAAACTCAATTTATGTTATGATTATATTTAAATTTGTTTATGTTCTACAGAGAGCAATTACCATACTGGACATTGAGAAAAGCTTTCTGAACTCCTTCAGAGACACATTCAGATCAGGAAAATCGGTCCTTGTAGGAATTACACCCGACGGCAAGGAGGATTACAGATGGTGCTTTAGGTAAACTAACTCCGTCCCTATCCTATCAGACAGTAATGCAAAGATAAGTGGCATAAAAGCTTTCTAGTTGGGAATCAAGCTATGGACAGTATTTGTGGTGCAACAATAAGCTGGTTTCATGATGAGTATTAGTGGGCTTGTTTGTTCCATTCAGTGTGTTTTTTGCACTTCTATGTAGGGATGCACCAAATCCACTATTTTGGATTCTGCCAAACCCCTGAATCCTTCAGGAAAGATTCGACTGAATACTGAACCGAATCTGAATCCTAATTTGCATATGCAAATGAGGGGTGGGAAGGGGAAACATTTTTTACTTCCTTGAAAAAAAGTCACTCAATTTCCCTTCCCGCCCCTAATTTGCATATGCAAATTAGGATTCAGATTTGTTTCTTAGAAATTGGTTCCGCGCAGGACTCTACCTTCAGTTGCCCTGAGTAAGAGAAACAATAGCTTATCTGAAAGTAGTTTCGTTGCGAAGTGCTGGCTCTTTCTGAAAGCACAAGACCAGGCAAAATGACCAAAGATGGCTGCCTACACACCAATATTACAACTAAAAAATAAATTCATTTTATTGGTTCAAGAGTAAAATTTTAAATGGTAGATTTAATTATGTTCATGTACATAGTGTAATTTAGTAATTAAAAAAACGATACTTTAAAAATCATAACAGAAACCCTTTAAATTAGTCTGGCAAGATCTGTTTCATATAAAACCATGTTGGGACATACACACAGTATTGTGATTTTCATTGTATTCAAGTATATGTTCCCTTATTTCCCTTCCAAAAACCTTCCTACAACTCACATCCGACAAACTGGCCTATAGTTTTGACAACGGGATCCCTTTTTGTACAGCGACACCACATTATCAAATCGCCAGTCTCTCGGCTCCATGCCAGACCTCAGTGAAATAAGCTGATATAAAAGAGACTCATAAAGTATGAAAACAGTGGAACGGTTGCTTAGTGAGAATGAGAATCTGAGAAATCATCCATTGCTCTAAAGATATGAGCTGATTTTGAGATCAGTGAAAGCCTACTAACCATAAACATATGTAACAAACTGTCAGTTTCCCCAATGCTTTCCCTATAGAGTTGATGAAGTGAATTGGAACAAATGGAACTCAAACTTAGGTATAATCAAGGAGGACCCTGGGAACTGTCATGGATTTAAAAGCACCCTCAGTGCGTCATTTCGACCTAGAGGTGAGAAATTTTATTTTAAAGTTTATTTAATGAGAAATTGTGTTTATACAAGATAAGGTTCATGTCTGATTCCTATGAAGTGTTGCTCTTTTTCTAACATGAATCTTGATATCAAGTCATTTCTACATATTTCAGGGAGAAGGTGGAGGTCGTTGGTCCCTCACATAAAAGAAATAAATTTGGGAAATGAAAACGAGACAGTTCCGGAGGAAGTTCCGTTACAGATACAACCTGCTTTGTCAGTTCAGACGGTGAAAGAAGAAGATCAGGAGGTGACATCCAAGGCTGAGTGAATCTGTCTCTTGTCTCCATAAACCTACAAGATCTAAACTGTGGCTCCAGAGATGTTTGAGAACTGATACTCCCAGAACCTTTAGAGCAGAGACACATGTGGAGATTTGTCTCTTCTCCGGGCAACTAATCTCCCCGTAATGCCTTGCCCACGTTTAGAATGTAAATCGCCAGCAGGATGGCACTCGGAGCAGTTCATTTTCCGAAGTCGCCCGAAGTGCAGAAGTTTCCTCGGGAAGGCAGTTCGGGGAGATTAGTCACCCGAAGAAGAGGAGATTTGTTGACTGAATCTCCCCGAATCTCCACGTGTGTCTCTGCCCTTAGCTGCCCACCTGGAGAGATAAATATTTGCTGCCCCACTACAATAATACTGACATTTTCTTACTGAACTTTTCTCAACACGCTGCACTGTTTCCTGATGTTTTGTGATGTGTCATCTCGGTCATTTCTCTCTTTTATTAAAAACAATCCCAAAAATTATTTTATAAGGATGTATTTGTCGATAGCAACAAACTGGAAACCAAATGTTATCTTTTGTGACCGACACTGTTACTATGAAACCCAGCTTTTTCCATGCTGTGGGCAGGGTATCCAATAGTCAGCATGTGCCAAGGATGGATTATATTAGAAAATATTGTCATTTAGATTAGTCAAGAATTTGGTTAGGTTGGGAGCCATAAAATGCCTTGGGAAGCTGCTTTCTACCTGCCTCCAACTGAGCGGCCCTTCTATAAGGACAGTATATTGCCCCTTGCCTCCATGAAGAACAAAGACATCCTAAAGATTCATTTGTCACTCCATAGTGGAAAGTGTAATTTACAACATAAATTGCCATGTGTTTTACCTACAAGATTTTCCCCCTAGAATTCCACTGTTAAAGGACAATTCAACCCAAAACTTGAAAAACCCCTACACCCTACCCTACATAGACCCTCCTCCCCCCCAGCCTAAGTGTTACCACAGGCAAATGCCCCTAA
Source organism: Xenopus laevis (assembly GCF_017654675.1). Classification (NCBI taxonomy): domain Eukaryota; kingdom Metazoa; phylum Chordata; class Amphibia; order Anura; family Pipidae; genus Xenopus; species Xenopus laevis. Next base: position 7,120,522 of record NC_054374.1, read on the forward strand.
TGTTTTACTTACCCCTTAGTGCAGATTCAGGCATTGAAGTTCTTCTTATCTTCAGTAATCTTCGGAATGAGACCGGCATGTCGGCACATGCGCAGTTGGAGCAATTTTCTGTTTCGCGACAACTGCGCATGCGCCGAAACTCACGAAAGTTGCTGAAGCGCCAGTCATTATGAAGACTACCGCAGAGGTTGAAGATGGCGCGTGTGAACTCTGATACCTGAATCTGCACCGAAAAACAGTAGGGTGACTATGAAGATTTTCATTCATCCAGGTCATGGTATATCTAGTATAGGTAAAGGAAGACATTTCACTACTCATCCGAGCAGCTTCTTCAGTACAACTGACTGGTGTGGGAAGTTCTCATCATATAAACTCTTCCACTAATCCAATCACAACGGCACATTGTAACTCTTCAAAGAGGTGACATCTGAAGAAACTCACAGAGGTGTAGTTACTGTGTAGTTACTGTGATAGGATTATCCAATGTGTCATGCAACTCCTAAACGTCTTCATTGATTACTCACAAGTCCAGTTGTTTTTTATATTTACCTATACTAGATAAAACAGTAGGGGCATTTGCAATATATGTGCTATATTCAATGGCGTAACTAGATGTTACTGGGCCCTGCAGCAAATTCAACTTAGGGCCCTAAAACCTTGGTAAGTTGACCTCTTCTGTGAAAACTACTCAATAATTAGGGCCTCATTGGGCCCCTACACTTCTGGGCCTCCCCTGCAACCACAGGATCTGCTTCCTCTGTGCTAATTTATACCTGCATTTTATGAACTACTTGGTGCAAATCTGTAGTTACATAGATACATAGTTAATTCAGGTTAAAAAAAGACAAAGTCCATGAAGTTCATCCCCTCCAAATGAAAACCCAGCCCCATACACACACCCCTCCCTACTGTCACATAAATTCTATATACCCATATCTATACTAACTATAGAGCTTAGTATCACAATAGCCTTTGTATTATGTCTGTCCAAGAAATCATCCAAGCCACTATAGATGCAACAGCTAGTGGAACCCTGGCACTATCAACACATCAAAGTTGGCATTAAAGGAGCACGTATCCATACAATTGCCTTTTTGAATGACATGAACATATGCTCAGTATTAGTGCTTTACACTTGCACTTGTGATGGTTAATGAGACTGACAGTATCTGGGAAGAACACAAAACTCTGGCTCATTTCACTACTAGGCATAAGCTCATTGCTACGGACTTTGTACAATATGAACATACCAACTCTTCTTTTTGTGTCAACAATTGCAACAGGAATGATTTCCAAAACTGAGCTCTGTTAAAACTGCCTTTGCAACATCATGGCAAGATAAAAAAGGTGTAACATTATTGGCGTAAAAATATAGAGGAAGGTGATTGAGTTACCGCTGTGGGGCACAGGAGCTATAGGGGCCCAGAAGGATATATCAATTCAAAATATATTCTGTTTAGTCCTCTATTAAAAGAGCAATCCTTAAAGTTTTAGTGAGGCTGACTAGAAAGAGCAAAGACACCGTAAAAAAGACATTAGAAGGCTTGTTGACACATAGCACTGCCTCAAAACCAAATATGAGAGAATAGACTTAACTTGGGTGATTATGGTTGGAGATATTGACATCAATTCTTATGTGTCCTTTTGGATAATTAAGTATAATCATAAGCATAATGACTGGTTTAATGTTACTCAAATAGTAATTCAGATTTGTATTGTACAACCCTTCTCCAAATGCTTTGCACAGTTGTCTATAGTACAGGGACTTCTGTCTATTGTAGTGTCCACCTACTTTCCTCTAATAATGCAGCCTCTGATCTACTTCAGCTTCTTAAAGGAAAACTATACCCCCAAAATGAACACTTAAGCAACAGATAGTTCATATCATATTAAGTGGCATATTAAAGAATCTTACCAAACTGGAATATATATTTAAGTAAATATTGCCCTTTTACATCTCTTGCCTTGAGCCACCATTTCGTGATGGTCTGTGTGCTGCCTCAGAGATCACCTGACCAGAAACACTACAACACTAACTGTTACAGGAAGAAGTGTTGAAGCAAAAGACACAACTCTGTCTGTTAATTGGCTCATGTGACCTAACATGTATGGTTTGTTTGGTTTGTTTGTGAGTACAGTGAATCCTACGATCCCAGGGGGCGGCCCTTATTTTTTAAAATGGCAATTTTCTATTTATGATTACCCAATGGCACATACTACTAGAAAAGTATATTATTATGAAAATGGTTTATTTACATGAAGCAGGGTTTTACATATGAGCTGTTTTATGCAATATCTTTTTATAGAGACCTACATTGTTTGGGGGGTATAGTTTTCCTTTAACCACAAAATATAGACTCGGACAGTGTCGGACTGGCCCACAGGGATATCGGGAAAAGTCCCGGGGGGCCCAGGTGTCAGGGGGCCCTTGTGCTGCTAAACATTTGGCCTATTTCATGGCCATTCCCTATTTCTATGAGAACAAAGAGGCTAAATAGATGGAATAATAGAGTATAGTATGTAAAGAATAGAGACTAGGAGAATAGAGGTTGAGTGAGGAGAAAAAGAATAATAGTACTGAAAATGGGCCCCTGGTCTAAGGTTTTTGGGTGGGCCCCTGGTGTCCCAGTCCGACACCGGACTCAGACATTGGTTTAAAACTGATAGGGCTGACCCCCGGGGGCCTGAACCAGTAGTAGGGCTGGGCATCTTTGTGGTTTGCTTGGGGAGATATTTGGGGAGAATGCCCATTTCCTCCGCTAGATACGCCGGATAGGTCAGCCTGAAGGACAGTTACTGTGAGATTTGGAAAGTATTCCTTTTTGCTCTCCAGTGTACTGAAGAAAGCAGAGAAAACAGTTGTGGGTAAAATAAACGTGGTGATTGCGTTAAAGGGGAAGTAAAGTCTTAAATAGAATAAGGCTAGAAATGCTGTATTTTGTATACTAAACATAAACATGAACTTACTGCACCACAAGCCTAATCAAACAAATGATTTATGCTTTCAATGTTGGCCACAGGGGGTCACCATCTTGTAACTTTGTTATACATCTTTGCAAGACTAAGACTGTGCACATGCTCAGTGTGGCCTGGGCTGCTTAGGGATCGTCATAACTTATCAAAACGGCACAAGTCAAATAATATCTGCCAGAAACCGATACAACAAGACTGATTAATAATCAGAGTATACAGACTGCACTGGGTCCTGTGTTGTCATGTAATCTAATGTGGATTTTATAGTTTTTGTTTTGTTTAATACAAACTTCCTCCAACTCTGCAGAACCAGTGGCTGCAGCAAAATAATCCTCCAAATAGAATCCCAGTTTATCTGTTTAAATCTGGCTCCATGATCTTTGTCCCTGCAGCTGGAGTTGGAAACAGTAAAGGGGATGTAAAGGCAAAAATAAAATCCAATACAAATCTCTACACAGTCGCCGACTGCTCTACAGGGAAACAAACAAAGCTGCTTGAGTTCTGCATGGCTGGGAAGTAAGGCGGGGGCTCCCCCTGCTGTTCATAAGTATGATTGTTTCCCTGCAGAGCAGTTAGGGACCGTCTGACAATTCCTATCCACAGCAGTAAATGAAGGGAGAATTTCACTGCATACAGTCGGGTTTCTTATAAAAACGGTACATTTTTTAATTAAAGTATTTTGGAGGTAGGTTTCTTTTTTGTTAAAGAAAGTAAAAATGGGATTTTATTTTTTTACCTTTACATGCCCTTTAAAAATTTGCACTTTTTACACTTCTGGTACAGAGAGAATTGACCCCTTATATATTGTTGCTACGTCTCCCAATCTGGAGCTATGTTCAGATTGGGAGACGTCCCCCCTCTTGTAAAATATAAGGATATTATAAGTCACCGAGGAGTTTCATGACCATATAAAAGTACGAGGCCGAGTGTTTTTATACAGGTCATGGAACTCCGAGGTAATTTCTAATATCCTCATATTATGCAACAGGGTGTACTTTATATATTATAATACACAAGTTTCAGTGAGTCATGTGACAGAAATGACATCAGAACTCACCGTTTATAACTGATGACATCAGTACTCACCGTTTATAAGGATATAATTTACAAGATATTTATAGCTTTTGTGTATTATATACATGTAAAGTTCACATTCACATTGCCTACAAATCATGCTTTTTACAATACCAGCAATTTAAAAAAAAGAGGCAACAGTCCAAGTGAGGGTGTTGTAGAAACATGTTGTGAGAATTCCTACTGCACGTTTCCTCCAGGGTGTAACTGGGATACATTCTTCCCATACATTTCATTGGAGTCATTCTCGTGGAGATGAGTAAATAGAATCCTCTAGTGCTGAGCACGTGAGCAGTGATTGTCCTTAGGAAATTACACACTATTAAAAACATTAAAAAACAAACATAAAAACACTTTCATTCACCTTTAACCTCATATTTATGGTCACAGCCGTATTACTGGGTTGATTCACACCACTCTTTGCCCACTTTTTGCATTGCATTCACAGTGGGTTCTGTTGGGAATTCGGAATGCTTTGATATTAGTGTTTGGCTCACAGAGATCAGGCAAATCACTATAAGGTCATGGTTGTGACATCACTTGTTACTTTAAATGCCCGTACAGTTATAGTGATTGTGTGATGTCACAAGAGACCATGCAGAGACATTGCAGGAACTCCTTGGGGCAAATTCACTAAAATCCGAAGTTGCGCTCAGGGGTAGCGTAAGGTTGTGAAGTTGCGCTAGCGTTGATTCGCTATGTAAAGCGAAGTTACGCTAGCGAAGTCTAATTTGCATACGGCGCGAAATTCAAATTTCAATGGAGGAACACGTATCTGCACTACAAATGCCTAGAAAACCTTCAAATTAGCAAATAAAAATTTTTATTTTGCCCTACACATGTGCCCACTGTCTAGGTAAGTTGCCATGAGTCAGGAAATGTAGGGGGGGAGGAAGGGGAGCCCCAAAAATTTTTCGATCTTTTTCAGCCTATCAGCCATCATGTAGAAAACACGCCAGCGTTTTTTGGGACTTAGAAAAAAAATTGACTTTTTTTTAAACAATCCCTATTTACTCTATTGCGCTTCGCCAGGTCTGAGGTGGCGAAGGAAGTCTAGCGTAAAAGGTAGCGTTCAGTACACTGCGCAAGTTAGTGAATTTGCGTAGTTTCGTCTCTAGCGAAAATTCGCCTGGCGTAAGGTTGCGAAGTAACACTAGCGAAACTACGCCAGCGTTCATTAGTGAATTTGCGCAGTAGCGAAAATGCCAAACGCTAGCGAATTAATGCTAGCGTTCGGCGCTTCGCGGCTTAGTGAATTTGCCCCCTTCATAGCCACTACACCCAGGAATTCACTAAATATATAGATTTCATTAGCGAGGAGCGAATATGTCGGCACCCTAAATCCAGAACAAGTGTTGGCTCCCGGTCTCAGCTCCGTTTCCACCTGTAGCAGCCGCCTTTCACTTTGGGAGGAGCCCTCCACTAATTGGATGCCGCCAGGTCTTAATAAGAGGTGAACCAAACAAGAGTTCTGGGCAAGCAAAGGGGTACGGTTGTTTACCAAGGATTTTGGACGGAAGGCCACACATCTCAGGAGGAACCAATGGAATAGTGTGGTCAGACAGGCCCGGGTCAGTACAGGATAGTCAGACAGGCTAGGGCAGGAATCGACAGTTCAGAATAATCAGGCAGGCAAGGGTCAATACCAGTATAAACAAGCAGGAATCACAATCATTCAAAGCCCCTTTAAATACCTTTGAATTTCGTGCCAATGCGTGATGACGTCATCACGCCGGCGCATAAAACCCGAAAGTGCGCGCCGCACGCGACATAGGAAAAACCGGCACCAGAGGAGAAACTGGCCAGTAGACCACCAGGGTAAGTGGACCTTACAGAATCTGTCCCATTTTGCTTTGCCGGAAAATTCGCTAAAGCCCGGAAAAAATTGTGAAATGGCAAAAAAAATCGGATGAAATTCGGCTCTTAAGGTTACAGGAGGCGGCTTTTTTGCCACCCCTTGTAACTGGCCGTTCACTGCTGCCTGAGGCAAGTTGCTCACCTTGTCTCATACAGGAACGGCCCTGCAAACAGGCAACGTTTTAGGCCCTCAAGACCCTTTATCAAGCCTGTTTCTTAAAGGGATACTGTCATGGGAAAAAAAATTTTTCAAAATGAATCAGTTAATAGTGCTGCTCCAGCAGAATTCTGCATTGAAATCCATTTCTCAAAAGAGCAAACAGATTTTTTTATATTCAATTTTGAAATCTGACACGGGGCTAGACATTTTGTCAATTTCCCAACTGCCCCTGGTCATGTGACTTGTGCCTGCACTTTAGGAGAGAAATGCTTTCTGGCAGGCTGCTGTTTTTCCTTTTCACTGTAACTGAATGTGTCTCAGTGGGACATGGGATTTTACTATTGAGTGTTGTTCTTAGATCTACCAGGCAGCTGTTATCTTGTGTTAGGGAGCTGTTATCTGGTTACCTTCCCATTGTTCTGTTGTTTGGCTGCTGGGGGGTAAAAGGGAGGGGGGTGATATCACTCCAACTTGCAGTACAGCAGTAAAGAGTGATTGAAGTTTATCAGAGCACAAGTCACATGACCTGGGGCAGCTGGGAAATTGACAATATGTCTAGCCCCATGTCAAATTTCAAAATTGAATATAAAAAAATCTGTTTGCTCTTTTGAGAAATGGATTTCAGTGCAGAATTCTGCTGGAGCAGCACTATTAACTGATTCGTTTTGAAAAAAAATGTTTTTCCCATGACAGTATCCCTTTAAATATTCTAGTGACATTTCAACACAGTATTGTGCAGTGGAAGAATGGACAGTATATCAGCAGGTACATTACACATTCTGCACAGGCATTTTTTAGCCCTCCCATATTCACCCACATTACACCCAATTTCACCCATGCCATCGGCAGCCCAATTACTACTATGTCTCACCCCTTCTCCAGCACAGCATTTCAGGTATGTCACCAAAAGAGAAACTGTCTACTTAAATAACATATGACTGAGACACCCACAGAAATTCTGACAGTAATAAGGAAGGAAATGCTAAATGGGCAACTCCTATATTTAACACACACACAAGTTTCCAAACACCCGAAACCTGCCCGGCCAGTACTGCTTCTTCCTTAGTAACATAGTAACTGAGTAACATAGTAAGTTAGGCTGAAAAACTTCGACCCCCTACTTTGCCACCTAAAACCTACCGAGCACCAATGTTAGCCTATGGGGAAGGTCCCCATAGGCTTTCTAGCCAATTTCTGATCGAAGGAAAATCGTTCGTTCGATCGATGGATTAAAATCCTTCGAATCGTTCAATACGAAGGATTTAAGCGTTCGATCGAACGATTTTTCCTTTGATCGTTCGAACGAATTGCGATAAATCCTTCGACTTCGATATTCGAAGGATTTAACTTCGATAGTCGAATATCGAGGGTTAATTAACCCTTGATATTCGACGCATAGTAAATGTGCCCCTTAAAGTTAACTTAAAGGTGAACCATAGTGATGGGTGAATAAATTCGCCTGGCACGAATTTGCGGCGAATTTCCATGTTTCACCAACAGCAAATACATTTGCGAATCTCCCGTGAAAATTTGCCGGTGAAAATTCGCCAGCGTCAATTCCTGATTTTCACGATTTTTTATTGAAAACTTTGGACTTGCTAGATTTTTTAGTGAAAACGTTCGAATTGTTTGATTTTTTTATTGAAAACGTTCAAATTGATCGACTTTTTTAGTGAAACCGTTCGAATTGCTCAATTTTTTTGTGAAGCGTTCGAATTGCTCGATTTTATCGTGAAAACGTTCGAATTGCTCAATTTTTTGGTGAAAATGTTCATATTGCACAATTTTTAGAATTTCAAAAATTTTTCGTGAAAACGTTCGAATTTCACGTTTTTTTTCGTGAACTTTCCGATTTCAAGATTTTTCATGAATTTTCCGCCGTTTTGTGAATTTTGCGGGAAAGTCGCACATTTTTCGGTGAAACGGGAGAAACTTGCCCATCACTAGTGGACCACTGTAGACTTTAGACTTTTAGACACTGTAGACTGTGCTAAAAAGTAGCAATAACATTATAATAATATATTTGTAGCTTTGCAGAGCATTTGTTTTTAGATTGGGTCAGTGACCCCCATCTTAAAGCAGGAAAGAGTCTGAAGGCAAATAATTAATAAAACTATAAAAAAATAAAGGCCAATTGAAAAGTTGCTTAAAAGTGGCCATTCTATAATATCCTAAAAGTGAACTGTATAGAAATGCTGCCACATATTAAACTTTGATCATTTGATCCTTTTCAAGTTTCAGGTTAAAACAATCTCGGCCTCTTTGCTGTTCCTCATCCCCAGGTCCATCATCCAGATGATTGAGATGGTGACGCATTGCTCTGGAACTCTCACTGCAACAATGACTGGTGAGGGAGGAACATCATTGTGTTAATTAGGGATTACTGCATATTCATTCATAGAGAATTATTCTCCTACGATCATTTTATTTTTACTCTGAAGAAGGACACAACCCTCCGAACACTGGGGAAACAGTAAGTATAAGTTGTGTTCATTGATTTCAGATTCCCTTGTTGCTTTTCTTTATTCCTTTCAGGGTAGAGAAACACACTCAGATTGGGGGAGATTAGTCGACCAGTGATAAATCTCCTCTTCTTCAGGGCAACTAATCTCCCTGAATTGCCTCCCGCTGGCTAGAATCTAAATCGACGGCGTGATGGCACTTGGATCGCTTCGTTTTACGATATCGCCGGAAGTTTCTTCGCAACTTACATTCTAGCCGACAGGAGGCAGTTCAGGGAGATTAGTCGCCCCAAAGAAGAGGAGACTTTTCGCTGGGCAACTAATCTCCCCTAATCTGAGCCTGTGTCTCTGCCCTTATTGAGGTGTAGATAAACTGTGTTTGTACCCTACTTAATAGCCTAAATGAGGCTCCAGTTTAATTAAAAGCCAAGCTTAGGGAAAAAAAACAATATTTTGTAGGGCATTTAATTTTATAAAATAGTGTAATGTGTATAAACAGATAAACCATACATTGTGGGGCAGATTTACTAAACTCGAGTGAATAGTTTGAATAAAAAAGTAATTTTTTGGTACTTCAACCATCGAATTGGTCAAATTCAATCGAATTAGATTGAATCGAATGATTCCAAAGATTCGAAGTAAAAATCGTTTGACCATTCGATAATCGAAGCACTGTCTCTTTAAAAAAAACTTCGACTTCATACTTCACCAGATTAAAGCTACCAAAGTCCAATGTTAGCGTATGGGGACCTTCCCCAGCACTTTTTGGTCGAATAAAAATCCTTCGAGCAATCATTTAAAATCGGTTGAATCGTTCCATTCGAACGATTTTTATTCAATCAAAGCTTTTGCGCTAAAATCCTTCGAATTCAATATTCGAAGAATTTTACTTTGAGGGTTGAATTCAAAGGTTTTTCAACCATCGAAATTCGACCCTTAGTAAATCTGCCCCTGTATATCAGTAGTGATGGGGGCAAATCTGTGCACTTCGCCGAAAAATTTTAAAATTGATGGCGAAATTTGCGAAACTCAATTGAAGTTGATTTTGATGTGAGCGACAATTTTTATACGCACGACTATTTGGTCCAAATGCATTAAGTCGATGGGCGTCCGAGTAATTTTGAAGTGCGATAATTTTGACGCAAGCAATAATTCTGGTGCGCCATTTTTTTTAAAGCAGTGGATTTTTCGTGAGCGGATTTGTGTAATTCGCACATCTCTATATATAAGATGTTGTTATTCTTTTCTTTTTCAATTGTTTCGACATTCAGATATATCACAAAATATCAATATTATTGACAAGAGAATCAAACCAATGCTCGATAGCGTAAATAATACAAAAAAAAACATATTTAGTTAATTAGTTGGTTTATTAGTTAATAACTTATCTCTCTGCTTTGAATGAAAACAACATGCCAGAGTATTATATATGTGGAAAGTTTAATAGATAGCAATAAAATCTTTAAAGGGATCCTGTCATCGGAAAACATGTTTTTTTCAAAACACATCAGTTAATAGTGCTGCTCCAGCAGAATTCTGCACTGAAATCCATTTCTCAAAAGAGCAAACAGATTTTTTTATATTCAATTTTGAAATCTGACATGGGGCTAGACATTTTGTCAATTTCCCAGCTGCCCCTGGTCATGTGACTTGTGCCTGCACTTTAGGAGAGAAATGCTTTCTGGCAGGCTGCTGGTTTTCCTTCTCAATGTAACTGAATGTGTCTCAGTGGGACATGGGATTTTACTATTGAGTGTTGTTCTTAGATCTACCAGGCAGCTGTTATCTTGTGTTAGGGAGCTGCTATCTGGTTACCTTCCCATTGTTCTTTTGTTTGGCTGCTGGGGGGAAAAGGGAGGGGGTGATATCACTCCAACTTGCAGTACAGCAGTAAAGAGTGATTGAAGTTTATCAGGACACAAATCATATGACTTGGGGAATATAAAAAAATCAGTTTGCTCTTTTGAGAAATGGATTTCAGTGCAGAATTCTGCTGGAGCAGCATTTTTAACTGATGTGTTTTGATTTTTTTTTTTTTCCATGACAGTATCCCTTTAACAGTGGGCCCCCAACAGCCTGTCTAAAGCCCATTGTTAGTTGGTTTCTCTGATCACTCACAAATCTTCTCCAAACACTTTTTATCCTTTTCTCCGAACCCCCAGCCCACCTCCTTGTCCTTGTTACTGGGCGATCTTCACACTGGTCTCGTTGCATTCAGCTTCAAAAAATGACTTTATGCCTTCGAGGTTCCTAGATCTTAGATCTACCAGGCAGCTGTTATCTTGTGTTAGGGAGCTGTTATCTGGTTACCTTCCCATTGTTCTGTTGTTTGGCTGCTGGGGGGAAAGGGAGGAGGTGATATCACTTCAACTTGCAGTACAGCAGTAAAGAGTGATTGAAGTTTATCAGAGCACAAGTCACATGACTGGGGGCAGCTGGGAAATTGACAATATGTCTAGCCCCATGTCAGATTTCAAAATTGAATATAAAAAAATCTATTTGTGCTTTTGAGAAATGGATTTCAGTGGAGAATTCTGCTGGAGCAGCACTATTAACTGATTCATTTTGAATTTTTTTTTCCCCCATGACAGTATCCTTTTAAAAAGCAGAGTTAAAAAAAAAAATAAAATAAAATTGTACATTAAAAATTGTACCTAAATGTTTGAACTTCTTTTCTATCAGCAATTTGTAGATTATCTCGGTATATAAACCAACTATCTAAAAAGCATTTTCTAATTTTTAGATCTCCATATCTAAATCCAATCGCTTCCTGGAGGCAAAGAGATCTCAGATAATCTCTTAGTAAAAATATGGATTCACGAGCTGCTGCTTAAGAGTTTTTTTTAATGTGATTCTCTTTAAAGTCAGGATTAATTTTACATTCTTTGTATAAATCCAACAAAGATAAATGTGGGGAAACCTTTATTTTAATTTGGAAAGTTTTCTGTAAATACAACTCAGCTTCCTTCCACTTAGCTTTTATTTTAGGGCAATTCCAGAAGTAATGGAGCACCTTTGTGTTGTGTTCTTTACGCCTAAATGTATTCATCTATAATACACAAAAGCCATGAATATCCTGTAAATTATATCCTTATAAATGGTGAGTTCTGATGTCATCAGTTATAAACAGTGAGTTCTGATGTCATTTCTGTCACATGACTCACTGAAACTTGTGTATTATAATAAATAAAGTACCCCCAGCTGTAAAATATGAGGATATTAGAAGTTACCTCGGAGTTCCATGACCTGTATAAAAACACTCGGCCTTCGGCCTCGTGTTTTTATATGGTCATGAAACGCCTCGGTAACTTATAATATCCTTATATTTTACAAGAGGGGGTACTTTATTCACTATATATTGTTGATCTCTCCAGTTTTCACAATTGAAACGTTTGTAATAATTCCTTATGGAGGAAGTTAGTAGTTGGGAGAAATGATGGTAAGAATAAATTTACCAGCCAGATTTAGCAAAGGATGACAATCATAATTAGTGAAGTGACTCATAAAAGGGATGTTTATTAATAACTGAAGCATATTTTTGCTGGATTTGTTCAAGGCCACATAAAAGCTTCATATATGTAATTCTTTCAAGTTTTGACCTAGATTTTAGCAACTCCCAAGAGTGAGGATCTCCTGAGTCAGGATCAACAATATGACGGATTTGAGAAATGCCTTTCTTATTCCAAGAAGGAATTAAGAGATTTCTTTCATTTTTATAAAAGTAAAGATGTTGTGATTAACACCCATGAAAGAGAAAAAAAAAAAACAAAGAAGCGCCACATCATGAAATCTGACATGGGGCTAGACATATTGTCAATTTCCCAGCTGCCCCCAGTCATGTGACTTGTGCTCTGATAAACTTCAATCACTCTTTACTGCTGTACTGCAAGTTGGAGTGATATCACCCCCCTCCCTTTTCCCCCCCAGCAGCCAAACAACAGAACAATGGGAAGGTAACCAGATAGCAGCTCCCTAACACAAGATAACAGCTGCCTGGTAGATCTAAGAACAACACTCAATAGTAAAAACCCATGTCCCACTGAGACACATTCAGTTACATTGAGAAGGAAAAACAGCAGCCTGCCAGAAAGCATTTCTCTCCTAAAGTGCAGGCACAAGTCACATGACTGGGGGCAGCTGGGAAACTGACAAAATGTTTAGCCCCATGTCAGATTTCAAAATTGAATATAAAAAAATCTGTTTGCTCTTTTGAGAAATGGATTTCAGTGCAGAATTCTGCTGGAGCAGCACTATTAACTGATTCATTTTGAAAAAATATGTTGTAGAATGGCTAATCCTAAGCATTTTTCAATTGGCCTTCATATTTTCTGCCACTTCTAACTCTCAAGGGGGAGGGTGGGTGATCGACCCCTCCCATCTAAAAAATAAATGCTCTGTAGGGCTACAAATTATTTGTTATCGCTACTTTGTGTTTCTATTCAGGCCTCTCCTATACAAATCCCAGTTTATTACTCAAATCAGTGCAGGGTTGCCAGGGCCTTACCAGATTGTTGAAATAGTCAATAAATAACTAAATAACTAACAAAAAAAACAACAAATAGCGAAAAACACCTGGTAATTGTCTCACTGTCTATAATACTAAAACAATTTAAAGGTGAACAACCCCTTTAATTAATGTGGAAGTGATCCCTGGTTACCAGGTTCTATGTTGACCTTAGGAGACCAGTTTAACCATATTTGGGCCACCATAGGACACATTACTTTACAGACTATCATTAGAATATTGTCATTGTGCTGGATGATGATCCTTTTGATTGGAGCCTAAATCACATTTGCATAAAAATACATTTTCCATATCAAGGTTTTAAGCTGAACAGTGAGATATTTTGTGTTTTATGAAGTCTCATTCTGATGGGGCTTCAGTATTTCAGACTGACATAAGCTTCAACTTTGATCATCGGGACTTTCCCACTTGTTAAAGTCTTGTTGGATAACGAGTGGTAACGAGGGATAAGTAAAGGCAATGAATAAGAAGGAAGACTGAAGATATGTAGATAAGATAATTCATTTATTTTTAGAACTCACAGGTGTTCGTAGGGAGACAGGATTGCACAGGTTGGCACATGAACAGGACTAGTTCTTAATTACTTGGCACGTCATTATTACTAATCATCAAGTCAAATGGAACCGCCCATTGTAAACAGAGGGAAGCAGTAGATTTACATACAATGCCGGCACTGCTGGTTTAGTCTGTAGATTTGAAAGAACTCATGATCATGTATTGTCATTTATTAATATCTCATAATAAAATACTCTTCCATGAAGAAGATTGTTCTTCTGTCAATGTTCTACAAATTCCTGGAAAGAATATACACACAATGTGGCTGCTTAGGAATAATTTGTGAGCTGATCCGAACAAAATTATTTACCAAAGGATAGACTCTATGGGGCAAATTCACTAACCTCCGAAAATTCGCCAGCGACGGCTTCGCTCACATCGCAACACTTCGCTAGTCAAAAATTCGCCAGGACAACGCTAATTCACTAAAATGCAAAGTTGCGTCCAGGTCGCCGAACGATGGCGAATTTTCACTAGAGTTAATTCGGCAAGCAAAACGAAGTTGTGTTAGCGTTGGCTAATTTGCATAAGGCAGGAAGTTAAATTTAAATAGACGTATATGTTGCAGCAAATACATTACACTACACAAGTCCAAGGAACCTTAATAAATAAAATAAAGTTGTTATATTGCCCTACATATGAGCTCAGTGTATAATTTATGTTCTATATGTTAGGAAATGTGGGGGGGAAGCAGCGTACCCTAAAAATATTTACACTCTTTTGCAGCCTATCACCCTGACAAACTGAAAAGTCGCCAGCGTTTTTTGGGACTTAGAAAAATTTTCAACTTTTTTTTTGAGGAAGCCCTATCTACTCTATTGCACTTCGCCTGGTCTGAGGTGGTGAAGGCAAGTCTGGCGCAAGAGGTAACGTTCATTAAAATGTACATCTTAGTGAATTTACGTAGTTACGTCCAGTCGCCAGAGTGAAAATTTGCCACGCGTTAGAGTGCGAAGTACCACTAGAGTCTATCTCCTTCACTAGCGAATTAACACCAGCACCCGTTAGTAAATTGGTGAAGTACCGAAATGACGTAACGCTGCCAAATTTTCGCCAGCTTTAGTCACTTCGCCCTTTAGTGAATTTGCCCCTATGGTTGCTCTACACATCTGCTTTCTATAATAAAGGAACTGCACCTGAAAAATACTAACACCAGTGTTCCTTCTCACAATATACAGTACACATAGAATAGAAATGTCACAATATAAGGCTGATTAGTAATTAATACACATAATTACTACATGGCAGCACAGAAACCAGTGCAATTAGCATCAGAATTGAATAATCAGCAAACCTGTAGCATCAGTTTATATTACAGCCAGGGAAGCTCATTTTCTGCTGGATAATTAGTGACGAGCCCTAAGCTTAGCTTCTCAACAGCCAATCAGAGCCCACTGAGCATGTGAGTGTCACAGACACTTTCCAAGATGGTGACCCCCTGTGACAAGTTTGAAGTCCTGGATCATTGCTGCTATTGACAAGCTCAAACTTTAGCCTCGTGCAATAAGTGCAGTATATAAAATATGGCATTTTTAGCCATATTTATTTTTAGGGTTTAGTTCTCCATTAATAGGACTGCTTAGAATTTAGACTTTTTAAGAAAACAACTGTGAAATTGACTATTGTTGGTTTTCTTATGAAAAGGCAGAAGATGATAAATAAACACCCGGGTGACATATCACCCCATATTTCAAGGGAACAGATGGCACCAGGGACTTCTCCCAGATCTACAAGACATACAGAAGATGGCCTCAGGAGAAAGTAAGTCTGACGTGTCCTTGCGTTTAACTAAGCAAAGATCAAATGAGAAGCTTTAAAGTTAAGTTGAGTTTCTCAAATTGCCTTGGCAGCAAACTGGTCATTAGTGGAGGCAAAAAGCCAATGCTGGAAACTTAAAGAGCCAAAGAGCCATCATTCTGGTTTTTCAAAGCTGAAATAACGTTGAAGCCCACTTTGGTACATTGGGCAGTTGGCTGGGTTTGTAACCTGCTTTGGAATTGTTTGTTTAACTCAGAGCTGATGTGAATTTCTTATATAGTATTGGGGGGAGCATCTGCAGAGAGGTAAGGAACCCGTGTATAATGTGCAGAAATAGCAAATCTCTATGCAGTATCCGACATGGAAATACCCCCCAAATCCTAGTGACTGCATTGGGGTCCCATGTAGCAGGTACTGAAGTGTTAAAGCCAGTATTGGTGGGATGTCCCAAACGCAAACACTGTGGGATGTTCTATCCAGAGACAGAGTCATATACAGACTACAATTAGTATAGATATTGGCATGTGCAGTATATGTGGGGTCGGTGTGTATATATGTATTTTTACTTCCATAATATTGTATGAAAATGTACAGTATACATTGTGATGCTAAGATTTATTATTTCTATAAATAACTTCTATTTCTGGTGGCTCTGGTGACTTGAAATTTCTTTCTTACAGTGACACCACAGATTTTAGTCCCCTTTTGCTTTCGACTCCGATGGATACAAATGACTACAGGTGAGCAGTACGTCACACTTCAGTGAAGCATTTGCATAGATTTCTCATCAGTAGTTGGAAAGTTACTTATGTTCAAGTCAAGTTTTTATAAATCATGGTTTCATCACTGTCAGGCAACATTTACGTTTGCTCCTAAATTATATGAATGTACAATTTGCTTTCAGACCCCAGACGAGCGTGGAGCTTAGACATTCTTTTTCCGTGGGGGGTTAAAACAACTAAAGTTTGGGGTCCCAAGGGTACCAAACACTTCTATTTGCAGAGAAATAATGGATTAATATCCTTATACTGCATTGCCCACACCTTTTTCCAGTTAGCTTTCAGTGAGGCAGAGTATAATAATTAAGCCTCAGTATGTTCCCTAAGCCTAAAGAAGAGTTGGGTTCTAGAGGTCCTACCTCCAACCCTACTGCTGGTGGGGTGAAGTAACTATAATTGTAATTTTTTCACTACCTATTCCAGCCAACAAATGATAAAATGTGTGAACTAATACTCCCCGTTGTATCTCCCTGGTGTAACTGGAAAAACCCTCCTACGATGGCTTTATGCAAGTCAACTCTGTGCCTTGGTTGGGATCATCTCATTGTAACATTGGCTCATCCAAAATCTTGAGATAATGTAACAATCGGGTCTTTGCTTTGTTTTTTCTTTTAAAGGCAACCTCGAAAAATGGTATTAACAAAGAATACAAGACTTCTGTTTAAAGCTGTCTCTGAAGGGGACACTGAAATGGTAACAGATCTACTTTCAGAAGCAAAGACCAATTATAAGCCAAACGCAAAGGTGTCGCTCAAAGGTAATCATTTTTCAGATTATGGATCTGTTAGTATGTTAGGAAATTCCATGACTGCCCTTCTGTTATCAAGACTCAGAGGTAGTTTATTAGGAATGAGAAATAATTTTTTCATTCAGGGTACAAACTGGTCAGACTGCTCCATTCTCAGGTCTCAAAGTAAAAACTCACCAATTTGGAGAAGAGGTCCAGGTGAACCTTCAGATGAGGGAGTGGATAACCTTATATAAAAAATGAGCAGGCACTTCCAAAGACCAATCTTCCAGGCAGACTTGTCAATTAAAAAGTATTTGTATTTCAGTGCACTAGGATACAGCCCAATGCGTTTCGTATCAATAGGATACTTAATCATAGGCTACATAATCCCATTTCCCACAGCATATTTAAAACAAGAGAGAACCAATTGGCTTTGTGGATACTAGGGTTACACTTGTGGTACAATAAGAAACACAATCATTGGTGACTTCACTCTAGTGGGACCCACCCCTAATGGGTTGGTTAGCGGCCATCTTGGTACTCTCTTTGAAGTCAATTAAAAAAAAAAGAAAAACTTTATACAAAATAACACAAAACAACAATTAGAAAACAATGTACAAAAAACAATGTACACAAAACAATGTACAAAAAAATCAGTAGCCGAAAAGCAACAATAAAAACTTTTATTATCAAAGGGAGTACCAAGATGGCCGCTAACCAAACCCGTGTAACCCTAGTATCCACAAAGCCAATTGGTTTTCTCTTGTTTTAAATATGGTGTGGGAAATGGGATTATGTAGCCTATGATTAAGTATCCTATTGATACAAAACGCGTGAGGCTGTAATCTAGTGCACTGAAATAAAAATACTGTTTAATTGACAAGTCTGCCTGGAAGATTGGTCTTTGGAAGTGCCTTCTCATTTTTTCCATAGGTTAAATAGTACCTTATAAATATAGTGTAGTGGGTGCCCCGCTAACATATGTAATGCCCAAAGTAAAACAGCCTTTATCCTCCATTTGCTTAAAAAAACAACTGGCAGGCCATTCATGGTCAACTGCCATATGCCCAGGTCCTCTGCCGTTACTAAACGTAGGCATCTACACAAGGTGCAAGATAGGGGGTAAGAGAAGGGATACTCACATGCCTTCCCCTCCTGGCATCATGGGGGGTGGGTTGCAGGTTTTTGTAATGGAATGCAAAGACTTGTTGCTATTCTGGGTTAGAAGAAGGCAATGTGCAAGATGCAAATAAATGGCAAATTTGAGCTTTCCTTGCACTTGACACACTGTCTACCCATAAATAAACGAACCCTAATGAGGCATTTCTCTAGTCATCTAGAGCAGTGATCCCCAACCAGTAGCTCACGAGTAACATGTCGCTCCCCAACCCCTTGGATTTTGCTCTCAGTGGCCTCAAAGCAGGGGATTATTTTTGAATTCCTGGCTTGGAGCCAAGTTTTGGTTTCATAAAACCCAGACATACTGCCAAATAAAGTCTCCTGTAGACATAGGGGCTACCAAATAGCCAATCACAACCCTTATTTGACACCCCAAGGACTTTTTCACTCTTGTGTTGCTCCCCTACTCGTTTTACATTTGAATGTGGCTTATAGGTAAAAAAAAAGGTTGGGGACCACTGATCTAGAGCAAGAATATAACTTTGTTTGTGAGTTTCTGAGTATGATCAATAATATACACCTTCCCTATCAATGTTTCAGATTTCTTAATGGATAATTTAACCTCAAAGGAAACTGGAAAAACCTGCCTGATGAAGGCCTTACTAAATATAAATGAGAAGACACCAGAGATTGTGAACATTCTTCTTACATTTGCAAAAGAAAATTACTTTTTGGAGCCATTTATTAATGCAGAGTACACAGAAGAGAATTATAAGGGTAAGTGACACTAATCCAACGCAAATATGAGAATTGCTTAGCTTGTGTCTCTTGATCACTTGACCCTTCCCATAATAAAAAAAATAGACCCAGTCTATTAGAAATAACTGTGCAAATAATTACATTTGCAGTAAATACTAACTAGCACCTCCTCACCTATTGAATAATTCTTGTTCCACCCAGGCCCGGACTGGCAATCTGTGGGTTCTGGCAAATGCCAGAGGGGCTGCTATAAGGTGCCATAGAAAGACAGTATTTAGTGGGCTGGTGGAGGCTGTTTGTTCCTCTATGTGGGCTGATTGGGTCTCTGTGTATCTGAAATGCCAGGGCCTATTTTAATTCTCAGTCCGGACCTGGTTCCACCCAGAGACTGACCATATCATTAACTTGAACAAGTCCCAATAGTAGATTTACGCACATTAGCCGTACTTTTTAGTAGTCACTTGTAGGGGTTCCCTGGAGGCTCCGTCCCTGGCCTCCTCCTTATATTAACAATATATATCCAGAGTTTGGGAATCACACGCTGTCGGCAGAATAACTACAAGTTATATTTTTATTGTTCGTCCACATATTAAATTGAACAAGTATGAGCTAAGGATGTTGCATCACATGGAAGCAACAAAAACACACACTGTTAGCTGCAATGTGTCATCAGAAACAAGATCCTTTTATAAAAGCAGGAGAAAAACAAAATATATATTTTTTTAAATGATTTTTTTTGTTTTTCCAAGTTAAACAAGCAGAACAGCTAAAGGCTGAAGAGTGAAGCTCATTCAGTTATAAAACAGTAGGTGGAGCCATCTTGATTGTTCAAGAGATGAATACACATGAGTTACACCAATCATACAACCAAACTACTAATCTAACACTCAGCGAAAATTACAAAATCCTAAAATAGTACACATGTAATAAAATGAATAAAAATATAAAATACAAAGACATTTATGGATAAGCTTAATATTGTAGCAAGTCCAAAGTATGTGATTTGGAGCGAGTGACAATTTGATCCCAGAATATTGACCACATTTCAGTAAATGATCTTGTAAGGTGCGGTTCTGCTGATTTTATCCTTATTGCTTCTTGCCAACAAAGCTGATTTAGAAGAGATAGGAAGTCGGTCATTGAAGGACTCGGACAACCAATTTAATAACAATTCTGTAGCAGCTGTAAACAGCAAAATTAAGTTTGACAATAAATCCTTCTGGGAATTAGGCTGCCTCTTCAGACCTGGTCTTAGAGAGTCCAGATATAATAGTGCAGATTTTGGGCTCACTTTAATTTTAAGCTTAAAGGTGGCCATACACGGAGAGATCCGCTCGTTTGGTGATGTCGCCAAATGAGCAGATCTCTCCCCGATATGCCCGCCTTGAGGTGGGCAATATCGGGCTGATCCGATCATGGGCCTAGGGCCCAACGATCGGATCCTAATGGTGGCTTTACAGGCGGTCCGTTTGCGGGCCGCATCAACAAACAGATAAAGCCGCGATCCAACAGGATTTTTAGTTCCATTTGATCGAGATCTGGCCGACTTTCGGGGAAGCCCGTCGGGGGGCCCCATACACGGGCCAATAAGCTGCCGACTCTGTCTGTTGGCAGCTTTTATCGGCCCGTGTATGGCTACCTTTAGTTTTAGAGACAAAAACTTTTCCAAGGTTAAACTTTGTACACTTTTGGATAGTCCCATAAGTAGTGAAATAAGTTTAGTTGGGTACATTTCGGGCAATAGGTCTGAGAGCCCACGAACAAAGACTTTTTATACAATTTCCCATAACCCAAGTGAACCATTTTAAAGTTTTGAACTCTCCAATTTTCGGACACCAAATACTTGTTATAAAATTATTTTAAATCAGCTGCTGAAATAAAGGCAGGTTTTATTCCCTTTGTACTGATAATCCCATGGATATTAATCAATGGCAACATTAGTTTTATCACTTAAAAATGCATTAATGAGTTTGTAGGGATGTGTAATATAGCCACCCCTAGTATTATTGTCAGGCAGTCCCTCAGTGTTATAGACACCTAACGGGGTCCTAAAATACAGTTGGGAGGGGTACTGTTTGCTCTTTCTGCTCTAAGCTATGCCCCTTGTTGTTTCTCACAGTGACCAGCAGATGGCACTGTGCTAGAGTATAAAAGCTTCTGAAGCCATGCTTTCAGTGTCCATCTTGTGCTGGCTCTAGCCTGTGCAGGAGGCAGAGCTTGAGTGGAACCTAGACAGGTCAGGTCTAGTAAGAATAGGCTACTCACATTTATAGGTCACTCTAGGAGTGACAGACAGTCAGTATTATTTAGCTGAGCAGCTTGAGCTCCTACGAGGATTGTAGTGGGATTAAGATCCCAGGGTACTAATTGCCCAGAAGTAGGGACTAAGTGTACAGACCTAGGGTAGATAGATTTCCCTCAGGTTCCACTTAGGGAAAAGGCTGAAAACTGGGTGTACCTCCTCAAAGCTGCATGTATTGTTCCTTTCTCTGAGGAGAATCATACTGACCAAAGGTGTTGTGAGTACTGCCTATTCATTGTACTGTATGAACCTGTATATGTTGTCTTTATATACACTTCACTGAGGATTGTATATTGTGCTCAATAAATCTGTTCTATGGTTAAGTTATAAGAACCACTGGCGCCCAATTCTTTGCACCCTGAATAGAGTTACAGTTGCACTACACCCTGCTTCCACATCGCTACGAAGGCTCACTCCCTAAGGTTTTAAGGTCTCATCCGGAGCATATGTACTAGGAGTGAAGCTTATAGTAGAGTAAGGTGCACTCAATTTACTATAGCGCTAAGTTAAAGGAAAAAATGATTGTCACTAATTAGAATTGCCAAGACACCTCAAAAAGGTGACCCGAGCACACACGTTTTAAAAACTGTGCACACTAGTTTAAACTAGTTGAAAATGTGTGCGCAAAATAATTTTTTTGTGCACCTGGCTGAAAAGGAATTTGTCAGGGCCTAACGGCTTCGGAAGTGTGAAAGTCCGGACCAAGGAGGAAGTGCTAGATATTGAGTCCAGTACGAGGTAACAGAAGGGTTAAATAAAAATGGCTTGTAGTCAGGCAAGGGTTCAGAGTCAGGCAGCAATCAGACCTGGTCAGGAACAAAAGCGAAGGGTCCAAGACCAGGAAACAGCCACAAGGGGAAATTAGAAACACCCTGGAACACTAATAAGTAGGATCTATTTTTGGTCATTGAACCCGGGTCTTGGTGACCTTTTTATTTAGAATTTTTGTGATTCTACTTATTACTATAGAAATATAGAAAGTTGAAACATTGCACACTTTTCCCAACTAATTAAATAGAGCGTAAAAATTAAATTGGTAAGGTATATTAAGCAGACCTATAATTCAATAAAACTACAGTATAAGGTGATTGGCACTCCATGTGATCATAGAACCATGATTATATAATCAAGAATCCCAATTCATACCAAATCATAATTATTTATATAACAATCTGCATGGGGTTTTTTTTTTTTAGGCCAGACTGCTTTAAATATTGCCATCGAAAGACGACAAATCGAGCTGGTAAAGTGCCTAATTGAAAAAGGTGCAAGTATTGATGTAAGGGCTCAGGGACGATTCTTTAATCCAAAGAACAAATATGAAGGATTTTATTTTGGTAAGTGCCCTGAACTATTTCCAAACTGAGCAGCAATTATTGCACTGACAGGAATGTCCTTCTTTATTCCCATTATTATGTGTTGATTATCTGATTATCTGCCATTGTGATTTAGCTGCATATGTTTAATACACATGTGAATTGAATTCTGTGGTGTTTATACAAATGGCCTGTAGATGTCACTGTGCTCAAGACTTATACTGTGCATACTTCCTATACAGCTTGTGGTGTTAGAGTTGCTTACTGTTGTGTAATGGCTGCATGAGCCTGCTAATAAAGGACTTTTATACTCATCCCATCCTCGTCGCCTATTTGTTATGTTTTGGTAGCCGAGGATGAGTAGAGTATAACAGTGCTTTATTAGCAGGCTCATGCAGCCATTACACAACAGTAAATCCTCGGCTACCAAATCATAACAAATTCCTATACATATATATATATATATATATATATATACAGCAATGTAAATTGTATTTCTGTATTGTTTTCCATTCACGTCTATAAATTTTCTGGTAATATGCAATGTTACTCTTTTATTTGTTTTTAAAGGTGAAACTCCATTGTCACTAGCTGCATGCACAAATCAACCCGAGATAGTGCAGTTTATAATGGATAAATGCCCAACTATTGGCACCAGGCAGGACTCTCTGGGAAACACGGTGCTTCATGCTTTGGTCATCGTGGCGGACAATTCGGAAGCACAAAATGATTTTATTATACGAATGTATGACACGATCCTTAGAAACTGTAAAAACAAATCGCTAGAACTGATTCCTAATAACGAAGGCCTCACATCAACGCAACTAGCAGCAAAATTGGGGAGAACAGAGGTAAGTGTACAGGTATATTTGGAATGCTTGGGACCCGGGGTTTTTCTATACTTTGGATCTCCATAACTTAAGTCTGCTAACATTGATACAAACATTAAATAAACCCAATAGGATTGTTTTGCCAACAATATAAATGTATGCATATTAGTTATCATCAAGTACAAGGCCAGTGGCGTTTCAGGGGGTGATTTACTAAACTCTGAATGCAAAAATCATGAAAAATTCATGATTTTTTAAATAAAATCAGACTTTTAAAAAATCACAAAGGGAGAAATCCCAATGATTTTTTGATGTGCACTGTGTTTTGTGCAATACCCCGAAGTTTTCAGAGTTTTCGGGTTAAAAAACATAATAATTCTGAGTTTTTGGGTGAAAATTCCCAAAAAATTGTGAAAATCTGATTCCTTTTCCCCCGCAAAGCAAATTTTCTGGAAAATGTAATAATAAATAAACGTAAAAAACCCGAGCGGATTTGATTGGAGTTTGCATAAAAAAATGTTGAGATAAAATCGGACTGGAAAAGTCTGAATCAGAAAATCCGGCATCTCAGACCTGTCGAGATTGAATATACGTCAATGGGAGGAGTCCCAATGATTTTTTGATGTGCGCTGGGTTTCGTGCAATACCCCAAAGTTTTCGTTGTTTTCAGGTGAAAAATCTGGAAGAATCTAAGTTTTTGGGTGAAAAATCCGAAAAAAATCTGATTTTTTCCCCACAAAGCAAATTTTCAGGAAAATTAAAAGTAAAAGGATTTTTGCTAAAAAAAACAAAACTAGAGCGATTGGCAAGGGACAAGGGTGATAAAGTGATTAAATTCAGAGAAAACAAAACTTAAAAACCCGGGAATTTGGAAATACTCCTATTGAAATGCATTAGGACATGAAGGGACTATGGAAAAACAATGTAAAATCCAGGAAAACCTAAAATAAGGGTACATGAAATCTGGGTTCTACTTAGGGTTGGTACCTGTCTGCTTTTGACCCGGACAGGTTTTTTGAAGGGCTGTCTGGGTCAAAACTGCCTGCCTGGTTTCCAAAATTAGGAAACCAGGCAGGATTTCCTATGATTGACGCAGCAATTAGCCAATTGTCACAGCCCGACCCCTGACTCCACAGATCCACCCCAGTCATGTTACGGCTCCGCCTCCTGCCAGCAGTGCTGCCAAAAGGTGGCAATCCTAGTTCTACTATAATTATTTCCTTATAATTGACTTTTTGGATTTTTTTTTTTTAAGGTTTCTGAAAATTGGCTTCCCAAATAAAACATCCCATACCACTTCTGTAGACATCTCTCATTCTATACCCCAATAAGAATACCTAAAAAACTTTTCTTAAAGGGGAACTAAAGCAGGTAGAAATGTTGTACATGATGTTTTGTGCTTCTGTACCAGCCCAAGGCAACCACAGCCCTTTAGCAGTAAAGCTCTGTGTCTCCAAAGATGCCCCAGTAGCTCCCCATCTTCTTTTCTGTTGATTCACTGCACATGCTCTGTGCTGCTGTCACTTACTGAGCTTAGGGAGCCACTCACAATATACAGTACACATAGAATAGAAATGTCACAATATAAGGCTGATTAGTAATTAATACACATAATTACTACATGGCAGCACAGAAACCAGTGCAATTAGCATCAGAATTTAATAATCAGCAAACCTGTAGCATCAGCTTATATTACAGCCAGGGAAGCTCATTTTCTGCTGGATAATTAGTGACGAGCCCTAAGCTTAGCTTCTCAACAGCCAATCAGAGCCCACTGAGCATGTGAGTGTCACAGACACTTTCCAAGATGGTGACCCCCTGTGACAAGTTTGAAGTCCTGGATCATTGCTGCTATTGACAAGCTCAAACTTTATCCTCGTGCAATAAGTTCACTACATAAAATATGACATTTTTGCCACATTAATATTTAGGGTTTAGTTCTCCTTTAAATGACCCCTCATTCCAAACGAAACTGCCCGAGGTACTAAACTGACACTTGCAATACTATTATAAAAATTATACAGAATGTCAAAAAGGCTGAGCCCACCACTAAGAACCGTTGAATTAACGCTGATTTTTTGTGACATAACTGTGTATAATTTATGCAAATGATTTTGTGTACATGATCTCTTATTTTAACCAGAATACTTTGATATTTACAGATCCTTCACTATATACTAAGTCGGGAAATCAAAGAGAAAGAAAACATGGTTCTCTCTCGTAAATTCACAGACTGGGCTTATGGACCGGTCTCTTCTTCTTTGTATGATTTAACTGGCATAGACACCTGCTGGCCAAACTCTGTACTGGAAATTGCCGTTTATAACACCAATATCGATGTGAGTTTTTGAAGTGTTTTCCTTCATCATACTATGACTTTTATTATTATTATTATTATTATTATTAGTATTATTAATATTCCAGCAAGATCATTAGATACAAAATCCTCTAACTGGTGACTGGAGTTGAGATTTATAACCATTTATCTATGTTTTATTATACAGTTATAAGCTGCTATTTTACAGCCTCAGGTTTTAAGACAGGTTTGAATGAATAATTTTTACAATAAGGGGCAGATTTATCAAAGGTCGAGGTGAATTGTGTACTTCGACTAGGGAATAGTTTAAATTCGATTCGAATTTCAAAAAAACTTTGGAAATACGAATATCGAAATTAATCATGTACTGTCTCTTTAAAAATTCGACTTCGACCATTCGCCATCTAAAACCTGCCAAATTGCTGTTTTAGCCTATGGGGGACCTCCTAGAACCTATTTGGAGTCAATAGGTGGAGAAATTGGGGAAAAACTTTGAATCGAATTAGATTGACTGCGCTTATAATTTGATTCGTACGATTCTAATTTGGCTGAATATGGACCTATTCAAACGAAAACGGACCTATTTGGCCAAAAAAAACTTTGACTTAATTTCGGTTGGTCTTTTTGAATGCGAATTTCAATGTATTTCAAATTCTAAATTCGACCCTTGATAAATATGCCCCTAAATGTTGCTACTTTTTAAGAAGGTATTGTAATAAAAGTCACATATATTAAGAGGGTTGTGCTCCTTTGAGTAAACTTTAGTATGATGGTGAAAGTGCTCATCTGAGACAATTTGCAATTTGGTTTTTATTTTGATTTGTGGCTTTTGAGTTATTTAGCTTTTTAATCAGCAGCTCCCCCGTTTGCAATTTTAGCAATCTGGTTGCTAAGGTCCAAATTCCCCTAGCAACCATGCATTGGGAGACTGGAATATGAATAGGAGAGGCCTGAATAGAAAGATGAGGAATACAAAATAGAAATAAACGTGATATTCTGAGACAATTTGCAAATGGTTTAAATATTTTTATTATTTGTGGTTTTTGAGTTATTTAGCTTATTCAGCAGCTCTCCAATTTGCAATTTCAGCAACCTGGTTTCTAGGGTCCAAATTCCCCTAGCAACCATGCACTGATTTGAATAAGAGAATGGAATATGAATAGGAGAGGCCTGAATAGAAAGATGAGGAATAAAAAGTAACAATTGCAGCCCATTTGAAAGGTTATTTATATGAATAATTAAAAAAACACTTTACAAAATAAACAATGAAGACCAATTGAAAAGTTGCTTAGAATTGCCCATTCTATAACATACTAAAAGTTAATTTAAAGGTGAAGTTAAGCCTCTGACTCTTACACACATACACACACTATATTACTTTCTTTTAGCTGAGATGAATGATACAATATTTACATGACATGTACCACTAATATAGATGTATTTTTCCTGCATATTTGTGGCTTAGCTTTTTTTACTGATCCTGTTTATTATCCATTTAAGTTAGAAGCACATTAACAACTTGCATCATCTTTTTACAGAACCGTCATGAGCTGTTAACTTTGGAACCACTGCACACTCTTCTGCAAATGAAATGGAAAAAGTTTGCAAGATACATGTTCTTTATGTCTTTCCTCTTATCCTTCACCTACAACATTGCTCTGACTCTCGTGTCTTATTATAGGCCACGTGAAGAACAGGTACACTTTGGAGTAAAAGGAATCTACGGCTGAAATATATTAATATTAGAAATAATATTCTGTAATATTCACAGAAATATAGACACACATGCCCATACATGTTAAAATATGATTTTTAACTATTTCTCTACCAATATAAACTGCCTTTCTACTCTCATTATAGGAGCTTTATCCATTGAGTCTGTCTTATGAAAAAGGATGGTTACAATTACTTGGGCAAATGTTTATAATTGTTTGTGCCACATACTTGATGGTGAAAGAGGTGAGTTTATTTAGTCATTTCAGTATTTTCATATAACAAGTAGTTATGATGATGTCTGCTAACCTTTCATTTGCATGTGTATTTTTAATGTATAATAAGTAAATATATATATAGAATAAATGAGATAGGGGTCTCAAAGTTAGTAAAATGATAACTCACCACATTTGGGAAGTGGCCCAGATGCACCGCCCTAAACCCTCAGCACAGGGAGCGGACAACCGAATTTCTTCAAAGCAGACACTCTAAAAGGCAGACTTCCACCAGGCAAAGGTTTTCAAGGTGAAAAGTAATTTATTGTATTGTATACATAGCCTTACGCGTTTCGTGTTAACAATATGATTAAGTGTTTGTTAACACGAAACGTGTAAGGCTATGTATACAATACAATTAATTACTTTTTCACCTTGAAAACCTTTGCCTGGTGGAAGTCTGCCTTTTAGAGTGCCTGCTTTAAAGAAATTTCAATAAGTAAATATTGAATACCTGATGAGTATCATAATAGATCATAATAGAGGATAGCATACAGTAAAAACACAGACACAAAGAGGCAAAACATTTTATTAAAGGAAAACTATACGCCCAAAATTAAGACTTAAGCAACAGACGGTTTATATCATATTAAGTGGCATATTAAAGAATCTTACCAAACTAGTATATATATATATATATATATATATATAATATATATATATATATATATATATTTATTTAAGTAAATCTTGCCCTTTTACATCTCTCGCCTTGAGACACCATTTTGAGATAGTCTGTGTGCTGCCTCAGAGATCACCTGACCAGAAATACTGCAGCTCTAACTGTAACAGGAAGAGATCACCTGAACAGAAATACTGCAGCTCTAACTGTAACAGGAAGAGATCACCTGACCAGAAATACTGCAGCTCTAACTGTAGCAGGAAGAGATCACCTGAGCAGAAATACTGCAGCTCTAACTGTAACAGGAAGAGATCACCTGACCAGAAATACTGCAGCTCTAACTGTAACAGGAAGAGATCACCTGACCAGAAATACTGCAACTCTAACTGTAACAGGAAGAGATCACCTGACCAGAAATACTGCAGCTCTAACTGTAACAGGAAGAGATCATCTGACCAGAAATACTGCAGCTCTAACTGTAACAGGAAGAGATCCCCTGACCAGAAATACTGCAGCTCTAACTGTAACAGGAAGAGATCAGCTGACCAGAAATACTGCAGCTCTAACTGTAACAGGAAGAGATCACCTGACCAGAAATACTGCAGCTCTAACTGTAACAGGAAGAGATCACCCAACCAGAAATACTGCAGCTCTAACTGTAACAGGAAGAGATCACCCAACCAGAAATACTGCAGCTCTAATTGTAACAGGAAGAAAAGTGGAAGCAAAAAACACAACTTTGTCTGTTAATTGGCTCATGTGATCTAACATGTATGGCTTGTTTGTGTGCACCGTGAATCCTACGATCCCAGGGGGGCGGCCCTTAATTCTTAAAATAGCAATTTTCTATTTATGATTACCCAATGGCACATACTACTAAAAAATTATATTACTATGAAAATGGTTTATTTACAAGAAGCAGAGTTTTACATATGAGCTGTTTTATGCAATATATTATTGTAGAGACCTACATTGTTTCGGGGATATAGTTTCCCTTTAACAATAGCAAATTTTGACAAAATTGACACAAGAAACATTTAGAAACAATTATTGCCTACCCTGGGCCTCCTAGTTGAACCGCCTGACAGCACACATCTCTAATTTGTTGTATATGAGTTTGATTTGACTTGGAATTTATTTCTGAGCAGGGAATTAAATCACGTGATGAAATTATTTTTTTGAATTCAATGCTGTGGTTTAGTGAAATGATTGGCTGAAACCAAACATGACTTTTTTTAACTCAGTTGTATCACTTGATATGCAGGAATTCATTGTATGATTTAATTTGTACTGTTCCTTTTGTACTGACAAGTAATTATGTTTCCACTTTTCTTCTAGCCCGTTGTCATGTTTTTGGGCAAACAGTCTGATCTAAAATCTGTGCTGGCAGATGCCTGGTTCCATATCCTTTTGTAAGTTCCTCTGGAGAGAAGGATAAAATGAACGAATAAACATACAGGGAAGTGGTTAGTACAGCGAGTAGAAAGGTATAGTGGTTGTCAGATCTGCGTCTGCCAATGTCTCCGGTGGGCACTGGTGGATTTGTCCAGAAGATAGATGTGATCCAACCTGCAAAAACTGCAAAAATCACCCAAACTGCCCAAATGTATTAAAGGAGTGGTTCGCCCTTTAAATGAACTTTTGGGGGCAAATGTATCAAGGGTCGAATATCGAGGGTTAATTAACCCTCGATATTCGACTGGGGAATTAAAATCCTTCGACTTCGAATATCGAAATCGAAGGATTTTGCACAATTCGTTCGATCGAAGGAATTTAATCTATCGATCGAAAAAAAGATAGCCAAGCCTATGGGGCCCTTCCCCATAGGCTAACATTGACTTGGGTAGCTTTTAGGTGGCGAACTAGGGGGTCGAAGTTTTTATCTTAAAGAGACAGTACTTCGACTATCGAATGGTCGAATAGTCGAACGATTTTTAGTTCGAATCGTTCGATTTGAAGTCGTAGTCGAAAATTGAAGTAGCCCATTCGATGGTCAAAGTAGTCAAAAAAACACTTCGAAATTCAAAGTATTTTTTCTTCTATTCCTTCACTCGAACTTAGTGAATGGGCCCCTTAGTATGATGCAGAGAGTGATATTCTGAGACAATTTGCCATTGGCTTTCATTTTTTATTATCTGTTGTTTTTGAGTTCTTTTTTTTAAAAATTTTTGGAGTTATTTAGCTTTATTTGGCAGTTCTTCAGTTTCAGCCATCTGGTTGTTAGGGTACAAATTAGGGATGCACCGAATCCAGGATTCATTCGGAATTTGGCCAGGATTCGACCTTTTTCAGCAGTATTCGGCTGAATCCTTCAGCCCTGCCAAACCAAATCTGGATCCTAATTTTCATATGCAAATTAGGGCGGGAAGGGAAATCATGTGACTTTTTGTCACAAAGCAAGGAAGTAAAATATGTTTTCCCCCTTACCACCCCTAATTTGCATATGCAAATTAGGATTCCGATTCGGTGCGGTATTTGGACAAATCTTTCACAAAGGATTCAGGGGTTCGGCTGAATTCAAAGTAGTGGATTCGCTGCATCCCTAGTACAAATTACCTGGAGATCAGGTACTGATAAGAGACTGGGAGCCTTACAGAGCTATGTTTTTTTAGATGGGGTCAGTGACCCCTATTTGAAAGCTGGAAAGAGTCAGAAGAAGAAGGCAAATAATTCCAAAACAATAAAAAATGAAGACCATTTGACAAGTTGCTTAGAATTGGCCATTCTATACCATACAAAATGGTAACTGAAAGGTGAACCACTCCTTTAATACTCAATGATTCCAGCAGCTGTATCCGCTAGGAACACAACAAAGTATTTATAATGGAGGAATAGAGGGAATCATAAATATATTTTAGACACTTGGCAATTACTGAATGCGACTAATAAATGGGCACAATGTGGCAAAATGGCTAATCTGATTGAACCCAAGTCAACAATTGGACTATATCAGACCACAGGACACCAACTTGACCACATGGAGACCAGGGGCAGACCTCTCAGGAGAAGACCTTGTCCATGGCCCCATGTGGACTCATGGTGTATTTTTTCTATCAAATATTTGAGTCCTGGTCAATAAGTTGATCATTTTGGCACCATGTATGGTCAACTTTAGAAAGACTTTATCACTTGACCAATATAGGCCCTTACCTGATGATTTAGAAGTTTCACATATAACTAGTAACATATAACTAGTATGTTTGCTCATAAATCAGCTCAGCTGATGATCATGTACCTTGTATATACAGGTATGGGACCCATTATCCTGGAAACCCGTTATCCAGGAATCTCCGAATTACGGAAAGCCCGTCTCCCATCGACTCCATTTTATCCAAATAACCCAAATTTTAAAAAACGATTTCCCTTTTCTCTGTGATAATAAAACAGTACCTTTTACCGGATCCAAAATAAGATATAATCAATCACTACTGGAAGCAGAACCAGCCTATTGGCTTTATTTAATGTTTACATGATTTAGAAATAGGAAAATTATGGAAATATCCATTATCCGAAATACCCTAGGTCCCGAGCATTCTCGATTACAGGTCCCATACCTGTACATGCTGATACCTTTATCATCTTAATAGATTTCCCAGTATTAATGTTGCTTGAATGACCTTTTATCATTTGCTATTTTGTTATTATGTGTAAATATACTACTTACCTATTTCACTTTCTTTCCTCCTTTTTTCCTTCTTCCTCCTCCAGTTTTATACAAGCACTCCTGGTTATAGTCTCAGTTTTCTGTTATTTATTTTCCGTGGATTTTTATCTTGTGTTCCTTGTCTTGGCCATGGCACTTGGATGGTTGAATTTACTTTATTATACAAGAGGATTTCAGTCGTTGGGGATATACAGCGTTATGATCCAAAAGGCAAGTACCAATATGAGATGATTATTTCTTTCTACAAGATAAAGAAAAAAAATACAACAAGATAGATAGAGAGAGGTGATAGATAGATAGATAGATAGATGATAGATAGATAGATAGATAATAGATAGAATGATAATAGATAGATAGATAGATAGATAGATAGATAGATAGATAGATAGATAGATAGACAGACAGACAGACAGACAGACAGACACACAGACAGACAGACAGATAGATATAGATGGATAGATAGATAGACAGACAGACAGACATACAGACAGACAGACAGATAGATAGATATAGATGGATAGAGATAGATAGATTGATAGACAGACAGACAGACAGACAGACAGACAGACAGACAGATAGATAGAGAGATAGATAGATATAGATGGATAGAGACAGACAGACAGACAGATAGATAGACAGACAGACAGACAGACATACAGACAGACAGACAGATAGATAGATATAGATGGATAGAGATAGATAGATTGATAGACAGACAGACAGACAGACAGACAGACAGACAGATAGAGAGATAGATAGATATAGATGGATAGAGACAGACAGACAGACAGACAGACAGATAGATAGATAGATAGATAGATAGATAATAGATAGATAGATAGATAGATAGATAGATAGATAGTATAGATGATAGACGACATACGAAGATCAGATAGATAGAGAATAGATAGAATAGATGTAGAACAGACAGACAGACAGACAGACAGACAGAAGCATGACAGAAGAAGGACAGAAGATAGATAGATAGATAGATAGATAGATAGTAGATAGGATAGTAGATAGATAGAGATAGAGATAGACAGACAGACAGACAAGACAGATAGTAGATATAGATGGATAGAGATAGATGAAGACAGAAAGAAGAGGATAGATAGGATAATAGATGGATAGAGATAGATAGATAGATAGATAGATAGATAGATAGATAGATAGATAGATAGATAGATAGATAGATAGATAGATATGATATAGAGATAGATAGACAGACGGACGGACGGACGGACGGACAGACAGACAGACGGATAGATGAGAGAGAGGTGAGATAGATAGATAGATAGATAGATATAGATAAAGAGCAGACAGACAGACAGACAGACAGACGGATAGATGAGAGAGAGGTGATAGATAGATAGATAGATAGATAGATAGATAGATAGATGGATGGATAGATAGATGGATGAGAGAGAGGTGATAGATAGATAGATAGATAGATAGACAGACAGACAGATAGATAGATAGATATAGATGGATAGAGATAGATAGATAGATAGACAGACAGACAGACAGACAGACAGACAGATAGATAGATAGATAGATATAGATGGATAGAGATAGATAGACGGACGGACGGACGGACGGACGGACAGACAGACAGACAGATAGATGAGAGAGAGAGATGATAGATAGATAGATGAGAGATAAGATAGATGAGTAAGAAGATAGATGGAGAAGAAAGAGGAAGAGAGAGACGAGAAAGGATAGAAAATAATATAGAAGAAAAAGAAGAAGAAAAGAGAGAGAGAAAGAGAGAGAAGTAGATGAATAGTGGATAGAGATAGGAGGAAGAAGATAGATGAGAAGAGAAGAAGAAGAAGAAGATAGAGAGTGATAGATAGAGGAGAGAAAGAGGAAGAAGAAAGATAGTGATAATAAGAGATGAGATAGATAATAGAAAGAGCGGATAATAAGAAGAAGATGAAACAAGAAGAAGAAGAGCAAGAGAGATAGATGATAGATAAGAAGAAGAGAAAGGATAGAAGAGATATAATAGAGATGATAGATAATAGATATAGATGATAGATATAGATGTAGAGAAACGGAGTGTAAAAGGTAGAGGAGACAAGGAAGAGAAGATGAAGAAGGAAGAGAGTGGATAGATGAGATAGATAGATAGATTAGATGATGAGAGATAAAGAAGAGAGCAGGAAAAGAGAGATGATAGAATAGATATAGATATTAGAGATAGATAGAGGAAGTAGATAAGAAGAAAGACAAGATAGATGTAGATAGTAGATAAGAAGAAGAGAGAGAGAGATAGATAGATATATAGATAGAGAAGATGATAGGATAGATAGAGGACACGCACGCAAGGGAGAGGTGATAGGAGGAAGAGGATATGAGAGAGAGGTGAGAGATAGAATAGAAATGAATAAATAAGAAAGAAGAAAGGACAGCAGAGGAGAAGATATGAGAGATGATAGATAGAGAAAAAGAAAGTAGATAGATAGAGAAAGTAGAGAGAAAAGAATAGAAAGATAATAGATGATGATGATAGATAATGGAAGAAGAGGAGACAGACAACAGACAGACGACAGATAGAAGAGAGGGAAAGATAGATGATAGACAGAAGAGAAGAGATAGAGATAGATAGAGAGATAGATGAGAGATAGATAGATAGAAGAAGACAGACAGACAGATGATAGATAGATAAGAGGATAGATGATAGATGATAGATAGATAGAGAAGAAGAAGAAGATAGATAGAAGTAGAATAATGAAGATGATAGATAGATAGATAGAAGATAGAGAGACAGACAGACAGACAGACAGACAGATAGAGATATAGATAGATAGAGATAGTGATAGATAGATAGATAGAAAAGATGAGGATAGAGGAAAGTAGGATGGAAGACAGACAGACAGACAGATAGAAGAGAGAGAGAGATAGATAGATAATAGATAGAAAGATAGACAGAAGACAGAGAAAGATAGAAGATAAGATAGATGATATAGATAGATAGAAGACAGACTTTTCATTTTTCAGAGTAAACCATAAATATTTTTAATAAATGTGGTCTTGTTTAGTAGATAGTGGAACATGTGAATAATTAGTAAAATATATATTATTAAAGTGCAATGGATAAAACGAGTGCAGGCTTCGCCATACTTCGCCAGCCAAAGTATCGCCAGACGCCGCTAATTCGCTAAAATCCAACGTTGCGCTCAGGGAGGCGAACGGTAGTGAAGTTGCGCCAGCATTAATTCATCAAGCAAAGCGAAGTTACGATAGCGATGCCTAATTTACATACGGCGCCAAGTTAAAGTACAATGAACGTCTATGTTGCAACAAATACATTACACTACACAAGCCTGGGAAAGCTTCATATAATAAAATAAAGTTGTTATATTGCCCTACACATGAGCCCACTGTATAGTTAATGTGCCATATGTTAGGAAATGTAGGGGGGAAGGAGAGTACGATCTTTTTCAGCCTATCGCCCTTAAAAAAGGAAAAGACGCCAGCGTTTTTTGGGACTTAGAAAAAATTTAAACTTTTTTTGAAGCAATCCCTATCTACTCTATTGCACTTCCCCTGCTCTGAGGTGGTGAAGGTAAGTCTGGCGCAAGAGGTAACGTTCAGTAAAATGCGCAAGTTAGCGAATTCGCATAGTTATGTCCCTTCGCCAACTTCGTCTGTCGCATAGGTGCGAAGTTGCGCTAGAGTAGGTCCACTTCGCTAGCGAATTTACACCAGTGCCCGTTAGTAAATCAGCGAAGTAACGAAATGACGTCTCGCTGGCGAATTTGCGCTAGCGTTAGGCGCTTCTCGCTTTAGTGAATTTGCCCCAAAAAGAGAGAGAGAGAGAGAGATGATGATAGATAGATAATAGACAGACAGACAGACAGACAGACAGACAGACAGACAGACAGATAGATGATAGATAGATAGATAGATAGATGAGAGAGATAAGATAGAAATAGATATATAGATAGAAGATAGATAGGTGAGAGAGAGGTAGATGATAGATAGATAGATAGATAGATAGATAGATAGATAGATAGATAGATAGAGAGATAGATAAACGGATAGATAGAAAAAGAGAGAGAGAGATAATAGACAGGCAGACAGACAGACAGATAGATAGACAGAGATAGATAGATAGATAGATAGATAGATAGATAGATAGATAGATAGATATATAGATAGATAGATAGACGGATACATAGAAAAAGAGAGAGAGAGATAATAGACAGACAGACAGACAGACAGACAGATAAATAGATAGATAGACAGAGATAGATAGATAGATAGATAGATAGATAGACAGAGATAGATAGATAGATAAATAGATAGACAGATACATAGAAAAAGAGAGAGAGAGATAATAGACAGACAGACAGACAGATAAATAGATAGATAGATAAATAGATAGATAGATAAATAGATAGATAGATAGATAGATAGATAGATAGATAGATAGATAGATAGGTAGATAGATAGATAGATAAATAGATAGATAGATAGAGATAGATAGATAGAGAGAGATAAAAGAGGTATAGAAGTTAATACAGTAAGTTTAGTCTTTGTATGGCATAACAATGAGAGCAATACTGTTTGTATTTTAAAGAATTAATTTGAAAACAATCTAAAGTTGTGTCTATTTATTTGCAGCGCTCGCATCATTACTTGAGAACTGTGAAGGTGGAGCCCAATGTCAAAGCTTAAGTCTGGCCTTAGTGGAACTGTTTGAACTCACCGTAGGATTACGAGGGCTGGAAATGGAGAAGGATCCAAAATACCCAGTCCTGTTCCTTTTTCTTCTCATAACATTTGTGATACTGACGTTTGTGCTGCTCTTTAACATGCTCATTGCCCTGATGGGGGAGACTGTGGAAAAAATATCCCAGGAAAGTGAGCACATCTGGCGCCTTCAGGTCTGTACAATATTCATAAATAACAGCGATAACCCCCCAACCTCTAAATTGTCTAGAAATAAAAGTAGGGACGCGCCAGGATTCGGTTCTGGATTCCACCTCTTTCAGCTGGATTCAGATTTGGTCTAATCCTTCTGCCCGGCCGAACCGAATCTGAATTTGCATATGCAAATTAGGGACGTTAGCGAAATTGCTCGACTTTTTGTCACAAAACAAGGAAGTAAAAAATCGTTCCCCTTCCCAACCCCATATGCAAATTAGGATTTGGATTCAGTTTGGTATTCGGTCGAATCTTTCGAGAAGGATTCAGGGTTTCGGCCGAATCCAAAATAGAGGATTCGGTGCATCCCTAAAAAAAAAGTGTGTTTTTCTGAAAATTTCCAGCAATTAACATTTCAGCTTATTGTTTAACACTTTCCTGACAGTAACGTTTTTAACCGCATTTATCAAGCGGATGAATGTTCAGTTGATTGTTTCATAGCTTTGAGCAATCAAACACCAGTCTGCTCTAAAGGGTGTTAGCGCTTAGTGCAACGATGAGTTCTAACATCCCTCTGATTTCTTAATCTCAATATATGATTCATGTGCTGTTTTCAGAAAGTTTCTAAGCGCATTATATTTGCCTTTCTCAATGAACAGAGGGCGCGGACAATTTTAGAGTTTGAGAAAAGCCTCCCAGCCTGGCTGCAGAACAGATTTCAGATGGGAGAATCATGCACCGTCTCGAAGGGTGACAGGATCTGCTTAAGGTATCCTTATAGTTGAGTTATACAGGTATGGGATCCGTTATCCAGAAAGTTCTGAATTACGGAATGTCCTCCTCCCACAGGGGCAAATTCACTAGCCTGCGGTATATTCGCCAGCGACGGCTTCGCTCACATCGCAACCCTTCGCCAGGCGAAAAATTCAATAGGATAACGCTAATTCACTAAAATGCAAAGTTGCGTCCAGGGCGCCAAACGATGGCTGGCGTTAATTCAGCAAGCAAAGCGAAGTTGCGCTAGCGTAGCCTAATTTGCATACGGCAGGAAGTTAAAGTTGAATCGACGTAAATACATTACATTACACAAGTCCAGGGAACCTTAATAAAATAAAATAAAGTTGTTATATTGCCCTACACATGAGCCCAGTGTATAGTTTATGTGCCATATGTTAGGAAATGTAGGGGGGAACCTGGGTACCCTTTAAAAATGTACGATCTTTTGCAGCCTATCACCCTGAAAAATGAAAAGTCGCCAGCGTTTTTTGGGACTTAGAAAAATTTTCAACAATTTTTTGAGGCAAGTCTGGCGCAAGAGGAAACGCTCAGTAAAATCCGCATCTTAGTGAATTTGCGCAGTAACGTCCATTCGCCAGAGCAACAATTTGCGTGGCGTTAAGAGTGCGAAGTAGCGCTACCATCTATCTATTTAACGTCTGCTCCCGTTAGTAAATCAGCAAAGTCCTGAAATGGCGTCATGCTGGCGAATTTTCGCTTATGTTAGTCACTTCGCCCTTTTGTGAATTTCCCCCCAAGGCTCCATATTATCCAAATAATCCACATTTTTAGAAATGATTTCCCTTTTCCAGGGTCGGACTGGGGGGCCCGGGGCCCACCGGGACTGCTGTCCAGGGGCCCCCCGCCGGCCTACTAAAACGCGTCGGCCCAGCAACAGTGGCGTTCGGCGCGAATGCGCAACATCGACACCGCTCGGCACGCATGCGCAACAGCGCCGTTTGGCGCGCATGCGCAGGCGGCGCTGCGCATCGCGAGAAAAAAAAGTTTTTTTTTCCCGATTGGAAATATCTACTGAAGGGTTCTGGCCCGGCGGGGGCCCATGAGGGTCGGGGCCCACCGGGTTTTTTCCCGGTATCCTGCCGGGCCAGTCCGACACTGCCCTTTTCTGTGTAATAATAAAACAGCCGCATGTACTTGATCCCAACTAAGATATAATTAATCCGTATTGGAAGCAAAACCAGCCTATTGGGTTTATTTAATGTTTACATGATTTCTAGTAGATTTAAGGCCCAAATTATGGAAGGATCCATTATCCGGAAAATCCGGGCATTCTGGATAACAGGTCCCATACCTGTAATACACAATAAAGAGTTAATCTTTTGTAAACCACTTTAAGAACAATCTAATCCCAGTTTACTGGTTTCCCAAACAGAATAAATGAAGTGAAATGGACTGAATGGAACAACCATGTTACCTGTATAAATGAAGAGCCTGTGTTACCGAGTGTTGCTGGTATGTAACTCATTATAGAACAGATATTGTTTTGTTTCTACACATTGTTCAAGAGGGTCACATTTATGAATCGGGTCCGTTCCACATAATCAGTGTAAATTGTACAAATCTGAGTCGGGTGGATTTTACTCAAATGTTTTCCAACCTATGACTTAGGGTAAGTCCACACTGGGCGTTTTGGGGAGATTTGGTCGCTTGGTGACTAATCGCCTCGTATTTGCGGCGACCAATCTCCCCAAACGCCTTCCCTGTCTCTGCGCCGGCTTAAAATGAAAAAAACGCCGGCGCTAATCACACGCGGCGGTTTTCCGAAGTCGCCCAAAGTTGCCTGAAACTTCAGGTGACTTAGGAAAACGAATCGCCTTGTGTGATTAGCGCCGGCGGTTTTTCATTTTAGCCGGCGGAGAGTCAGGGAAGGCGTTTGGGGAGATTGGTCACCGCAAAGACGAGGCAATTAGTCACCAAGCGACCAAATCTCCGCAAAACGCCCAGTGCCATGGCGCTGTACTTTTTATGAATGCATCATGGTTAGAAACCAAATAGGTTAATTCTGAATATAAAGTCCTAGGGGCCCATTTACTTAGCTCGAGTGAAGGAATAGAATAAAAAAAACTTCGAATTTCCAATGTTTTTTTTGGCTACTTCGACCATCGAATGGGCTACTTCGACTTTCGACTACGACTTCGAATCGAATGATTCGAACTCAAAATAGTTTGATTATTCGACCATTCGATAGTCGAAGTACTGTCTCTTTAAAAACAAACTTCGACCCCCTAGTTCGCCACCTAAAAACCAACCGAAGACAACGTTAGCCTATGGGGAACAATTTTTAGGTCAAAGAAAAATTGTTCGATCGATGGATTAAAATCTTTCGAATCAAACGTTGACTTCGGATCGAACGATTTTTCTTCTACCTAAAAATTTCGGTAAATCCTTCGACTTCGATATTCGAAGGATTTCAATTCAGCAGTCGAATATCGAGGGTTAATTAACCCTCGATATTCGACCATAAGTAAATTTGCCGCTTACAGTGTGCTCATTGATCAATATTTATTAAGTCATAAACTCTTAGGGGCAGATTTATCAAAGGTCGAGGTGAATTTTCGAATGAAAAAAAATTCAAATTTCGAGCATTTTTTAAATACTTTGATTAGGGAATAGGCAAAATTTGATTCTAATTTGAAAAAAAAAATCGGAAATTCGAATATCGAAATTTATCATGCACTGTCGCTTTAAAAATTCGACTTCGGCAGGTTTTAGAAGGCGAATGGTCGAGTTGCTGTTATAGCCAATGGGGGACCTCCTAGAACCTATTTGGAGTCAATTGGTGGACTTTGAATAATCAAAGTTTTTTATTGGGGAAAACTTCTAATCGAATTCGATCGAATGCGATATTCCTTCGATTGGTACGATTCAAATATACGAATACGGACCTATTCGATCGAAAACGGATCTATTCGACCAAAAAACAAAACTTTGACTTAATTTCGGTTGGTCTTTTTGAATTCGAATTCGATCCGACTGCCTGTATTCTCCACATTGTGCTCTGATCGTTGGGCTCATGATCAGATCAGCCTGACATTGCCCACCTTAAGGTGGAGAGACCCACACATTGGGCGACCTCTCCAAACAAGCAGATCTCTGTATATACTGTATGGCCACCCTTATGTCCGACTGTTCTCTATCTTAGACTTCTTATGATGCGCATTTGATCTCTATCTCCCTTTCTCTCCAGATACCAAAGAAACACAAACAGCAAGTGAAGAGGAACTTGATAGTTTTGATAAATCTCCTGGAGACCCGGAGGATCAAGCGCTGGAGATTTCCGCTACACCGTCCTCTCGATTTCTATACTGTGAAAGCAGATGTTGACCCAACAATCATTGCTGTTATTTTTCTAAATAACCAAAACCTTTACTGTGAATATGTTTTTTAACCGGGTCTACCATGTTGCACCGCCTTTATTACCCAAGCAAAGAAATTCTTGCGAATACCGTATATGTTTTCGCCAGTCTACTAACCTTCGGTAAATATAAATTTGCAAATTTTCTTGCGCAAAAATATGCTTTCGCCATTTATAGCATTCGCTATAGCATGCCGTAAAAGTATTTTTTCGCCAGAAAATTTTCAAGGGGCAGGAAAAATACCATAATACTTCTTTTTACCCATCATTCTTTGCTGACAGGAGAGAGATCTGTAGCTGTTGCTGTCAGGATGTTTTGGCTTCTGCTTCTATCTGTCAGTTTCAGCTCAGAGGCGTATTATTGGCAGCGGCATCACAGTCCAAGGATTCGTCAGCCTCTACGCTTTTTTGGTTTCATTGTGATTGGCGACATTAAAGGGATCCTGTCATTGGAAAACATGTTTTTTTTCAAAACACATCAGTTAATAGCGATACTCCAGCAGAATTCTGCACTGAAATCCATTTCTCAAAAGAGCAAACAGATTTTTTTATATTCAATTTTGAAATCTGACATGGGGCTAGACATTTTGTCAATTTCCCAGCTGCCCCCAGTCATGTGACTTGTGCCTGCACTTTAGGAGAGAAATGCTTTCTGACAGGCTGCTGTTTTTCCTTCTCAATGTAACTGAATGTGTCTCAGTGGGACATGGGTTTTTACTATTGAGTGTTGTTCTTAGATCTACCAGGCAGCTGTTATCTTGTGTTAGGGAGCTGCTATCTGGTTACCTTCCCATTGTTCTTTTGTTTGGCTGCTGGGGGGGAAGGGAGGGGGAGATATCACTCCAACTTGCAGTACAGCAGTAAAGAGTGATTGAAGTTTATCAGAGTACAAGTCACATGACTGGTGCAGCTGGGAAATTGACAATATGTCTAGCCCCATGTCAGATTTCAAAATTGAATATAAAAAAATCTGTTTGCTCTTTTGAGAAATGGATTTCAGTGCAGAATTCTGCTGGAGCAGCACTATTAACGGATTCATTTTGAAAAAATAGTTTTTTCCCCATGACAGTATCCCTTTAAACTGTGCATTTCTATGAAGCAAAGAGATTGACTGGTATGATTTCTTGTTCCTATGATTCTATTGGCAGAAGGGTTTAGATGATTCGGGTTTCATTGGTGTCACTCTGGTAATGTTGTTGGATGGTATAATCATCAGTCAATAAAGTTTATACGTTTTGAAGATGCGTTTCTGGCCATAAACGTCAAAAATTGCCATAATAACCTCCATAAAACAAGACTATTTTACAGCATAAATATTCGCCAAAACGTAATTAGTCGCCAGAAAATTCGCAACTCGCTAAAATTACAGCTAATGTAAGCTGGTTCATTAATGTAGTTACCGCAAGTGATCGCACTGACTTCTGAGCGCATCGCTGTTTAGTAAACGTAGTCGCTGCGAATATTGTGGCGGAAAAATATTCTCAGCGATAACATGCGGAAACTTAAAGTCAAATTGACCGCACTTTAGTAAACGGACCCCTAAGGCCTCATACACTTACAGATTCCTGCTGTACATTGTCTTGTTGCTGTTTTATATCGGGGCATTTCTATAATGGCGGAAGCTGCTTGTGGAACCAATCAAATCTATTGTCGCACAATACTTTGTGCACTGCTGCTGTTACTGTTAATATTGTGATAATGAAAATGATTTGTGGAATCTCATTACTGAAACACAAAGGACTCTATGCTAAGGTCATATACACACCAATTTGGTATGGCAGCTATTAAAGGGCATGTACAGGCGAAAAAAAAATAAAATCCCATTTTTACTTTCTTTAATGAAAAAGAAACCTATCTCCAATATAATTTAATTAAAAAACATGTGCCGTTTTTATAAGAAACCTGACTGTATGCAGTGAAATTCTCCCTTCATTTACTGCTGTGGATAGGAATTGTCAGATGGTCCCTAACTGCTCTGCAGGGAAACAATCATACTTATGAACAGCAGGGGGAGCCCCCGCCTTACTTCCCAGCCATGCAGAACTCAAGCAGCTTTGTTTGTTTCCCTGTAGAGCAGTCGGCGACTGTGTAGAGATTTGTACTGGATTTTTTACATCCCCGTTACTGTTTCCAACTCCAGCTGCAGGGACAAAGATCATGGAGCCAGATTTAAACAGATAAACTGGGATTCTATCTGGAGGATTATTTTGCTGCAGCCACCGGTTCTGCAGAGTTGGAGAAAGTTTATATTAAACAATACAAAAACTATAAAATCCACATTAGATTACATGACAACACAGGACCCAGTGCAGTCTGTATATTCTGATTATTAATCAGTCTTGCTGTATCGGCTTCTGGCAGATATTATTTGACTTGTGCTGTTTTGATCATTTATGACGATCCCTAAGCAGCCCAGACCACACTGAGCATGTGCACAGTCTTGGTCTTGCAAAGATGTATAACAAAGTTACAAGATAGTGACCCCCTGTGGCCAACTTTGAAAGCATAAATCATTTGTTTGATTAGGCTTGTGGTGCAGTAAGTTCATGTTTATGTTTAGTATACAAAATACAGCATTTCTAGCCTTATTCTATTTTACACTTTACTTCCCCTTTAAAGAAGTAGAAATACAACAAAACATGACATTCCAGGTGAGAAGGCCCTTAACAAGAGCTTATTGATATGGGACTAAGGCGATATAAACCATAACTTTATAGTAATGTGCCCATTGAATCCTTGTGTTTATAATGATATTATAATTGATTGTAAGTCTTGTAAGATTCAAATGTATTGTTCTTAGATGTTTCCTTGCCTGTATTTATTTTTATAAATGATAAAACACTTCAGTTACAAAAATGAAGGATTACTGTCAGATATTTACTATATATATGTATTGCTATACATTTCAATAAGACAAAAAAAAATTCTGGATTCAGAAGTGGAGGTTTACAAATAAAATACAAAGGGGCCTATTTATTTAACCTCAGTTTTTAAAAGGATTAAAAACTCGATTTTTTTTTAGGGGAAAAAATGTTTTTTTTGAGATTTATTATGCTTTGAAACTGCTAAAAACTCAATTCAGAAAATTAGGGATGCACCAAATTCGGTTTGGGATTCAGCCTTTTTCAGCAGGATTCGGATTCGGCTGAATCCTTCTGCCCGGCTGAACCGAATCCTAATTTGCATATGCAAATTAGGGAAATCATGTGACTTTTTGTCACAAAACAAGGAAGTTAAAAATGTTTTCCCCTTCCCACCCCTAATTTGCATATGGATTCAGTATTCGCCAAATCTTTTGGGAAGGATGCAGGGGTTGCATCAGGTGTATCCCTACCGAAAATACTCCAGCTAAAATCTGTCGAAATCATGAAGAAGTCAATGGCCTTTAACAATTGGAACATGTATTTTTACCTTCAGGATTCTTGATGGTTTGGGGCTGTTTGTGCCGGTTTTCATTTGATAATTTGATAAATTTGGGTTTTCAAGGGCAACAATTTGATAAAGTCGAGTTTTCAGAGGAACAATTTGAGAATATTGCACAATTCGAATTGAAGCTCGATTTTGTTGCGA
This sequence comes from Xenopus laevis, assembly GCF_017654675.1. Classification (NCBI taxonomy): domain Eukaryota; kingdom Metazoa; phylum Chordata; class Amphibia; order Anura; family Pipidae; genus Xenopus; species Xenopus laevis. The sequence goes on from NC_054374.1 coordinate 7,164,910, forward strand.
CTTTTTGTCGCATCCCTTTTTTTTTAAGACGTTTTTCGAGGAGTTTGGTCGTTTTTTTTTTAATAAAGCGATAAAACGTTGAGCTTTAGTAAATAGCCCTCCTAGTGTTAGAAATTGTGTTACTCACTCCACAGAAGCCTTACTAAGTGCAATAAAGTACATAAAATATCCTGTTTGTTTTAGCTTGATATGAAATCAAAATGATCGGTCATTCTATAGAGACGGCTGAATTGAATTCACAATATATAATATTTACATTTATGGATTTCATTATCATGTTGATGAAATGTATTTTTAATCTTTTTTTAATTTTTTTACAAGCCGAGATAATAATTGTATTGTGCTGAAAGTATTGTGAATATAGTCCCTTCTGTCAATCAGTCCTCAATGCTGAATGGTTTAGCCCATTGCACTAACGTATACTGATGATGATGATGATGATGATGATATGAATCAAACTGAAGAAGTGAGACTGAGAACTTTCTCTAGTTCCTGCTTTTTGTATTCGGTTTAATGGCTAGAAAGTGGCCACCCCATCAGAGTGACTAACTCATAACTACAATCCAGCGGTGGGATTTTTATTTTTATACTATAACCCCCATCTTTCTGTTCCCCCATAAACTGACATGTATTCCCTTGTGTAATAAGTCCAGCCAGTAATAACTTTACTCCTATTGTTGTTGACCAATAAAAACCATATGGCTCCTGTTTTGTTGTCTGTGCTTTTTGGAAAACTAAAAGTAAATGTCATTTACTCTACGGGGATTATACTAAACCCCGAATGCAAAAATCCTTTTATTAGTCCGATTTTATTAAAATTGGACTTTTAAAAAATTTCTATTTTTTTCAGAATTTATTAAACCCCGAGGATGGAAAAGTCTGAATCAGAAAATCCGGCATCTCAGACCAGTCGAGGTTGAATATAAGTCAATGGGAGAAGTCCCAATGATTTTTTGATGTGCGCTGGGTCTTGTACAATACCTCGAAGTTTTCTGAGTTTTCAGGCAAAAAGCATAAGAAATCAGAGTTTTCGAGTGAAAAATATGGAAAAATCAGATTTTTTTTTCCCCACAAAGGAGTAAAAAAACAGAGCAGATTTGATCGGAGTTTGTAGCAGAAAACGTTGAAATAAAATCGTACTTTGATAAATAACCCAACAACTGCAAAAAAATCCAACAACTGTTGCAATTGTCGCCTGTGTGAAGTGTCACAATTACTAAAACAGGATTTTTTGAAAGCACAGTGGGAAAAATTGACAGAATAAGTCCCTTAAAGGAAACTTTTGTCAAAAAATTACACATATGGGACTGTTATTCAGAATGCTCAGGACCTGGGGTTTTTCTAGATAATTTAAAACATTTAATAAACCCAATAGGCAGGTTTTGCTTCCAATAAGGATTAATTATATCTTAGTTGGGATCAAGTACAAGTTACTGTTTTATTATTACACAGAAAAATAAATTTTAAAAAATTGGACTTTGGGTTTCTGAATAAAACGTTTTTGGTGCTGACAGGGGCGCTGCTGTCATGAGGCGAGGCGAGTAGCCTGCAGGTTACCAGGGGTCGGCAAAAGATTAAAGAGCCGAAATTTCGATTCTTAAACCAGAATTTTGTCACTATTGCGCTCTCTGCACTAGGAAAGGTAAGCGTTGGGTGAGAGGGGATGGCACCAGAAAGGCCACCTCAGAGCAACAAAGACCCCTGAAAGAGTGCTACCACTATGGCCTTTTGCCATAACTCACAGAACTTAATGTAGTTAATCCCCATGATGATGCTTCTTATATGATCCTATCAGTTTTGAATACGATCAATCGTTAAGCATCTGGGGCAGACTACTTAATTCAGCAAACAATGTGCTCCTCCTTTTTGTAATTTTAATCACTTTTGATTTTTCACCCTTGGGTCATTTTAATACATAATAATAAAGGTTAAGCTTTACCTTCCTTGTTTATGGGATTTATGGAATAATAAATGGGGTGGTGCAACCTTTCGGTCATTCTTTATTCTCCACTGAATATTTATCATTAACCCTTGACCCTGCACACCATTTATGTGGTTTCTTGATCGGTGGAAGGTGCTTTATACTCCACTCTCTTTACATTACTATAAGACTGTGCACATGCTCAGTGTGGTCTGGGCTGCTTAGGGATCGTCATAAACAAAGCTGCTTGAGTTGTGCATGGCTGGGAAGTAAGGCGGGGGCTCCCCCTGCTGTTCATAAGTATGATTGTTTCCCTGCAGAGCAGTTAGGGACCGTCTGACAATTCCTATCCACAGCAGTAAATGAAGGGAGAATTTCACTGCATACAGTCAGGTTTCTTATAAAAACGGTACACATTTTTTAATTAAAGTATATTAGAAATAGGTTTTTTTTTTCATTAAAGAAAGTAAAAATGGGATTTAATTTTTTTGCCTTTACATGCCCTTTAAGGAGAATCCTGACTTTTATAGATTAAAAATCCACACCAGTACAATACCAAAATTTCAAAGCACCGCACCACATAATATTTTAGATTGCAAGGCCAAAAAAGGCGCCAAAAGTTGACACCAAACTGTCATATTTTTTAGTGGCATTTCTGAAAATTGTCATATTGCACTTTGGAAATGAGAGTTTTGAGTCCAACTGCAATTATTTTTTCATTTGTGTCCTGGCCCCTTCTGCATTCGGCAACAATGACTTTATGTAGGTGTTCCCAACCCCCAACTGTTCCCTGCTGGATTTCTCCTCCCTGGCTTCCTTATAGGAGATAGCCAGGGAAGAGAAATCAAGCGCCGCACAATGGTTTGTCGACGTGTCGCCTTTTCTGAAGAGGAGCCGAAGCAGTTACTTCTTAATAAGGGCTTTGCGATTTTTATGTTTTAGGGGCAGATTTATCAACGGTCGAATTTCAAAGTAAAAAATACTTCAAAATTCGACCATCGAATTAAAATACCTCGAATTCGAATATCGAATTCAAACTTTTTTCATCTAATTTGTGTATTCTGCAGTCGAAGTAAAATCGTTTGATCGAACGATTAAATACTTTGAATCGAACGATTTTAGCGTACGATCGAATGATTTTACTTTGATGTGTAAAGACTTAGAAAAATGCTCTAGAAGGTCTCCATAGGCTAACATAGCACTTCGGCAGGTTTAATTGAAGTCAAAGTTTTTTAAAGAGACAGTACTTCGATTAACTAATGGTCGAATATTCAAAGTATTTTACTTCGAATCGAATTCGAAGTCATAGTATCCTATTCGATGGTCATGGTATCAAAAAAATTACTTTGAATTTTTTTACTTTCAAAATTCCCTCTAATTCACTTCGACCCTTGATAAATCTGCCCCTTAAAGTCTTGGTGTGTTTTTTTTCTATGTATACTAATGAATTTTATTTTAAATTTTTTTTATGGTCCTTTAAACTTACCAATAGCAGCTACAGCCCACCCTTAGAGAGTGATATTTCCGTTCTTGGGGCATTTTTCCTCCATTAATAGATATGCGGCCAGAAATCCCATAGAAAACAATAGAGTGCGGCAGAATTTCACTCTGATAAATAAGCCCCTATGTCTCATGGCAGAAGCAAAGGTTTCTCATTTAATTTACTGCCGAAGAAAAAAAAAAATTCACCAAGATTCCCAAAACAAGTTGAATAAAAAGTAATTTATTAGTGTGACAAAAATCAATTAAAAATAGATTTTAGCTGACTGTATATATCATCAGAATCGACACCTTTAAATATAAATAAAAAATGAAAAGCATAACCACAATTTTGTTTTCTGGAGACACAATAGAGGAACATGACAAATATCCTGGTCTTTTGCAGTTTTGTAAGAGATTTTCATTGAACAGGTTCAAACAGACAAATACTTCATTTGGAACAATATATTACAGAATTGACAGCATCTTGCACTTAATAAACAGCCCTGGTCATATAAGTTTTGCTCTGTCGATCTTTAATTAAAGGCACAGGATGGTTAGGCGGCAAATTATCCTTTTTTATTTCTTTACATATTTTTGTGATTTTATCCCAGTCTGTCTACTGTAAAGCAACAATTCCTATGGGAGTATCATTAGAAATAAGATTCGTCTGTGTTGTAAAGCCGCCGCATATCCACTAGGTGTCACTGTTGAAACACCTTTTATCTGAACTTTACCAGATTTTGTCCTGTTTTATTCCACTTATTGATTTGAACGGGTGCAGAGCATTTATGTAGTTTGATAGAGAAAAGAAGGAATATTACGGAATCATAAGTAACAGTATCTAGGGTTTTTAACGACACCGTGACTGTTAATGGAAATTGCTCGTTTATGAATCGATTCAGGAATCAACTAAATACGTAAGTCATGCGGCTGATAGGTTGTTAAAGTACACTGACACTTGGGTGTTATTTATCAAAGTCCAGTCCGACTTTATCTCAATATTTTCTGAAAAAAACTCCCACCAAATCCGCACTTTTTCCGGGGGGCTTATTTATTAATACACTTTCCCAAAAATTTTGTTTGCGGAAAAAAATCTTGAAAAATACGATTTTTTCACCTGAAAACTCAGAATTTTGCCCGAAAATTTTGAAAACTTCGGGGTATTGCCCAAAACCCAGCGCACATCAAAAAATCATTGAGATTTCTCCCACTGACTTATATTCAAGCTCAACAGGTCTGAGATGCCTGATTTTTTTTAAAAGCCCAATTTTATAAAAAAAATCACACATTTTTTTGGAGATTTTTACATTCGGAGTTTAGTAAATGACCCCCTTACCATACCTGCTCTTGTTTTTCAGCTATTTTAATGACATTTTTTTACATTTTTAACTAATGTGTTTAATATCTTATTCCAGGATTATTTAAAAATATAGAAAAAAATGTATATCTCAGTGTGGGACATATGTGTGTGTATATATATATATACACACACAGACACCGAGGTATAGCATCCGTTATCCAGAAACCCATTATCCAGAAAGCTCAGAATTACAGAAAGGCCAGCTCCCATAGACTCCATTATATAGTGAATAAAGTACCACCTATTATAAAATAAAAGGATATTATATATATATATATATATAAATATAAGGATATTATAAGTTACCGAGGAGTTTCATGACCATATAAAAGCACAAGGATAGAACTCAGAGGTAACTTCTAATATCCTCATATTTTCCAACAAGGGGAACTTTATTTATTATAATACAGAAGTTTTAGTGAGTCATGTGACAGAAATGACATCACTACTCACTTTTATAACTGATGACATCACTACTCACCGTTTCTGTTTATAAGGATATAATTTACAAGATAGTGGCTTTTGTGTATCATAACGAAATAACTCAGATTTTAAAAAATGATTTCCTTTTTGCTTGTAGTAATAAAACAGTACCTTGTACTTCTTCCCAACTAACATGTAATTAATCCTATTAATTGATGTTTTAGTAGACTGAAGGTATGGAGATCCAAATTACAGAAAGATCCATTATCCAGAAAAATCCAGGTCCCGTGCATTCTGGATAACAGGTTCCATACCTAATATATATATATATGTATCCCTGCTTTCGTAGAGGTAAGGAAATCTGAGTTTTTGCCCTTTGGATTGACAAAATCTATATTTTATATATTATTTTTTATATTATTTTATATATTTTTATATGGATAAACGTTCAAGATTTCCTCTTCTCTAACTGGCTGAGCTCTAACATCCAAATGAAAACAACTTAAAGTCAAACAGCTGAAACAGGAAGAATTCGGTACCTGATCCAATTCAAAGTGCTCGGAATGATTTGGGAGTCCCCAGGACAAACTGTAACAAAACTAAGAAAAAGATTGATACATTTGTAATTTATAGAGAACGTTTCGGCACTTTTTATTCACAGTTTATGAAAATTGCACGTTGAGTTGTTTTTGGGGAAAGTACAATGGCGTGTAATGAGCCAGTGTCTGGAGTCTATGGGGCAAATTCACTAACAATCGTAGTTTCGCCAGGCGCAACTTCGCCGCGCTTCGCCGCACTTCGCCAGCGCTTCGCAAATTCACTAAAATCCGAAGTTGCGCTCAGGGGTAGCATAAGGTTGCGAAGTTGCGCTAGCGTTGATTCGCTAAGTAAAGCGAAGTTACGCTAGCAAAGGCTAATTTGCATACGGCGCGAAATTCAAATTTCAATGGAGGAATACGTATCAGCACTACAAATGCCTAGAAAACCTTCAAAACATCAAATAAAACATTTATTTTGCCCTACACATGTGCCCACTGTATAGTTAAGTTGCCATGAGTCAGGAAATGTAGGGGGGAAGGAGGGGAGCCCCAAAAAATTTTTCGATCTTTTTCAGCCTATCAGCCATAATGTAGAAAACACGCCAGCGTTTTTTGGGACTTAGAAAAAATTTTGACTTTTTTAGAAACAATCCCTATCTACTCTATTGCGCTTCGCCTGGTCTGAGGTGGTGAAGGAAGTCTAGCGTAAAAGGTAGCGTTCAGTACACTGCGCGCGTTAGTGAATTTGCGTAGTTACGTCGCTAGCGAAACTTCGCCAGGCGTAAGGGTGCGAAGTAACACTAGCGAAACTACGCCAGCGTTCGTTAGTGAATTTGCGCAGTAACAAAAATGACAAACGCTAGCGTTCGGCGCTTAGTGAATTTGCCCCTATAAGTCATACAGATTCAAATAAAATATACAGTTGCCGCTGACACTTTATTCCAAAAGAAATCAATACAAAAGTGAAAAATAATGTTAAATGTGAAGATCCAATCTGAAAGTTAAAAAAAAAAAAGACAGAGAAAAGAGCTTAGGTATTTGTTTGCAACATTCTAAAAACTGTGCAGAAATCCATCCAGTTGATTCATTAACTCCACCCCAAAACATCACAGCATCAGCCCTAATTGGTCGGCACCTCTGCCTGCTTTTTACCACCAGCAAAGATGGCAGCCGTACTAACAGTTGATTCCTTAAAGGAGAACTAAAGACTAAAAATCTTTTGCATGTCAGTGGGGGTCATTTATAGACACTGGGCAAATTTGCACCTGGGCAGTAACCCATGGCAACCAATCCGATGATTGCTTTCAGTGCTCAACCTGCAGCTGGCTTAAAAAAAAGCTAAATACTGATTGGTTGCCATGGGTTACTGCTCAGGTGCAAATTTGCCCAGTGTTTATAAATGAGCCCCAGTGACTCTCCAATGGTCAGTGTCCTCTGGGTGGCAGTTTAGTAGCCAGGCCTAGGGGTTGTTGCAAATCACCGAACAGAAAATGAGATTTGTCTATTATAGAATCAGATGCCACAGGGCTGATTATTTAATTTGGATGCAGAATACACCAGTTTCTTAGCTGCCATGTAATGTGAATCTGAATTAATTACTACAGGTATTGGATCTGTTATCCAGAATGCTCAGGACTTGGGGTTTTCCGGATAAAAAATCCGGGTTTATTATTAAATAAACCCAATACGATTGTTTTTAGTCCAATAAGGATTAATTATATCTTAGTTGGGATCAAGTACAAATTATTATTATTATTATTATAAGAACTGTTTGTAAATAGTGATGGGTGAATCTGACCGCTTCGCTTCACTGAAAATTGACGAAAGGGAGAAAATTCACCCAAAATGAATTAAAATCATAGGGAGTTATTTACTAAACTCTGAATGCAAAAATCACAAAAAGAATTGTGATTTTTTTTTTTTAAATCGGACTTTTAAAAAATCATGAATTTTTCTGAATTTTTTAAACCCTGAGGATGGAAAAATCCCAATCAAAAAATCCGGCATCTCAGACCTGTCGAGGTTGCATATAAGTCAATGAGAGCCGTCCCAATGATTTTTTGATGTGCGCTGGGTTTCGTGCAATACCCTGAAGTTTTAAGGCAAAAAATCCAAAAACGTTTTGAAATTCGGATAAAAATATCCGGAAAAATCGTGAAAATCTAATTTTTTCCTGCAAAGCAAATTTTCAGGAAAATGTAATAATAAATAAACGTAAAAAACCCGTGCGGATTTGATCGGAGTTTGTAGCAGAAAATATTGAGATAAATTCAGACTTTGATAAATAACCCCCTTTGGGTGATACTTTTTTTTTTTGACGAGCAGCAATTTTTTTCACCCATTGGTGTCTATGGGCGTCATTTTCGCTACGAAACTTGGCAAAGGAGTTTGCTCATCACTATTTGTGAGTGGTCCAGTTCAAAACACACATATACAGCTGTACCACTATTTATAGAAAGTTACTAAATATTCCATAATCCAGATGTGTCATTTGCATTAGATGCCAACCTGAGTATTTCAATACAGCAGTTACTTTTCATGCCACACATTGGAGGACGTTGTGCCGAGAGGCCACACTGCTGGAATCATAAATTAGGAATTCTAGGACTGAATATACATCATAGTGCCAAATGAATCAATGAGGGAGTTTAGACGACATGAATGAACTCTCCCTGGAAAGTTGTGACTCATGAAATAACGATGATTCTTGTGAATATAGTATCCTGGTTAGGAATATAAATGCCCGTTGTCTTTTTCTTAACACACCGAATACTGCAGCACCAGGGTCGGACTGGGCTGGCGAGACACCGGAATAAAACCCGGTGGGCCCCGCCGGCCCAGATCCGCACTCTGTGCCACCTCCTCTCTTCCTGCCACGACCTGCTCTCTTCCTGGTCGCGGCAAAAGATCAGCTTGCGCGCGCGTCTTTCCAGCAAAGGGATTCTGATTGAACAGATTTAGTCTGGAGGTAGATGCCTTGAAATGACATTAAGGAATAACTGGAGACAATAATAACAGGAATGGCAACAAATATTTAATTCCCAGGCTTTTCGTTTAACATGCTTCAGGAAGACTATCCATGTTCTTTTGGTCTGAAACAGTCTGAGCTAATTATGAAGCTGTAGAACTGGAAGGAGGTGCTCTCATATCATCTGCCTACCTATGTTGAAGACCACTTTTTGAAAAACAGATACTATAAAATAGTAGGGACTGGTGTAGGTGATATGTGTTCTTTCGGGGCATATTTAGCGAAGAATGGCAAAAACACCGACAACATGACTCCAACAATGGCTAGCATGTAGCCCCATCCGATTTGACAGTCTCCTGCATAGTATATGCTTGAATTCTCACAGTATTTTTTCACAGTCGTAGAGTTGAGGCCAAACGGATACACCACGAGTCCTGATGCCATGATGAACACTGAAAGAAATAAAAAGGGGATATTTATCAGTACTGGAGAAGTCTTCATTAAGCAAAATTCATACAAACTGTGTTGTATTGATATAAGTGGAGGATCACTCACATCCATTTATGTGGAAGCTTAAAGGGATACTGTCATGGGGAAAAAAAAAATTCAATATGAATCAGTTAATAGTGCTGCTCCAGCAGAATTCTGCACTGAAATCCATTTCTCAAAAGAGCAAACAGATTTTTTTATATTCAAATTTGAAATCTGACATGGGGCTAGACATTTTGTCAATTTCCCAGCTGCCCCCAGTCATGTGACTTGTGCCTGCACTTTAGGAGAGAAATGCTTTCTGGCAGGCTGCTGTTTTTCCTTCTCAATGTAACTGAATGTGTCTCAGTGAGACATGGGTTTTTACTATTGAGTGTTGTTCTTAGATCTACCAGGCAGCTGTTATCTTGTGTTAGGGAGCTGTTATCTGGTTACCTTCCCATTGTTCTTTTGTTTGGCTGCTGGGGGAAAAGGGAGGGGGGTGATATCACTCCAACTTGCAGTACAGCAGTAAAGAGTGATTGAAGTTCATCAGAGCACAAGTCACATGACTTGGGGCAGCTGGGAAATTGGCAATATGTCTAGCCCCATGTTAGATTTCAAAATTGAATATAAAAAAATCTGTTTGCTCTTATGAGAAATGGATTTCAGTGCAGAATTCTGCTGGAGCAGCACTACTAATTGATTCATTTTGAAAAAAATGTTTTTTTCCCATGACAGTATCCCTTTAATTCCCAAGGAAGCAGTGTTTGAAGGATGAAGATAGAAATCAAAATGAATATTTGGTCATCACTGCCTATAACTAAAGAACATCTTTGCCCTCTACTAAAAAACAAATTTTATTACACAAGTAATTAAACAATTAACATGTTTTTGTGTAGGTAGAAGCAGAGACTTTTTAGGGGTCTATTATATTTGTAAAATTCATGTTTGACAAAACATTTTTTGAGCCCAGTATTACATAGAGTGCACTCAAACTTGAAACGATGTGCCTGTAGGTTACAATCGCTCTGAATCTCAAAAAGAAGATTGATCTAGTCAACACCCAGCCGTGATCAAGCCCAGTTACACCCAGACGACCCTCATTTTATCAAAAACTCCACCAGCGTTTCCATGTCATCTTTAAGAGTGGATAAGGCACATGAAATCTCTTGACATTCAGTATATTTTTTATACTAATCATTGCTTTTAATATGTAACCAATAAATAAATTAATGAATTTATTAGAAGTTTCTTCTCAAGTACATTAACTGGTTTTGGACATCATACTTAGACTTTTAGCAAGTGAGGGAATACAGAGTGATGAATGATAGCTCGTAGCACAAGTTGATCCAGAGACTGGTCCCATTGCATCTTTCTTTCCCCCTCTGAGGCAAATTGGAGAGGCTTCAAATAGTTTTTGTTTGCCTTCCTCTGGATCAACTGGCAGTTAGGCAGGTTATATATAGACTTAAAAGGCTGAACTTGATGGACGTGTGTCTTTTTTTCCAGCCTAATTTACTATATTATTATGTATTGTTGTGAAAACATCTCCTCGTGTGGCCTTACCCTTACAAAACAAAGTCTCAAACCTGTACAGTTTGGTAATTTCGTTTAAGGTTTTAAGGTTTTGCCTCCAATAAGGATTAATTATATCTTAGTTGGGATCAAGTACAAGCTACTGTTTTATTATTACACAGAAAAAGGAAATCATTTTTTAAAATTTGGATAAAATTGAGTCTATGGGAGACGGCCTTTCCATAATTCAGAGCTTTCTAGATAAAGGGTTTCCGGATAATGGATAGTGCGATTTCTTTTATTTTTAAACAGTCATCTGCAACTGGAGAACCATTAACTTTCAGGGAAGGTATTGCACTCGTCTGACTGATGTGAGAGTTCAGTAACCCCGTCCATCACGCAGCTACAGTATAAGAAACGGCTCAGGCTAAATGAACGGATTGTCTGCACTGTGGGTTATCGTTTTTAGTTTTGTTCAACACTTTCCCCGGACTTGCATTTATTGATTTTGGAGTGTGAATTTTCTTTGGACTTTCACTTTAGAGAATATAATTTAGCTGACAGCTGCAATATGTGTATGTAATATGCACTGTATATGATTGATCCTCATTATGGTTCTTTTCTATGTACCCTACTGTAAATGATATATCCATGTAATACACACGGAATATAATAATAAAATATAGTCTTAAAACACTGTTAAGTGATGTCATCATCACGGGCGTTTTGGACGCTGCCAGTGTCGGACTGGCGGGAAACCCGGAAAAAACCCGGTGGGCCCCGACCCTTAATGGGCCCCCGCCGGGCCAGACCCCTCTCCCGACCAGTTTGATTAAACAAAAAAAGATTTCTTTAGGCGACCGCGCAGCGCCATTCATACGAAGTGCCGAGTGGCGCCTTTCAAGCAGGAGCGCCGAGCAACGCCCTCACACAGGCGTGCCGAGTGCATCACAGTAGGGGGGCAGGGGAGTCAGAGAGGGCCCTGGACAGTAGTCCTGGTGGGCCCTAGGCCCCCCAGTCCGACCCTGGGCGATGCAATGCCTCCAGGGTTGAACTGGGAGGCACAGGGCCCACCAGGACTTCTGTCCAGGGCCCACTTCGAACACCCGCCAGCCCAGTCCGACCCTGGATGCCTCACTCCTCACACTTAACTTTACAGCCTCGGAGTGGGGACAAGGGGGGCTGCATGGTTAGTACACAGAGCACAATTAGATTTAAAAATCATAATGTTGACTCTTTCAGATACCAGGAATGGCTATTTGCCTGGTCATCAGTCACTAATGCTCTGCCAGGCCTTTACTGCAGTCGCTTTCACTTGCTGTTTGTTTGTGGCCTTTCTGTCCCAAGTTTAGTCTTCAACAAGTGAAATGCATCTCAATTGGGTTCAGATCAGGTGACTGACTTGGCCATTCAACAATATTCCACTTCTTTGCTTTAATAAACTCCTGGGTTGCTTGGGCTGTATTTTTTGGCTCATTATGAAACGCCTCCCAATCAATGTGAGTGCATTTAGCTGGATTTGAGCAGACAGTGTCTCTGAAGAGCTCACAATTCATTCTTGTGCTTCTGTCCTGTGTCACATGATGGATAAACACTAGTGTCCCAGTGCCACTGGCAGCCATGCACCCCAAGCCATCCCACTGCCTCCCAAATCTTTTATACACAACTGTGCTATGCTTTGGATCATCAGCTCTTCCACTCCTTCTCCAGACTTTTTCCTTGCCATCATTCTGCTAGAGGTTGATCTTGGTTTCATCTGTCCAAAGAATGTTTTTCCAGAACTGTGCTGGCTTTTTTTTAGATGTTTTTTTTTAGCAAAGTCCAATGTAGCCTTTCTATTCTTGATGCTTATGAGTGGCTTGTACCTTGCAGTGCCCCCTCTGTATTTACTTTCATGCAGTCTTCTCTTTATGGTAGACTTGGATATGGAGACTCTACCTCCTGGAGACTGTTGTTCACTTGTTTGGCTAGACCCACATGAGTGTAAGAAGAGTCTCAGGAAGTTGGACAGCAGTAGAGACCTGTTTAAAATCAAATAAATAAAATAAAATAAAAACTACTTGGAAGTGCCAAGAAGTGCAGACCTTCAATTATTACTCCATTGTTGTTCTCCTTGTGTCTCACTTCTGTCTTTAACAGTGGTGGGGTAGAAGAAGGAATAATTCAGCCATTACACTACAGGTTATACAGCCCCTTGAGTACTACCCTCTTTACAAACTCTCTTTGAAGCCATACCATGCATCCAGAGAGTAACAGTAGAACTTTAAATATATTACTAAAGTAATCCTCCAAACTGAACGTTGTATTCAAGATGTCAAGATGGAAGCATTCTCATTTAATCAAACAGAACCTCTATTCCACAAATATATGATAATCCAGCACAGAGTGTGCTCAATCTTTCTCTTTCTGGGAACAGCCTGAAATTTATATTTGCTTTCCCCATGACTTTACCGCATTGCGTCCATACTGTAAAGCAATCAAAATGTGCAACATCCCCTACCCAAAATTCTTCCACAAGCTATACCGCACCCACTATCTGGCTTCCACCACTAGCAAGCATAGGGGCGTTGCTTTATTTATCCATAAAAACTTCCCCTTTATTACTCTTGACTCCACCTTAGATGCTAATGGTCATTTTGTAATACTTCGAGGTACATTATACGATCAACACTATACCATCGTCTCCAGTTATGCCCCGAATGCTGATCCTCTCCAATTTTTTGACTCGCTTTGTAACCTATTGCCGGACTTAGATAACACCAGACTCATTTGGGCGGGAGACTTTAACTTGTCCTTTAACCATGCCCTCGACCGATCCCAATCTAGCTGCCCTATGCGACATAGGACAATCACTAAGCGGGTTGACCAACTACTCCATACCCACAAGCTCCTTGATTCATGGAGGGAGGTTAATGGTTCGACTCGTGACTATACCTTTTACTCCCACGCACATAACTCCTACTCCAGGATCGATTACATACTGGTTAACGCTTCCGATGCCCCTTCACTTATAGACTCTAAACACATACAGTGTGCCTGGTCGGACCATGACTTAGTATTGACTACATTAGACTTACAAGTCCCCTTGTTCAGGCGTCCCACCTGGAGATTGAATGAGAGCCTATTGGCAGACCCTGAATGTGTAGACTTTATCTCGCAGGAGTTAACCCACTTCTTTCAAGACAATTTGCGGCCCGAGGCTTCGATAGATTGGGTCTGGGTATCACATAAAGCCTTTATCAGGGGTTGTTTGATAAAGTATGCGTCCCGTAAAAAGAGAGAGAGGATGCAGGTTCAAAAGAGTCTGGAGGTCGAATTAGCATCTCTAGAACAAACCAATAGACTCCACCCATCGAAGAGACTTAGGCAGCTGATAGATGAGACTAGGCAAAAACTACATGCCTGCCAAATTGCACAAGCCGAGAAGGCTATCCGTAAGACTAAGCACAAATTTTACAGGTACGCGAATAAAGCTGACAAAATGCTAGCTAATTTACTTAAATCTGAATTACGGCAGGGCCAAGTCCAAAAAATCAGATTATCTAATGGTACGATCTCCTCGAATCCTGATAAGATTCATGATACTTTTATTTCCTTTTTCCAAAAACTATACACCTCCAGCTCCCCTGGAAAGCCAGGTGCGGTGGAGGCCTTTCTGGATCAGTATGCCCCTGAGCCCCTTTCCGATGACCTGCAGCAGATCATGACCCAAGATATTACCTATGAGGATATTGAGTATACGATTAAACATTTAAAGTCGGGCAAAGCCCCAGGCCCTGACGGATTCTCTTCATTGTACTACAAGAAATTTGCGACCCAGCTAATCCCACAACTCCAGAAATTATTCCAGCACGTCACCGCTGGTAAACCCCTACCTCCTGAAATGAACGAAGCTAGCATTTCCCTTATTCCGAAACCCAATAAGGATTCCTTGAACCCCAAAAACTATAGGCCAATCTCTTTACTCAATTTGGACATTAAATTACTCGCCACTATCTTAGCGAATAGATTAAACCGGGTCCTACCCTCTACCATTCATAAAGACCAAATTGGATTCATCCCCACCCGCCAAGCCCCAGACAACATTAGAAAGTCCCTGAACCTAATAGCATACGCCAACAAACATAAAATCCCTACGTGCTTCCTGGTGCTGGATATAGAGAAGGCCTTCGATACGCTTAGCTGGCCCTACCTATTCTCCCTTCTTGGCAGGGTGGGTCTAGGGTCTACTTTAATCAATACACTCCAGGCTTATTATCAGGACCCAAAGGCTTCCCTCTCTCTCCCCTCTACTAGCAAGGTGACCCACATCAAGATCCAGAGAGGTACGAGACAGGGGTGCCCTCTTTCCCCAGCCCTTTTTGCCTTAGCGATGGAGCCTCTAGCTAGGGCACTCAGGGATAATATAGATATTAAGGGCCTTCCTGTGAAGGGTAGAGAATACAAACTTTCGCTTTTTGCTGATGATTTACTCATGCATGTAACTAACCCTCTTACTTCTCTGCCCAACCTCCTTCATGTCTTATCACATTTTGCAACAATGTCAGGCCTTAAGATCAACCCGGAGAAATCGGAAATGCTTCCCTGCAATCTTCCACAGCCTATCCTTAAGCTAATCGAACTGAACTTTGGATTCTCCACTAGGATTGATTACCTACAGTATCTGGGGGTGAAGCTGACGTCTTCTCTCTCTACCCTGTACAAGACCAATTACCATTCATTAATTCATCTTTTGATGCAGAAGCTTTCCTCCTGGGATAAATATAGGATTTCCTGGGTCGGCAGAATTCATTGTGTAAAAATGGTGTTACTGCCGAAGATCCTTTACCTATTTAGGACTTTGCCTATTCCGGTGCATGTAGCTGATATCCGAAAGCTGCAGGCGGCCATTTACACCTTCATCTGGCAAAATAAGGTTCCACGGATTTCGAGGCGAGTCATGTACCTACACAAATCGAACGGCGGCCTTTCGGTGCCGAACTTGATTAAATATTATAGAGCTTCCAGACTTGCCCAATGGGCTCCTTCGCATGCTGGTGCAGCTGCCCCTTTGTGGGTCCAGATTGAGGACGACCTGCTTTACCCCCACCTTACCAGCCATGTCCTGTGGCTCGGCAGAATCCCTTTGAAGAGCTTTCCGGAAGCATCCCCCATCACACTTGATATGCTCAGCTTGTGGATTAAACACCGCAGGAGTTCTCAACTATCTTCACTCCCTTCCCTCCTCAGCCCTATAATTAACAACCCGGACTTTGCACCAGGTCAGTCTAAGAAGGCTTATGCGTGGTGGCTCGGGAAGGGTGTGACCACGCTGGAGTCCTTGGTTCACCGAGGCAAACCTCTCACTATGCAGGGACTAACTCAAAAATTTGATCCGCCCCAGCAGGAGTTATTTAGGGCTTCGCAACTTATTCACTTTGCCCATCGGCTAGCTAAGCAATGCCGTGACGGCTCCTTCACGTCCACTTGCTTTGAATCGTTTTGCAGGCAAGCACCATTGGCACCAGGCATTCTCAGTTTAACGTACAAATTACTCAACAGGCTGCCCACTGAATCTTTCAAACATAACTACATGCTACAATGGGAGAAGGATCTCCAAATTACACTCTCGACCCAGCAATGGTCTCAATGCAGCCTTACGGCGAATTTGGGGAGTACTTGTGTTTCCAATAGAGAGACCTCGATCAAACTCCTGCACAGGACCTACCTGGTGCCCTTGCGACTGCATCGGATCTACCCGTCTTGCGACCCGCATTGCTTCAGGGGCTGCCAAGCCACAGGCTCCATGCTTCACATTTGGTGGACGTGCCCAGTTATCTCCATCTTCTGGGATCGCATCACCCAACTATTATCCAAGATCTTCCATATTGACTTTCCCAAGGACCCCGCCACTTTTCTCCTGGGGAAAAAACCGGCCAAACTGTCCAATCCGTCTCATAGGCTGTCACAGCACATTCTCACAGCTGCCAGGTTGATTATTGCTCACAACTGGAAAAAACCCACTATCCCTATTCTCATGCTTAAAGCAAAGATAATTGACATTGCAGCTAACGAAAGATTGTCTTACATGTTGCAAAATGACCTGGAGGCCTACGATAAGATTTGGTTGCCCTGGTTAATGTATGAAAATGACCCCTTGCTTTTCTCAGCATTGCATGTATAACCTGTCTCCTTTCCTTTGGGTCCTCTCACTGCATGTGCCCTTGATTATGCTCATGATTATTGTTCTCGTTTACTTTGACACCTAGCCCAGCCGCCGTTTTTACTTTTACTTTTACTTTTTACTTTATTTTCTTTTTCTGTTTTTTTTTTTATTATTTATGTGTTTAATTTCATACTGTTACTGTACTCATGCGACAATGAGATGTATTCTTTCTTCTTTTATTTTTCATTTACTGATATTTTTGGAAAATCAATAAAACTTTCAGTTTAAAAAAAAAAAAAATGTGCAACATCCAAGATGATTGTCTAGACAAAACAATTATCATCTGATTGTATCCAGAGCTTGGATTTCTCTGTCCTATTTTGCTTTAAAGTTAAACTTCCTGTATAAATTGTGTTCTGTTTTGGATCTATCACTTGCAATATGAGACATCTTCGCTTGGACACCACTTCTCAGCCAGTGCGGTCCTCGTCCCATGGGATTTTCAAAGGTTCCTGATTGATATCTTGCTAAATATCTGTGTGGAGGGCCCAAGTCAGCAGTTTTTCTCGCCCTACCCTTGGCCAGTTTAAGTCTATAGCTGTACTGAGTAGGGTTCCCCTTGACTTATAAAAGGGTAATAGAAAGATGAAAGCCTTCATTTTTATCATCGGCCATATTCCAAAGAAAATCGAGGGCATCAAAGAGCGGTCACTTATTTTGTCAACAGGGGCTTGTTAAATGTTAACAAAAAGCTGGACATTCATTTTAATATATGTGTATTTAGTACTTGTGTGTGGTATAATCCTGATCTGCCTCTCCTACTTTGCACAAACCCATGCAATCGACACAGGGCACAATGGATTACTTTCCCACTGCACAGAAAATTTTGGACAACCCAATTGCAATTGGGCCTAAGTCTTTATTAGTGGCCTAAATCTTCATTGAAAAGTGTAATATATATTGGATTTTGTGCACCGTTTCGTGTTGGTCCTAAAGAGGAATGTGTAAAATTCCTAAAGTAGTGTGTGATTATCAGCGCCATAGACAGCTGTTAGGATTGGAAGGCAAGCTGCTCTGCCGGCTGCGTTGGAAAGAGGAGAAGGAGGTTGGAGTTGAAACAAAGAGCAATGAATCTCAGCGCTTACAAAATGTTCCTTTCTTATGATGAACATCACTGGAATTAATCAGCTTGTGCCCATGGATATCAGGAAACAAAGTTAGAAATATATAAATGGGCAAATGTATTAGTTTTGCTACTAAATATCAGCACAGCATCGGGCACACTGTCAGCTTTATCAGCAGACTATATATATATATATTTGTACATATGTTTCTATGTTAAAAAATGACATTTTGTCTGTAACCGAGCTTGTTTGCTATTGCTTTTATGCAGTAACCAGTTCCCTTGTGCAAGTACACAGCAAGGATCAGGAGTAAATAAACTCTGAGCTTTATGAATGAAAGTGTTTTTAGAGCTACGTGTCTTCAGAGGGCTTATACATCCCTTACTTTCAAAGTCCTTTGTCTTTGAAAGTAAAGGTGCAGGAGTAGTTCAGGAGCAATATGGGTGCAGGAGCAGTTCAGAAGGAAATATTCGTGCAGGAGCAGTTCAGGAGCAATATGGGTGCGGAAGCAGTGCAAAAGCAGTATGGGTGTAGGAACAGTGCAAGAACAATATAGGTGCAGGAGCAGTGCAATAGCAATGCGTGAACAGCATTGGGGGGAAAAACAATGTGGGTAAAGGACCATTGCAGCAGCAATATGGGTGTTTGTGCAGGGGCAGTATGAGTGCAGGAACATGACAGGAGCAATGTGGGTGCAGGAGCACTGCAAGAGCAGTATGGGTGTAGGACCAGTCCAGGAAAGATATAGGTGGAGGAGTAGTGCAGGAGCAATATTGCTGCAGGACCAGTACAAAAGCAGTAAGGGTGTTGGTGCAGTGCAGGAGCAATATGGATGAAGGAACAGTGCAGGAGCAGTATGGGTGTAGAAACTGTGCAGGAGTAAGGGTGCAGGAGCAATATGAGTGTATGACAAGTGCAGGAGAAATATTGGTGGAGTTGTGAGATGCACCTACACACCAATATTACAACTAAATACACTTGCTGGTTCAGGAATTAAATTATTATTATTAATTATTTGCAGTATAAACAGTGTCATTTAGAAATAAAAACTACATCATAAAAATCATTGCAGAATCCCTTTAATACAGAGTGCAAAACATGTCTGGTTGTGCCTTTTTATGCACTTTAAAAAGCGGAGCTGGCCTGATGTTCTTCTGCTTAGGAAAAATTTGAGAAAGGTTCCTATGTTTTTTCCTAAGCAGAACAACAGGGTCGGACTGGTGGGCCCGGGGCCTCCCCGCCCGTCCCCTACCGTGACGCGGCGCTCTGCGTGCACAGTTGTAGGAGTGCTCGGCTTGCTCGGCGCAACGCGAATGCGCAGGCCATGTATCGCTGAAAAATTATTTTTTTTGGTGGAATCCCAATTTGGGGAGAGGGGGCCTGGCCCGGTGGGGGCCCATGAGGGTCAGGGCCCACCGGGTTTTTTCGCGGGCCACTCCGACACTGCAGAAGAACATCAGAGAAGCCTCTTTCTTTCTCCTGACAACTTCCTTGACTACTTGCTGGTCAGACTGGTGGGAAAATGACCAGCAGGTGGCGCTGTTGTAACAAAATTCATTCATATTAACAGTACATGTATCCTTTAATATCTTGGAATTAAAAATAAATAATGAATGTAAATGACAAAAGTGCTTAGAATAGCACCCACAATTTTACATTCACTATTTTTTAAGGTTTACTTATCCTTTCAGCCACTGCTTCTCTAGGCAAACACATTCCCTATTTGCATAATTGTACATTTATAAAGGGTTTATTTCCTATCCTTAGTTTCTTTACCCACTATCGGGTTTTTTTTTCCATTCCAGTCTAACCCATTCCTCCCATTGTGCGATGCCTCGTATAGAAGTGACAGTAGATGAAATGGCCATTGCGCAGGTAATACACAGGAATGATGAGAGATCCCATGATGTTCCTCATGTGCGACCCTTTCATCACCAGCAAGGTTAGCAAAGATGGCTGCAATTTAGAGCAATGAAATAAGATGTAAGCGCACACTATTGCAAATAACTAAATAAATCACTCTGACACTGTTCTTTATGCCCAGGCAAGTGTACTGTATGTGGGCTAACAGAGAGGGGTCTAATTATGTTACAAGTGGGAAAGAGATTGGCACGGAGCTTAAAGGGATCCTGTCATCGGAAAACATGTTTTTTTCAAAATGAATCAGTTAATAGTGCTGCTCCAGCAGAATTCTGCACTGAAATCCATTTCTCAAAAGAGCAAACAGATTTTTTTATATTCAATTTTGAAATCTGACATGGGGCTAAACATTTTCTAAATTTCCCAGCTGCCCCAAGTCATGTGACTTGTGCCTGCACTTTAGGAGTGAAATGCTTTCTGGCAGGCTGCTGTTTTACCTTCTCAATGTAACTGAATGTGTCTCAGTGGGACATGGGTTTTTACTATTGAGTGTTTTTCTTATATCTACCAGGCAGCTGTTATCTTGTGTTAGGGAGCTGCTATCTGGTTACCTTCCCATTGTTCTTTTGTTTGGCTGCTGGGAGGGAAAGGGAGGGGGTGATATCACTCCAACTTGCAGTACAGCAGTAAAGAGTGATTGAAGTTTATGAGAGCACAAGTCACATGACTGGGGGCAGCTGGGAAACTGACAATATGTCTAGCCCCATGTCAGAATTCAAAATTGAATATAAAATAATCTGTTTGCTCTTTTGAGAAATGGATTTCAGTGCAGAATTCTGCTGGAGCAGCACTATTAACTGATTCATTTTGAAAAAATGTTTTTTTCCCATGACAGTATCCCTTTAACACAACATACTGGACCGACAAGCTACAACAACACAACTTGCTGTGTCTGCAAATCACACACACACTCTGAATGAAAGGACACAAAGCCTCTAGAATCAGCTACTGGGAAGAGAAATAGACTTTAATGCTCAGCCAACAGCCCCATAAGCTTCTCTGTATGGAACGCTGGAAAACCACCATATTCCCAGTGCTTCCAATTCCATAATCCTGATTTAGCAGAGAGCACTTGAATATGTGAGGCTGACACATTTACTGCAATTGGGTATTCAGATATCCATGAATCTGTTCATTGGCCCATACCCAAATCTACTCCGCACCAAAGGATGTCAATGCAACGAGGGGAACCTATCCAGCCCCTACAAACAGCCATGAATAATACTATACCTGCCCTTAGAATTAATTATAGGTATAATATCAACCATATGCCAAGGCCACAAATAGCTTTTCCTTTTGATTTGTGTGGGATTCTAATTGCAGCTCTCCATGGAATGGAAGGTGTTGAACAGAGATGTCAGCCGTACAAGGAAAATAGTAACAGCAAATCAAAGTTAGCCAACCCAAGCCAGCCGTACAATAAGGGGGTTATTAAAGGGCATGTAAAGGCAAAAAAAAATAAAATCAGATCTTCACTTTCTTTAATGAAAAAGAAACCTCTCTCAACTCGGATCAATTCTGCTTTTCAAAGTTGCCCGAAGTTTCCTCGTGAGGCAACTTCGGCCGACTTCAGAAACTGAAGCGTTCCGAGTGCCATCCTTCTGCTAGGTGACTAATCTCCCAAAATGGCAGCACGTGTCTTTGCCCTTACTATTGAGTGCTGTTCTAAAGCTGGCCATAGACGCAAAGATCCGATCGTACGAATTGAGGATTCGTACGATTTTCGGACCGTGTATGGAGAGTCCCGACATTTTTTGTCCGGCGGAGATCGGTCGTTTGGTCGATCGGACAGGTTAGAAAATTTCCTGCCGATAATATCTCTGCGTGTATTGCCGATCGTACGATTTTCAGAGGGAGACTGTCACTAGCTTTGTCAGACATAACTATCGTACGATTGCTGTCAGGGGCAGAACATCGGCTGATCTGTTCTTTTCTACTTTATTTGATCTGAATGGTTAGTGGCGGGTCGGGAGATGAGAAAGTCCGATCGTACGTTGATTCGTAAGATTGGATCTTTGCGTCTGTGGCCAGCTTTAGCTCTACCAGGCAGCTGTTATCTTGTGTTAGGGAGCTGCTATTTGGTTACCTTCCCATTGTTCTGTTGTTTGGCTGCTGGGCTGGGGGAGGGGGTGATATCAATCCATCTTGCAGTAAAGAGTGACTGAAGTTTATCAGAGCACAAGTCACGTGACTGGGGGCAGCTGGGAAACTGACAATATATCTAGCTCCATGTCAGATTTCAAAATTTAAATATATAAAAATCAGTTTGCTATTTTGAGAAACTGATTTCAGTGGAGAATTCTGCTGGAGCAGCACTATTAACCGATGCATTCTGAAAAAAACCCAATTTTTTTCCCATGACAGTATCCCTTTAAATATGTCAAAATGGCTTTAAATGAGAGGACAGCTGCATCTGTCATATGAGAGACTACTAGTGTTACCACCCGGCCGGTATTTTACCTGCCTAGCCGGTAAAACACCAGCCAAGGCCGGTATTACAAATTTACCGGCAATGTAGTTTGGCTCCGCCCTCTTTGGCGTTACGACCCGGCCAGCCAATAGCGTGTCACGGCCCCACCCCCTTTAGCATCACGGCCCTGCCCTTTTAACCCCGCCCTTCCACCTGCCGGTGAAGATTATTTTAAAAGGTGGCAACCCTAGAGACTACAAAGCAAACAACACCAACTCTGTATTTATCTCTTCCAGCACAAACACACCCTGAGCCACCAGTCCTCCAGCCGGCCCACCGAGGCTAGCATGGCAAGCTGTTCCATAAAATCAAATTGTACAGGAAAATCATAAAAATAGGCGAGGGGAGGTTGGAAATAGGATGAAAGAGACAGAGGGAGAGAGACGGTCCATATCTGTCATCCGGTGGAGCTGGTGAATCTCTTTATTGGATGTGGTGGTTGAGCTTTGCCAGATGATAAAAAGTGATCAGCAGCCTCCCCCTCATTTCACGCTTCTGGTCCCGACGTGTCATTTATCAGTATCTAGCGGCCGGCGCTAGGAATTTATTCCTATTTCTCACTCCAATTCATTTTCTTCTGCTTTTTACAGTCCAGGTGTTTGTTTTTACGCCAATGTGTTTATCGCTCATTGAAGAAGAGGGAAAAAGCCGTGTAGCTGAGCCGAGTCTGTATATTCCCCAAAAGATCATTTTAAAGAAATGTTTTTCTCACAAACAATATTGGATTTTATCCTGTATTTTAGGCAGTACCCTGTGGGTGCAGGTAGAAGTTTCGGGAGGGGGTATAGATGCAGGTCGACGGTTCCCCGGATTTCAGTTGGGCCTTTTTAATAGCGAGTTTTGGTCCATTTTTTCTGATCACGCCCAGGGCCGGATCTGAGCGGCGGGCGCCCCTAGTGCCCACTGTGAGTGGAGGTACCGGAGCACTGTGGAACTGCGCGTCCCCGTGCTCCCTATAGAGCGACTGGGCGGCAAACGTGTAGAGCACTAACAAAGGCCTATGTTTGGGTGCCTTGAAGCACCCGATTATTTCCGTCCAGCCCGATCGACGAGCCGACCCATATCCAAGTCTATGCCTGGACTGGCAATCTGTGGATTCTGGGAAATGCCAGAGGGGCTGCTGAAAATTGCCATAGAAAGTCAGTACTTAGTGGGCTGGTGGGGGCTGTTTGGGCCTCTGTGTACCTGAAATACCAGGACCTATTTTGATTCTCAGTCCAGACCTGTCCAAGTCTTCTGCCAATATCGGTCGTCTCTTTTCTACCACCATACATGCACCAAATATCGTACGAAAAGTGGTTTAGTACGATATTATTTGTGCATCTATGGCCACCTTTAGAGCATCAACTTCATTCCTGAAAGTTCATGTGTTGCCTCGTACAGTCCACCTGTGCACTAAATACAACTAAATACAACTAAATGCAACTAAATACAGCTAAATGCAACTAAATGCAACTAAATGCAACTAAATACAGCTAAATGCAACTAAATGCAACTAAATACAACTAAATGCAACTAAATACAGCTAAATGCAACTAAATACAACTAAATGCAACTAAATACAGCTAAATGCAACTAAATGCAACTAAATACAACTAAATGCAACTAAATGCAACTAAATACAGCTAAATGCAACTAAATGCAACTAAATACAGCTAAATGCAACTAAATACAACTAAATGCAACTAAATGCAACTAAATACAGCTAAATGCAACTAAATGCAACTAAATGCAACTAAATGCAACTAAATATAGCTAAATGCAACTAAATACAACTAAATGCAACTAAATACAGCTAAATGCAACTAAATACAGCTAAATGCAACTAAATACAACTAAATACAACTAAATGCAACTAAATACAGCTAAATACAACTAAATACAACTAAATACAACTAAATGCAACTAAATAGAAAGGCTGCTCAGAGGAGTCGGCAGTTGCTGAGGTTTCATAGTGGAGATCATGAACACTGAAAGGATCCCTGCTGCTCATTGGTAACACTAAGTATATACTGTATTCCAGGACAATTTGATTAAGTTGCATTTTTTCAAGGAGCTGCACTGGATCAGGACTATGTGACAGATCCCAATGGGATAATTCCAGTGAAAGAAGGCCGCACATTAGTAACGTCTAGACACCTTTCTCTTAATCCATCAATGTCACTGTAATTCTACAACAATTAGATAATCCTGGGGTAGATTATATTCATTATACGCAGGGTGATTCTCTCCCAGGCACTTTAACTACTTAACTGCTGGGAATTATCCAGGGGCAGATTAAAGCACAGGCTATAGCCCAGGGGACTAGTGTGATCAGGGGCCCATCCAATTTTTTTTCAACTATTATTCCTTTTTTATTTTCTTCTTTCTGGATGCTGCCATGGGGCCCCAGTAGGATTGCCACCACACCCCTTTAAAACCCAACATATACGGAATCCACAGCCTGCATGGCTAATTAGCAATTCATTTAGATGCTTGCTGCAGACTGAACTGATTTATGTACAGTCATGCATCTAAGGGCCCTTACACACGGCCGGTTTTACCTGCGCTCCGCTTTCTTCCATTCAGCCGCAGGGAAGCGCAGGAGTAGACACACTTAATTATTGTGAAGGGGGCTGTACTCACACAGACACATTTAAGTGCCAAACGTTCACCTGCATTCGGCGCATACATGCATACAGCTCTTTAAAATGGCCATGTACTGACACAGACGCCTGGATAAATATTGGCCCCTTCAAATGAATTAGATGTGTTCCTTCCTGCACAAACACAATACGGGGGAGCGCAGATTTCATCGCTCGTCAGTACGAGCCCTAATGGAGGCTTCACTAACAGGGAGTTGTCAGAATACAGTGAATGGTAATACTACAAGGAGAACTAACAGTTAAAAAAAAATAGGGTTGCCCATATGCTGGGCATAGGCTTGTCAGCTCACCCCTTTAAAACCAAACACATACGGAATCCACAGCCTGCATGGCTAATTAGCAATAAAGTTAGGGTTTTTACACACGGGCGTTTTTTGCTGGACTATACTTGACATAGTATAGTATAGGGGAGCGCAGGAGTAAATGCACTAAATTATTGTCAAGGGGGCTGTACTCACACAGAAGCATGTAAGCGCCAAACTGAATGATTGAATGCAACATGCGGTGTCCCACCTGCGTTGGGCCCTTACATCTGTGTGAGTACAGCCCCATTGACAAACATTTAGTGCATTTACTCCTGCGCTCCCCTGCGGCTAAACGGAAGAGAGCAGAACGCAGGGGAGCGCAGCAGAAAAAAAAAGCCCATGTGTAAGGGTGCTGCTCGAGTTGACACGTCGCCATGCAACAAAACACATGCAACGTTTCGGATGTCCTGAAGATACAGGAAGTGAAGGAGAAATCGCAGGTTAGAACTACATTTATCCAACTGTCAGAAGACAACGCTGCACGCTGCATTTTTATGCAACAATCGGATAAAAATAGTTCTTACCTGCGATTTCTCCTTCACTTCCTGTATCTTCAGGACATCCGAAACGTTGCATGTGTTTTGTTGCATGGCGACGTGTTGGCTCGAGCCGCACCATGGAGTTCTTCCCTAAGGGCTCTTACAGACAAGCGTTTTTAGCTGTGCTCCCCTGCTTTCCGGTTTCATGCGCAGGGGAGCGCAGGAGTACAAGCAATGAAGTATTTTCAATGGGGCTGTACTCACACAGACGCATGTAAGCGCCGAACGCAGGTTGGGACGCAGCAAGTTGCATTTTTCCTGCATTTGGTGCTTACATGCATCTGAGTGAGTACAGCCCCATTGAAAAAAAAATTCCTGGAAGTTCCATCCTGATAAATGAGCAGATGTCCTTTAGTAGCAGATATAATTTGTAATAATTGCAGTGGGATATGAGCTATAATGGGAGATTCATCTGTATCTAGGCAGAATTCAGCATTTTAACATGTCAGAGTCCGTCAGTAATTTGAACCAAGTAGGAGACATTCTATGTGAGATGTAATTATCATTAATGAGCAAACGATGTATCATGTTCATGTAACATCCAATTTACACTTTTACAGCATTGCAGTACATGTTGGTGCTATAAAACGACTGCACCACAGGGTTATTAATTGCTATACTGCTCCAGAATTGTTTTTAATGCAACACATTATACTACACTTACGCAGGATTAATCAGTTGCTCAAAATGCTAAAGGGGAAGCTCACCATCAACATTTATCAGGGTCAAATTTCGAAGTAATGGGAGTTTTTTTTTTTTTTAAACTCCCATAACTTCGAAATGCTAAGAAAAAAAGACCAACCGAAATGTATTGAAAAAAAATCTTTTTTTTTTGCGGGTGAATAGGCTGTATTCGAATCGTTCGAATCGAAGTAAGTTGCTTAGAATTGTACCCCCCCAAAAAAATGAATAAATGAAGACTACTTGCAAATAGTCTTAATAATAAAATCTAATTTAACGCTGCACTAAGATATATGCAGAAAGCTCTGAAGTCAATTCAAGATTGACGTAAAGGAAACTGTCTTCTTTTATTAGCTGCAGATTGTGCCATAACATAAAAAATAAATAGCTAAAAGAATCTTATTTATACAAATTTCTGGGAAGTATATGAAAGAAATCAGAGTTAAAAAAAAAAAAAGCGGTAAGTTAAGGATAAAATTATCCACAAGGACATTACAGGCGCCAATAAAGCGGGGGCCTAAGAATTTGACAATTTGCATTTATATAGCGTCATTTATCTATTTAATATGTCAAATCATTAAATAGTCATAAGAACCCGCACACAGGAACCTCGAAGGCATAAAGTCATTTTTTGAAGCTGAATGCAACGAGACCAGTGTGAAGATTGCCCAGTAACAAGGACAAGGAGGTGGGCTGGGGGTTCGGAGAAAAGGATAAAAAGTGTTTGGAGAAGATTTGTGAGTGATCAGAGAAACCAACTAACAATGGGCTTTAGACAGGCTGTTGGGGGCCCACTGTTAAAGGGATACTGTCATGGAAAAAAAAAATCAAAACACATCAGTTAAAAATGCTGCTCCAGCAGAATTCTGCACTGAAATCCATTTCTCAAAAGAGCAAACTGATTTTTTTATATTCAATTTTGAAATCTGACATGGGGCTAGACATATTGTCAATTTCCCAGCTTCCCCAAGTCATGTGACTTGTGCTCTGATAAACTTCAATCACTCTTTACTGCTGTACTGCAAGTTAGAGTGATATTACCCCCTCCCTTTTCCCCCAGCAGCCAAACAAAAGAACAATGGGAAGGTAACCAGATAGCAGCTCCCTAACACAAGATAACAGCTGCCTGGTAGATCTAAGAACAACACTCAATAGTAAAAACCCATGTCCCACTGAGACACATTCAGTTACATTGAGAAGGAAAAACAACAGCCTGCCAGAAAGCATTTGTCTCCTAAAGTGCAGGCACAAGTCACATGACCAGGGGCAGCTGGGAAATTGACAAAATGTCTAGCCCCGTGTCAGATTTCAAAATTGAATATAAAAAAATCTGTTTGCTCTTTTGAGAAATGGATTTCAGTGCAGAATTCTGCTGGAGTAGCACTATTAACTGATGCGTTTTGAAAAAAAACATGTTTTCCGATGACAGGATCCTTTTAACATCTGTATTTCATGATAGGTCCGCCCTACGCCTGGGCCTTTGTGACTTGACACCAAGTGGGGAAAGAGAATATTACACCCCGAGTTGATTGTTCCAAGTTAACATGAAACACACATACATTTTTGTGCATCACGGATGACCCTCAATTTTTGGCACAGGAGGGGGTTGAACCTGGGAATTTTTTTGTGGGGGTGGGAGGACCTAAAAGGTAACTATACGCAGATCGTACAGCCGGGCCCCCCATCAGAGACGGTTTTTGCTGGCCCGTTTGCACCCGCAGCACCTCTGGTAATTCCACCACTGCCTGGGCCCAAAAGTTATGCCACTGAAAGCAAAGGTAGATCCTATAATAATATGGTGCTCTTAAGTAGCGTAAGTAGTAATTATTTATCCATCAACTAAAAAGATATTCATAGGCTCTGCCAGGCCTGGACTGAGAATTGAAATAGGCCCTGGCATTTCAGGTACATAGAGGCCCACTCAGCCAACACAGAGGCCCAACCAGCCCACTAAATACTGACTTTCCATGGCACCTTATAGCAGCCCCTCTGGCATTTGCCAGAACCCACAGATTGCCAGTCCGGGCCTGGGCTCTGCCCTGATTGGAGTGCAGCAGATTGTTGCCTAAAAATACATTGTTATTTTTTTTCCTCCACCTGTTGCTGCAACTCTTTGGGCCTTTGGCATGGAGCTCAAAGTGATGTGCCTGCATTGGGCATTTTAGGGGAATGAAAGTGGGTATCTGCCTATGCGTGAGTGCAGGCCCGGACTGGCAATCTGTGGGTTCTGGCAAATGCCAGAGGGGCCGCTATAAGGTCCCATAGAAAGTCAGTATTTAGTGGGCTGGTGGGAGCTGTTTGGGCCTCTGCGTGGGCTGATTAGGCCTCTGTGTATCTGAAATGCCAGGGCCTAACGTATTTTAATTCTCAGTCCGGACCTGCGTGAGTGGATACTGTACTGGCAAAAGAGAAAGAGAGAAGAGCCACAGCTACTGTCAGAAGTACTTGTTGGAGCCAATAACCTGAGCAAACAGAAATGCTATTTGGCCATATCAGTTAATGTGTATCTGTGCAGCTTGCTGAGAGTCGGTCAGGAATCAGTCTGTGACGCACAGCATTTGTCTGAACTAGGAAAACAAAGTTAGGTTGAAGGTTTAGGATCTCACAAATTAATAATTAAAATGTATAAAAAAAATATTTGTGGTGCAGTTGTATGAAATATTCCCTATAGTGTGTGGAATTTGTAATCACAATTTTCCATTTAAGCGTAATATATAATCATAATCCATCTTAAACACTAATCGTCCCCATTATAATGCACAGTAAATCATTTTTTGCTTCCTGACCTTTCCACTTTGCTTGCACTGCTGGGTCTGACTTCAATAAAGTTTTAGATTAATAGAAAAACCTCTATAAGAGCGGAGGCTCATTAAAATACAGCAACAACAAAATCCATCCAGCTCGGAATAGAACAGGGAATAGGTGCTGCGCCGACTTCATGCATTTGCTAAAAATAAAATAATTACTTTTCTGCCAAAATAAATTACTATTTTATCCTTTTGGGGGTTTGAGAAATGTAAATGCAAGATTGCTATACACAAGGCACCCCTCCTAAATGTATGTGCACAGACTCACCTATTAATTGGGGGGGGGGGAGATAACTACAGTTCAATTAGTTTTAATGTTTAATGGTATCCATGCAACAAATAATACTCTTGGGCTGAATTGTAAAGCCCCGGCTTGTTGATACATTAACATAATAATTGCATTTCACTTTTATTAAAAGAAAAGCTAAGGAACATTACACGATACATATTTTTTTCTCACTAACATTTTAGACTTGATTACACGTCTTTATGTTAAATGAAATCAAAGTTTTAATTTCAGCAAATACAAAAAAAATTTACATTGAAAGTCTGAGAGACAGAGTAAGGGTCAGGGCACACAGGCAGATTCGGGGAGATTAGTCGCCCCGGGGGCAAATCTCGTCTTCTTTGGGGTGACTAATCTCCCCGAACTGCCTCCCCCGCTGGTTAAAATGTAAATCGCCAGTGAGATGGCATTCGGAGCAATTTGTTTTCTGAAGTTGTCTCACGAGGAAACTTTGGGCGACTTCGGAAAACAAATTGCTCTGAGTGCCATCCCACCGGTGATTTACATTTTAGCCAGCGGGAAGGCGTAGGAGGCAGTTCGGGAGATTAGTCACCCAGAAGAAGAGGAGATTTTGCCTCACAAGGAAACTTCGGGCGACTCCAGAAAACGAAGCGCTCCGAGTGCCATCCCGCCAGCGATTTTCATTCTAGCCGGCGGGAAGGCAGTTCGGGGAGATTAGTCGCCCCGAAGAAGAGATTTGTCGTCGGGCGACTAATCTCCCTGAATCTGCCTGTGTGCCCTGACCATAAAAGTGACCAAAAGTGGGAAGAGATATTGTATGGCAAGGTCCCCAAATGAGCAGATCTTTTGGGTTGATCCAGTCCTTTGGCTGGTTTAGGATCAGACCAGTGATTGGATCACATGGGGGCCGTGTGCAGACTAGTCAGATCCAGGCTCCTTCTTATGGGATTTGTTTTGGATTTCCTAATCTATATCTGATAAAACCCCAATGAGATATTGGTCATGGAGTTCATAGAGTAAGTAGCCATTGTTGACATGTCTGCAATCAGTTTAAGGGCAGAGAAACACATGGAGATTCGGGGAGATAAGTCGCCCGCTGACAAATCGCCTGTTCTTCGAACTGCCTTCCTGCTGCCTAGAATCTAAATTGCCAGTGGGATGGCACTCAGTTTTCCGAAGTCGCCTCACGGGGAACCTTCGGGTGACTTTGGAAAACGAAGCGCTCCGAGTGCCATCCCACTGGCAATTTAGATTCTAGCCGGCGGGAAAGCAGTTTGGGGAGATTAGTCGCCCGAAGAAGAGGCGATTTTTCGCCAGGCGACTAATCTCCCCAAATCTCCACGGGTGTCTTTGCCCTAAATTGGAACTAAAGATTAAAAAAAGAAGCAGGCTAGAAATTCTATACTGTGTAGCAACTCTGGCTAAATGGGCCTAGAATGCCCCTTGTTGTCTTCATCATCTTTTCTGTTAATACACAAAACATGCTCTGAGCTGCTCTCTGTTACCTGAGCTTAGGGACAGACTCACAATATACAGCAAAAAGATATTGGGGGTGTGTCTTTCTTAAAGGGTCTTAAAACAGGTTCAATTAAATGTTGGCTTGAGTCTTGCCATTTATCCACTGATGATTGGACAGTTAGGTTAAATCACCAAGATGCCCAACTAAATCTGTGCATGTGTCACCACTAAAAAGTAGAGACTAAAACTGTAAAGGAAAATTATATGTCCCATAATTTCAGTCATAATTACAATTGGCACTTCTTCCATAAATGCAAAGTCAGGAATGGTTTTAAAAAAAATCACATAAAAACCAGTTTTAAGCAAAATGGAAAACTGTGAAAATTGCAGATTGCAGATTTTCTAACATGACTTCTCAATAGGCTTTAGTTGGAGTAATTTCTATATTTTATGCAATTGTTTTGTTTTTCAATGAATCTGCCCCTCTGTGTGTTTTTTATTGTTGCATTGAAAGTGATTTTGCTAAAGTCTGAAGTCCTGTTTTTTTTTTTTATAGAAGAACAGAATATCTTCCCAAAGTGCCCAACTGCAGTTGGATTACAAAGAGATCTGAAATATATATATATATTTTTTTTACCTGTGGGAGTGATGTACTTCTAGGAGACAGGTCTGGACTGAAATTCAAAACCGGCCTCAGCATTTCAGGTACAGGATCCCTTATCCGGAAACCCGATGTCCAGAAAGCTCCGAATTACAGAATGGCTGGCTCCCATAGACTCCATTTTATCCAACTAATCCAAATTTTTAAAAATGATTTCCTTTTTCTGTGTAATAATAAAACAGTCCCTTGTACCTGATCCCAACTAAGATATAATTAATCCTTATTGGAAGCAAAACCAGCCTATTGGGTTTATTTAATGTTTAAATGAATTTCTAGTAGACTTAAGGCATGAAGATCCAAATTACAGAAAGATCCATTATCAGGAAAACCCCAGGTCCTGAGCATTCTGGATAACAGGTCCCATACCTGTACAAAGTGGTCCCCAAAATAATCAATGTCTTTGGCAATTTACAGCAGCACCTCTGGCATTTGCCATAATCTACAGATTATCCAGTCCGGGCCTAGAGTTAAACCACTCTTTGTTTTCCTATTTTAGTTGTAGGCTAGGGTCACATGATTCACCAATTTGCCAATTGAGGTCTTCTTTGATTCATATACTAGCTGCTTGGGACAGGAATGAGAATCGAGTGCTTCTAACACCATGGCTAATGTTGCAACAAGGCTCATGGTGATTAGAAAGAACCACAAAGTATTCTGGTAAATCTGTTATTGGTGTGTGGCACTGGGAATGGGCAATGCTGAACATCAACACACAACTTGTCAAGTGATTTCTGCCTGTCCTGTTTGCCTGCAACTGTTGCTGGTGGGGCTACTGCAAGGCTGATCACTTCATTTCGTTGGGTTCAATTACACACTTGTAAATAGAGTTACGTCCATAAATATTTGGACAGAGACAACTTTTTTCTAATTTTGGTTCTGTACACGACCACAATGAATTTTAAATGAAACAACTCAGATGCAGTTGAACTGCCCAAAGATTTATGGGCCTAACTGTATATTCTAGTGAAATTTAGTTTTTCCGAAGGATTCGTCCCCCAGATCTGCCGATGGCTCTTTCTCTACCAATAACAGTGGGGCAACTGGTGGGGAGTAGAAAGGAGATGAAGAAACTGATGAAGGAGATGAAGGACTGCCATGATGTGGGCTTTATTACATAAAAATGATCTTTATTCTTCTTCAGTTTCTTTAATATTGCATGAAATCGAATGGGACATGTGTAGGTGACTTAGGATTGCTATAAACACACAGCTAATATGGAAATCAATGGATAAATGGTAGTGAACCCCAGTTGCTGCTACTACGAGGCTGGTGAAATCTCTATTCACATCACAGAAGACTGGGCCGGCGTGCCGGAATAAAATCAGCATCTGTATCACAGCCCGGCAAAGTGAACTTTTAAGTGTACAACCCAAATTGAAATGGGTCACCGTTTAATTAGCTACTTTTTTCCTTTTTAATCTGCATGGGAGAAAGGTTAATGAAATGGCACCCGGCTGCCTTTTATTACAAACAGAATGGGATTTGAAAGGATTAATTATGGTCACTCCAATAGTTTAATGGAAGTAAATGATATGGTACCGGGGGGGAAAAAGATTAACCCCTTCTTTGTTGTCCTTCCATGACTAGGCGTATTCGGTTATGATACTGCAATCCCTTCTGTCGTTTGAGATAAGCCTTAGTCTAGTAACCCATGGCAACCAATTAGCACGTATTCACCTCTCTGAAAGTAAACATCCCTGTGCTTTACTTGGTGCAAACTTTGCAACTTTCAATAGATTAAATTAATTTGGGATGGCTAAACAGGAACATATATGGCGGGTTTAGAAATACAACCCCAAGAGTAACGCTGTAATGTAAATGCCATTTGTCATGAGAAGCAACAGCGTGTGCAGTGGTGGAGCAGTAATACTGAATAAATCGCCTTCATTTCATGCTCTGTGACCATCTGGAACCACAAGTGCTTTCACTGTGTACATGGGCTGAATATCAAGCTTTGCCTTTATCTCCAACGAAGGTTTTTTGGTCTCTCGCAAAGAATCTCTATAAACCATAAATCAGATTTTCACCGCTCTTTATATTTTATATTGAAATACCAATAAGTAATGAGCAAATTCTTTCGCCAGACATGGATGTGCAGTGAAATTCTGCATTTGCCATCTGCAAATTGTCAAAAAAAATTTGCATAGATGAAAAAGTTGCTGCAAGAAAAAATGCCCATTGACTTAAATGCATTTGGACAAAACGTTGCAAGTCGCCCATTGACTTTAAAGGGGCAGTTTACCTTTTATTTAACTTTTAGTATGTTAAAGAATGGCCATTTATTTGCCTTTTTGTTCTGACTCTTTTCAGCTTTCAAAAGGGGGTCACTGACCCCCATCTAAAAACAAATGCTCAGTAAGGCTACAAGTGTATTGCTATTGAAACTATTTATTATTCATCTTTATTAAGTGTAAAAACCTCTAATACAAAACCACACCAAGTTAAAGCTGTTGAGGTCTCATAGAAGTCAATGGGACCGGCTCTGATCCTATTGGACCATTTTAAATCAGTTTGGACATTTGGAGGTTTTTGGATTTTTTTTATTAGATTTTTTAGAGATATTTGTATTTGTAGCAGATTGTTCAGAACTTTTTCTTTTTTGTACATTTTATAATCATTGTGGTTCTAGAGCAGTGATTCCCACCCAGTAGCTCACAAGTAACATGTTGCTCTTCAACCCCTTGGATGTTGCTCCCAGTGGCCTCAAAACAGGTGCTTATTATTGAATTCCAGGCTTGGAGGCATGTTTTGGTTGTATAAAACCCAGCTGTACTGTCAAATAGAGCCTCCTGCCAGTCCACATAGAGGCCACCAAATAGCAAATTACAGCCCTTATTTGGCACCCCAGCAAGTTTTTGCATGCCTGTGTTGCTCCCCAACTCTTTTCATTTTTGAATGTGGCTCATGGGTAAAAAAGGTTGGGGACCCATGTTCAAGAGGAATAACGTTTAAAGGGGATGTAAAGGCAAAAAAATAAAATCCCATTTTTTAATTTGTTTAATGAAAAAGAAACCTATCTCCAATATACTTTAATTAAAAAATGTGTACCGTTTTTATAAGAAACCTGACTGTATGCAGTGAAATTCTCCCTTCATTTACTGCTGTGGATAGGAATTGTCAGACGGTCCCTAACTGCTCTGCAGGGAAACAATCATACTTATGTACAGCAGGGGGAGCCCCCGCCTTACTTCCCAGCCATGCAGAACTCAAGCAGCTTTGTTTGTTTCCCTGTAGAGCAGTCGGTGACTGTGTAGAGCTTTGCATTGAATTTTATTTTTGCCTTTACATCCCCTTTACTATTTCCAACTCCAGCTGCAGGGACAAAGATCATGGAGCCATATTTAAACAGATAAACTGGGATTCTATTTGGAGGATTATTTTGCTGCAGCCACTGGTTGGAGAAAGTTTGTGAAAGTTTGTATTAAACAATACAAAAACTATAAAATCCACATTAGATTACATGACAACACAGGACCCAGTGCAGTCTGTATATTCTGATTATTAATCAGTCTTGTTGTATCGGCTTCTGGCAGATATTATTCGACTTGTGCTGATTTGATAATTTTTGATGATCCCTAAGCAGCCCAGACCACACTGAGCATGTGCACAGTCTTGGTCTTGCAAAGATGTATAACAAAGTTACAAGATGGTGACCCCCTGTGGCCAACTTTGAAAGCATAAATCATTTGTTTGATTAGGCTTGTGATGCAGTAAGTTCATGTTTATGTTTAGTATACAAAATACAGCATTTCTAGCCTTATTCTATTTTAGACTTTACTTACCCTTTAATTATAGTTTCAAAACCCTAAAATTTGACCTTTAATATGTGTGACACCTGATTATTTGTGAGTTACCATCAGCACCATAATATACAGCCAATCAATTGATTAGTTCACTATATCCAAAAAAAATAGAAGCATAAAAGTACCTGGAACTGGTACCTGTATCAATTAGCATCTATATCAATAGCAGGCGACATGACTTATCAATCGTGCTTGAGAGTGAAAGAGAAACAACATATAGAGGCCCATTTATTAAATGCCAAATTTGAGTTGTATTAAAGCTTTTTGAAACCACGATTAAACTCATTTCTCTACATCCATGAATGCCATGAAAGGAATTAAAAGATCCAAATTATCAGAAACACTGAATGTTGCTCTAAAAAATATAATTACCTCTATACCCTCTAGAGTTTAGAGAAAACCTCCCCGAAAAGTCTGAATGGCTAAACAAAAGGTCCAATAGAATCAACACAGCTCCCAGTGACTTCTATAGGACCATGACTGCTTTTACTTGTTTGTATTATGTCACGGTCGGCACCCTAAATTCAGAACCAATGCTAAGCACCCTGTTCTCGACTCATGCTTCCGCCTTTAACAGCCGCCTTTCACCTCGGGAGGAGCCCTCGGCTAATCGGATGCGGCCAGGTCTTATTAAGAGAGATGCCAAGCGAAGGATTCACAAAGGGGCATGACGGTAGAGTAAAGTCTTTTGGGCAGAAGGTCACAGTACAAGGATAGGCAGAAAGCGGAGTCAAATCAGGCCGGGTCGGGGCAGGCAGAGTACAAACGAAGTCAGACAGGCAGGGGTCAAACCAGGAGATCAATCAGGAGGGATGCGGATATAGAATAGTCGATTACCAGGCAGGGTCAGGATTACAGAAGTCAGGATAGTCAGAAACAGGCTGGGGTCACAACAGGTATCAGATAACACAGAAAATAGCACCCAGTAACTCACTAGAATAGAACCTATCACGGGCAAAAATTTTTTAAACTTTTCACACCATTGCGTGCCGACGTTATGACGCCTTTAAATAGAGGAGACGCGCGGCACGCGCACCCTAAGCGACGCTCATTGAGGAATTAACACAGCGTATCAGGCGTCCCTGCTGACCCCCTCCCACTAGACCGCCAGGGTAAGTTATTACATATTAAAGTTATTCGTAGAGTTTTAGAAAAAGATAAACTTAAATTTGAAAATTCATTAGAATTGAATTAAAAAAATTCTTTGCATTTGAGTCTTGAGAAACTAAATTTCCCCATAATTTATTACACCGAAAGCCATTACCTTAATGATAATCTGCTTCCAGCGGGAACACATTAATAGTCACTAACACATGCTGATCTATTGGAAAATACACAAAGATTTGCATATATTTTCCCATTGGTAAGCACCGTCCCCTCTGTTCTCCAGGCAAGTGAGAAATAAAATGCTGACAAATCCTGTGCGGTGCATTTTAGTGAGTGTATCTATCTGCATATGTTAAATATCCTACATATATAAACATCACTGTGCGGCTTTTTCCTCCTTCCCTTCTGTTATCCCCAAAGAGACAACAGCTGAGAACTGGATATACATCATTATAGGTGGATTTCTACTGACCTGCACATCAGTCAGCAGACCTGGCACTGAGCTTTATGGGAATAACCTAGGGTTGCCACCATTTCTGGAAAAAAATACCGGCCTTCCTATATATTTATCTTTTTTCCCTATTAATAACATTGGGATCAGCCATCATTTTTACCGGCCAGGCCGGTAAAATACCGGCCAGGTGGCAACGCTAGAATAACCACAGGCACATATCTATTAACGGAAATGGAACGCTCAGAATGTATTAAAGCAAAACCTGATGTAAATATTGTATACTGCACGAAGACAGCAATATATGTCTCTAATTTATACATATACATAATACATAAGAGCTACAAGTATCCTGTAATTTATTCTCTTATAAACGGCGCTTATTGATGTGGTTATAATCAGGCCATACTGATATCATTTGTAGCACAGAACACTGTGGCTAGTGATGGGCAAATATGACCCATTTAGCTTTGCAGGAAATTCACAAAAGAGGCAAAAAATTTGCCAAATGCATAGAACAATTGCAACAATTTTTTTCACCCATTGGGGTCTATAGATGTCTTTTTCGCAGCAAAACCTTGCAATTTTGCTCATCGCCAGGGCTGGAACTAGGGGTAGGCAGAAGAGGCAGCTGCCTAGGGCGCAATGAAAGGGGGGTGCTAGGCAGCCACCTCTAAAATTGTCTTCTGCCTACCCCTAGTTCGCACCTGTCAGTCTTACTCCCCTTCCTTCCCTCCTGACACCGTCCCCTCCGTCGCTGTCCCTCCCCTCCCTCTCTCCCCTCCCACGTGCTCTCCCCTCCGTCCCTCCCCCTGTCGCTGACCCCTCTCCGTCGCGTTGGGGGCTGGCATGGCCCATCCCTGCTCATTACTGGCAGCCGTGCAGAGGTGAAAAAATTCTCTTATTTTAAGATCAGGTAACGTTTTGAACCCTTTCTCAATAATGATGTCATTTGTTGCATGACTTATTGAAGCTTTTGTGTTATAATAAACAATGTACCCCCTATTGTACAATATGAGGATAATAAAAGTCACCTGTGAGTTCCATGAACTGTATAGAAGTCAGTCTTTGTATAGAACTCCTCTGTAACTTATAATGTCCTTACAGTTTACAATAGGGGGTACATTTAGCTATGTACAGAATACATTAATGTCCAGAAAAGGGGCAAATAAAATCTACTTATTGCATATTTCCCTGGGGAATCAGCACCTCTTTTTCAACCTACAATTCATCCTGCTCTACCTTCAGGCAGAATCGCCCAAGGAAGCCATTTTTATGGCTGTTCATGGGCAGGCAGTAGGAATTTCATTAAATAAGGGACACAAGGCATTTGTGGATCTACAAAACGAGACATTTTTCACAGGACTGAGATCAATTCTAATTAACCAGACAATTAAGGCCCCCACACACGGGCAGATAAAAGCTGCCGACAGACAGA
The DNA here is from genome assembly GCF_017654675.1 of Xenopus laevis. Taxonomy (NCBI): domain Eukaryota; kingdom Metazoa; phylum Chordata; class Amphibia; order Anura; family Pipidae; genus Xenopus; species Xenopus laevis. Next base: position 7,203,390 of record NC_054374.1, read on the forward strand.
GCTGGCAGCTTATTGGCCCGTGTGTGGGGCCATCCGACGGGCTTTCCCAATCGATATCTGGCCGAAAGTCGGGCAGATCTCGATCGGGCGGGTTAAAAATCCAGTCGAATCGCGCTCGCATATCTGCGTGTATGCGGTCCTGCGATCCGACCGCCCGTTCTCCTGCATTATGATCCGATCGTTGGGCCCTAGGGCCCACTTCAATGTATTAATCCATCTATTTAGCCACTTTGTTCTCATAGAAATAGGGAATAGCCATGAAATAGGCCAAATGTTTAGCAGCATGAGGGGCCACTGACACCTGGGCCCACCGGGACTTTTCCTGGTATCCCTGTGGGCCAGTCCGACACTGCTTCCATTTGTAAAAGGGACCATCTGCCATTCACTTCTACATGATGTCAACAGGTTTTAGCTGGAATGTTTTTGGATTCGGAATAAATCCCAGAAAAGTCTCGCTTTTATTCCTGTGATTTTTTTTTGCATTTTTGCCATCAAAAAAATGTCCCAGTTTAGTAAACTGGAACCTGAATTTTGTTGACCTTAATAAAAAGCTACCAGCGAATCCAGTCAGATACAGTCCAATGCCACTTACCTTTCCAGTCTCCATATCTGGTGGCCTCAATATCCAATTGCCAGTAAGATGACTGAGTGCTATTTCAGAGATATACTCATGTGAATTACTGCCTAAAGTAAGTGGAGGAAATCCTCATTGACCTTCTGTATAGACCAGTGATCCCCAAGCAGTGGCTCATGAGTAACATGTTGCTCCCCAACCCCTTGGATGTTGCTCCCAGTGGCCTCAAAGCAGGTGCTTATTTTTGGATTCCTGATTTGAAGGCAAGTTCTGGGTGCATAAAAAAAAATTATGGCCAAACAGAGCCTGTAGGCTGCTAGTAAATACCAAATACACCAAATGCACCACCCAGAAACATTTTTCATACTTGCATTGCTCCCTAACTCTTTTTTGAGTTTTTTTGAATGTTGCTCCATTATTTCCGGTGTGCTAAATAGGTATTGTGCAGCCTCCGTCTCACAGCAGGTGCCTTTGGCAAGGAACAGGGGGGGACTGTATGTTTCTTACAACTAAGTGCTCTTGATGAGATGCCAAATCATGACATTTATATAGATAATTTCTCAGATTACTGGGAATAGCTTTATCATTTGTGTCCCCACAAGGACAGCCTGCATTTTGCCAATTTCATCCTTCATTTCACTGGCAGATGTCCCTGGCTTTGAAATTGTGTCACTTATAATTATCTAGAAAGGCTGAAGAAGATACCTGGTACTTGACAACCTGCATGTGCAATGCTGTTCCGCTGTAGGATGTGTCACCCGTGGGTGGAAAAATAACGGATACTAGTGATTGGGCCAATAATATAACAAGACGGGTGGACAGGTTGCTTCATGTACTAGTTATCTTCCCCAGTACTGTCCATCGAGAGTATTTTTAGCTTGTTCTAGAACATTTTATTGCATATTGTGTGCATACATACATAAATATCTATGCATACAAACAATTCATTATAGCAAACATAATAATAAATAATTTCATAAAGACACAACTACATTTTAGAGGACCACCACAATGTCTCTTGGAACATAAATACAAGTGAACAAATAAGTACAAGCATGGGACCTGTCATCCAGAATTTTCGGGACAGGGAGTTTTCCAGAAAAAAAATCATTTAAATGTTAAAGGGATACGGTCATGGGTTAAATGCATCAGTTAATAGTGCTGCTCCAGCAGACTTCTGCATTGAAATTTTCAATATACTGATTTTTTTATATTTAATTTTGAAATCAGACACGGGGCTAGACATATTGTCAGTTTCCCAGCTTCCCCCAAGTCATGTGACTTGTGCTCTGATAAACTTCAATCACTCTTTACTGCTGTACTGCAAGTTGGAGTGATATCACCCTCCTCCCTTTCCCCCCCCCAGCAGCCTAACAACAGAAATATGGGAAGGTAACCAGATATCAGCTCCCTAACACAAGATAACAGCTGCCTGGTAGATCTAAGAACAGCACTCAATAGTAAAATCCAGGTCCCACTGAGACACATTCAGTTACATTGAGTAGGAGAAACAACAGCCTGCCAGAAAGCAGTTCCATCCTAAAGTGCTGGCTCTTTCTGAAATCACATGACCAGACAAAATGACCTGAGATGCACCTACGCACCAATATTACAACTAAATACACTTGCTGGTTCAGGAATGACATTTTATATTGTAGAGTGAATTATTTGCAGTGTAAACAATGTAATTTAGAAATAAAAACAACACCATAAAAATCATGCCTTAATCCTTTTAAATAAACCCAATAGGCTGGTTTTGCTTCCAATAAGGATAAATTATATCTTAGTTGGGATCAAGTACAAGCGACTGTTTTATTATTACACAGAAAAAGGAAATCAATTTTAAACATTTGAATTTAATTAAAAAGGAGTCTATGGGAGATGGACTTTGTGTAATTTGGAGCTTTCTGGATAATGGTTTTCTGGATAACGGATCCTATACCTGTACTTTAATGTCACATGATAAATTACCTTTTCCAAAGCAAAATCAACCAGTGCACATCCCAATAGGATAAGTTGCTTCTCTATGGGTGCCATTGGGTAGAATTTGACATCAGAGGATTCACTCGGAAAAGCCACCCCCCGTTGCACGTTTTGTGCATTTCATTGGCATTAGTCAATTTGGTTCTCATATATGAGTCAAGATACTTAGCTCCTAAACACAGTCCACCCAATTTATTCTTGTTCCCAAAAGGAAAGAAATTTCTTATTGTTCCCAAGTGGCAGAACCAGTGTTTATATTTAACGTGTGACACTTGGGCGACTATTGAAAGTTACTAGTGTTGATCTTCCCGGTCAGTCAGTTCACTGTATGGAGCGCCATCCATTCACAACTCTTCCTTGTTTCATACACTTTTCAACAAATTTTATTTTGTACCACTTGGCAAGTGCCATATTGAACATCTGAGGTCATCTCTTTATTGTTTTATTTGCTGGATATACTTGGAACTATAAAACAGGATGACCAACACGAAAATGTAACCTTGAGCAAATATGGACCTACAACGTGTTAAAACCCCAGCGGGTGCCTAATTGTGTTCATCAACTGCAAATGCATTTTTATGTTTCACACGTGCATTTCGTTTTTATTTTAAATGCAGTCTCCATTGGCACTTTAGATATTATTTGAGCTAGATGGCTGAAATGTATATATATTATTTCTCCTGTGTGTAGTCTGGCTTTTCCCAGTGATACTTTTCAGCATTCCTCAAGCTTTTTGACTGCCAAACAATCATTAGTACAATTAGTTATATTGGCCTTTTGGAGATGAACGTGTTTCTCTAAGGAGCCACCATTCCGCACTCCAATTAAAACCAGACAGGTGGTTTCTTAGCTATTAATGGGCAACTGTCAGTATTTCAGTTTTTTTTAGGATCAGTTTTACTTGAAAATAACATTTTGATTTTTTTTTTTAATGAATTACAAAGCACTAATATAAAGCTAATATATTTAATTGTCCTATGAAGTTAACCTATCTCGTTGTTAGCTTGCTTTTTATCAGTAAGCTGATTCCTTGGGGATAAATACCTTCTGCCACTTAGATTTTGTTTTTTAAAGGAGAAGGAAAGGCTAAAACTAAGTAAGCTTTATCAGAAAGGTCTATATAAATACACCAGTAAACACTAAAAAGAAATGCTGCTCTGAGTCCTCTGTCAAAAGAAACAGCACATTTCTTTCCTTCTATTGTGTACTCATGGGCTTCTGTATCAGACTTCCTGTTTTCAGCTTAAACCTCCAGGGCTAGGGCTTGAGCATGCTCAGTTTGTTCCTCTGTCCCCCTCCCTCCTCCCATCCCTGCTGTAATCTGAGCTCAGAGCTGTAAGTGAGCAGGGAGAGACTCAGGCAGGAAGTGATGTCACACCAAGCTAATATGGCAGCTTCTATACTAAACAAACAGAGACAGTGTCTAGAGCTGTTTACTCAGGTATGGTAAAGCATTCTGCAGAATAAATATAGCATTCTAGCTTGCACTATTGTGGCTAATCTGTTGGCAATAAACTATCTTGGAGCTTTCCTTCTCCTTTAAGTGTTGAGTTAAAAATCTGTGCAGAATACAAGCAAGGGGTGACCCTGTGATGCACATACTGTATATGTTTTACCCTGTTGTTTGGCATTGCTGCAGTTAATAAACCCATTGCCATTTGATCTGACTGTGAATTAGCTACAAATTCATAAAAGAGAACATTTGAGCAATACCCATCAGTACTTTGCTGATCTAGGACTCGACAATGTCTTGTTAGCTTGGGTGCAAGAGAAAAAGCTAATTGAGGAGCTCTTTAATACTAGTTCCAGACTAATCCCCAAAGTGTATTGACCAGCAAATTGATCTATTTCAATCCTTCCTTATCCCAACACTTTCCCCTCCTCTTGTGAATCTCCAGTCTTATCTTTTTTTAGAATGTTTCCCAGTAAACATGGTCCATGAATAGGATGATAGTTATAGCGCAAACGATGGTACCATAGATGTACACAAATAAAAGTCTCACAGTGTGAACAGGAATTGGTCCATTTAAATTTGAAGAAAAATTAATTAAAACTGCTGGTATTCATTCCTTTGATAGCAGTGATGTTTTTGACCCTATAACTTGTATTATTTTGCAAAAAAAATGCACATTTTTAAAGGTGAGCTGTAATGAAAAACTATGAGTATATCTAATTTTCTTATTAAAGGGGAACACTGGCTTCCAAACCAAAATTTGATAAAGAGGCCCCTTAACCCAGAAACCCCTAATATACCCATCGCAGTTACCTGTTTCTTCAAAAAGTATGAATAAATGCCATTTTCTATGCTGTAATTAAGGATGACTATAAAAGTATAATGCTCCTGTCCGTCAGAGGAGAGACAAAGGCTAAAGGAACAAGCTTCTGTACAGAGGCCTCAACAAAAATAATTAAAGGGATACTGTCATGGGAAAAAAATATTTTTTCAAAATGAATCAGTTAATAGTGCAGCTCCAGCAGAATTCTGCACTGAAATCCATTTCTCAAAAGAGCAAACAGATTTTTTTATATTCAATTTTGAAATCTGACATGGGGCTAGACATATTGTCAATTTCCCAGCTGCCCCTGGTCATGTGACTTGTGCCTGAACTTTTGGAGAGAAATGCTTTCTGGCAGGCTGCTATTTTTCCTTCTCAATGTAACTGAATGTGTCTCAGTGGGACATGGGTTTTTACCAGGCCCGGACTGGCAATCTGTGGGTTCTGGCAAATGCCAGAGGGGCTGCTATCTGGTGCAATAGAAATTCAGTATTTAGTGGGCTGGTGGGGACTGTTTGGGCCTCTGTGTACCTGAAAAGCCATGGCCTATTTTAATTCTCAGTCTGTACCTGGTTTTTACTATTGAGTGTTGTTCTTAGATCTACCAGGCAGCTGTTATCTTGTGTTAGGGAGCTGTTATCTGGTTACCTTCCCATTGTTCTTTTGTTTGGCTGCTGGGGGGGAAAAGGGAGGGGGGCGATATCCCTCCAACTTGCAGTACAGCAGTAAAGAGTGATTGAAGTTTATCAGAGCACAAGTCACATGACTTGGGGCAGCTGGGAAATTGACAAAATGTCTAGCCCCATGTCAGATTTCAAAATTGAATATAAAAAAATCTGTTTGCTCTTTTGAGAAATGGATTTCAGTGCAGAATTCTGCTGGAGCAGCACTATTAACTGATTCATTTTGAAAAAAATGTTTTTTCCCATGACAGTATCCCTTTAACTCAAGTGTTCCGCTGGTGGTAACAATTCTTCCTTTCTAAGTCATAACTTTCCACTGGGTACCTAATGCCTAAAATGTTCGCACTGCCTGTGTGAATTTGCCATTTAAAGTAAAATTATAAGAACCTGCCTGTAAGATCAGAATGTTACAGCTGCCAACTACAATATATATATATATATAGTGAATAAAGTACCCCTATTGTAAAATGTAAGGATATTATAAGTCACGAGGAGTTCCATGACCATATAAAAGAAACTTCGGCCGAGTGCTTTTATACAGGTCAATGAACTCCGAGGTTACGTCTAATATCCTCATATTTCCCAACAAGGGGTACTTTATATATTATAATATACAAGTTTTAGGAGTCATGTGACATAAATGACATCACTACTCACCGTTTATAACTGATGACATCAGAACTCACCGTTTACAAGGTTATCATGTAGAAGATATTCATGGCTTTTGTGTGTATATATATATATAAAGAACAGCATACGTGAAAGCTCCACAGAACAAATTCCATGTATCCAGCTTGTTAGAGATCTATTGGAATACTGTGTTGAATTTAGAATGTGAGCCATCACAGACTGTAGTAAAGGGGATATGACATTGTCTGCTGATATTTAATCTCAGACATTTGGACTGAGCTGAATTTTCCTCCAACTTTTAACCTTCCCAGAATATTAAACAGACAGAAAAACCTAACTTTTATACTGCTGTATCCTTTGAAATAAGGGATTTCATTCCTACAGTAACAACATCATTTCCATAAAAAAGCGAAATGATCTTTTCAGCCCGGCCAACCTCTGAGAATAATAGGAATAAAATTCAAAGTTGTACCCAAGGGTGTTGATACCACGGTAGGTTGAATTCAGGTCAAAAATACAGTAGCTCAGTGAGGTAAATAGCTCTGTGGAATCTTTCCAGAACCTAAAAAATGCTTTGAAGAGAATATATCGTTATAGATAATTCATCTTTTACTCATTTCATCTTGGTAGTACAACATGAGGGATAACTCACGGCATGCACAAAACACACTCCGGGCTATTTACAAAGACTGGGGGAAGAGGCAGGACTTTTTCCATCTGTTCTGGCTGCATTCTGTGCCTTGTGCCATTTTTACACACCCCCTTCCTTGCCGTAAATGCCCCCCACTGAGAGATACAATAATGCTTTAACTTAAAGGGATCCTGTCATCGGAAAACATGTTTTTTTCAAAACACATCAGTTAATAGTGCTACTCCAGCAGAATTCTGCACTGAAATCCATTTCTCAAAAGAGCAAACAGATTTTTTTATATTCAATTTTGAAATCTGACATGGGGCTAGACATTTTGTCAATTTCCCAGTTGCCCCTGGTCATGTGACTTGTGTCTGCACTTTAGGAGAGAAATGCTTTCTGGCAGGCTGCTGTTTTTCCTTCTCAATGTAACTGAATGTGTCTCAGTGAGACATGGGTTTTTTCTATTGAGTGTTGTTCTTAGATCTACCAGGCAGCTGTTATCTGTCGGACTCGGATGCCAGGGGCCCACCAGAAAACCTTAGACCGAGGGCCCACTTTCCAAACTCTTATTTCTCCTCGCCTCACTCAACCTCTTTATTCTCCTAGTCTTTTATCTATACTCTATTCTTCCATTATTAATCCTCTTTTCCCATAAATAAATAAGGAATGACCATGAAATAGACCAAATGGATAGAGGCAAGAGGGCCCACTGACACCTGGGCCCACCGGGAGTTTTCCTGGTATCCCAGGGGGCCAGTCCGACACTGCACAAATATCCCTGCAGTCAAATTAAATTACTTGCGTCAACTTCTGTACAGTTGCACTTGCCAGTCTTTCCCAGGATCCTGTTCCATATTGCAAGGGAATTCTGTAGCTAATGACACTTCCAGATCAGGAGGTAACTCCTCGGTTCCCGTGGGTCCAGTGCACTTGCATATACAAATAAGGATTGGGTACGGTATTCTGCTGAATCTTCCACCAAAGATTCGGGGTGCGGCGGAATCCAAAATAGTGGATTCGGCTGAATCTTCCCGAATCCTAATTTGCATATGCAAATTAGGGATGGGGAGGGAAATCGTGTGACTTTTTGTCACAAAACAAGGAAGTAAAAAATGTTCTCCCCTTTCCACCCCTACTTTGCATATGCAAATTAGGATTCAGTACGGTATTTGGCTGAATCTTCCGCAAAAGATTCGGCCGAATTCAAAATAGTGGATTCGGTGCATCCATACTGGTAATACAGGACAATCTCTAGATATCAGCATTAAAGTTCACTCTGGAGAACCGTATAAATTCAGTGTTCTTTATTTTTTCTGCACAACATGTTTTGGATCCACTGATCCTTTATCTGAGCTTATGATGAAGGATCAGTGGATCATCATGTTGTGCAGAAAAAATAAAAAACACTGAATGTCTGTGGTTCTCCAGAGTGAACTTTAATGCTGATTTCTGAAATTGAATGGTTCTGATGGGGCCATTATGGGAGGAACCCTTTAATGGATTAATACTGTGAGAGGATATAACCAGAAGTGTGTGTATTATCTGCACCTGTTGGGTGCCTAAAATTAATTTGCTGTGGGGCCCAATAACATCTAGTTACGCCACGGCACCAGGCAGTGTCGGACTGGGGGGCCCACCGGGTCTGCTGTCTCAGGTTCCCCACATAGGGTTGCCACCTTTTCTGGAAAAAAATATCGGCCTTCATATATATTTATATAATCCCTATTGATAACATTGGATCAACTGGCCAGGCTGGTAAAATACTGGCCAGGTGGCAACCCTACCACCATACCATCCCCTGGCCACAAACTTTACTGTGCAGCCAACTTTTCCCCGCGGCGCACACATAAATTTTTCCGGTGCGGCCACATGAAAGAAAAGGGAGCACAGGAGCGGTTCTGGGCCTGCAGGGCCAACCGGGTTTTTTCCTGGTGTCCCGTTGGCTCAGTCCGACTCTGGCGCCAACCAGACCTGGAAGACTTTCAGCGCAATTGAGTTTATTTTGACGCAATAGCCTATATAACCACAGGCAAGCATAGCAATGCTAGAGTTATGCATTATGGGGAACAAACATGGCGATTGTGTTCGAAATTGCACTTTTCTCACTGCACTTGCACTCATAGATGACACCTTAAAGTGCTCAATATATTGAACAAGGCTAGAAGTCTTTCCAATGCTAACATTACATCTCTTCATAACACTAGAAGCCCACCAACTAGTCTTTACCCAGAAACCCTTCTATTATAGTCGGTTATTCCCACAGGATCAAGACTATTAGGGTGTTGGAAGAAAAACAGTCGCTCACCTGGTTCCCCAGCCCAGTGTACTGTTCTCTAAGCTTAATGCACTTCATCTTTTTTATATTGTAATGAGAGTTGCAAGCGCCTAGGACATATCTTATATATAGCATTAACCATCTCTGTAGTGTGTAGCGCTCCTGTAGGACACTATGCAAATTATTTTCCATAAACTGAGATATTAATTAAGGAAATCACACAAATATGGTCTAATCACGAGCCTTCCAGGCAGAACCTGCCCAGCCGGCCTATAAAGTGCCTTTTAGAGGTCGCAGAACAGCACCGTGCCTTTATGCTGATTACACTAGACCATTAAGAGAATTGCAATGCAACTGAAATTGTTTTGATTAATGGACTACCCATCCATAGTTGCTATTGATCGGGTGATATTTTAGAAGGAGAAGACTGACAGCGGATTTATAGAGCCTTATTACTATTATCCGATTAAAGGGAAAATTAATTTGTTTTCCCTTTCAGTGACATTGTCTCCTCCCCAAAAGCAAATCATTCTGACACAAGCAAATGCATTTGATGGCTTGATTATAAAAAAAAAAAGTCCAATCTGTAGCAGCTTAAGCCCAAAGAATCTAAGAATCAAATAATCTAAACTACTAGTAGCTGCACTGTTGCAGTTTCTCATCCCTGAGAGCATAAACTCTCAGACCTTTTAACAGTGCAGCGTGAATGGTCCAATATTTCCATGGGCAGAGTTGAAGGATATGAGCATAAAGGGCGAGGTGAATTAAAGGGATACTGTCATGGGAAAAAAATTTTTTCCAAAATGAATCAGTTAATAGTGCTGCTCCAGCAGAATTGTGCACTGAAATCCATTTCTCAAAAGAGCAAACAAATTTTTTTATATTCAATTTTGAAATCTGACATGGGACTAGACATATTGTCAATTTCCCAGCTGCCCCAAGTCATGTGACTTGTGCTCTGATAAACTTCAATCACTCTTTACTGCTGTACTGCAAGTTTGAGTGATATCACCCCCCTCCCTTTCCCCCCTCCCCCCCAGCAGCCAAACAAAAGAACAATGGGAAGGTAACCAGATAGCAGCTCCCTAACACAAGATAACAGCTGCCTGGTAGATCTAAGAACAACACTCAATAGTAAAAACCCATGTCCCACTGAGACACATTCAGTTACATTGAGAAGGAAAAACAGCAGCCTGCCAGAAAGCATTTCTCTCCTAAAGTGCAGGCACAAGTCACATGACATGGGGCAGCTGGGAAATTGACAAAATGTCTAGCCCCATGTCAGATTTCAAAATTGAATATAAAAAAATCTGTTTTCTCTTTTGAGAAATGGATTTCAGTGCAGAATTCTGCTGGAGTAGCACTATTAACTGATGTGTTTTGGAAAAAAAACATGTTTTCCGATGACAGTATCCCTTTAAGGAACCAGTGTGATTGGGGAAATGGTTGGTTAGTGGCACCACTCACAAAGAGTGAGGGGCCCTGGAACAAATGTGGTCCTTAGGCATCCTATATAGCAATTAGGTTAGGGTCTCAAACATGGCAGGAATATATCACCTTACTGGTGACTTAAAGGTTAAGTAAACCTTTAAAATAAGTGAATGTGAAATTTCTGAGGGGGCACTTTTGTATTATACATTAATTGTTTATTTTGCTTTTATTCCAAGATATTAAGGGATACATGTACTGTTAATATGAATGAATTTTGTTACAACAGCGCCACCTGCTGGTCATTTTCCCGCCAGTCTGACCAGCAAGTCAGGAGAAAGAAAGAGGCTGCTCTGATGTTCTTCTGCTTAGGAAAGATGTGAAAAAGGTTTCTTTTTTTTCCCCTAAGGTTTACTTATCCTTTAATAGTGGTTGTCAAAGGTTGAATAGACAGTTCACCAAAAGAGAACTCAATGTGCTATATGACTAAATAGAGCTGCTGAGTTCTCTTGCGACACATTTACTGGTGAATTAGCTGTTCACCGTTTAAAGTGGACCTGGCCCCCAGACATACTGTAAAAAGATGTATATTAAATGTCCTTTTTAAATTAAACATGAAATCCAAATTATTTTTTATTAAAGCAATTTATAGCTGTTGTAAAGTCGTTTAAAAATCGCTGCTGTCAATGAAATATTGGGCACAGATCTGTTTAACCAGACCCAGGCAGGACTCTGTCTCCTAGAATCACCAGAAAGCCCAGAATTAATGTTATTTAGAGGCAGATTTGGAGCATTAACTTATTTTCTGATATTCTTGGCACTTAACGACTGATACACCAGTTTTTCGAGACAAGACGTTCAGAATAATGGCAGGGGGGCCAGCAAGAAGGCAAGTTAAAAAATCAAAATGGAAACATTAACAAGAAACACTGAGATGTGGTGGTTCCTTAATGTTAAAGGGGTTATTCACCTTTGAGTTAACTGAGTTTATGTTCACTATTCCTGTCTCAGCATTTGTTTCTCTTCATTCTCTCTTCATGCAGCAGTTGGGTGTCAGATAGTCATTGACAGTTAGATCCAATATATCTTATAGGGGGGCTCCTTTCCTAGCAGATGTATCAGAGCTCACTCAAATAACTGATTCCAGTACAAACAAAATCTAACAAAATGACTGCACAAATTCTGCATGTAGAGAGACATGATGTCTGGTGATATAGAGAGAGTGATATTCTGAGACAATTTTTGCAATTGGTTTTCATTTTTTATTATTTGCAGATTTTTAACTTATTTAACTTATTATTCAGCAGCTCTCCAGTTTGTAATTTCAGCAATCTGGTAGCTATGGTCCAAATTACCTTAGCAACCATGCATAGATTTGAGCAAGAGACTAGAATATGATCAGGAGAGGCCTGAATACAAGGTTGAAGTGGGGGGTCCAGAGTCCACTGGGGCTGCTGTTGCAGGGCCCCCCTCCGCCGATGCATGCACCACCCAGCGATGTGCGTATGCATGTAAGCGCACTATGCTGGTGCCGTTTGCTGCAGGAAAAAGACACTCAGGGCGCGGTCCAGTCCGACCCTGCCTGAATAGAAATTGGAGTAATTAAAAGTAGCACTAACAATAGAGATAGAGAATAGAGAATTACAGAGCATTTGCTTTTTAGATGGGGTCAGTGACCCCCATCTGGAAGTTGGATACAGTCAGAGAAAGACGGCAAATAATTAAAAAACTAGAAAAAATAAAAAATGAAGACCAATTAAAAGGTTGCTTAGAATTGGCCGTTCTGTAACATACTAAAAGTTACCTTCAAAGGTGAACCACCCCTTATGGATGCCGAATGCTGACACACATAAAGAAAACAAATGACACATTTGAAACATCTGTGTGAGCTGCTGCAATATGAAAAGTTGCAGAAATGCAGCGAGTGTGGGTTTTTGCGCAATGTGCTCGATAAGCACCGAGGACAGATCTGCACATACTGTGGCAAATAAACACCATTTCTGCAAAGTCCTTAATCTTAGGGAAGAAGAAGATAAGAATCCTGGCTGCTTTCTTATTGAAATGCACCAGAGGCTGCCAGGGAAATGATTGATTGGGAGCTGTCTGAATGTTAACGGCTTTACTTACAGGTGCTTAACATTGTCACAATATCATTGCCTTCCCATGCGCCCGCGATAGGCTCAGACAGCTCTGGAACTGCTTTGCTAGAGACGAGACAATCCGTGGGTTACCTGCAAAAATCTGCGGTACCCTACGGGTTGCAGATAGAGGTTCGGGAGTGGGTACAGACACGAGTCGGCGGTTCTCCGGGTTTGCGGGTCTTCTCATTAGTGAGTTTTACTCCTTTTTTCTGATCACGCCTACTTCCAATGATGTCCCTTCCGATTTACAATGACAGCACTTCCTGTTTTACTCCTTCTTTTCTGACCATGCCAACTTCTAATGACGTCACTTCCGGTTTACAATGACAGCACTTCCTGTTTCTTGATGGTCAGCGGGTCGTGGATCGGGCTGCAGATAAGGTACTTGCGGGTCAGATAGTGGCTCCAAGCAGTAAAGTATGCGGATTGTGGGTCGGGTTTAACAAATTGGTTCCTAGCTCAGCCTGTTCAAGCTTACAATTTTCATTCAGTTATGGTTAATTTCAAAGGATACTGTCATGGGAATAAAATGTTTTTTTCAAAAAGCATTAGTTAACAGTGCTGCTCCAGCAGAATTCTGCACTAAAATCCATTTCTTAAAAGAGCAGAACAGATATTTTTATATTTAATTTTGAAATCTGATATGGAGCTAGATATATTGACAGTTTCCCAGCTGCCCCCAGTCATGTGTCTTGTGTTCTGATAAACTTCAGTCACTCTTTACTGCTGTAAAGTCTAACAACAGAACAATGGGAAGGTAACCAGATAGCAGCTCCCTTACACAAGATAACAGCTGCCTGGTCTAAGAACAGCACTCAATAATAAAATCCAGGTCCCACTGAGACACATTCAGTTACATTAAGTAGGAGAAACAACAGCCTGCCAGAAAGCAGTTCCATCCTAAAGTGCTGGTTCTTTCTGAAATCACATGACCAGGCAAAATGACCTGAGATTAGGGTTGCCACTTTTTCCATAAAAAAATACCGGCCTTCCTATATATTTATCTTTTTTCCCTATTAATAACATTGGGATCAACCATAATTTTTACCAGCCAGGCCAGTAAAATACCGGCCAGGTGGCAACACTACATGAGATGCACCTACACACCAAAATTACAACTAAAAAAAAATACACTTGCTGGTTCAGGAATGAAATTTTATATTGTAGAGTCAATTATTTGCAGTGTAAACAGTGTCATTTAGAAATAAAAACTACATAATAAAAATCATGACAGAATCCCATTAAGCTGATGGACAATGACCTGGCTGAAGGTATAATTAACCCATACCTGATTGAATCTATTTTCAGGAGTACCTATACATAGTGTTTGTCAAGAATTTCAATAGAAAGCTAAACAAAGAAATGTTTTTTAGATTTATGAAGACGTATCCATCCCTTTGTTGACACTGCTGTGTATGTAACGACAACTCCAGAAGAAGTGAATTACATAATTTTAGAAATCCAACAGTGATGAACCAATTGCATTATCTCACCAGCAATCTTCTGATTTCCCCTAATCTCAGCGCATGACCTAGGGGCACATTTACAAAGCTCGAGTGAAGGATTCGAATTAAAAAAACTTAGAATTTCGAAGTGTTTTTTGGGCTACTTCGACCATCGAATGGGCTAGTTCGACCTTCGACTACGACTTCGACTACGAATCGAACGATTCGAACTAAAAATCGTTCGACTATTCGATAATCGAAGTACTGTCTCTTTAAGAAAAACTTCGACCCCCTAGTTCGGCAGCTAAAAGCTACCGAACTCAATGTTAGCCTATAGGGAAGGTCCCCATAGGCTTGCCTGTGTTTTTTTTGATCGAAGGATATTCCTTCGATCGTTGGATTAAAATCCTTCGAATCGTTTGATTCGTAGGATTTAATCGTTCGATCGAACGAATAATCCTTTGATCGTTCGATCGTAGGATTTGCGCTAAATCGTTCGACTTCGATATTCGAACGATTTTAGTTCCTAGTCGAATATCGAGGGTTAATTAACCCTCGATATTCGACCCTTAGTAAATCTGCCCCTCAATGTCCTCTGCGCATCTCAGGATTTATTGATTGAATGATTTTTGACGTATTTGATCACAGCTGTGACATCGCCTATAACTTTCATTTATATACAAAGCCAATGTGGAGTTTTTCTTCATGATATAAATCTTCCATTTCCAATTATGATGCCATGTTTTTTTTGTTTTTTTTAGCAAGACCTAACCTTTTTGCAGGATGGATTCCAAACAAACTACCTGTTCAAGGTCAAAAAAAAGAAGAAAAAAAACTCAAGATGAAGAAGCACAACAATTCATTGTGCAGAAATTTTATTCTCACTTTTTTTTATTCCATTAAGAGACAACCAACTTGAATATCCTCTGGCTGATTTCTGTCCTACCACGAGCAATAGCCTCCTCTCTATTCCACATTGAATCAGCTCATTGTGAACAGACTTTGAGCTTTTAAATGCAGAGACTTACCGTTCTTACATCTAAACCCACAGAGTCTGTTCGCACCTAGTTGATTCAATGCGGAAGAGAGAGGAGATAAAAAGCTCGGTGCAATTAGTAAATTGTTAACCTTAAAGGGATTTTTAAAAAACGCATCAGTTAATAGTGCTGCTCCAGCAGAATTCTGCACTGAAATCCATTTCTCAAAAGAGCAAACTGATTTTTTTATATTTAATTTTGAAATCTGACATGGGGCTAGACATATTGTCAGTTTCCCAGCTGCACCAAGTAATGTGACCTGTGCTTAGGGTTGCCACCTTTTTTAAAATGTTTTACCGGCTGCTGGGGGGCGGGGACACAAAGGGGCGGGCCGTGACGTCAAAAGGGGCGGGGCCGCGCCACGGACGCTAGAAGAAGTAAAAGAATAGGTAAGTTCCAGGGGATTGGGGGCAGGCCAAGGGCTCCTTTTAATTGTATTACATTTTTACCTTTGCTGCCGGTAAATTTGTAATAACGGCCCCGGAAGGTATTTTACCGGCTAGGCCGGTAAAATACCGGCCGGGTGGCAACCCTACCTGTGCTCTGATAAACTTCAGTCACTCTTTACTGCTGTACTGCAAGTTGGAGTGATATCACCCCCTCCCTTTCCCCCCCAGCAGCCAAACAAAAGAACAATGGGAAGGTAACCAGATAACGGCTCCCTAACACAAGATAACAGCTGCCTGGTAGATCTAAGAACAGCACTCAATAGTAAAATCCAGGTCCCACTGAGACACATTCAGTTACATTGAGTAGGAGAAACAACAGCCTTCCATCCTAAAGTGCTGGCTCTTTCTGAAATCACATGACCAGGCAAAATTACCTGAGGTGGCGCCTAAACACCAATATTATACATTTTAAAAAATACACTTTCAGGAATGAAATTTTATATTGTACAGCGTATTATTTGCAGTGTAAACAGTGTAATTTAGAAATAAAAACGACACCATAAAAATCATGACAGAATCCCTTTAATTGTTGTCTTTGCTTCAGGCTTACAGATAAGAGGAGTTTATATTATGGGAGATTTAACTGTGACAAAGGGCCAATTATATAACGTCTCCCTATCACAATTGCTCTCAAGTTTTGGTCGAGTGTAAGCAGAAATTGGTCTTTAATATTACTCTTATGGACAGTTGAGAGCTAGATATAAGGCAAACTATAGTTTTTTCCAGCAAATAAACTATTTTGTGGACTCTGAAAGCCTAAGGGCTAGTCCACACGGGGAGATAGCGACGCGTTTGCGGTGACAAAGCGCCGCGACCGGCGCAGGCGACAGTTTTGTATGGGCGCCTATGTAAAAACGCCTGTGCTAACCACACGAGGCGATGCGCTTTTCAACAGTCGCCTGAAAATGCCTCGCCAGGCTTTTTCAGGCGACTGTTGAAAAGCGCATCGCCTCGTGTGGTTAGCACAGGCGTTTTTACATAGGCGCCCATACAAAACTGTCGCCTGCGCCGGTCGCGGCGACTGTCGCGGCGCTTTGTCGCCGCGACCGCAAACGCGTCGCTATCTCCCCGTGTGGACTAGCCCTAAGGGGTCTGCACTTTTCTTGTAGCCTTTAGTTATCTGTAAATAATAAAGCTGTCATCATGTTAAAAGAAGCCCATTCGCGGTCAAGTAAATCAAGTCAGTATTTCAATTTATACAGCATATATATTGTTCACTAGGACCAAAAATATTGTATTTGTTCTAAATAATTTACTTGGTCGGACATATCCCACTGCAGGTGCAGCTGTTATCTATATCTCTTCAATGCAGTACAGCATGTGGGTTCACCGATACCTCATTAACTGCTGTAATAATCCAAATGGAACGGAGGATCCAAATGGAACAAAGGGTCTGATTCTGAGCGGACCCTATTACTTTATATCATATTTGGCCTGTATGAGATTTGGCCTCTTGGAACCTGACTGTAGTCTTTATAACTAGTTATCTAGACATATCCAACTGTTTGATACTTTTTCCTACAAGTGGACTAAAGGTTGAACCAGTACAACTGATCAATGAGGACATGTATAGTTTAATGTGAGATATAACCAGGATATTAAAAACATCATTCTGAATCATTTCAATCATCCTTACAACCTTTTTCATACAATTTGAGATCATCTCATCTTCATTACATAAAGATCCTGTTTCCAGGGATTCATTTTGTGGACGGAAAAATATCTACATTTCTAAAAGACAGGATAAAATCAGATTGTTTATTTTGCAACTGACTAATGGGATAGGTGGATTCTGGTAGCAAGGAACCCAGCTTGCACACCATTGATTTCTTCTGACTATAGATTACTGCCACAAGAAATGTCAGATCTTTGCTTGGGAAACGTGTGTTAGAGAAGAATACACTAAGGAAAAGGATTGTTACTACCTGCTGTTAAATTATTGGAAACAACAACAGAACCTCTTTTTGCAACCAAAAGCATTAAAAATGTTATGTCTGCCCAGAATATAAGTTTGTACTTACAGAAGCATAATGGAATAAATATTCTTCTCATTAAATTTTAAGATCTGCAAAGACAACTAACCTAGCTTGGAAGTATGAGTGATATTTGGTGTGAATGAGGTTTCTAGAGTCCTTCGATGTAAAGCAGGACAGTGTTTAGGTCATAAACTCAAGGCAAGAGTAGGACAGGTAAAGAGATAGATGTTGAGGGTTGATGGAGGGGCGATAAGAAGGAAGAGGTGAAGTCAGTTCTAAAATGCTTTTTCCAAGATGTGGCTTAAGGACAGTGGCCCACGCTGCTACTGGGGGAGATTAGTCGCCCAGCAACAAATGGCCTCTTTTTCGGGCGACTAATCTCCCCTAAATGCCTTCCCACCGGCTAGAATGTAGAAGGTTCTCCCTGCATCTAAGCACATGGTATAGAGGAAAGGGTAAGTACGTCACGGAAATTCAATTGTAGGCAGGCATTTATCCGGAACACCATACAGTACAATCAAGGAGCCCAAAGTTTAAATAATACAAACAGTTTTTATTTTACATTATGTTAAAAAAAGCCTCACACGTTTCATGTCACCAAAGGACACTTCATAGGCTCAGCACATGGTATAGAGGAAAGGGTAGTTGAGGGGTTACAGGGTAATTCATTGATTTCTGGAGGACAGTGTCCCATTGTTTTCAGCATCTGCTTTGATTAAAATAGGCATTAAGTTATAAATGGAATAGTCAGGTGAAGAAGTAGAACCTGGTTTGAAGATTCTCATTCATTCATATATCTGTAGAAATAAGTCAAATCAACTGGACTTTTTTCCTTGAAGACGTTTCACCAGTCGTCCGACTGGCCTTCTCCATTCTGAACTGAGAAACCCAGTTGGACGACTGGTGAAACGTCTTCAAGAAAAACACAGCAAGTCCAGTTGATTTGACTTATTTCTACAGATATAAGAAGTAGAAACACTTGACAAAAACTTCACATTTGTAGACAGAAGAAATCGACTAAAAAAGAAGAGATTTGTTGCTTGCGACTAATGTCCCTGAATCTGACGGTGTGTCTCTGCCCTTAGAATACTCACCAGCATGTAAATAAATATGGGCACTTATCTAGGGTTGTCACCTGTCCGGTTTTGACCCGGACAGCTCGGGTCAAAATTGGCTGCCCGGTTTTCCAAATTAGGAAAACAGAATTTCCTGAGATTGAAGCGGCGATTGGCCAATCGCCACGTTATAGCTCCGTCATAGCCCCCCACTACGTCACGACCCCACTACATCACATCCCCACCCCCATTGCATCTCAGCTCCGCCTGCCCCTGGAGTTTGTCGGGGAAAAGTTGGCAACCCTACTATTACCAGAAACATACATTTCTATTACCAATTCTAAATAAAGCACATTGTGCTCTTATTTAAAGGGATCCTGTCATCGGAAAACTTGTTTTTTTTCAAAACACATCAGTTAATAGTGCTACTCCAGCAAAATTCTGCACTGAAATCCATTTCTCAAAAGAGCAAACAGATTTTTTTGTATTCAATTTTGAAATCTGACATGGGGCTAGACATTTTGTCAATTTCCCAGCTGCCCCCGGTCATGTGACTTGTGCCTGCACTTTAGGAGAGAAATGCTTTCTGGCAGGCTGCTGTTTTTCCTTCTCAATGTAACTGAATGTGTCTCAGTGGGACATGGGTTTTTACTATTGAGTGTTGTTCTTAGATCTACCAGGCAGCTGTTATCTTGTGTTAGGGAGCTGTTATCTGGTTACCTTCCCATTGTTCTTTTGGCTGCTGGAGGGAAAGGGAGGGGGTGATATCACTCTAACTTGCAGTACAACAGTAAAGAGTGACTGAAGTTTATCAGAGCACAAGTCACATGACTTGGGGCAGCTGGGAAATTGACAATATGTCTAGCCCCAAGTCAGATTTCAAAATTGAATATAAAAAAATCTGTTTGCTCTTTTGAGAAATGGATTCAGTGCAGAATTCTGCTGGAGCAGCACTATTAACTGATTCATTTTGAATTTTTTTTTTTCCCCATGACAGTATCCCTTTAAAGGCTAAATAATAAGACTGTAAAGAAAAGAAACACAGTTGAGTCCCACACAGCATGGTCCAAACTGCGAGACTGGTCAGCGTGTCTCTGCATCTCATGCCGTGTCTGCTGCATTCCTCCTGAGATGCCCATGTCAGAAGTGACGCCTGTCAGAGATACGGTTCTTGCAGCATTGATTGAGTCAGAGGTGAAATACTTGGAATAAGCAGTTCAGGTAATGGATGAGAATGTCTGAGGCAACTGCGATAGGCCAGGTAATGAGTTAGTTTAAAGTGTACCTGTGTGTTTGCTGTGAGTGTGAGCCAAGATATGCTACACATTTTAGGAGTTAACTCAAGTTCTAAATATGCTCCAGAAAGTGACCTGCCCCATTATTTGTTGAAGGTATTCTACTCTCTCTCTCTTTAGGAGCTTATCTGCTTTTTTTAGTTATAATTAGTTATACAGCACCAACATATTCTGCAGCCCTTTACTGAGATTATACATCATTCCCAAAAGTCCCTGCCCTCGTGGAGCTTACAAGCTTACAATCTAAGGTCTCTATTACAGTCGCATAATGGTAAATTTTATAAGCAACCAATTAACCAGAATGCATGTGCAAAGTAAAGACATTTAATTGAGCTTAAAGGAGACCTGTTACCCTGATAAATTAATTACAAATCCTGTTTTATCACTTTACTCAAGCAAAGTAAACTTTGCCTACTTTTTTTTAAAATCTTAATTTTTTTTTTAATCTACAAGGCAGGCGCCATTTTGTAGAAACTGTTACACAGGCAAGCTTTGCATCATTTAGGGTTTATTTATCAAAATCTGAAATATACCCCGACCAAATCCGCACAGGTTTTTTCCCCATATTTATCAAAAAAATTTCCGGAAAAATTCCAGTGTGGGAAAAAAAACTCTAAAAAAAAAAAAATTGTACAAAAATTCAAACAAACAAAATTTTTTTTTTCCCCCCGAAAACCAAGAAATCTTCAGAATATTGCATGAAACCCAGCGCTATAAAGTCAGCATGTTGGAAAAATATTGTACTGTGGCTAAACACATGGCTAATTGCACATTGCAGAGTGCACAGAGTGGTCATTAAAGGGATACTGTCATGGGAAAAAATGTTTTTCCAAAATGAATCAGTTAATAGTGCTGCTCCAGCAGAATTCTGCACTGAAATCCATTTCTCAAAAGAGCAAACAGATTTTTTTATATTCAATTTTGAAACCTGACATGGGGCTAGACATTTTGTCAATTTCCCAGCTGCCCCTGGTCATGTGACTTGTGCCTGCACTTTAGGAGAGAAATTCTTTCTGGCAGGCTGCTGTTTTTCCTTTTCAATGTAACTGAATGTGTCTCAGTGGGACATGGGTTTTTACTATTGAGTGTTGTTGTTCTTAGATCTACCAGGCAGCTGTTATCTTGTGTTAGGGAGCTGTTATCTGGTTACCTTCCCATTGTTCTTTTGTTTGGCTGCTGGGGGGGAAAAGGGAGGGGGACGATATCACTCCAACTTGCAGTACAGCAGTAAAGAGTGATTGAAGTTTATCAGAGCACAAGTCACATGACTTGGGGCATCTGGGAAATTGACAAAATGTCTAGCCCCATGTCAGATTTCAAAATTGAATATAAAAAAATCTGTTTGCTCTTTTGAGAAATGGATTTCAGTGCAGAATTCTGCTGGAACAGCACTATTAACTGATTCGTTTTGAAAAAAATGTTTTTTCCCATGACAGTATCCCTTTAATGAGCCCTATGGTCTCCCCGAGACAACCGAAGAGCAGAAGAGGTAAAATCCATTGATGTAAAGTAATTGCTGCTAGGAATGAGAGATCTGTGATATATGTACTTATTTTTAAATGAGCCTGTCCTCTACAATATTATGCAATGGCACTGGAGATGTGAGTTTATTCCATTTAGAATTCCTTGGTGTGTGAAATGTTAAGTGAAATCTAAAGGGCAAGCTGCCAACATAGACGTCAGGCTATAAACAAAGCAACCCACTCAGTGTTCTTATTTGTGCCAACAGAAAGCCTGGGCATTTATACAAGCTGTGATCTGAACCAGTGTCAGAGTAATTCAGACTATTATACGGCTGAACAGAGTTAGCCATCTGCTGCCGCTCTGTACGAGATACCTCTTCGTCGTTCGGTACAGAAAATACAGCTATAAATGCGCATAAAGGCTCCTTGTATATATGGCTGGCAAGTCGTTACATTTATGTGCCACCAGGCTGTGGGCTCTGTTTGTATTATTCGCTTCTTCGGCAGCCCAATGAACTGATGCAGCTGGATATGAAGAACTGCACGGGTAGCCGCAAGCTCCCAACCTTCTCGGAGATAAATAAAATATCTAAACCAGCTTCTGCTTATGTGGTATAAACAAGATATGCCCAACTAGTAGTGATGCTTCAGCTGCTGTAGAAATAAAGCTTCCATAACAGTAATTTACTTTTTGGCTCGGGTATGAAGGGAGCTGTAGTCAGGGTCGGATCTGGGCTATCTGGGCTCAACTGGGACTCGACTGTGACTGAAGTGGTGCTGGGGTCCAACCTGGCCTACCCCACCTGAGTATGCCGCTTACCTTCTTCTCTTTTGCCGCTATTGGGTTCGGGAGGGGCAGAGACTATGTTCCGGAAAGGGGAGAACACTGGGTCAACGGGGCCCACTGTTTTTTTTCCGGGCAGCCCAGTCTGACACTGACTGTAGTAAGACAACATCTACATGACCATAAGAGTCATTTATGAATAGAAAGCAGTGTGCAAAGTGCAATTCTGGCTGCAAATCACCATGTTTTGTTTTTTACCCACAAAGAAGATCTATATCAATGTTAGAAATTCATTGCAGGTGAATGGATGAGAAACCCTGTAGCAAATTAAAGGGGACTTGTCACCTGAAGAAAGAATTCCCAATCATTTTCTATCATGTTAATTGAGCAAAATTAATTTTACTCACACTATATAAATGATTTAAAGCTTGTTTCCTTAAGTCTGGAAACTCAGAATCACAGCAAGCTGGCAGGCGCCATTTTGTGGACACTGGTTTTAAGGCAAGATCTGTATCTCCCCAAAATCTTGTGGATGCACGAAAAGGGAGCACCTTGTGGCCATGCCCTGGCGAAACAATTATAGGACGCGAGGAGGGGTGGGGATTGTGATGAGCACAGTGATATCTAGGAAGTGCTGAGAAGAAAGTGAAAGTATTTGACTGCCCTGCCTCGAACCCCGAGACATAAAGGCGCTGCAGGCAATATATGATGGACAGTTCAGATTTTTAAATACATTTATAACAGCTATGGATGTAAAAAAAATTTGGGTTTCATATTGAATTTGCAAAGAACTTTTATTATCCTGCTTTTTATGTGGGAGTGACAGTTCCCCTTTAAGTAAGAATGTTCTCCCAATGTTAAACAGGTGACATTTAGGGCCTTATTTATCAAAATCCTATTTTTTCCGACTATTTATATACAAAAAATCAGACCAAACTAGAATCCACGATTGGACCTTATTTATTATTAAAAAAAGCATGATTTAATCGGATCAGGGACAAAAGAAAAAATTAAGCGAAAAGCCGAATCATGCAATTTTTTTAGAGTTTTTCTCAGAATCACTAGTTTTTTCCCTGAAAAGTCAGAAATATTCAGATTTTCGGGCTAATTCCAACACAGAGCACAGAAACTTCCAAATAGGATAGAAACCTCTCCCATTGACTTATATACAACCTTGGCAGGTCTGAGATGCTGGATTTTCGGATTCAGACTTCTTCCATCCTCAGGGTATAATAAATCTTGAAAATTGTGTTGAGTTTTTTTTTTAATTTAAAATTCAGATTTTAATAAATAACCTCCTTAATATTGGGAGAACACCACTATAACAAAAGGCTATTCACTTTTTACATGTTCCAGGAAAGGAATATTCTGTTTTGTTTTTATTTTCTGAAAGTCCTACCAGTTCTCTCCTGCAGGGACACCTTATGCACAAACAGATCAGTTCCTATCTACTGACCTGTTCTTGTTAAGAGATTATTAGCACAGAATAGGGGTGTCAAGCACTAAACCTAGGGACAATCATCTCCACTCATAGAAATTATTAGCGGTTTATATTTTTTTACTTTGAAATATGGTTTATATGTGTTCCCAGCACCTACACCCCAACTAGCAGAAGATCTCTGTGAGAGCTCAGGTTCTTGTCTCTATGGCCAACTAGGCTGCTGTCAATGCCCTAAATATAACAAGATCATTGGACAGGTGAAATCACCATGGAGCTTGGAACATTTTTCAGGAATTGTCTTTCTGCCCGTCTCCAAGAGCTGGATTTTCTACAGACGAGTGAGTCAATAACAGAGAAACAATTGTTTCAGGAGGCATGAAATCCAGTTATAAGCTACGCTCCATTTAGCTACTGAGGATAATCAGGTAACTGACGTGCACACAAGGAGAAGGACGACGATAATGGAAAGGAGGGAGTATGTATTTCCATTCACAGATCAGGGGAATATTGCAATGGTATTAACACCGTGAGATGTCCCAATAATAATAAAGCTCCTATGCAGGAATGACAAGAAAGTCCATCTCCGGTGGCACAAGGGTCACACTAAGCATCAAGTCAGCCGCAGTTTTACAGCTACAATTCACTGACGACCTTGCACTCGGCTGTTGCAATAACTGAACTTTCCCATTTATCCCAGAGGTCCATTTACAGCACTGTGACCTCCCGATATAAATTGCTCTTTTAACTCACACACAGCACATCCATCAATTAGAAGTCTAGCCCCCCGCCCGATGCCTTGTTGAAGAACAAGTGAGGGCTAATGCACATTTAACCTGTGGCAGTCGGCCTTGCCCATTAGGAATGATGCCAACCCTGCTTCCAATCACAGCTTAATTTAATCAGCTGCCTGATGTCTGCTGTACAGCCTTCAGAAACAATTATCTGTTTACAATAAACTGACACCACTCTAAGCCTTTTAGGTCTGAACCACACATGGTGCGGCTTCTACAGATCCAATGCGATGAGGGGAAGCAGATGCGACGAGACGGATGCACCGAATATAATGAAAATAATAGGAATCTCTGACCTACAAGCTGCTTGCATCCGACACGACAGTTGGATGAAGACACAACGTGCGGCAGTTGTGTCATGTCGGATGCACGCAGCTTGTAGGTCCGACATTCCTATTACTTTCATTTTATTCGGAGCATCCTCTTCCTCTCATTGCGTCGGATCAGAACAAGCCGCAACGTGGAGTTCAGCCCTTAGTCTGCAGTTCTGGCATTTCTTGTAGTTCAGCGGCTGGAATATTGTGATCTGCCCTAAGATTACCGGCAGGACCATTATGTGTGCAGTTACATATGGCACAATGCACAACAGCAATAAAAACAACAACAGTTAGTGACACTCTGTTTAGGCTCCTTACAATTGGATTGGAGGGCCCAATCCCCTTTGGTCTCCCATAGGATAAAAAACAAAATAATAATTAATATGAGCCCAATAATCCAATAATAAAATTCCTTATTAAATTCAATTCCTTCAGTGTCCTTTACAATCGATAATCAATTCAAACACATAAATAAAACTGGCTGGCCAGACACTCAACGATAAACACTAAATTTCATCTAAGGGTGGGGGGTTCGAGGGGGGGGCAGAAACAATTCAAAATCAATAAATCAATAGTCAATCTTTCCCAGTAAATAAATAATTAGAGATAGCTGCCCCAAATTAATCACATTCCTTAACAGCATTACACTTCACATGGGTACATACAGTAAAACAGAGCCTATGACTAAGTGTATAACATGAAACGCGTAAGGCTATGCTGATCTGACATAAGTATTTTACCTATTTTTCTGCCTGGTGGAAGATTGTCTTTTTGAGTGCTGGCTCTAATTTCTGGTTTTGGACCTCTCCCCTTGCTGCAGGCTCAGGGACGGTGCACTTGGGCCTCTTCCATAACTTGGGGAGTTGTCATAACTTTGCTGGACTACTATTCTTGGTCTGCATACAGTAAAATACTCATAATTCTGGGGTGGCCAAACCATTGCCGTTTTGCCAAACTCCCATCTACGTCAGACAGAGCAGATCAGAATTAGCTGTACCCTGGAAAGACTCTGAACTGTTTCTCAGAACTGTTTCTCAGTACTGTCAGCTTTGTGGAATGCTATTCACTGCATTTTTCTTGACATAGCTGAGGCTGAAAACTGTTCCTCATGCCAACTCTTCACCAGTAGACCACTGACAGTCTAATATTTCTGCAATACCGATATCATAGAATCTGTTTTATTTTTAGAGGCTGCCAGGATGATTATTTGCCTTCCAAATGTAAGCTTATAGGGGTCATTTACAGCACCAGTATGTACTGTAAAATTAATGCAATGGTGGGAATATTGATGCAAGCCTCATCTGAATGCGCTCATGCACTTCTACATGGTTGCTTCGTTATGCCTCTTCTGATGAATAACTCCAAATGCGATTGACACTGGAGAAGCCTGAAGATCTCACCACCCTGGGGTTGGAGGCAGCTGTAGGAGGTTGCATCAACAGACGTACTGTTTTTGTGTCCACTGAATTGGATGCAAAAACCTGCTCCAGAGGTAATGCAACCACTACTCTGAAAATGCAAGACTTCATTCATCAAGCGCAACTGTGGATGATGCACCTCAGAGTGTGGCATCAATTAAGCTGGAATTGTAAATGTGTTCCATTATAAGTAAGAAAAAGACATTTGTAGCCAAAATAGTACTACGTACACTGCACTTGCCTTTATACTTGACCACATCTGGAATCAATACAGGACTGATTTCAATTTCTCTAGGGAAAAGACTGAAGGCATACCCATTTTCTCGCTTTACAATTTGTTTTATTATTCCCTTCTCCTGCTAGTATCTATGCGTACATAATATATCTTCATGCACAGGGCCAGGCTTATTGTGGTTACCAAGTTAATACAGATACGAAGACAAGAGTGCTATTTGGTGACATAGGTTGGTAAACAATACATTTACAAAGGTTACAATATTTGTAGTGGATTTAATATGCTCCCTCTCTACAAGAACTGACCTCAATTTGGGCGCATGTTTCCCATGTACATCTGATATAAGCGCTCCTCTGTATGTGCCCTTACAGGATATTAAAGCAGAATTAATGTCAATCATATTACAGGTATGGGATACGTTATATGGAAACCCATTATTTGTATACAGAATTATTATTATACATTTAAATGAATGAATTCAAAATTTTAAAAATTACTTCCCTTTTCTCTGTAATACTAAAACAGTACCCTGTTATTGATCCCAACCTACTGGCTTTAATTAATGTTAATCTAGAATATGTCGTACAGTTTTGGTCTCCATCACTCAAACAGGACATTATTGTATTAGAGAAGGTCCAGAGAAGGGTAACTAATCTTAGCTATGAGGAAAGACTGGCCAAATTGGGGATGTTCACGTTGGAGAAGAGGCGCTTAAGGGGTAATATGATGACTATGTATAAATATATATAAGGGGATCATATAATAATCTCTCTAATGATTTATTTACCAGTAGGTCTTTCCAGCTGACACAAGGTCACCCATTCCGATTAGAAGAAAAGAGGTTCCGCCTAAATATTCGGAAGGGTTTTTTTTTACAGTGAGAGCTGTGAAGATGTGGAATTGTCTCCCTGAATCAGTGGTACAGGCTGATACATTAGATAGGTATAAGAAGGGTTGGGTGGTGTTTAGCAAGTGAGGGAATACAGGGATATGGGAGAGAGCTCATAGTGCAAGTTGATCCAGGGACTGGTTCCATTGCCATTTTCGAGTCAGGAAGGAATTTTTTCCCCTCTGAGGCAAATTGGAGAGGCTTCAGATGAGGTTTCTTTTTGCCTTCCTCTGGATCAACTGGCAGTTAGGCAGAAATAATAATAATAAAAAAAAGATGTTGAACTTGATGGACGTCTTTTTTCAACCTTACTTACTATGTTGCTATGGAAGAGATGAAACGTTGAATAAACACTTTTCTTTTTTCACAATACAAGACCTAGGAGTGCGGACTGTTTTGCTGCTTTATCCCAAAAAGCTCAGAATTATGGGAACGTCATCCTCCCATAGACACCTTTTTAATCAAATTATTAAAAATTAAATTAAATTTACATTAAAATGTAAAAACATATTTTCTTTTTTTGTAATAATAAAACAGTAGCTTGTACTTGATCCCAACTAAGATATACGTAATTAATCCTTATTGGAGGCAACACAATCCTATTGGGTTTATTTAATATCTAAAAGATCTATAAGCAGACAAAGTATGGAGATTACAGAAAGATCCCTTATCCTGAAAACACAAGTCCCAAGCATTCTAGATAACAGGTCTCATACCTGTAAATATATATATATATATATATATATATATATATATATATATATATATATATATATATATATATATATATATATATATATATTTTTTTTTTTTTTTACTTTTCAACAATGCAGGTTTAACTCAGGGATTGAATAAACCCCCAATGACTGCACAGTATGTGACTAATTTCATGACAGGTAGAAATGTTAATTCAGTAGTTAGATCCCAAACATGAATGATTCCGGCTTCCAGTGGAGCATGAAGTTGAATATGATTGTAGATAGCAGGAGCATGTGGAATTGCAAATGAAGATGCCTTGAATAGAATAGGAAAAGTCTTACTTGAGCAATGTCAGGCAAGTTACAGGGTAAATATACCAGCAAGCTCCCAGCATTCAGGCAAACCCAGGAAACGTATTGACGGGATACATGTTACTGTTATATTCCAGAGCCTTTATGCTTTTTCTTCGTTGACATGGCCAATTTACTAAATATCTCCAATGCATTGACTTACTGGAACCTGAACTGGATCCATAGTCTTACAGAAAGACACCTTCTTCAGAAAGCCTTTGGTCCCGAGCATTCCGGTTAATAGATCACATACATTACCTGTATAGGATTGTATTGAGTACTCTATTGCTTCATAGTGAGAACACAATCAGATTGTTGCTTCTAAGCGATTATGTCATTAAATTATTTCTTGGAGAAAACACCATGTGCTTATTGCTTCTCAGAGGGCACACACGGTCTCCTTTGGAAGAACATAATATAATTATTCTGTTTTGTATACACACAGCCTGTATATACAATGCTCTAGTCAGGGCCTGAGGAAAGGTCTTCGGGACAAAGATAAAAGACAACTGAAGTGATTGCACATTCAGCAAAACGCAAACCTGAATTGTATCTGGCGTCCGCTGCAGGGAATCAAGTGTTGCCAAATCAGCACAGAGTTATGGTGCAGAACCTATACATTAAATATAAGCCTTAATATTGTTGATATCTCGGGATCCTAATAATATTTTATGAGCCTTTCACAGACTACTATGAGTAAGTGCAAAATGCATACTGTGTGTCGCTGCTTGAAACCTACTTCTTGCAGTGTTAGCACTCTCGCACAGTCATATACATATATATATATATATACTTGGCACTCCCCTGCCTGTCCTGACTAATTGCTGCATTTCCCTGCTGTTTGCATTCTTGCCTACAAAATAAACACATTTTATCAGAATTCTGTTGAACGTACGCCATGTTTACTTCTCCAAGTGCGCTGCTTTGAGCAATGAGTGACGGGAGACACATATCAGAGCAGGTACAAGTAATCTAATTACAGAATTAAGTCCTGGTGCATTGATAAAGCTTATATACAGACAGACAATACTCTTTCCCACATTCTGATGGATTTTGAGCCTAATATGAGTGGAACTGGAAGTCTTTACTACTTTATTTTCCCATAGGGTCCTGTTTCGGGACAAGTTATCCATGCTAGTAGAGTCCTGCAGTGGGACGGGTCCCCACGAGTTACCCGCAAAAAATGCAGGTACTCTGCGGAATGAGGGTAGGATTTTTGGGTGAGGGTCGGGTTGTGAGTCTCTAGCTATGTTTCTTATCTTGTTATATTGTTTATATTTTACTCCTTTACAAAACTTGTTTCTGCTTCCCCGACTTTTGATGATGTCACGTCCGGTTTGCAGCAACAGCAATTCCTGTTTAATGTGGTCAGCGGGTTGCGGATAAGGCAGTTGCGGACAGGGGTCGGGTAGCGGGTAAGGCAGTTGCAGACCATGGTTGGGAAGCTGATCCAAGTGGGTAAATATGCGGGTTGCAATTCGGGTCGCTGGCTGCGTGTTCGGGTCTCAAAAATTGGTTCCGTGCAGGACTCTCTACATGCTAGCTCCCATTTGCTAAGTCAGGGAATATTTAGCAGAATTGGAAACCCATACATATATTGTATATACTGATTCACTTATCCATAATCAATAAACCATTTTTTGATTAACGTATCCCTAATTATGACACCATTGCACAGTGACATCATACGCTTATGTCAACTTTTGCCACCTTCAGTCTCCTGGCATCTGAAAAAAACGATGGTTAGGCAGGGCAATATTTTTGCTCGTTGCCCTCTAAGTAAAGATGCTTTCTAGAACTGGAACAAACATTGAACTTGTTATTATATTCCTGCCATACACCGAGGACTAAAACAGAATTTCCCAAGAGGAATTGATTAAAGATTGGAGACCAAGTTACTCTGAAAGCATACAAATTTTATTTTACATTAAAAACTATTTATTTAAAACCTGGCCGGCCAGGTGGTGTGTCACTCCTAAGCTTGAAACTAAATTTATGGTGAATTTACCCCAAAATCATGAAATCATGAAAATCGGCAAGCTGCCGGGACTCAGTGAACGTGAAATCGCGATGTCGTGAAAATCAGTAAATTTCTGGGTTTCGGTGTGAACAAATTCTGCGTTTTTGCTCTCCGCAGTGGAACGCACGCGCTGAGACACATCAGATTTTTGGAAAGAGGTATCTGTAAAGTGGAGACATCACGAAAAGGCTATCGGAGCCAACGCTAAGTGACCTGTCACTAAGTCATCGTGCCTAACTGTACCTTTGAGGAAAGACCAACGCAGGATCTGGTGAGTTCAGTCCACTATTGGGGGGCACATGTAGCTGCAAAGAGAGGGGGTGTGGGGGACATCCCATTTAACCTTCTCTACATATATCATAATAAGCCTGGCAACCCATTTTGGGAAAATTACCTCTCACTTGATTATCAAATTGGCGAACTACAACTCACACAAACTTTGCTCAACACAATGGGGGAATCACTGAATACAACCTAGGAGCTTTTGGAAAATTCCGATTACTGTGATTTTAAATAAGTGACCACCTACCTGAATCATTTTGAAAATAATCTTTTATGTATTTATATTGTTATAGGTTTGTTTCCTAGCCGGCCAGGTTTTAAATGGATAATTTTTAAATGTAAAATAAAATTTGTATACTTTCAGAGTAACTTGGTCTCCAAATACACCTTTAATCAGTTACTTACTTTTTTTATTTTCAAAAGGACCTTGGGGATTTAAGGCGTGTTTCAGACCAGTAAAAAGAGACTTCTCTTTAATGCCACATTACCTCAATTAATTCTAGAATATCCCAGGAGGCAAGTTTAAAAGCTCACAAGAATCGTCCAGTTTAGCAGTTTGTCAACTGCAGGGAGGCAAATGTGAATATAAGGAAACTCTAGCGCGGGATGGATATTATATAGGTATGAAAGGGTTTCCCTGTGTATCCTTATCTTCATCAGATACAGACATTTCCCGGATACTGAGGGGCAAATTCACTAAGATTCGTAGTTGCGCCAGGCGTAACTTCGCCGCACTTCGCCAGGCGTAGTTTCGCCAGCGCTTCGCAAATTCACTAAAATCCGAAGTTGCGCTCAGGGGTAGCGTAAGGTTGCGAAGTTGCGCTAGCGTTGATTCGCTAAGTGAAGCGAAGTTACGCTAGCGAAGGCTAATTTGCATACGGCGCCAAATTCAAATTTCAATGGAGGAATACGTAGAATCACTACAAATGGCTAGAAAACCTTCAAAACCTCAAATAAAAATTTTATTTTGCCCTACACATGTGCCCACTGTCTAGGTAAGTTGCCATGAGTCAGGAAATGTAGGGGGGAAGGAGGGGAGCCCCAAAAAATTTTTCGATCTTTTTCAGCCTATCACCCATCATGTAGAAAACACGCCAGCGTTTTTTGGGACTTAGAAAAAATTTTGACTTTTTTTGAAGCAATCCCTATCTACTCTATTGCGCTTCGCCTGGTCTGAGGTGGCGAAGGAAGTCTAGCGTAAAAGGTAGCGTTCGGTACACTGCGCGCGTTAGTGAATTTGCGTAGTTACGTCGCTAGCGAAACTTCGCCAGGTGTAAGGGTGCGAAATAACACTAGCGAAACTACGCCAGCGTTCGTTAGTGAATTTGCGCAGTAACGAAAATGCCAAACGCTAGCGAAGTAACGCTAGCGTTCGGCGCTTAGTGAATTTGCCCCTGAGCACTTAACACAATGCCAAGAACATAAGAGATCACTGGCCTTCCTAGTGTTGGCAGGAGGTTTTCTCCTCTAGACAACGGAGGACAAGACGTAGGGACTTGATAGAGAGCAGCTCTCCATCTCTGCTGCAAGGAGCAAGCTATAAATAAAGGCAGAAGCACTTGAATATTGACAAATTAAAATTTACTAAGCAGTTTTGATCAGGCTAATGGCCCCGTCTCCATTGCTTTCTCTTACAATCTGCACACTGCTAAATAATCTGACCTTAAATGCCATAAAAGTAAGTAGTTTATAAATTATCATTTCACTTTGGTTAATAAGAGCAAAGATTGTGGATGGAATCAGATAGAAGCTCTGGGTTCTGAGAAGGAGAAAAAAAAACCCACACTGCCACCATAAAATCATAATGTTATAGCCACAGAAATAATTGTGTAGGGCTTGGCCATATCTAGTATTGCTTAATGTAAATTGCAAACCATGGAACTGGCACTCCTTGGGCTGACAAAAACTCGATTATGAGATTCGTCAACAAAATTATATCTACTGAGTTAGTAAAAGTAAAAAAAACACATTTATTTGGACATAAGAGACAAGACGGCCTAACGCGTTTCGGGTCTACTGGGGCACTTACCTATGAGTAAGTGTCCCAGTAGGCATGAAACGCATTAGGTCTCATGTCCAAATAAATGTTTTTTTACTTTTAATGACTCAGTAGATATCATTTTTGTTGACTAATCTCACATTCGAGATGGCGCTCTGCACCATCTTTTTGATTGTTGTACTTAGTCCTACAACTTGGGCTGACTCAGGTTCAGAAGGTTAAAAGTGAATTATACCTGGAAAAGTATGGATGCCCACCAGAAAGGTCCCATAGAAAGAAACTTAAATAAGATGCTTTATTCCTTTTTTATCTATATCAAAGGTGGTATAATGATCAAAAGTTGATTTTAAAGGTTTTTTTTGGGTGAAGTAATTTGCCACCGCTGCTCTGCCCCATCACTGCTCCCAGTTTAACGTTGAGGCACAGGTTATCACCAGTGATTGTCCTATCCAGAGACGAGAAAGTCTGGGGTTAGCTCTCCAAATGGCCGACACTAGGGAATTAGCTTCAGTGGTGCTAAACAAGTCAGGCCAGTGTTTTTGACATGTCAAGCCATAGAGTTTCAGGAGGAGTGAGGGCTTTTCTCAGGGAAATATATAATATTGTCATTTTATTCTTATTTAAAAATCTTTATATTACAGGTATGGAACCTGTTATCCAGAATGCTTGGGACCTGGGGTTTTTCAGATAATAATCTGGATCTCAATTACTACATAAGTCTACTAGAAAATCATGTAAACATTAATTAAACCCAATAGGCTGGTTTTGCTTCCAATAAGGATTAATTATATCTTAGTTGGGATCAAGTATGAGTTACTGCTTTATTATAATGGAGAAAAATATTTTTTAGAATTTAAAATTATTCGAGTAAAATGTTGTCTATGGGACTTGGCCTTCTGAGCTTTTTGTATAATGGGTTTACAGACTATATATATATATATATATATATATATATATATATATATAGTCAAATACAAGAGTCCTCTGCACTCAACCCATTATCAATATATCCCTTGTTTGTTTATATATATATATATATATATATATATATATATATATATATATATATATATATATATATATATATATACACACACAATATATATACATATACACAATATATATATAATAATTCACATTGTAAAATACAGGTCCCTTTAACAAGTCCAAGCTATTTTGAGTTGCTGTCAGGTATCAACAGCCATGAGGCCTGTCAGTTTGAAATCCCTGGTTTAGACTTAAAGGCTATGTACTTTATTCACTGTGACTATTAGAAATACAGATCAGTGTAATCTGCAGAGGACCTTTATAGCCGGAGAGAAGAGACTGCAAACTCTGATGTCAAAGCAGCAGGTTCTCTGTCACATTGCGTTTGAGCGAATGGGTTGAGATGTTGACACTGGCAATTGTGAAATTACCGGCTTGGGAAGAAAGGGTCATTCCTCGAGGGAAAACTCAGTGAATCATTGTAATTGTGAAAAAAAATTTCAAAAATTTCCTTTTCAATATATTTCAATAAGTTTTAGCTGGAATGAAGAAGATCCCATCAGAGGGAAAATTCAGGGGGAAAAAATGAAGTGGTCAAAATGCATGGGGGGGGGGTAACATTAAAACGGTGTTGGGATGGATTTGTTCATAGTTTTTTTTTCTAAGATTAGCGCGGGTAGCTACCCCCAATAACAATATCCAAGCTGTCTCTTTAGACTGGCTAGGACCCTCACGAAACCCCTTCCCAATAGTCATGCTATCTGTTCAGGAGGAGGCTGGGAGAACCAGTGAGGTTGGAGAGAACAGTGGAAGAGTGCAAAGAAAATATGTGAATCTGATTTTTATGAGTCGCAGAAATGAGTCAGCCAGAAGGATAAATTGTTGCATTTTGCAATATTTGGTGCAGATTTTAGAGAAAATTTCAACAGTTAAATTGCTCAGGTTTACTCAGCATGATGGCAAGACTGGGGGGGGGGGGGAGAGATAAAAAGGAGAACAAAAAACACCTAATGGGGTAATTTAATCAATACTGGGCAGATTTGCAACTGGGTAGTAACCCATAGCAACCAATGAAAGATTTGTTTTTTTCAGCTGCAGGAAGAATAATTAAAGCAAACATATAATTGGTTGCCATGCGTTACTACTAAAGTGCACGTTTCCTGAGTGTTGAAAAATGAGCCCCTTTTTTTAAAGAATTGCCACTAGGAATTTGCATGAATTAATGGAATAGTCAGGATAGTTGCCATTTTGATATAGACGTGCTTGTGTCTGGGCATCACCATTTGCATTCAAATATAACAGGGCACTTTGAACCCATGTTTTTGCCTGTTGAACATCTTAAATGAGGCCTATGGTGCTGGTTTGCTTGTGTTCTCATACGGATCTAGGGATACAACGTATTTGCAAATCAATTATATATGCAGATCATTTCATATTTCTGTATATAAGATCTGTTTATTATGTATCCGTTATTTTAAAGCTCATTGTACATTTCCATACTGGTCCCCCAAAAAAATGACAGAAGGGAATATGCTGCGTTATGAGTCTGTTAATGAGGCCTCATTTTATCCAAGAAATACAGGATTGTGTAATACAGCAAGCAGCAATTATAAAATATATTAATAACGTTGGTAAAAATAATATGCTATTCTTAGCCTTATTAGATCTAGTATTTGCCACATCTGAGCCACTATTTTGACTGGTACATGCTGTTAAAGTTTATAGTTTTATCACTTGTGAAATTGTCAGTGCCAATATTTTTATTCTGGGATTAAGATAATTAATTATAGTGAAAGAAATTTATTCCATTTATTTTTTGTTTTACCCTGTACATCATAGCAATGATCCAAATACGAATGTAACTAAAACATTCCAAGTAATGCTAACAAAAATACAAAAGTAAAAGTAAGGGCTTCCATCACTGTTGGCTTATAAAATCAGCACAGGGGGTAGAGATGGCCTATATATATAATATCAAAACAGGGGGGTTGTGGGAGCACTCTAAAGGCTTCAACGGACATTGATTACAGGTAATGCTAAAATGCACATAAAATATAAAACAAGTTAGGGACCTCCATTCGGGGTTTACCTTGACGTGGTATGGTGGCTTATCAATTTTATGATCATAACTTTGTAACAAAATAACCCCTGTTTTGGGTACATATGCAATAGCATTTATTATACTTATATATATACTTTAAAGCCTTTAGAGTGCTCCCACAACCCCCCTGTTTTGATATTGTGTATATATATATATATATATATATATATATATATATATATATATATATATATATATATATATATATATAAATAGAAAAACACTCGCACTCAGATCCAGTCTTGAAGATACTGTGGGTGCTGGGTCAAAGCTTCAGCATACAATCATCAGATAAGGACCCGCACTCCAATATTTCGTGGAAAAAAGGTTTTTTATTACAACTTGTGCATCCAACGTTTCGGCCCTTGTATGGGCCTATGATCATAACTTTGTAACAAAATAACCCCTGTTTTGGGTACATATGCAATAGCATTTATTATACTTATATGTATACTTTAAAGCCTTTAGAGTGCTCCCACAACCCCCCTGTTTTGATATTGTATATATATATATATATATATATATATATATATATATATATATATATATATATATATATATATATATATATATATATATATATATATATATCTATATATATAGATATATATATATCTATCTATATATCTATATATCTATATATCTATATATCTATATATCTATCTATATATATATATATATATATATATATATATATATATATATATATATATATATATATATATATTCCCATATACAGAAGCATTATACCCTAAAAGTTCTCACCATAATGTCCCTGCTCATACCCAGTGTCGGACTGGCCCACCAGGATACCAGGAAAACTCCCGGTGGGCCCAGGTATGAGTGGGCCCTCCTGCTCACCCAATTTGCCTTGTATGTCTATACCACTGCCACCCCCCCCCCATTTCCAAGAGAGAAGATAGGAAATGGAGGGAAGAATGGATGATAATATGTAAGGAGAAGAGATTAAAATAATAAAGAAATAAGAAAAAGAAGAAAAGTGAATAAAGAAAAAGGAAAAATAATTTGGAGAGTGGGCCCGCACTCAAAGGTTTTCTGGTGGGCCCCAGGCATCCCGGTCCGACACTGCTCATACCCTTTTCCCCAAACATGCGCTGTCCTCCCAGATTCTCATATCACAAGCCCTAGGATAGTGATGTACAGGTTGCCCCTTAATCTGCATTGACCTGTGGGTTGACCTCAAGTTAAGAGGGTTAGAGTTGATATTTTGCCAACCATCGCAGGTTAAGGTTGGGGGCAGATTAGACTGGGGAAGTACACTCCACCAATGCACCCAAAAATTGTATGTCTTGGAACCAGAAGCGCACACAGAAGTAGCGTAAAAAACAAGATGACGCGGGTGCAGGTCCTACAATGGCAACATTTTTTGAGTTAGGGTTGGGTGTGGGTTAAGGTTTTGTGGGTTAGGGTCAGGAGCCGGTTAAGGTTTTGCGAGTTAGGGTCGGGTGTGGGTCAAGGTTTTATGGGTTAGGGTCGGTGTGGGTTAAGGTTTTTCAGGCTAGTATAGTTACATAGTTAGTTACATAGTTAAATTGGGTTGAAAAAAGACAAAGTCCATCAAGTTCAACCCCTCCAAATGAAAACCCAGCCCCATACACACACCCCTCCCTACTTTTAATTAAATTCTATATACCCATACCTATTCTAACTATAGAGCTTAGTATCAGAATAGCCTTTGATATTATGTCTGTCCAAAAAATCATCCAAGCCATTCAGGTGCAGGTTAAGTTTTTCCTGACCCACACTTCCCTACTAGCTCATACTCACACTTGAAATGCACAAAGTTGTGGGACACAAGTGCTTTGTGTATACACATAAAATACCGTGTTCACAGTCAGATTCATATATATATATATATATATATATATATATGAGTATTTACTTGTACGTAAATAAAAATATTCCGCTAAATAAACGTTGCATTTGGTAATTGCAAGGCATTCCTTCCATAGATTGCACCTTTAAAGCAGGGCTGTGGGCAACAAATACATAAGGCCACAATTATCCACATTATATAAAAGTGACACTACAGCTCAACACGGTCCATCAATGTGAACTTCTACCACACACTTCTCACTTGTATGGGATTACTAGAGACAATTAAAAATTAGAGTTAATGCTTTCATAAATACACCCCCAAAATTAAATACAAGTGATTATAGAGCAGTGGAATTTCTGCTTTCAAGCAGGAACAGGGCATTGTCATCTAAAGGGACTCAAACATTCTCACATCGCACAAAATCACTTGTGTAATTAAAATTATTGTATAACAGTATTTGAAAGTGGGTTTTTGATGACGAATAAGTCAAAATGTGCCAGTCAAAGGCAGTTCTGCTGATACGCGGCTGACATTGGCATACCAATAAAGAAACAAACACTTCTAACTTTCATTCTGCTCTGGGCCACACCTCACCTTTAATACGGGACAGTTTTGAATATGAGTGATGCAGGGTAGCACTGGTACCGCTCAGGGCTGGATTTAGATAGTGGGCACCCCTAGGCCCACTGCCGTTCGTCGCCCGTCCCCTCCAGGGGGACAGGTGCATGGAAAATTAAAAAAAATGATTGTATCTCCAGCGCATCCCCAGTGTTTTTGAACCAATGTGGGTGTGGTTGGGCAGCATGTCGCCCCCCTAAAAGTCTGCCGCCCTAGGCCCGGGCCTAGGTGGCCTTTCCACAATTCCGGGCCTGGTACCGCTGACTCTCTATGGAAAAAAAATACAAGACCAATAATAAAAGTATAGTAAGGCCCCCTGTGCTGAAGCTCATGACACAAACATAAATGCACATATTATACCTATCAATAACTTACCTGCTGCTGTCTGCATGTATCCTGCAAGAGTGCACAGACGTCTTTCACACAAGCCACTTGGAAGAAACAAGGTCACGATGGCCAGCAAGCAGCTCATTAGCAGAAGAAAACAACCTCCGGAGCAAAGTACGGCACTCGTCTGTAACGGCAGAAACACCAATATATGAAGAACATTATGACTGCATCAATCATGGCACAGTTTAATCCAATTTCAGTACCATCAAACAGTATCTGGATAGGAGAGTCACAACCATGTTCCATGCCACATTTTACGGATTTAAAACAAATATATTCACCTTTCAGGTTTTATTTTTTATTTCTAAAGTTACATTTAATTAAACTTTACAATACTACAGGAATAAAGAAACCAAATAATACATTCTGGTATTGTATATAAGATAGAGGGACCACTTCTAGGGGTGCACCGATCATTAGGACAAATACAAGAGGTCCACTGCACTCAACTCATTATCAATATATAAAGGACATTGAACCATTTTGTGCCTTAAGCTACTAAAAATGCCTTACCCTTTAAACAAAACAGAGATTGCAGGGCCGGGCCGTGCTGCCAGAGCGCCCTAGGCAGCCGACAGGATACCCCCGCCCGTGTGCGCGCCCGGAACTCTGCGGGCTCGAAATTGTGCGCGCTCGCAATTGTGCGCATGCGCAAGAGCACATTCGCGCAATAACCAGGCAAGTTACCAAGGGGAAGGGCACAGGAGGTAGTGACGGAGGGAGGGGGAAGTGCAAGAGGGGAGGAGCGAGAATGGGAGAGAGCGCAGGGAAGCTGCCTGAACTATCGGGTAGGCAGAAAACGTTTTAGTAGGTACCTGCCCAGCGCCCCCACATCTTTGCACCCTAGGCAGGTGCCTCTTCTGCCTACCCATAGTTCCGGCCCTGAGAGATTGCTTTTCCATATATTGCAATATATTCAAGCTGGCCAACTACGGTACGTCAAAGTCAAAGCTTAATGTTTTAGTGGTGAGCACAACTTTCCCTTGTTTGTTATAATTTATACTGGCCAGCTCCATGTTGTAGCTCCCACCCTTTCCAGCTATAGTCAGGTGATCCCACTGGTGGCCAATACAAGGGCGACCAAGTTTGGGAGTTTTAACCTTAAAAGCAAGTAAGTTGCAAGTAAAACTTAGTCCCTTTATAAAATGTATAATGAAGCAATAGAATTCTTAATGAATCAGATGCAATGGGATGACTGTGACGTAGTTGGCCAGATTAATACATTGCAATATATGGACAAACAATCCCTGTTTTGTTTAAAGGGTAAGGCATTTTTAGTAACTTAAGGCACAAAATGTTTCAATATCCTTAATATATTGACAATGGGTTGAGTGCAGAGGACCTCTTGTATTTGTCTATGTCAATTTTGTAGTCACAACCTCATTGAACCTCCTCTTCATGTTTTTAAAAATTAGTGGTGAGCACAACTTTCCCTTGTCTGATCATTAGGACAACATTCTGTTTATACAGGTACGGTATGTCACTGAGGGTTTAATCTTTAACCTATTTGCGTAGCAGCTGTTCTTCATGCACATAGATGGGGAAGGGAGGCTGGTGGCACATTGATTAATACAAAGTCATGGTGTCTCAACACCTTCTCTTCAGTCTTCTCCTTTCTTCTTTATACAAGGCCTTCTTTCAGTACTGGGGCCCATATCTTTTCATATTTCTTATAGGAGATCCATGCCAGGTGTGTAGGTTGTATCAGAGTCATCAATCAATAATTGTCATTGAGATGGTAGCATTTGACAACACCACGCACATCTCTCCTGGAGTGAAAGTGGGTCATATGGAATCTATTTCTTGCATGTCTTGTGTTGACCAAACTGTCCATGATATCTAGTATACACAGTAATGGGAAACTTGTAGTGTCTAAGACCTTTAGCAACTCACTCTCAAATTCAAGAACCTATCACAGTTAGTAACTATCTCCCAAACTATTGAGCTTAGTGAAAGTGTTGGAGCAGAAACTGGACTTGGATGAGACAATATCCTAAATATTAAATGGGAATATTATGAGTTGCCTAATCTCAGGCTTGGTATTTATGGAACCCACTTACCACATGCTAATGAATCATTTATAGACCTGAGTAAAATGCTCTGCTTTTCATGATGTTTGGGATTTTATTCTTATTATCGTTAAAGTGGAACGTTGTCAGTATTGTTTGCAGCATTACACTTTGGATTTAGGCCTCCTTTCGGCTAAAATTGAACCCCTGATTATAGATTTGTTATCTAGAGCACTCCCCATGCCCCATGAATGGGCACAGATGCCTCTGAAAGACACGGCACTCAGTCACCACCTGCCCGGCAAGGACTGATTTCTGCTGGGATGTCAGTCCTGTTTAGGAATGCAACTCTTCCCCTGGCGTTTTATTTCGTACTTCGGCTTTGTGTAACTGCGGTTCCCATGGAAACCAAAACTAATAAAATCCTCAGTCTCCTCCTAATCTTCAAGCAGGTGATAAATCAGCCTTGTGTTCTGCTGAATTCCCATCATGATAATCCATACTCCATTTCTTCTGCCATCAACTTCCAGATTTTCTTCCTTCTCATTATCTGGGTACATATATTCTGCATCTGACACTGTTCTTCTGTCATTTGTTTACCTTTCATTCATTTTGTACCTTGCACTAGAGATACTATGGATGGTCAATCAGTTCCCTGATGCATTATCCCAAGAGCAAAAATTATTTTTTTATCAGAACAGAGGAACAGATTCAG
Source organism: Xenopus laevis (assembly GCF_017654675.1). Taxonomy (NCBI): domain Eukaryota; kingdom Metazoa; phylum Chordata; class Amphibia; order Anura; family Pipidae; genus Xenopus; species Xenopus laevis. Next base: position 7,244,619 of record NC_054374.1, read on the forward strand.
GATGTCTGCTCCTAACTGTCCTCCATACTGCCCATGGGTATCTTCTATAGGAAAACATGTGGCCCAATGTCTTTCTGCGGTCCTCAAACATATAGTATAATCAAGCCTCCATGATAGATATCTGCTGATTTATGGACAGAGATCCATCAGGGAGAAAAGCTGCTGAAATATCAGTAGCTTTAATTTGTCCTCCTTCCTCCTCACTATCTAATTGTTTAGCCAGTGCTTGGACATGGGTATCAGGTGCCCCATTCTGGTGCATAAACAAGATTTAGGCATGATGCAAAGTTTGCCTTAATAACAGTGTCTACAAAATGGCGCATGCCTGTGTGATGTGATTTTGATTTCCAAGACTAAAAGAATCAAGATTTAAATACTTTATATGGTGAAAGTTTATTTTACTTGACTAGCATCATTACATAGGATTTAGAATTATTTCTTAAGGTGACAGGCTCCCTTTAATTAAAGAGAGTACGGTTTTCTAACTCTGATCCTAATATCTTGTTCATATCAGAATTTTTTTTGATGAACATCACAAAGGGGTTGTTTGTTGGAAGATGCACCTCGTGCGTTCAGCATGGAACCTTAGGGTGTCTCTGACACTTCTGAAATAAAGCCTTCATTAGCAAATTGCTGTTAGATCAGAGTTCCTCAACCTCTGCTTCATGTAAAAATAAATCCCAGTGGCCACTGACGAAGCCATAAACACCAAAGCACTCTATAGTCCAGAACATCAAATATTTATTAGGATAAATATTTCAACACAAGGAACCATCTCCTCCATGTTTCTCCCACACATGATGCGTTAATTGGTTACTGTAGGACAAGATATCTTCAAGATATCAGATACAAGAGCAAATAAGAAATTATTTCCCAAGCCTCTGCAGAAACCGGTCTTTCGGTCTGTAAAATGGCTTGTCATCCGATAAGTGTAATAATGTTTGTTTTCTTCGTAAAGTAATTACCAGTCCATTACTATTCGCACTGGCAGAAACAGCACATACATCAATATTCTGTGCAATAAACTAAAGATGACATTCATTTTATGGCTGTCATGTAGAACAACATTGCAGTGGAAGTGGATTCCCAATCAAGACATATTTTAAAGAGTTTGTTGAGGTTGCAAGATTTTCCTCTTTAAGCACTGCAAATCAAGATAAACCTCTTCATGGTAATTTTCTATTATAATATATTATTGTTATCAGTATTCGAATGCTCTGTAACAAGTTTATTTCTGAAAACATTTATAAGACACTCTGGGATATATTTTAACTGACATACAGTTAGGCCTATAAATCTTTGGACAGAGATAACTTTTCTAATTTTGCTGCTGTACATTACCACAGTGGGTTCAACAAGAAGATTGCATAAAAATGTGAGGAACTGAAGCCTTGTTTTAACACAATCACTTCATTTCAGGGGCTCAAAAGTAAATGGACAATTGACTCAAATGCTATTTCATGGGCAGGTGGGGGCAATTCCTTCCTTATGTCATTATCAATGAAGCAGATAAAAGCCCTGGAGTTGATTTGAGGGGGGAGGGTGATTGTATGTGGAACAGACAACATGAGGACAAAGGAGCTCTCCATGCAGGTGAAACGAGCCATCCTTAACCTGCAAAAACAGAAAAAACCCATCTGAGAAATCGCTTCAATATTAGGAGTGGAAAATCTACAGTTTGGTACATCCTGAGAAAGAAAGAAATCACTGGTGAACTCAGCAACGCAAAAAGACCTCGACGTCCACGATAGACAACAGTGGTGGATGATCTCAGAATCATTTCCATGGTGAAGAGAAACCCCTTCACAAGAGCCAAACAAGTGAACAACAGTCTCAAGGAGGTAGAGTCTCCATATCCAAGTCTACCATAAAGAGAAGACTGCATGAAAGTAAATACAGAGGGGGCACTGCAAGGTACAAGCCACTCATAAGCATCAAGAATAGAAAGGCTACATTGGACTTTGCTAAAAAAAAACATCTAAAAAAGCCAGCACAGTTCTGGAAAAACATTCTTTGGACAGGTGAAACCAAGATCAACCTCTAGCAGAATGAAGGCAAGAAAAAAGTCTGGAGAAGGAGTGGAAGAGCTGATGATCCAAAGCATAGCACATGATGTATAAAACATTTGGGAGGCAGTGTGATGGCTTGGGGTGCATGGCTGCCAGTGGCACTGGGACACTAGTGTTTATCCATCATGTGACACAGGACAGAAGCACAAGAATGAATTGTGAGCTCTTCAGAGACACTGTCTGCTCAAATCCAGCTAAATGCACTCACATTGATTGGGAGGCGTTTCATAATGACCCAAAACATAGAGCCAAAGCAACCCAGGAGTTTATTAAAGCAAATAAGTGGAATATTGTTGAATGGCCAAGTCAGTCACCTGATCTGAAGCCAATTGAGCTGCATTTCACTTGTTGAAGACTAAACTTGGGACAGAAAGGCCACAAACAAACAGCAAGTGAAAGCGGCTGCAGTAAAGGCCTGGCAGAGCATTAAACAGGAGCAAACCCAGAATCTGGTGATGTCCATGAGTTCAACACTTCAGCCTGTCATTGCCAGCAAAGGCTTTTCAACCAAGTAATAGAAATGAACATTTTATTTTCAGTATTTTAATTTGTCCAATTGCTTTTGAGACGCTGAAATGAAGTGATTTCATATAAATGTGAGGAACTAAAGCCTTTTTTTTTTAACACAATCTTTTTGTTCAACCCACTGAATTAAAGCTGAAAGTCTGCAGTTCAACTGCATCTGAGTTGTTTCATTTAAAATTCATTGTGGTCATGTACAGAACCAAAATTAGAAAAAAGTTGTCTCTGTCCAAAGATTTTTGGGCCTAACTGATTTTTTAGCATTTACTGCTCATAGAAATAAATATTGCAATATCCTGGGTTCAACACACACCAAGAGGTCAATTTATTAACCTTTGTATTTTTTGTTGTTCCCTGAATCTAACTCGTTAGCACTAAAATCCTGTTTTGCGCTAATTACACAAAAAAATTGCTATTTATTAGGAGTAAAAACTAGGGATGCACAGAATCCAGGATTCGGTTTGGGATTTGGCCTTTTTCAGCAGGATTCGGATTCGGCTGAATCCTTCTGCCTGGCCGAACCGAATCCTAATTTGCATATGCAAATTAGGGGTGGGGAGGGAAACCGCGTGACTTTTTGTCACAAAACAAGGAAATAAATATAAAGTATTCGGCCAAATCTTTCACAAAGGATTCGGGGGTTCGCCGAATCCAAAATAGTGGATTCGGTGCATCCCTAGAAAACCATGAAAAACTCTAATACAAAACGTTGCCATAAAAAAGCTAGTGAGCTCATGTCGAGGTCAAGCTGTCCCTTTTCAATTTTAACATCTTTTAGAGGTTTTAAAAGTTTTTTTTTTCGTTTGTAAGCGCATGGAAATTCGTATAAAAATGAGGACTTTAAGGTTTTTGTTTTTATAATTCCGCATTTATATGCGCTTTTTCTATTCAGATCTTCAGATTATGTTTGGTGCATTTGCTTAATGCATGGCCATGTCAACAATAATATATATGGCATTACTTTCGTTACCCAATAACAGTATCACCTTTATGCCACTTTTTTTTTCCAAAAGGGTTACCCTGATACATTAGCATGCACGTGGGGGCTTTACATTAGTGATTGCAATTGGATCGCAATCTGATCACATCCCACCATAAATTTATTTCAAGACGTTTTAAGGCTCCCAGGGCTTTATTGCAGCACAAAAGTTTTGGTGTGGCACATGTGCTCCCGGAGGTTCACTCTGCACACTCTGCCCTTTTTTTCCTTTGCAAGATGGTGTAAGCCTGTAGTGTTTGCATTGAAAGGCTTTTTATACTGCCATACACACTTCTTTAAAGGAGAAGGAAAGGTTAAAACTAAGTAAGCCTTATCAGAAAGGTCCATCTAAATATACCAGTAAACCCCCAAAGTAGTGCTGCTCTGAGTCCCCTGTCAAAAGAAACATCACATTTCTTTCCTTCTATTGTGTACTCATGGGCTTCTGTATCAGACTTCCTGCCTTCATCTTAAACCTCCTTGCCCTGGGCAAGAGCATGCTCAGTTTGCTCCTCTCCCCCCACCCCTCCCTTCTCTACTGTAATCTGAGCCCAGAGCAGGGAGAGACTCAGGCAGGAAGTGATGTCACACCATGTTAATACTCCAGCTCCTATCCTAAACAAACAGAGAGTTTCTAGAGCTTTTTACTCAGGTATGGTACAACATTCTACAGAATAAATATAGCATTCTAGCTTGCACTATTGCAGCTAATCTATTGGCAATAAAATGCCTCCGTAGCTTTCCTTCTCCTTTAATATCTAGTCTGTGTCTCCATGTATCGCAAGGGCTACCAAATAATAATACTTTAAAAATAAGCCTCTTGTACCTGTCTATTCAGAGACCCATTTTGCGCTTCTCTACGTACTTCACGTTGCTCCCGAAACTGTCCAATCACACTGTGCGAGTAACGTTGCAAAGCAGGAAAAGTTCAGTAAAGTGAATTGGGTTTTCTGTTTTTGATTAGACAGGAGCACGATCAGCAAGAGGCTAATTCTGCGTGAATTTGAAACTGGGTTTGGAACTTTTGGGGTGGCCAAGGCCCCCCTGGCCCCCCAGTTCCGAACATTTATTATTATCAAGATGGTGGCAAATTAATTAGAGCGAGGACTTAGGGGTCCACTGGGTTTTTTCCCGGGACCCGGCAGGCTAGTCCGACCCTGACATCATTTAACTTGAAAATACAGGAGTGAATGTTTTTAAAGCAACAACTGCAAATTCTAGTCTCCTCCCAACATTCTACGGTGTCCCTTATGGTAAACTATGCATTTGGTGAGCTGTGCAGTGCCCCCCTATTCTGGGATGAACAAGCAAGCTGTACATATGCTGGTTGGAGTCACTGCTTATCTGTTTAGTTGGTCGGTCCAGGAGAATACGGTTATACAAAATGCTGATTGACAGTGTGTGCACAATAAGGTCAGAAGTTATCAAATGATGACATCACACAGCGTATAGACACAGGCAAGATTCAATGCAAGAACAAAAAACTTCCCATGCTTCATATTGTGAGAAATGTATTTCAGCTTGGGAAAATGATTGTGTACTTAATATTCTCTCGTGAAAAAATACAAACAGTTCCACACACAGTGGCATTTTCTGCAGCCCTAATGGTAGGAGGTTACACTGACACCATGTCACATTATTATTACTACAGGTTTGGGACCTGTTATCCGGAATGCTTGGTACCTGGATCTTTCTGTAATTTGGATCATCATGCCTTAAAGCAATACCGACACATTCCTATAAAGATCATAGGAATGTGTCAGTATCAAGTAGTTGCTGTCCCCTGAAAGCCGCCACCAGCCCCGCGACCACCACTTTTAGCACTGCTAAAAGATCATTCCAGTGATGCTGGGGACGGAGCGATCCTTCCATAGACTCCTGTTTTCATTCGTAATTAGCCTATGGAAGGAGAGCGCCGCCCCAGCTGCTGGGGAACTATTACAGGTGTAGCAACTACTTGATACTGACACGTTCCTATGATTTTTATAGGAACGTGTCGATGTTGCTTTAAGTCTACTAGAAAATCATTTAAACATTAAATAAACCCAATAGGCTTGTTTTGCTTCTAATAAGGATTAATTATATCTTAGTTGGGATCAAGTACAAGTGACTGTTTTATTATTACTAAAGAGAAAAAGGAATTATTTTTTTTAAAAAAATGATTATTTGGATAACATGGAATCTATGGGAGACGGCCTTTCCGGATAACAGGTTTCCGGATAACGGATCCCCTACCAGTACTACAGGTATGGGATTCATTAGTTGGAAACCTGTGATGCAGGAAGCTCTGAATTACGGATTTTATTTTTCTCTGTAATAATAAAACAGTGCCTTGTACTTGATTCAAATTAAGATATAATTAATCCTTATTGGAACAAAATCAGCCTATTGGGTTTATTTAATGATTACATGATTTTCTAGTAGACTTAAGGTATGAAGATCCAAATTACAGAAATCTGCTATCTGGAAAAACCCATTCTGGATAACAGGTCCCATACCTGTACTACTACTGCTATTATCACTACTACTACTAGTAATAATAAATGATTTTTATGTCTAAAGTGCCAACATATTTCACAGTGAAACTAGATTAGGCGACAGGAATCCAAGCAAGCAGGGGGAGAACTGCACGTGAATATTCACTTTATCATTGTGCTGCATAAATTCCTTTACTTAAATAAGTAAAGAAAAGGAATATTCAAGATTTATCAAGGGTCGAATTTCGAGTTCACGGGAGTTATTCAAAACACCCATGAACTCAAAATTCGTCCAATTGCAATTTATTAATAAAAAACAAATTTTTGGAAATCGGGGTGAATAGGAACGACCGCAAACTCGAATCAAATTCAATTTGCGTTTAATCTCCGAAAAAAAAAGCAAATTCAGGAAGGCTGCAAACAACTCCAAATTGATCCCAGGATGTCCTCCATAGGCTAAAATAGCATTTGGCAGATTAAAGGTGGCGAATTCAAATTCAAAAATCAAATTCGAATTTAAAAAAAACAACTCAAATTGAATTTTAACAATTCCCTAGTCTAATTTGACAGTTTTGGCAGTAAAAAAACTTGAAAATTTTAATTCGAAATTCGCCCCTTGATAAATTTGTCCCTATACTGTATGTGTGGGTGTGTACTTCACCTTCTTATCTTCTGAAACATGCAGCTTTTGATCTCTTTCAATGCCTTACACAGAGACAGCCTGCCCGGTTGCAGCGCCATCTGGGTGCACGCAAGCTATATTCTTGCGCAAATAGATGCTCGCATGTGTGCAAATACGCGATTGTGTGCATGCGCGAAAAAAAGACGCGAATGTGCGAATAGGCGCTCGCTCACATGTGTGGAGCGACGCGCTATCGCGAATAGATGACAAGTGGGCGGTCGGCAGAGACGGGACCGGACTAGGGGTAGGAACAAGTATGTGCCTGGCGCCCCTCCACCTTTGCGCCTTAGGCACATGCCTACTCTGCTTACCCCTACTTCTGGCCCTGGCCATACATATTAAGGACAGTGTTCTGCAGGGAGACTTCATGCCATTGTGGTTCTGAAAACATTATTTCAGTCCATTAAACCTCCCAACTTTGTTACTGCTGTGTAAAATTATTTTGTAAAATGCAAAATGTTGTTTAATTATCCCTAAAAAAATCGTTCCTAAAAGCAATGGGGCAATCATATTATGTACAATCAAAACTGAAATGATAATAAATGTATTTTGAAAGCATTCTGACGTGACCTGTCAATTGGAATCTGGCTTTTCAGATGAATTGACCACACGCTGAGATCTTTCCCATGTTGTATATTGAGCTGTCAGACTGTGTAGTAATTGTTTTTTAACAGGGTATTTTTGTCTCTAACCAAGTCGGCAGCTTATTGGGCCGTTTTATGGGGCCCCCCGACGGGCTTCCCCGATCGAGATCTGGCCGATCCATATTCTGCATATGGAATACTGGAGTTCACTGGCTACAAAGATTATTTTTTATTACTAGGAAGATATTAGGAAGATGTGGAGCAGAATTTGAAACATTTCCCCCCCCCCCAAAAAGTAAAGGAAAAAACCGTTGTAGAGAAAAGGATCTGTTGCTCAGAAACAGATGCCATACACACACACAGATTCCAGATGTGGTTGTATAAACTAATATATATATATATATATATATATATATATATATATATATATATATATATATATATATATATATATAGACAGTCTTGGGGAGCGCACACCATAAGCCAGGGTATCAACCTGGGTGCTAATCCGTATATATATATATATATATATATATATATATATATATATATATATATATATATATATATATATATATATATATATATATATATATATATATATATATATATATATATATAGTGAATGCAACATTGCAACATGCAGGTAGCTATTATCTCTTTTGCACATTAATATTTTAACCAGCTGGTATGGGAATGTGCTGGAAATAGATTTCCTCTGTCTAATTTCTAGCCTCCTGTGCCTTTTCCTTGCTTTGTCTATAGCTTCCTGGGGCTCACTTTTTATTTTATCATTTTTTATCATTATCATTTATCATTTCCCTGCAACCATATTTACCCACCTGCCATAATCTTCCAAGCCGGTTGAATAGTAACACCACCTAATTTATTGATCTATTAACCAGACAATGGCAGATGTAAAACAATAGCAATGCTATTTAATATTATGAGGTTTAGGCTTGAAACTAGTTTATCACATTGTGCCAATGTCTTACTTTTAAAGGGATCCTGTCATCGGAAAACACGTTTTTTTCAAAACACATCAGTTAATAGTGCTACTCCAGCAGAATTCTGCACTGAAATCCATTTCTCAAAAGAGCAAACAGATTTTTTTATATTCAATTTTGAAATCTGACATGGGGCTAGACATATTGTCAATTTCCCAGCTGCCCCTGGTCATGTGACTTGTGCCTGCACTTTAGGAGAGAAATGCTTTCTGGCAGGCTGCTGTTTTTCCTTCTCAATGTAACTGAATGTGTCTCAGTGAGACATGGGTTTTTACTATTGAGTGTTGTTCTTAGATCTACCAGGCAGCTGTTATATTGTGTTAAGCTCCCATAGACGCGGCGATTTTTCTTGCCGAACGACCAATTTTAGGGAAGCCCGACCAATCCTTCGAAATTATCGTGCAGTTAGTGGTATTCGAATGATCGTACATCTTACGATTTTTCGGCCGACATCTGTCAGGAAATTGATCGGCCAGGTCAAAAAATCTTTGTGGGTCCCAGTGTAATGTATCTATGTTTGCAGGGCCAAGCAGGCAGCTCCCCTTTGTTTTCCTGGCAAATTGGTCTTTTTAGTTGATGGTAAATTCGTACAATTGTTCTGAGAAGATCGTGGTCTCACGATCAGGATCTGATCTTTTAAAAATCTCAACATCTATGGCCAGCTTTAGGGAGCTGCTATCTGGTTACCTTTCCATTGTTCTTTTGTTTGGCTGCTGGGGGGGAAAAGGGAGGGGGTGATATCACTCCAACTTGCAGTACAGCAGTAAAGAGTGATTGAAGTTTATCAGAGCACAAGTCACATGACTGGGGCAGCTGGGAAATTGACAATATGTCTAGCCCCATGTCAGATTTCAAAATTGAATATAAAAAAATCTGTTTGCTCTTTTGATTCCAGTGCAGAATTCTGCTGGAGTAGCACTATTAACTGATTCATTTTGAAAAAAATGTTTTTTTCCCATGACAGTATCCCTTTAAGTCCTTATACTGTCAATATACTGTTCTACTTGGCCTGCTTTACTTACACATTTTCACCACGACACAAACACACACACACAAAATAAATGGTTAGATCTACAGTATGCTAATACAGGGATGGGACCTGTTGAATTTTCGGGATCTGGGGTTTACTGAATAAGGGATCTTTCCGTAATTTGGACCAAACCTTAAATCTACTAAAAGATAATTTATTCATTAATTAATCCCCATAGGATTGTTTTGCCTCCAATAATAATTCATTATTTCTTAGTTGGGATCAAGTACAAACTACTGTCATCCTATTACATGAAAAGTGGAAATCATTTTTAAAAATGATAGCTCCCATGGCAGGTCTGTCCTATAAAGTTATTGTTTATTTGTTTAAAATGTTTGTTAAATATATGCTTAATAGACATGGATGATTGTCATAATGTTAAAAAATAACATCACAAATAACGTGACAATTGATTAAAATTTATCAGATGGTATACAGAAATGTAAACTTTGTTAAGTACTTGTATAACTGATTTGGGTGGTAATTTAATGCTCAATATGCCTATTTGAATCTTTTTTTCGGAAGACGGCCATTATGTAACTTTCAAATGCAAATAAAAATATCGAAATACAAAAATTATTTCATTAAAATGGGGTCTTCCCGTAGTTCCGAGCTTTCTGGATAACAGGTTTTCGGATAACAGATCCCGTACCTGTAATACTATATACTAACACCATATCTAAAAGAAAATTTGCTATTTTTGCCTATTTTTGATAAAAATATCGAAATACAAAAATCATTTCATTAAAATGGGGTCTTCCCATAGTTCCGAGCTTTCTGGATAACAGGTTTTCGGATAACAGATCCCGTACCTGTAATACTATATACTAACACCATATCTAAAAGAAAATTTGCTATTTTGCCTGCTTGTGTAGGTTATTATATCCTTGCAAAAGGGGGGAAAAAGGGAAGCACATATCTAGCAGTCAGGTTTTAAAGGAGAACCAAACCCATTTTATTGAAATCCCCTACCCTACATAGACCCCCCCCTCCCTTTTTTCCTTCCAGCCTAGGTGTTACCCTGGGTAAATGCCCCTAACTCTTTACTTACCCCTCGTTGCAGATTCAGGGCATCAAAGTTCACAGGCGCCATCTTCTTCTCTTCGGTAATCTTTGGGTCCTCTTCCAGGACTTTGGCTATTTCCGGCACATGCGCAGTTGTTCGGGACTGGAAGATTGCGCCAACTGCACATGCGCCGATAGGCCGCTCTTTTCCCGAAGATTACCGAAGAGAAGAAAATGGCGCCCCCGTGAAATCTGATGCCCTGAATCTGCAACAAGGGGTAAGTAAAGAGTTAGGGGCATTTGCACAGGGTAATACCTAGGCGGGGGGGGGGGAGCAGGGAGAGGGTCTATGTAGAGTAGGGGGTTTTAAGGTACAATAAATCACACAAGGCTCTGATTACAATGTTTATAATAGCAAACTGTATATTATATAGTCTGTATTTGGCCTTAAACCTATGGAAACGTGTAAACAAAAAGCAAAGTTCCCCATATACGACATTCTATCCGAAGGGAACAGACTCAAATTAGAGGTCCTTTCTTGGTATGATTAATTATTTGTGCTCAAACCAATTAATAGGCTCCCTCTGGCTAGTAAATATCATGTTTTCTTGAATGTCAATAAACCAGTGTTAACTACAATCCAATCGACTGGCTGTGGCCCGGCTGTCAGTCCTTCACTCCACCGCTGCGTTTAGAAGCAATCCGACTCTTTGTTGTTCATTAACATCTCGCTGGAACCTTTCACCCACGGCTTGCTAAGAAATTTATCCTAATGTGTTTAATTATTGAGGAACTTCTCTGCCAAGAAAGCTCAAACATAAACTGTATTTCATCCTACCAACTGCTCATCACCAAGCACACCCTGCTAATTATTTGGCTTCAGTACAAGAAACCAGTGGATGTGAGCAACATAATATGACGACATTATTTCCCGAAATTATCATTAATCTACCGGCGGCTGTGTTTGCTGTCAATAATTCAGTTATTTGGAGAATCTAGGTTACTGTGATGGGACCCTGCGGCGACTTAACATTTAATTACGCGTCTGCTATTTTTGTTCATATAAACGACCAATCCAACAGCAAAACAAATGAACCTTCTGGTTTCATAAATCTATAGGGCTGATAAGCTAAACCATAAGAACAAATCACCCTTTACCAAGGCAAAATAATGAAGCGCGTGGATTTAATTGACACATCTGCTATAGTTACTTGCATTTATAATTAAATATTGTATACAAAAGGGAGAAAACGAAGAAAACGAAGAGACGTGTGTTGCTTGAGACAGGTCCTGCCCAGCTCAGAATACATGACCTTGGGGGGTGCAAATAATTAGAAATATAAGAAAATAAATCTTACGAGTTTGGGGCATGTTTAATTTTTACACACAGAATTGTCCTCTGGTATAAACACTAGGAATGCCGTAGATACAGCAAGATAATATAACAGAAAGTGCCTAACGTGCTCTAGTTGCTATACAGCGTTACTAGACCAAACTTTAATTTTGTAATTCCAGTACCAGTTCATCCGTATCTATAAAATCTAGTGAAATATATGCTAGGGATCTGGGGTTTTCTGGATAACGGATCTTTCTGTAATTTGGATCTTCATACCTTAAAGGGATCCTGTCATCGGAAAACATTTTTTTTTTCAAAACGCATCAGTTAATAGTGCTATTCCAGCAGAATTCTGAACTGAAATCCATTTCTCAAAAGAGCAAACAGATTTTTTTATATTCAATTTTGAAATCTGACATGGGGCTAGACATTTTATCAATTTCCCAGCTGCCCTGGTCATGTGACTTGTGCCTGCTTTAGGAAAGAAATGCTTTCTGGCAGGCTGCTGTTTTTCCTTCTCAATGTAACTGAATGTGTCTCAGTGGGACATGGGTTTTAACTATTGAGTGTTGTTCTTAGATCTACCAGGCAGCTGTTATCTTGTGTTAGGGAGCGGTTATCTGGTTACCTTCCCATTGTTCTTTTGTTTGGCTGCTGGGGGGGAAAAGGGAGGGGGTGATATCACTCCAACTTGCAGTACAGCAGTAAAGAGTGATTGAAGTTTATCAGAGCACAAGTCACGTGACTTGGGGCAGCTGGGAAATTGACAATATGTCTAGCCCCATGTCAGATTTCAAAATTGAATATAAAAAAAATCTGTTTGCTCTTTTGAGAAATGGATTTCAGTGCAGAATTCTGCTGGAGCAGCACTATTAACTGAACATTTGTTTTCCCATGACAGTTTCCCTTTAAGTCTAATAGAAAATCATGTAAACATTAAATAAACCCAATAGGCTGGTTTTGCTGCCAATAAGGATTAATTATATCTTAGTTGGGATCAAGTACAAGCTACTGCTTTATTATTACACAGAAAAAGGAAATCATTGGAAGACGGCCTTTCTGTAATTTGGAGCTTTCTGGATAATGGGTTTCAGGATAATGGATCCCATACCTGTACATGAATATAAATTTGTTGACATGGTGGTTGCTATTATTTCATAGCAGCACTAGAGTTTTATTATGATGAGGGCACATTGTTTAATTGGTTCCTAAATTAAACAGTGTAATTATGGGATAAATTATCTTGAAACCTATTTTCCAGAAACCTCATCATCTCCCATAGATTCCATTTTATCCAAATCCACTTATTTTTTAAATTATTTCCCTTTTCTGTGTAATAATAAAACAGTACCTTGTACTTGATCCCAACTAAGATATAATTAATCCTTATTGGAAGCAAAACCAGCCTATTGGGTTTATTTACCCCCAGACTTTTGTTATGGAGATCCAAATTATGGAAAAATCCATTATCCGGAAAACCCCAGGTCCTGAGCATTCTGGATAACAGGTCCCATACCTGTAGTGTAAATGGTATATGGGCAGCAACTGAAGTAAACAACAGAAATTATGTAAAATACTTAATGGGGGTCCCCATATACAAGTGCAAGTGCTCAAGGGACAAAAAAAGCAGGCCCTGTAAGACCAATTGCGTCTACAATTTGCAACTCATACAACATAGGACAGGAGTAGGGGGCAGTCCTTACACCACTTAATCTTCAATACAGCACTGCCAAGCGCAGGCAGCACTATATTCATCGAGGAGGGTAGGAAGACACAGGTTGCTGTCTTTTGGAGCATAAATACCTATCTTTTTAAATGTACAGAGTCCTGCAGCGGGTACCCACAAGTTACCCACAAAAAAAAGGGCACCCAGCAGAATGAGGGGAGAATTTTCAGGTGCGGGTAAAGATGCGGGTTTGCGGGTCGCGGTTTGGTTGTGGGTCTCATCTAAATTTCTTATCTTATGTAATAGTGTCTATATTTTACTCCTTTTAAAGTTTTACAAAACTTGTTTCTGTCCCCGACCACTTTTGATGGTGTCACTTCCGGTTTGCAGCAGCATCACTTCCTGTTTGATGGTGGTCGGCGGGTTGCGGATAAGGCAGTAGTGGGTCCGGGTAGCTGATCAAAGTGAGTAAATATGCGGGTTGCGTTTCGGTTCGCGGGCTGCAGGTCGGGATCCGGGTTTTACAAATTGTTCCGCGCAGGACTATAGTACAGGGTGCAAAGTGCAGAAAGCACGGAAGACTGCGCTCATTTCTGTGATTTATAACCATGCGCTGCACTTGATAAGTGGTGACTGTTTTGTTCAGATTCCTTAATATCTGCATGGTAAGCTGGCTGAATGAGTCAGTTTTAGCGGATGGAGGCAACTGTAGGGTGCAACCAATTTTGCCACCTAGAGCCCATTGGAATATTAAGGCAGAGACTTAAACAAGAGAACATAGGTAGTTTGGAGGGTTGTGTTTAGCTTTGTATAAATGTTACCACTTTCACACTGCCCCCTATACAAATGCCCCTATTCCATATCATGCAATTTATATATTCAATTTATATGCCAATGCTTTAACACTGGGCCACCTAATGTTCAACTGCCCCCAAATAATGGTACTGAATCTCTGTTTAAATTTTTAAACTCTAGGAGACTAATCATGGGTTGTGCAGGGCACAGCCCTGGAAATGGTGTAGAGACGAGCTCCGTCAAGGATGAGCACTTGGAAAAGTCATCTGAGATGAGCAGAAAGCAGCACAGTATGAATGATCTGAATAATGATACAGAGATAATGTATTTTCTGAAGAACATTTCCCCTGACCTCTGGAGACGCTTGGAAACATTAGCAAGAAACTGATGAGCTATTTAGCACTTAGACTAAGTAGATATTTTCCACACCCAAAGCCAGTGTCCAGTGGGATAATAACACCCACACAGACCCAACAGCTATTAGCAAGTGTGTTAATTACTAGGAATATACAGTAATATCCAAAAGAACAGACACTAGAAATAGAGGAGCCATAAATGTCAGAGGGGCAATACTTGTCTAGAAGAGATCATCTCTTTGTTGACAAAGTGAAGGATCAAAAAAATATTAATGATAAACTTAGCCCCTAATATGAAAGGAGGCCAATGAAGCAAAGTGCTGGTAAGTGTCTACTTTTTAAGAAGAAATTGTAACCTCAAAACTGTATGTTAAGCATCTTTCACCACTACGGAATATCATGGGAGCCCAGTTAGTCAGTCTAGTCCTGTTGTATTCTATGGGAACTTGATGGATCGCTTCACCTTATGGGATCATACAGGACCCAGTCCTCAGGGAATGACAAAGAAAGACATCCATCACAATAAAATTATGTCTGCAGGGGAGCTTGTGGTTGCCCTCATTTCTTTTGTTAATGTCATCTACATATGGATTTTTAGGTGCGGGTATAGATGCAGGTCTGCGGGTCTACGGGTCTTACTGTATCTATATTTCTTATGTGATGTTATATTGTCTAAATGTTATTCTTTTTAAAAATGTACAAAACTTTTTTCTGTCTCTGCCCACTTTTGATGACGTCACTTCCAGGTTCGTAGCAACAGCACTTCCTGTTTGATGGTAGTCAGAAGGTTGCGGATCGGGTTGCGGTTAAGGCAGTTGCGGACCAGGGTCAGGTAGTGGATCCAAGTGGTTAAATAGGTGGGTTGTGGCTCGAGTTGTGGTCTGCGGGTTTGGATCTCAAAAATTGGTTCCGCCCAGGACCCCAAAATAGATATAGGGACGGAATCTATGGTTTTTTCCATAATTTTGATCATTATACCTCAAAGGTGAAAGCAATCCTATCAGGTTTCTTTAATCATTACATGTTGTTTCTGTAGTATTAAGGGAAAAGGAAAGGTTAAATAACTGTGGCCAGGGGACACCGAAGAACAAAGAAGATGTTTTTTTTCCATAATGCAGCATTTTCCCCCAGATTACCAATCATTTAAATTAGAATTATTTGTCTATAATAGACTCTATGGAAGCCTTCCTGTAATTTTGAGCTATCTGGATATCAGGTTTTTCAGATAAGATCCCATTTCTGTACGTATATCTAGTTTATGTCTAAAGCTTATGATAATTGTACATAATTAAGGATGTCCTACTCTGGCTTTATGACAAAGTTAAAGACATGTGGTGTGACAGATTCAATAGCAAAGTGATCATTGAGATGTCTCCTGCTGCTCCATAGAAGCACAAACTTATACTTAAAGTGCAACCAGTGGAATAGAAAACGGAGTCGGAAGATGATGCCTTATCATAATAAATAAATCCTGTTTATATTCATGGTTCCTATACATGTTCAGTTAAACATACCTGCATAGGTATTCTGTACAGGGAGACTTATTTTAGCCAATGTTTCTACTTACTCATAGGGAGTAGAAGCCTCCGTGATTGTCAGATAAGGTAACCTCCTTGTCCCAAGTCTCCAATAAGACATCTCTCTCTAGGGTGGGGACATGGAGGGCCAGTCCTGTTACAAGTTATTCATAGGCACATACCCTACTGCCCCATGCATCTCTTATATTCTCTCCTGATCTTCATATACTTTATATGTTCACCTTCTTTTCAGTGTCACATTGACTTTCAGCTTATCATCATCTTGTAGGGCTATAAAAAAAATAAATTTATAGTTTTGTGTGTCCTGGTGCCACCCTTTTTATACATGACCCCGACCTTCATTGGCAACGACTGTTTTAATCCTCGCTGCCCCTGTGCCTGTATTTCATGGAGAAACTTGTCTGCTGTCAGAACAGGTTGAGAAATATGTTTAATGAGAAACCTGCTTTCAGGCTCTGGATGTCTTTGCTAGGCTTGGGAGTTAATGTTATATTCCTGATGTGGTAAGATTACTAAATTATGCTGTTGAGAGAGGCATTCACATTTTCATGCTCTACTTCCTAACCGTGTGTGTCATATTAAAGGTGATACTGGTCTCTGTAAAGTGCCACCAACTTTAATTACTGTTGTTTTACTATTTATTCATAGTATGTAAATTAAACCATTTTAAATTCTCTGCGGATGAGTATGAAAGAAAAGGCTACACAGGCAAATGTACATAAATAACAGCCTGACCAAAGGTCTGGGCCTTTTAGGTCTATCAAGGATTGTCCAAGTCCAGTGTGTGTCTTTTCTATATAAAGGGTAAACTTGGTTGTGCGCATGTGCAGTAAAAGTTTGGATCTGACACTACCTAGGGTAGTAGCACGGGATCACCGACACAAAAGACAAGATGGGATGCTTTGCAGACAAGAGGAGGGCCAGCCTTGAAATCTGAGATTAAAGAGATCCTGTCATGGGAAAACATGTTTTTTTTCAAAATGAATCAGTTAATAGTGCTGCTCCAGCAGAATTCTGCACTGAAATCCATTTCTCAAAAGAGCAAACAGATTTTTTTATATTTAATTTTGAAATCTGACATGGGGCTAGACATTTTCTCAATTTCCCAGCTGCCCCTGGTCATGTGACTTGTGCCTGCACTTTAGGAGAGAAATGCTTTCTGGCAGGCTGCTGTTTTTCCTTCTCAATGTAACTGAATGTGTCTCAGTGGGACATGGGTTTTTACTATTGAGTGTTGTTCTTAGATCTACCAGGCAGCTGTTATCTTGTGTTAGGGAGCTGCTATCTGGTTACCTTCCCATTGTTCTTTTGTTTGGCTGCTGGGGGGGAAAGGGAGGGGGTGATATCACTCTAACTTGCAGTACAGCAGTAAAGAGTGATTGAAGTTTATCAGAGCACAAGTCACATGACTTGGGGCAGATGGAAAATTGACAAAATGTCTAGCCCCATGTCAGATTTCAAAATTGAATATAAACAAAATCTGATTGCTCTTTTGAGAAATGGATTTCAGTGCAGAATTCTGCTGGAGCAGCACTTTTAACGGAGTGTAGGGGTGGATTCCCAGCTTGTGTTTATCCGCAGACCAAGAATGAGCCACGTGTAGCACTAGCTTTGGCCTATGAGCACATGGGCCGTTGGCACTGGCTGTTGTCAGCCCATGTATTTTTGCAGATTGAGAGAAGCAGATCTGCTCAGTGCCCCTGCTCTATTAATTTGAATACAATCAGTGCGCACTCACACACAGGCTGAGGTCAGCCCAAATACTGACCTCAGCTTCAGCTCCACTGTATGTGACCACACACAGGCTGATTGGATTCAAATCAATGGAGCAGGGGCCAGGAGATCTGCTTTTCTCAGCCTGTGAAAATACACAGCCTGACAACAGCCAGAGCCAACGACCTGTCTGCCCATAGCCTAAAGGTGGCCATAGACGTAGAGCTCGCCCACATTGAAGTGGGCGATATCGGGCTGATCAGATCAAGGGCCCTAGGGCTCAACGATCGGATCATAATGCATCCGATACGGGCGTATAGACATATAGATGCGGTCGCGATCCGACTGGATTTTTTAACCTGCCCGATTGCAATCTGGCCGACTTTCGTCCAGATATCGATTGGGGAAGCCCGTTGGATGGCCCCATGCACGGGCCAATATGATGCCGACTCGGTCTGTCGGCAGCTTTTATCACCCGTTTATAGGGGCCTTAAGGTGCAGGTAAGTGACTGACCAGAGTAATGCCTTATTTTGAAATCCTCAAGACAATTCGGCAGCAAGCAGTATTAACCTAATAAATGCAAAAAAGGCTAACGAGCAATTACAGCCAAATCTGAAACAGTAGATGCAGTTTCAAGCAGCCATACAAGTCTTTTCCATGTTAACCATGTCTTAATTAGCCCAGAGATGTTTGTCTCATTTATAGAATGATTTACATAAGCCCCAGGGAACATAAACACAAATAACATGTAAGGATCAGCTGGGGAATTAAGAAAAACGTGATCATCGCTCTGTCAGATATAGCGTAAAACATAAGCCCAAAACAACGTGTTTAGATCATTTGTGCCTAAATTAATATAATTTAAGCAAATTAAGTGGTAATGTAAATTGAACAGGTATTTTCTCTAACAGAGGGGTGTAGTCTAAATACAACCAAATCTTTTATGGATCTGTCACCCTCTTCTTAATCAGTGGTCCCCAACCAGTAGCTTGTGAGTAACATGTTGCTCTCCGACCCCTTGGATGTTGCTCCCAGTGGCCTCAAAGCATTAGCTTATTTCTGAATTCCTGTCTTGAAGACAAGTTTTGGTTGTATAAGGGTAGAACTACATGGGTGATTTGCACGCCTTTACGGCATATCCGACGCGCTGCGCCAAAATGCAGGTGTCAAGTCAGATATACGACGGAAAATAAGCTAAGAAATACAAATGTCAGATGGTGTTGCAGCATTCAGCCGACACAACTGTCGGAGTCGGACACCATCCGACATTGCTTTTGCTTACCTTATTTTCCATCGCATCCGACTTGATGCCTGCGTTTTGGTGCCGTCGGATCAGTCGAAAACGCATGGAAAATAGCCCATATAGTTCTACCCTAAAAACCAGGGGGCAGATTTATTAAGGGTCGAATTCAAAATCCGAATTCGAAATTTGAATTTTCAAGGTTTTTTATGGTCAAAACTGTCGAAATAGACTAGTAAATTATTCAAATTTAATTCGAATTTTTAAAAAATATGAATAAGATTTTCGAGATTTATCATACTATGGTCCTTTAAGAACTCAAATTCGACTATTCGCCGCCTTAAACCTGCCGAATTGCTGTTTATGTCAATGGGAGAGGTCCAGGGATCAATTTGGAGTTGTTTTCAGCCTTCCTGACATTTGAATTTTTTTAGGAGGAAAATCAAATTCGATTCGAGTTTTCGGGTTGATTCTATTCACCAGAGTTTTAAAAATTATATTTTTTAAATAAATTTAGATCGATAAGATCGAAAGATAGGTCGAATTTTGAGTTTATAGGAGTTTTAAAAAACTCGCATGAATTCAAACTTCGACCCTTGATACATGTGCCTCCAGGTGTTCTGCCAAACAGAGTCTCTTGTAGGTTGACAGTTCACATAGGGGCAACCAAATGGCCAATTACAGCCCTTATTTGGCAACCCAGGAAAATTGTTCATGCTTGTGTTGCTCCCCAACTCCTTTTGCATCTGAATGTGGGTCATATGTAAAAAAAGGTTGGGGACCCCTTAGATGTTTATGCTTGTCTTAATTTGGAATACAGTAAAACGTACAGGGACTTTCAGCTGCTTTCTTTGCGTGTTGCATCAGATGCTAATGCACAATTTCCTGCACCATATTGGATGCAATACATATCCCCATATGGATGCAAATATAATTCACCCATGTATAATCATATATTAATGCACTGGTAAAACACACAAAAGTATCAGTGCAGAGAAATAATGGCATATTGGGGGAAAACAAACATGGTGGAGTGTGTAAAAATCTAATTTTTTTTAGATGCACTATATGATCCCTTCAATAATGTTTACTACCCTGTTGTTAAACGTCTTCTTGAGTTGCTTTTGGTTAATGAGATATTGACATGTTTGCCATCCCTAGGTTTCCTGGGATTGATAATACAGGTATGTGCTGTATTGCGCAGTGATTGGCCATCAATAAATAAGATGCTTGCAGATACAATTCAGAAATACATTTGCTTTATTAAAGAGTCATCGAAGCTTACATTCTCTCATTATTGGGGTGACATTTTAAGGTGTATCAGTGGTTTACACACATATATACAGATATGGGACCTGTTATCCAGAATGCTCGGGACCTGGGAGATTCCAGATAATGGAAATTTCCGCAATTTGGATCTTGATACCTTAAGTCTACTACAAAATGATTTAAACAGTAAATAAACCAATTAGGCTGGCTTTGCTTCCTGATACCTCCTCGTCTACTAGAAAATAATTTAAAGGAGAACTAAAGCTTAACTAAAGAAGTAGGTAGAAATGTTGTACATTATGTTTTGTGCTTCTGTACCAGCCCAAGGCAACCACAGCCCTTTAGCAGTAAAGATCTGTGTCTCCAAAGATGCCCCAGTAGCTCCCCATCTTCTTTTCTGCTGATTCACTGCACATGCTCTGTGCTGCTGTCACTTACTGAGCTTAGGGACCCACTCACAATATACAGTACACATAGAATAGAAATGTCACAATATAAGGCTGATTAGTAATTAATACACATAATTACTACATGGCAGCACAGAAACCAGTGCAATTAGCATCAGAATTGAATAATCAGCAAACCTGTAGCATCAGCTTATATTACAGCCAGGGAAGCTCATTTTCTGCTGGATAATTAGTGACGAGCCCTAAGCTTAGCTTCTCAACAGCCAATCAGAGCCCACTGAGCATGTGAGTGTCACAGACACTTTCCAAGATGGTGACCCCCTGTGACAAGTTTGAAGTCCTGGATCATTGCTGCTATTGACAAGCTCAAACTTTAGCCTCGTGCAATAAGTTCACTATATAAAATATGCCATTTTAAATCATTAATTTTTAGGGTTTATTTCTCCTTTAAACATTAAATAAACCCAATAGGCTGGTTTTGCCTCCAATAAGGATTAATTATATTTTAGTTTGGATGAAGTACAAGCTACGGTTTTATTATTACAGAGAAAAAGGAAATAATTTTTAAAAAATTGTATTATTTGATTATAATATAGTCTACGGGAGACGGACTTTCCATAATTCACATGTACCTGTACATGTAAAGACTTTTCATACCTTCATTACACACTACCAGCGCTTTCATCTGGGGAAGAATGAGTGTTCTTGCCTGTTTTCTCCCAGCTGTATCTGGCACAAAGAAGAGAGTGCTGCACACTTGCACAGCATAAATACTGCAATTTACAGTAACATGTTACTACTTCATGCTGTGATGGTCATTTGTATTACTTTCACTGGAAAGACTGCACTAGAACATTCACGCTGAAGTTTACTGGATCACTGATTTCTAGGGATGCACCGAATCCAGGATTCGGCCTTTTTAGCAGGATTCGGATTTGGCCGAATCCTTCTGCCTGGCCGAACCAAATCCTAATTTGCATATGCAAATTAGGGGCGGGAGGGAAATTGCGTGACTTTTTGTCAGAAAACAAGGAAGTAAAAAATGTTTTCCCCTTCCCATCCCTATTTGCATATGCAAATTAGGGTTCGGATTCGGTTCGGTATTTCGGCCGAATCTTTCGTGAAGGATTCGGGGGTTCGGCCGAATCCAAAAAAGTGGATTCGGTGCATCCCTACTGATTTCACAACACAAACAAAACCTGTCCTATGCTCTAAATCAGCCCTGGAAATATAATCTGTCAACTGTGGAAAACCAGGGAATACGTCAGGCATATCTGTGTCAATATAGAATGTAAAGAAAGCATTTTAAACAACTTATTTTTAGGGATGCACCGAATCCACTATTCTGGATTCGGCCGAACCCCCCAATCCTTCGCATAAGATTCAGCCGAATACCGAACCCGAATTTGCATATGCAAATTAGGGGTGGGAAGGGGAAAACATTTTTCACTTCATTGTTTTTTGACAAAAAGCCACGCAATTTTCCTCCCCGCCCCTTATTTGCATATGCACATTAGGATTTGGATTCGGTTTGGCTGGGCAGAAGGATTCAGCCAAATCCAAATCCTGCTGAAAAAGGCAGAATCCTGGTCGAATCCCGAACCAAATCCTAGATTCGGTGCATCCCTACTTATTTTACAAATAGATAGAACTAGAAACCGATATATACGAGTCGGAACATTTGAACAACAATTGAAATAGTACAGGTCTTTTAATATTTAATCATTTTTTTCTGCTCTCAAAGAGATGTGATTTGTATCAGAGATTAATGACTCAGGTCGGTGTTAGTACTCCGTGCATCTCAGAAGCAGCACTGAGCACTAACACACCAAACCGACAACTTTGATAAATGTGTCGATTTGTTAACACTTTCCTGCCAGTTGGGAAATTGTTAATAAACAAGAAAAAAAAAAAAAAAAAGAAGGAACTGTGCTGAAAGGACTGGAAAGGCAGGAGATTTATGGCTAGGGATGCACCGAATCCACTATTTTGGATTCGGCCGAATCCCCGAATCCTTCAAAGATTCGGCAGAATACTGAAACAAACCCGAATTTCCATATGCAAATTAGGGGTGGGAAGGGGAAAACATTTTTTATGACAAAAAGTCACGCGATCTCCCTCCCCGCCCCTAATTTGCATATGCAAATTAGGAGTTGTATTTGTTCGGCCAGCCGGGCAGAAGGATTTGGGCGAATCCAAATCCTGCTGAAAAAGGCTGAATCCTGGATTTGGTGCATCCCTATTTATGGCGTTTATGGACTGTTAACCAGTGTTGAACTTGGGCTTCTGGGGCCCACCCACAGCCGCAATCTGCAGCCCCCACCCCACAGATCCCAGACATGAACCAGGAAATGTTTTGGGTGTCCTGACAGCCCTGCTTCCCACAAATCCAGGACTATGTGCCTTGGCACCCAGATGCACAAATATAATTTCTATATATGTTTAAGGTTACATTGTTCTCTGAATACCAAATCCTTCTGGATTCCCCAAGTTTTGCACAGGCATTCTGTACTTTACACCTGTTACTGGATAAAGTGAAAGGTCCAATATTAAACCAACTAAATTGCGTGCAAAAGCAGATGCAGCTTTCTTGTGGCATTTGTAAATGGGAACAAGTATCATACCTCTTTAATTGAATTGCTATAATGGTATGCGCACAATATACTGTACTTAGGTGGACCATGTGGGGGTCAGTATGTATCGTAATTTTTAATGTAACTTAAATAAATATTTTGTTTTAACTATTGAAAAGCCTTGGGACATTTATCTTTTGATATAAACTTTTTGCACAATGTACTGTACATTCATATTTCATTACTGGTTTAGCGGATAGAAAAAAAATTGAAAAGACCCCTTGAAACCCTAAGGAACAATTATTACGCAATCACAACTACAGTGGTTCTTACAGTTGACTAGGTCTCCTTTAAACGCTCTTTCAGTTTGTAAGCTCCAGTATTGTGGCTTGCCAATCAACTATTCTAATGTCAGTGGAAAACGGATTAATGGATGAGACAGACACGTTTCACCTCCCTGCAATTAAATCTTGGCAACATCTTAACAACTCATACGAGAAAGTATCTGTTGTTGAAGAATCAGTGTCTACTGAACAATACGGAGTGGCTCTTCATGTGTCAGAACAGGTCACTCTAACCCAGGGATCCCCAACCTTTTGAACCCGTGAGCAACATTCAGAAGTAAAAGGAGTTGGGGAGCAACACTAGCATGAAAAATGTTCTTGGGTTGCCAAATAAGGGCTGTGATTGGCCATTTGGTAGCCCCTATTTGGATTGCCAACTTACATGGACGCTCTGTTTGGCAGTGCACCTGGTTTTTATACAACCAAAACTTGCCTCCAAGCCTGGAATTCAAAAATAATCACCTGCTTTGAGGCCACTGGGAGCAACATCCAAGGGGTTGGGGAGCAACATGTTACTCATGAGCTACTGGTTGGGGACCACTGCTCTAACCTAAACAAAGACAACACTGAAACTGCAAGACTTCCAAGTAGGGATGCACCGAATCCACTTTTTTGGATTCGGCCTAACCCCCGAATCCTTCACGAAGGATTCGGCTGAATACCGAACCGAATCCTAATTTGCATATGCAAATTAGGGGTGGGAAGGGGAAAACATTTTTTACTTCCTTGTTTTCTGACAAAAAGTCACGCAATTTCCCTCCCTGCCCCTAATTTGCATATGCAAATTAGGATTCGGATTCGGTTCGGCCGGGCAGAAGGATTCGGCCGAATCCGAATCCTGCTGAAAAAGGCCGAATCCCGAACCGAATCCTGGATTCGGTGCATCCCTACTTCCAAGTATATTCAGTATATTCAGATAGAAGTGACTGATCATCAATTAGCAAGAAAGTCAGGTATTGAGTATTATAGGGCAGGCAGGACAGAGCTCTTTAGTAATCTGTAAACTTTATTGCTCTCTAACTTGCATTTCTGACAGCAAACATGCAGAAATCATGGATTGTTTCCATTTGTTTGCATTACACACTCTGGTGTAGCAATTCAGTTTATTATGGCACAGCAGATGGCCAGGGCATAGCCCCAATTATCATGACCAGACCAGATCAGACCAGCAGGACCATAACCATTGCAATGATTGCAAGCCACTTGTTCAGCCATAGAAAAACAGTTCATAATAACTGCAATTTGCCTGCAAACCTTCCACCCAGGTTCCTGCAACCCTAGTTAAAGGACCAGTAACATCAAAAAAAAAAAGTTTAAAAAAATTTGTTAGTATACCACAAAAAAAAAAAAACACCAAGACAAATTAAACTTTTAAATCGTACAGCTTTTATTAAGAAATAACTTACCGAAACTCCGCTTGCGCTCCTCTTCAGAAAAGGCGATCCATCGTGCGGCGCACGATTTCTCCTACCTGCCTTCCTTATAGGAGATAGCCAGGAAGGAGAAATGGAGCGCCGCACGATGGATCGTGGGGGTGTCGCCTTTTCTGAAGAGGAGCGGAAGCAGAGTTTCGGTAAGTTATTTCTTAATAAAGGTTGTGCGATTTTAAAGTTTAATTTGTCTTGGTGGGTTTTTTTGTGGTATACTAAAAAAATTTTTGTTACTGGTCCTTTAAGCCACTGGTGATACCTATCTGCCTCCTGCCCCTCCTAAATACAATGCTGCCGCATACCTCCCAACATTTATGGAAATATAAAGAGGGACAAACCGATTTGCTGCGCATAGAAACTTTTTACCACGTGCATTTTTGTGGCCACACCCCTGATTACTGTGTCCATTTTACAAAATTTGGCAGGTTATGAAAGATTAAACACATTTCTGTGGTTTTTATGTTAGTACAGTTTTGCTAATAAAGGTGAATTGCCCTTTAAGCTGCAAGTCAAAGTTTCCCCAAGAGACCTGCTTATCTTAAATTGTTACAATTGCTTATCTTAAATTGTTACAATAGTATCTAAGTGCACCAGCCACATATTCTGGGCTCTGTGCCAAAAACCAATTCAGTTTTACAAACATTGTATCTTTTTCTGGCTGTTCAATGCAGGAGCTCAGAGAGAAAGCCGGGCATTTCAGTAACAATCCGGGACAGCTGACAAAATCGTGTCTGAATTGTTCTAGAATTGTAGAGACCCTCTCCTTATCTGTATGCGGAACAGCAGGAATTCTGGGAAGGAATCCAACCTTTCTGTTCTAATTTACCAGCAGATTATAAAAGACAGCAGCCTACTGTATATATTCAAATAACCAATGTAATTGTTACAGTTGTTCCTGTAGTTTATAAAGATGAAGCAATGGTAGTAACATACAGAATTTCTGCAAATAAGCCCAGAGCACAAATACGACTGTCTCTTGATCACTTGGGGAATGTGTCCAGAAAACATTCCTCTTGGAAGGTCCAGAAGCTTTTTCATCTCACTGGCACAGATACAAAAGAATAGGAGTTCTACGGCCCAGCTGGACTCAGCCTTCCCATTCTCCATCTGTTCCCACTGAGCAGAAATAACATATTGTTGTGCTTTCGTACTGTTCTGTTACACAACATGGGACAGTTGTTAGCAATTAGTTAAAAGCTGGGCATACAAGTGAAAGATGTGCAACTAACCCTCTCTCTGGGTCACCGGGGCCTCCGAATTGCAAAATCATGGACTCGCTACACTGGTTTTTCCACACTTAAAGCCGATGCTAAATCTCAGTCTCACCAATACAAATGGACCTGCACTTTGGTTGACAAGAGTCATACTCCATTACTCCAGTAATTTATTAAAATTACTCCAGTAAATATTAAATTTACTCCAGCAAACCCTCAGGATTTCTGTACAGTCACCTGGATCCCCACACGTTGGATCAGGGAAATCATTAAACCTCAATCCCTATTCAGCTTAGTGATCCCTACACTACCGGCCAGTCTTGCCTGAGGGGAGAGCTACCCCTTTGCTATCCCTCCTAGTTGGAGCACAGACTGCTTTTG
This sequence comes from Xenopus laevis, assembly GCF_017654675.1. Classification (NCBI taxonomy): domain Eukaryota; kingdom Metazoa; phylum Chordata; class Amphibia; order Anura; family Pipidae; genus Xenopus; species Xenopus laevis. The sequence goes on from NC_054374.1 coordinate 7,271,237, forward strand.
CCAAACTAGTTCTATCTGTCTCACATTCCTAGTAAGTGCTTTTACAGAGAACCACCCTGCCCTGACTACTCCTCATTCATGGGGTCCCTGTATCCCCGACTTCACCAAGGGCCTCAGAACCTTTAGGGTCTTTCCTTTACTGGGGCCTAAGTCTCAGGCTACCAGCAATATCCACTCCCTCCTGAAGTGGAAGGCAAAAGGGGAAACTCCACCTTCTACCCAACACTATACTGAAGTGAGGCAGGAAGTGGTCATCAGCCTGTGGGCCAATCACACACATTACACATTATGCCAATAACTCAAACTGGATACATTCTCTTCTGCCCAGCAACTAGAGAACCAGGAAGTGAAAGGATTAAAAGCCATAGGGGAAACATTAACCCTATGGGTCCCGACAGATCATTTAGCCTTTTGCAATCATAGATCACAATTTTACAACTTTATTCACTGCAATATACAGGGAATAATGGAAGGGTAATATTATAAGGATATGAGAAGTCACAAGATATTTCATGGCCGTATAAGGGCACAAGGACTTTATATAGGCCTTTCATTCAGGTCATGAACACCAAGGTGATTTTCTAATATCCATGGAAAATAACAGGACAGTTTGCATAATAATAATTGCACTTTCTTCACTAATTTGTACACAAGAATTTTCAGTTATATCTTGTTCCCAATGGTGTCAATTCAAGGGTTTATTTTACATTTGAATATGACTCACAGGTAAAAAAGGGAATGCCAAGATGGCCATTTATAGACTTGAACACTTGGCAAGGGCCTCACTAACCAAGCCTGCCGTTTATAGACTCACTTAGTGTTGGGAAAGACTGGGAGGTTTAGCTAACCCATCCATCAATCCTATCCTAGTGCCCAAACAGCCCTATCCTAATTGTAATCCTATCCTAATCTAGGAATAGAGTACTTGGAGGAAATCCATGCAAGCACGGGGAGAAAATACAAACTCCTTGCAGAAAGGGCCCAGGTTGGAATCGAACCCAAGTCTCCCAGCTGCAAGACACAGTGCTATCCACTACCATTCTACCATTACTTTGGGGGTGCCAAAGTTTTGCTCTTCTTATGGAAAAAAAAAACATTTTGTATGGGGCCCAAAGATTTCTGATAGTGGCCTTGTAGGCAACAAAAAGTTATGAGATACGTTATCTGGAAGCTCCAAATTACGGTAAGGCGATCTCCCATAGACTCCATTATTATAGTCCAGCTGGTTAACAGAACATGCCATACAGAAACATTTTTCCATCACGAAATATTTAACCAAATAAGACATTACAGTATACAGGTACGGGATTCGGAAACCCGTTATCCAGAAAGATCTGAATTAAGGAAAGGCTGTCTCCATAGACTTCATTATAATCAAATAATCCACATTTCAAAACGGATTTCCTTTTTCTGTGTAATAATAAAACAGTAGCTTGTACTTAATCCCAACTAAAATATCAAACATAGTGAATAAAGTGCCCCCTCTTGTAAAATATAAGGATATTATAAGTCACCGAGGAGTTTCATGACCATATAAAAGAAACAAGGCCGAAGTCTGAGTGTTTTTATACACGTCATGGAACTCCGAAGTAACTTTTAATATCCTCATATTTTCCAACAAGGGGTACTTTATTTATTATAATACACAAGTTTCAGTGAGTCATGTGACAAAATGACATCAGAACTCACCGTTTATAACTGATGACATCAGAACTCACCGTTTATAAGGATATAATTTACAAGATATTCATGGCTTTTGTGTGTTATAAATCCTTATTGGAGGCAAAAGCAGCCTATTGGGATTATTCAATGTTTATATGATTGACTAGTAGAAGTAAGGTATGAAGATCCAAATTATAGAAAGAGCCGTTATCCAGAAAGCCCCAGGTCCCAAGCATTCTGGAAAACAGGTCCCGTACCTGTACTGTATTTAATTTTACCAATACAGCCAAAACAACCATCTACGGGGGAACAGATGGTATAGGAGGGTGAGAATTTGGAATATGGAAAATACTGTACTACTTTCCAAAATGGATTTGAAATGAAAATACTTTGGGAAGAAAATGTATTTACTGTAATGTAAATCACTTGTTTGCATTATGTTCTCATATGGAATTGGCTGCACTTAAGCATCCCCATATTTGCACTAGCGAGGGCCAATTAGCACGGAAAGCATCTAATCACATTAATGGTTTTAATGAAATGAAATGAAATATTGTTATGGATTATCTGCTCCGAACTTGGGCGGCATTTCAGCTGCAGCATAATGGATGGAGATGGAAGTTTGCTGGCTGGAAATTCTCTGTTTTGGAAGGTGTCCATTTGTTGCTCTGCCAGTAAAAGTTCTGCAGCAGAGCCAATTGGTTGGCAATACCTTACATACATCACTGGTTTACAGAGCACTTTGAGTAATTGAAGTAATATGTATAAATACAGGCAAAGTCATCCACGGGGACTAAAGGTTTCTCAGGCAGGTGCCTGCATTTTATCACACGCACAGATTTTCACAGATGTACCACATGTGCATGTAGTGTACAGGGGTGATTCAACTTTAACTTTTTCCAGCTTTCAAATGGGGGGTAACTGACCCCATCTAAAAAAAAAACACAATTGCTCTGTGAGGCTACAAATGTACAGTTATAGCTGCTTTTAATAACTGATCTTTCTATTCAGGCCCTTTCCTGTTCATATTCAGTCTCTTATTAAAATACAATGCATGATTGCTAGGGTAATTTGGACCCTAGCAACCAGATGGCTGAAATTGCAAACTAGAGAGTGGCTGAATAAAAAGCTAAATAACTCAAGAATAAAAAAACTGTGACTCCAGGGCCCTCCATGAAAGGTTTTTTGTTTTTTTGTTTTTAAAAACATTGGCACCAGGGCCCCCCCATAAAAGTTTTTTTTAAAAAATCATTGTTGGTCAGGGTCCCCCATAAGTGTGTAAATGTTGGCGCCAGGGCCCCCAAAAAATTGGAGCTCCAGATAATAAAAAAAAAAAACATTGGTGGCAGGGGCCTGAATTGTATATTTCGTCGTGTAACCCCCATTAGAAGCTGTAATATCCCCCATTAGAAGCCATAAAGATGCACAAATCCACTATTTTGGATTCAGCCGAACCCCTGAATCCTTTGTGAAAGATTCGGCCGAATACCGAACCTAATCCTAATTTGCAAATGCAAATTAGTGGTGGGAAGGGGAAACATTTTTTCCTTCCTTGTTTTGTGACAAAAAGGCAAGCAATTTCCTTCCTGCCCCTAATTTGCATATGCAAATTAGGATTTGGATTTGGTTCGGCCGGGCAGAAGGATTCGGGCGAATCTGAATCTTGCTGAAAAAGGCCGAATCCTGAACCAAATCCGATTAGGTGCATCCCTTAATAATAACCCCCATTAGAAGCCTCTTTGTCATCTATAAGCCAACACAGCTGTATCTGGAAACAGTGATGTCACAATAAACAACATAATTCAGATTTAGCACATTAGTAAGTTGTAGCTTATTCTGGTCCCCAAAGGTACAAAAATAAATATATAAGGCATAAAGTGGTGGTTCTGGGCACTGGTCTGTTATATGTCCAGCTGGCAGGGTAACGAATTGCCAGGGAATATTTCGGAATACTATACATTAGCCAAGGCAGTGCAGACCCCTACCATTGTGGTCAGTGCCCTCACATGGAAAGAAGAGAGAGACCACAATCCCAGGAGCAAAAGGGTGGCTTTATGATTTGACAGCTAACCTCGGAACACAAAGATTGCAGCTAAGAATCAGCCGAGCGGTGATGTAACAGCCCCGTGCACTGACTCACTAATCACGTCCATGTTTTCAAACAAGTTATCAGCATAACAAAAGGTGCACTGGCCCATCCTTTCCAGAAAGATAAAAAACCTTTGCGCTTATTCACATGGGGTTAAGCTTCCAAATACAAAAGGAAGGGAACGGCTCACATTTTCACAGCAGACGGGTTCTGCCCCTTCCTACACAATTCCACTTGGCCGTCCCATGAAACGAGTTGAAATAAAAGTATCCCCTCTGGTACCCGGTGACGGTTCTTTTCCACCAGAAGGGAAAGGGTTAAGTACTTCTATGTCTGGGGGGCCCTAGGCTCCATAAAGGGAATCTCAAAAATAAATGCGCAATCATTTTGAAAGGCTTATTTATCAAACTTTCACCCATTGATAAATACTCTTTTCAACATCCCATAGAAACGAATGGAGAGAGGCGGAATTGGGCGATCTCTAACTTCACTATTTGATAAATATACCCTATGAGTGGCAGGTCCTTAGAGACTGTCTAACAGTATTAATTACCGATTATTAGAGTGCATATTTATTTTTGTGACTCCCTTTATAAATTAAATGCTTTGCCCATGGAAAGCCCAGAAGAACAGTAATATTTCCGTGATGGGTAATCTGTGCCCCATGCCCAGGAGTTGCCTGTTCCACATTAATATATAGTGAAGTACCTACCCCCTATTGTAAAATATAAGGATATTATAAGTCACCAAGGAGTTTCATGACAATATACAGGTCATGGAACTCTGAGGTTACTTCTAATATCTTCATATTTTTGAACAAGGGGTACTTTATTTTGTATATTACACAAGTTGTAATGAGTCATTTGACAAATATGACATCGCTAATATAAATATATATATATATATATATATATAAACAAACAACAAAAAATGAGCTGTTCGCACACCAATAGATAGCAATATACCAGGTGCTGCCACAGTGTCGAATATTTAACAGTCCATGGATAATTAGCAGCGCACACTGGAATTTTAAAAAATTTAATTTATTTATTTAAATTTTAAAAAAGAGCATAATACATGCATGTATTATGCTCTTTTTTAAAATTTAAATAAATAAATTAAATTTTTTAAAATTCCAGTGTGCGCTGCTAATTATCCATGGACTGTTTATATATATATATACACACACACACACACACGTACATACATACGTATGACATATACACACACTTACACCCTGCACAGTCATTTACACAGGGCTGCCCATTGTGATATCATCTGCTATCAGCTGCATACATCTTCATACTGTCATTGGTATAAGTTACACTAGAACACCAGGGCAGGCAACCTGTAGTGCTCCAGATATTGTTAAATTACATCTCCCAGCCTTCTATCAACAGCCAAAGGAGATGGGGGGTATGGGTATGGGACAGGGGCGGTAGGTGCGGGTCAGTAGGTACGGGTCAGGGGCGGTAGTTGCGGGTCAGGGGCGGTAGTGATGGGTCAGGGGCGGTAGTTGCGGGTCAGGGGGTTGTAGTGGCCAGAGGTGGGTAAGTAGAGGGCAGAGCCATTTTGTGTCATAACTGTAGGTGCCCAGAGGTTGGAGAAGTAGAATAAGAAGTATAATAATAAGAAGTATAAGTATAATAAGAAGTATAATAATAAGAAGTATAATAATAAGAAGTATAATAATAAGAAGTATAATAATAAGAAGTATAATAATAAGACGTATAATAATAAGAAGTATAAGTATAATAATAATAAGTATAATAAGACGTATAATAATAAGAAGTATAAGTATAATAAGAAGTATAATAAGAAGTATAATAATAAGAAGAAGTATTATAATAAGAAGTATAATAATAAGAAGAAGTATTATAATAAGAAGTATAATAATAAGAAGAAGTATTATAATAAGAAGTATAATAAGAAGTATAATAAGAAGTATAATAATAAGAAGTATAAAGGAAATAATTGCAGCACATAAGAGAAGTGCAGGTGAGTGAGGGAAGTGAATAATGAGAGAGTCACTCACCTGCCAAGAGCTGGAGGGAATGTCATTGAATGGGCCGAGTCCCCCGAGTGAGTAACAGGCGCTAATGTGGCGCAGAGAGTCCGGCCAGTGGCACAATAAGCCGAAGCTCACGGGCTCCTGATTATCCGCGGGGCGGCCGGAGCGCACTATCCAGGCCGGGGAGATGAAGCTGAAGCTGCACACTGCGAGCAGACAGCCGGAGAGCAAGAGCCAGAAGCAGGACACACAGCTGAACATGGTGCGGAGCTGCTGCTGGAGGGGAGCCGGCCCCACAGCCACATCCAGCCCCGCCGCTGCCTTCTCCTCGCTCAGCTCCAGCCACGAGCGCATCTGGTACGTGAGAGTCTCCTCAGTATCCTCCCTCCCCTCCGCCCAAAGCAATGGTATCTCCCTCTACATTCCCATAGGGATAGCGCGCCCCGGGGGTCGGGCTGATGCTCCGCAGCTGGAGGGGTGCGAGTCGGAACAGTTGAGGAGCTGCAAGTTCACAGACAGGAGGAGAGACTGGCGGGACTCATAACTGCGCTACTCACAATGACAAGGTGCTCGGGTCCTACAACTGCCCGGGGGAAACTCTCTCCCTGCGCCTCAACCTGCCGCTTCTGTCACTGGCGCTCTCCCACCTCACACAGGTGTCTTCCCCGCCTGTCACTCGCGCGTGGGCGTGTCCTACAGTCACATGATCCTGTGTGGAGATGTCACTCAGCCTGGCAAGTGCTCCTCGTCTGTTGGGTGTGTTCCTAGTCAAAAAAAAATTGGGCCCCAGTGAATTTTAAAAAAAAAAAAATTGGTGCTCAGGGCCCCCTACAAGTTAAAAAACAATTGGGGCCCCAGAGATTTTTTTTTGTGGTGCCAGGGGATTAAAAAAAACCAAAAACATTGATGTTCAGTAGCATTGAACTCGTGGCTTTACGACTTCAATTTCCCAAACTGCCCCATAGAATTGCCACTTGAACAAAGGGGGTGGAGCAGTGATGTAGGGCTGGGCATGATGACATCAGAGATGAGCACAATGATGTCGATAAAGTTATGACTCCGAGTCGGGGGTTATTGCATCTGCTCAGTTTTCTTCATGTTTTAAACTGTACTGAATTCTTTGGTGCTTCCAAACGTAAGTGACTAACAAATCCCCTGTCACTGCTTTTTACTGACCCCTCTAAGGTCCTCGGAGTCTGCTGGCACCCAGGGACCCACAGGTTAACGCAGGTTTTTGCGGGTACCGGACCTTCTGCAGGACTCTACCTTACAGCATCAATGTGCCATTTGTTAGATGCCAACCAGGCCCGAGCCAGTGCTCTTGCTCCATAGCCAGTAATGCAGGGGGCTAGAAGTGACACTAGTCTTTACTTCCTACAACTGGCCACAAGCTGCAGAAAATCATTAGTATTACCCCACTGACTGGAAACAGCTGCTGGGTAGTGATGGGCCAAGCTGTCCTGCTTTGCTTTGCAGAAAAATTGCGAAACAACGGAAAAATTTGCGGAAAATTGAAGCATTGAAGTCAATTTGCGAAAAATTGAAGCATTGAAGTCAATCAGCGTCAAAAATTTTTGCCGCAAGCAACAAGTTTTATACATGCAAATATTTTGTCCAAATGCTTTAAAGTCAATGGGCGTCTGAATAATTTTGACGCGAAAACAGCTAAAGCCGAACTACCGAAGCGGCGAAGAGACCCGAAGCCACAAAAATAACCAAAGCCGAAGTGGCGAAAAGACCCAAAGTCACGAAAACAGACAAAATTGAAGTCCTGAAGCGGCAAAAATACCCATAATCACGAAAGGAGGCGAAGTTGAAGTCCTGAAGCCGCAAGTTCAATTCTACTGAACACCAATGTGTGTGTTTTTTGTTTTTTTGTTTTTTAATCCCCTGGCCACCAATGTATTATTTTAATGATCTATAGGCCCCTGCCACCAATGTTTTTTTTTAAAATATGTTCTCTGGGGCCCCAATTTTTTTAACTTGTAAGGGGGGCCCTGGCACCAATGTTTTTTAAAAAAAATATTCTTTGGGGCCCCATTTTTTTTTTTAACTTGTAAGGGGGGCCCTGACCATCAATATCTTTTTATAACTTGTGTGTGTGGGTTACCTTTTTTAGCACTGATGTCTATGTGGTCCTTTAACTGTTGTGTGGAGTGGGCGGATCTGGGGTGGGGCTGGGGTGGAGCTTGGGGGCTGGGGTGGGTGGGGCCGTGGGTGGGGCCCCGATAATTTTGTTGTACGGGGCCCTGTGATTTCTAATGGCGGCACTGTATATATAAATGCTGAAACACATGCAATTATTACCATATTCAGTGCTTCTCTTTCAATAAGTAACTGCAAAACCCCATGGGTCTCATGTAAATGCAATATTATAATGCAGGTCCCTCACTGTGAAAAGGTGGAATATCTTCTGCCCTATATACACCTAATAGCTTTGTAGAGCAGTTTACAGCTCGGGGGAATCAGCTGCACTAGACCTTATGTTCGCACATATGTTGAGAATGTGGTTACATTACATGGTTTTTTTTCATTGCCGCCAGGCAGATATAATCCTAAAACTCAGCTCTCACAAGCATTATTAAAATATCATTGAATAATAATGCTCCAAAAATCATACACGAGCCCAAAGATGATTTTTATTAATCCCATTCTTTCCTTTGATCTTGAAACCTCTTTGTATGGAAACATCTGCCTGGTTATAGATTGTATTCTTCATAGAGAGGAGCATTGACTTTAACACTAAGGGGGTTATTTATCAATGTCCGAATTTCTCGATATTTTCTGCTACAAACTCCGATCAAATCCGCTCAAGTTTTTTCCACTTATTTATTATTAAATTTTCCAGAAAATTTGCTTTGCAGAAAAAATATCCGATTTTCGCGATTTTTTCGGATATTTTATCAGATTTTCAAGAATTTTTCGGATTTTTTATCTGATTTTCAAGAATTTTTCAGATTTTTCACCCGAAAACGTAGGGGTTTTGCACGACACCCAGCGCACATCAAAAAATCATTGGGACTTCTCCCATTGACTTATATGCAACCTCGACAGGTCTGAGATGCCCGGATTTTCATATTCAGACTTTTCCATCCTCAGGGTTTTTTTTTTTTTAAAAGTCAGATTTTATTTAAAAAAAAAAATCACGACCTTTTTATGATTTTTGCATTCAGAGTTTAGTAAATAACCCCCTATGTTATTAGTTTTAGTTAAAACCCTCTAAGTCTGCTAAAAATCATTTGAACATTAAATATTTGAACATATTTACTAAAACTTGTATTTTTCTAATTTTTTTTATTAAACAAATTCAACCAAATTCATCCACGATCTGCTTAACTTACTAACCATACCATTTGAAAAGCGTCAGTGCGGGAAAAGTCTCGTCAAAATCTTGCGACAATTCAAATCGTGCAACTTTTTCAAATTGTTGCCCAGAAAACTCGACTTTATCAAATTGTTGCCTTGACAATTCGAATTTATTGAATTATTGACCGAAAACCAACACAAACAGCCCAAAACTATCGAGAATCCTGATGGTATAAAATGTGTTCTCATTGTTAAAAGGACCGTCTGCCATTGACTTAAACATGACTTTGACAGGTTTTAGATGGAGCTTTTTTAGATTCAGCTTCAGAACATAATACATTTTGAAATAAAGTCGAGGTTTTTTTCCCCTTTTAAAACTCGACCAGAAAAATTTGAGGCTTCTAGGGATGCACCGAATCCAAAATAGTGGATTTGGTGCATCCCTAGAAGCCTTAAATTTTTCTGAACCCTGAATCCTTCGCTATAAAGCCGAATAGCGAATGGAATCGGAATCCCAATTTGCATATGAAGAAGAGGAAAACATTTTTTAATTCCTTATTTTGTGACAAAAAAGTCACACAATTTCCCAACCTGCCCCTAATTTGCATATGCAAATTAGGATTCGGTTCAGCCGGGAAGAAGAATTTGGCCAAATCCTGCAGAAAAAGGCAGAATCCCGAACCAAATCCTGGATTCCCTGCATCCCTACAGGCTTCATAAATAGGCATCTAAATGTATATATATTTAATTATATCTTTGTACAATGTACTATTTGTTATTACGGAGATAAAGGAAATCAATTTCAAAATGGCCTTCCCATAATTCTGATGTTTTTGAATAATGGGTTTCCGGATAATGGATCCCAAACCTGTTCTTACGACACAATAGTTGCGCAGGGAATCACTGCATATAACTCAGGATTTCCACAAGACACAAAATATTGATCATTAAACCCTCCTTTAATATTGATAAGGAAAGAAATGGGCTCATAGCAGCATTAACAAATACGCAAGTGAGTTTTTCTTTTCCTTGAGAAACGAGCATTAATAAATCATCATGCAACACTCACACTCCGACTGAACAGAGGCATTCACATTCTGCGAGCACAGAGAAAGGAAAGCATCATATATTCTACAGAGATTAATCAAATGGTCAAAATGACTGTGTGTTTTTAGAACTGCCGTTTAAATCTATTTGCCGGAACAAATTTCTATAGCTGTCCAGCCATATAATACTTACTCTGCTTGAAGGCTGAAATAAACGTGTGAAATTACTGAAAAATACCCTGGAATCGACTCGGAGGAAATAAATACATACATCATCTCGCACAACCATCCTTGAAATGTCTGAATGAAGGGAAATATGAACAAACAATGCAGAATAGAGGAATGGGCAGCGGAGAAAGCCTCCATCAAGATGTGCGGTTAAAGGGATCCTGTCATCAGAAAACATATTTTTTTCAAAAGGCATCAGTTAATAGTGCTACTCCAGCAGAATTCTGCACTGAAATCCATTTCTCAAAAGAGCAAACAGATTTTTTTATATTCCATTTTGAAATCTGACATGGGGCTAGACATTTTATCAATTTCCCAGCTGCCCCTGGTCATGTGACTTGTGCCTGCACTTTAGGAGAGAAATGCTTTCTGGCAGGCTGCTGTTTTTCCTTCTCAATGTAACTGAATGTGTCTCAGTGAGACATGGGTTTTTACTATTGAGTGTTGTTCTTAGATCTACCAGGCAGCTGTTATCTTGTGTTAGGGCGCTGTTATCTGGTTACCTTGCCATTGTTCTTTTGTTTGGCTGCTGGGGGGGAAAAAGGGAGGGGGTGATATCACTCCAACTTGCAGTACAGCAGTAAAGAGTGACTGAAGTTTATCAGAGCACAAGTCACATGACTTGGGGCAGCTGGGAAATTGACAATATGTCTAGCCCCATGTCAGATTTCAAAATTGAATATAAAAAAATCTGTTTGCTCTTTTGAGAAATGGATTTCAGTGCAGAATTCTGCTGGAGCAGCACTATTAACTGATTCATTTTGAAAAAATGTTTTTTTCCCAGGACAGTATCCCTTTAACTACAACTGCTGTATAAATGCAGGAGGCACAAACCCCCTACTCTCTAATTTACAGTTAAACTGATTTGCAAACAGTGAGATAAGCTAAAGGGATTGTTCATACTTAAAATAACTCTGTGTATGACGTAGAGAGTGAAATTCCAAGACAATTTGAAATTGGTCTTCTGTTTTTTATTATTTGTGAGTTTTGAGTAATTTAGCGTTTTATTCGGCAGTGTGGTGTTTATACAAATGGCCTGGAGAGGTCACTGTGCTCAGACTTATACTGTGCATACTTCCTGACAGCTTAAAAGTAAAAGTTACTGTTGTGTAATGGTTGCATGAGAGCCTGCTAATAAAGCACTGTTATACTCTACTCATGCTCGGCTACCCAAAACATAACAGATTGGCGACAGGATGGCTCTTCTACCTCTGCAGCAGTCTGCACCTTTTCTTCCAAACCCTGGTGAGCCTACCATTCCTTTTACTGCTTGGATCCGTATGTTTGAAAATTACATTATTGCTGCTGACCAAGGGGAGATTTCTGCTGCTAGAAAGCTTTATTCATAATGGCTGCATGAGAGCCTGCTAATAAAGCACTGTTATACTCATCCTCGGCTACCCAAAACACAACAAGCAGCTTTCTAGTTTGCAGTTTTAGCAATCTGGTTGCTAGGGTTCCAAATTCCCCTAGCAACCATGCACTGATTTGAATGAGAGACTGGGATATGAATAGGAGAGGGCCTGAATAGAAAAATGACTAATAAACAATAAATTAATACCCTTACAGAGGAGAAGAAGAAAGTCAATAATAATAATACAATGAAAATGTAAGGCAAATTGAAAGATTTTGCTTAGAATTAGACAGTCTGCAACATATTAAAGGAATTGTTCTGTATAAAAATAAAAACTGGGTAAATAGGTTGTGTAAAATAAAAAATGTATCTAATATAGTTAGTTGCCATGTGGCCCCCCTTATAGTCACTGACTAACTCAGAGTTAGAGAGCTGAAAAGCAGGAAGTAGTGTTCTGGCTATTATGTTACACATCCACTCACTCCAGCCTTTATACTTGGCTAACTGTGTTAGATACATTTATTATTTTGCACAGCCTATTTACACAGTTTTTATTTTCACACTGAACTGTTCATTTAAAAGTTAACTTAAAGGGGAACCACCCCTTTAGAAAAAGTACAAAGAAATTATTTGGTGACAGATTGACATAATTGTCCAAGTGACGTCAGTATTTGAGGTTTAGAGTTATCTCCAAGCGTTGTAACCTAAAGCAACCAATCCAATATGTATTTTTATTCTAAAGAAGGGAGACAAGTAAATACAAATTGCTGAGAGATTCTGTAACACTCGTCAATCAGGAACCTTGAAGGCAGCTGTTACGCTCAAACGGACAAAGGAAACCCTGCGGATTCCGGTTCCAGTTCATCAATGCCCTTTTGGGGCCCAGGGCTTTCCACTGCGGAAGCAACAAGGAATTGGTGCGTTTGATAGCAATAACTCCGTAAAGAATACCGGTAAGGATTAGGCAAGGCGTAGTCACAAAACAGGCAAAAAAGTCGAGGCAGGTGGCAAGAATTGAAGTCAAAACAGGCAGAAGTAAAAAAAACAGTAAATTCCAACAGTAAATACCACTTCAGCAGGGTCTGTAAACAGAAGCCAGCTTGGGCACTATTAAAATGGAGGAAGGCATTTTTAAAGGAGAATTGGCGACAAAAATTCGTATCTCGTACCGGAAAATGACGTAATGACGTTCGGCGTCAAGACGAACGTTAACAAACAGACGCCAGCGTCACTTGCGCACAACCGGAACACGTGACGTTGCCAGAAGTGCGCACCTGCGCCCCAGAAGCCGGGGAGAGACGTGACGGAAGTTAATAGAATGAAGAAATCTCCTGGCGCGTCTTACAGATTCCCATAGATTACCAGACCTGAAGCAACTGTTACAGATACAGGAAGGCGTTAGGCGTGGACATAACTTGCGTTTCTGAAATAGTTGCAGAGAATTCTCTGAAGCTATTCTTTCTGCATTGCTCTCTGTATGATAACAATGAAATGTCTGACTCATTGACAGCACAATATCTGGGATAAACATGGCCTAAAGCATGGCCTAAACATGTGTTGTCTGTTCTGACTAGGCCTGCAAGCATGTTCTTTATTCTCTTGGGGATTAGTACTGCTACCCATAGACAAGTAAAAAGAAAGGTTATTTACAAAAACACAAAATTTTGCCCCCCTAGTTCTCATTAACTTAACACTTACATCTGGGTGCCCGCTGGAAACCTGTTATCCAGAAATGGTTGCCTGCCATAGACTCCATTTTATCCAAATAATCCAAGTCCTTTTTCTGTGTAATAATAAAACAGTAGCTTGTACTTGATCCCAACTAAGATATAATTAATCCCTATTGGAAGCAAACCCAGCCTATTGGGTTTATTTAATGTTTACATGATTTTCTAGTAGGCTTAAGGTATAGATCCGTTATCCGGAAAGCCCCAGGCCCGAGCATTCTGGATGACAGATCCCATCCCTAACTTGCACATTTGAATGATGCCCCTAACTGGTGGCCTACGTTAATCACTGCAGTGTCCTTGCCCTAAGGAATTGGGCACTTTCTTTTTTGGGTAATTTTGCAGTTGCAAGTGGGGGGTGCAGAGTACAATTTCTGATGCAATTTGCCCAGAATACAATTTTATTAAAACGCCATCCAAAAAAGGATACCTTGAATTATTGCCAGCTTGAAAGATCTCCAGGTCTCCTCTGCGTCATTTGATGCAATTGCGTGACATTTTTAAACTATAGGTGGGGGTGCAATGAGGCTGTGACCACAAGATTCATACAAATACAAGAGGTCCTCTACATTTAATCCATTATCAATATGTTAAGAAAACTGAGAAATTTTATGCTACTAAAAATGTTCTCCCACTTAAACAAGACAGGGATTGTTTGTCCATATATTGCAATATATTTAAGCTGGCCAAGTCATCCCTGGTCTGGTCAGTCTTACACTCAACTTGCATCCGATTAAGAATTCTACTGCTTCATTATATGTTTAACTTGAGTTTTAACCGCAACTTACTTACTTTCAAGGTTATAACTCCCAAACACGGTTGTCCTTTTATTTGCCAAAGGAGGTTGAACAGATGCACTGGAGCGAAGTGCAACTAGAAGAAAGTCCAAGGATTATGTTTGAACACAACTTAATTAATTAATGGCATCACTGCACCCATTTTTCGACATTAACAGCTGCAGTCATAAACAAAACTTTATACAAAAAATTGCTTCTAATTCTTTATTGGATGGGCAAGGATGAAACTCTTAAGATTGTAGATATGCCAGTGAAATAAATGAATTTACAATGAATAAATAAATGATCAATAAGTGAAAAGCTGTAGATAAGTGCAAAGCAACGCACCTGATAAATGAGTTGCTGAAAGCAAGGCATATGGACTCATTGTACTGGGAGCTTTCATATTTGCAGACTAAGTAAATGCTATACATGAGAGTAGCAACTTGGAATATAATTTTGTCCAAATTCTATCCCAGTGCATCAAGATCCCTGTACCTTCCTCTCTCTTTGTGTGATACAGGGCTGCTCCTGCCATGAGAACCTAGCCAGTGGCTATAGAGGTCCGCTTCCTCTATATTTAATAAAAAAAACCTCCTCCCAGCTGCTCTCTCTTACCGGCGAGGAAAGGGAAGCAAGTTGGGAGTGGGTGGAGTCAGGGCAGGACAGAGGCGGGATGTGGGCAGGGCAGAGGCGGGATGGGAAGTGGGCAGGAGGATGGGGATTGGAGTGCGCTAGGCCCCTCTGAAGATTTTGTTGCCCCTCTGAACCTAGCCTCAGATGGCAGTGAGCAGCCAGTTACCAGGGGTGGCAAAAAGTTGCCTTCTGTAACTTTAAGAGCTGAATTTCTGGTTTTTAAAATGGAAATTCTGCTCCACCAGTACAGAGAGATCACTATAGCGCTCATTTCAGTAAAGATGCAGCCCCCCCTTTGAACCGCTTCAATGCTAAAGTTTTAAGCACAGAGCGGGAGAGGGGTATCACCCTTGGCGTGAGGATCATCAGTAGAACATACATGCAGTTAGGCTAATGCTGTGACTTCACCAACCCATAAACTTGGAGTTTTATAGACCGATTTTAATCAAGGCATGGGTTGGATATTTCAAATACTAGGGCTTGTGTTTTTGAAGAAAACCGATATTCTCAGCATCTACTAGTTTCGGCCAGTCTGACAGTGTCAATTGCTTCTCAAGTGCTTCTCCCACCAGGTGTCGAGGAATAGTAACTTCCGTCAGTCTATATCAATACAGTATAATGTCAACGACATGTTGTTTTCAACACAATTCCATATAGTTTTCAAGAGTTGGCAAATGTATTTGAGGTTTTTCAAATCCATCATCCTCACATGGGAAATAAAGACTTGACCTGCTCTGGAGAGAAATTCATACGCTTTGTTGACATTTCAGTTATAAGTCTGCAATATATTTAAAATCCAAATGTGTAGAAAGAAATAAAGATTTTTTTCAGCAAAGGAACTGAATGAATTGTGTACAAGTGGTGAGGAGCAGCAGTGGGAAAAAGAGAGCCCAAACTAGGGGTAGTCAGAAGACTCTTCAAAAGGTCCTTGATCAGCACCCCCTCCCCCTTTGTGCCTCTTCTGACTAACCCTAGTTCCTCACCTGAGAGTAGGGAATACTTTTATTTGGCTAAGTAGATTAAAAAATGCAATCTTTCTGAACTACTTAGGTCCCTGTTTCACGCATGGTATATACAAATACAGTTTCTGATTATACCATGCCTGAAGCAGGGACCTAAGTAGTCCCAAAAGCTTGCATTCTTTAATCTATTAAGTTAGCCAAAAAAATGTATCCCCTACTCTATATTTGCTGAGCACAGGTAACACCAAACTCTAAAGGTGTCCATACACGGAGAGATCCGCTCGTTTGGCGATGTCACCAAACAAGTGGATCACTGTGTACCAGGGAGCTCCAATTCCGAAACTTTTCATTTCTACTTGCAATAGGTTACTGCCGCTGTCAGTGGTGTAACTAGGAGTACGACCGGACCACCTGGGCCCTCACCCAGGCCCGGATTTGTGGAAAGGCCACCAAGGCCTGGGCCTAGGGCAGCAGGATTTTAGGGGACGGCATGCTGCCCAACCACACCCACATTGGTTCAGAAACACTGGGGATGCACAATTGTTTTATGAATTTCCAGTGCACCAATCCCCATTGTTCCTAAAATTTGCGCAGATAAAGGGGAGGGGACGATGAATGACAGCAGGCCTAGGGGTGCCCACTATGTAAATTCATCCCTGCTCCCACCCACTTCCTGCCTTCTCCATTCCTGCCCACACCCGCCCAAAGCAGGAGTCTCCCAGCCACATACATCCTCCTTCCCTGACCGAAGTTAAGAAAGCGGCTGGGGAGAAGGGGTTCCACGTAACTTTAGAGAAAGCAGACTCTATGGTCCGGGCACCCCCTGTTACCGTGGGGTCTGCTTCCTCTATAATTACGCCACTGATCCCTGTGCAAATTTGCCCAGTTTTAATAAATGAGCCCCACTAAATAGATCAACCGTTGCATCAATAGATTCAAATCTCCAATTAATCTCCAACAAATGTTTTGAGTTAGCGTTTTAATTAGTGGACTAATGGAGGAGCACTCTGGCCAAACTCAATGGCATTCATCCAAATAATGTCTCAGCAGCATGATATCCTAAGGGAGCTAGCACACGGGCAGATTCGGGAGATTTAGTCGCCTGGCGACTAATCGCGTCTTCTGACAATCTCCCTGAACTGCCTTCCCCCTGCTAAAAACGCTAGCGCCAATGCACTTGCTGGGCTTCAATTTCCGAAGTCACCCAAAGTTGCCTCATGAGGAAACTTTAGGCGACTTCGGAAAACGAACCGCTGCGAGTGCATTGGCGTTAGCATTTTTTGTCATTATAGCAGCGGGCAGGCAGGCAGTTCCAATTGTTGCCCTGCAGAAGAGCAATTAGTCACTAGGCGACTAAATCTCCCCGAATCTGCCCGTGTGCTTGAACCCGAAGCCTACAGGTTGGTGGATGTGACACTGGTGAATATGAGGGACTGTTATATGTCATGTGACTACCAGCCAATTATATTCTGCAATTGGACAGCCAGTCAGGCGGCATTTAGTGACCGCACTTGGTACAAAAAACCCTAGTGCTTGTGACTTTGTCCTAATATTTGGCTGTCAAACTGGATTTGGGAATTACAATATGCTACTATAACCGTAATACAGTGTGTAAGCTTTATTTATCATAAAGTAGAGACTTTTGCTGTTACTGCCCTTTGTGTGTGTCCCAATGATTCTTCAGTCAGGTATAACAGAGGTTAACATTGTCACTTGTATTAATCCCACCAAGCAAAGACACACGTTCATAAGTTATTACACTGGGTAAATTCTGTATGACAGAACAAATGTTAATAAACGAGTTATGATGCTGAGAGCGTCCGTACATCTAAGGACAATACAAAATTGACTTGAATAAAATATCCTGAATCCTTACTTTAAAAAAAAAAAAAAAAAAGAGAATTATTTCCTTTTTTTATTAGTTGTGTGTTTGTGCATAACTGCAGTCACCCAGTGGGCTATTTACATGACTAATGTACTGATTAGTTAGCCAACGACAGGCTGGGAATTGGTTACTCCATTAAGCTTACTGAACTTCATCTCTGCTTCCCAGAGTGAGAGAACGCTGCTGAAGCTTTTAATAGGCTCGGGCCTCTCGGCTTGGCCATTTTTCCCGACAGGGAGAACAAATCAATTGCAAAGTTTGAAGGAAATTTATTAGGAAGTGCGTCAAATGGTGTTTATTTTGGATACGTTTTATCCAAACCAAATACAAGTTTGTTACCTACAGTATAATGTCGTTTATATGTCGTTGGAATCCTGGCATGATTTCTGTATGCCTAATTATGCTTTAGTTACATATCAAACACAATGTGGGACATTCACTAAGAATCGTAGTTGCGCTCAGTTTGGGAAGTTGCGCTAGCGTTGATTCACCAAGCAAAGCGAAGTTACGCTAGCGATGGTTAATTTGCATATGGCGCCAAATTCAAATTTCAATGGAGGAATACGTAGAATCACTACAAATGCCTGGGAAACCTTCAAAACATCAAATAAAATGTTTATTTTGCCCTACACATGTGCCCACTGTATAGTTAAGTTGCCATGAGTTAGGAAATGTAGGGGGGAAGGAGGGGAGCCCCAAAAAATTTTTTCAATCTTTTTCAGCCTATCACCCATAATAAAGAAAAAACGCCAGCGTTTTTTGGGACTTAGAAAAATTTTTAACTTTTTTTGAAGCAATCCCTATCTACTCTATTGCGCTTCGCCTGGTCTGATGTGGCGAAGGAAGTCTGGCGTAAAAGGTAGTGTTCGGAACAATGCACGCGTTAGTGAATTTGCGTAGTTACGTCCGTTGCGCAAATTCGCCAGGTGTAAGGGTGCGAAGTAACACTAGCGAAGTTACGCCAGTGTCCGTTAATGAATTTGCGTTAGTGAATTCACGCTAGCGTTAGGCGCTTCGACGCTTAGTGAATTTGCCCTAATGTGGCTGACTTAAGGTGGCCATAGATGAACGAGCCGATCTTTCCCCTATATGCCACTAACGGCATGGCTATATCGAGGGTAATCTGAATGTTTGTCCTTGTGGCCAAATGATCAGATTACGATGAGCGCGCAATGGGCTCCGGCGGGATCGGTCGGGACAAAATCAAACCTGTCCAATTGACCAAACGACCGATCTCCGCCGGACGAAAAATGTCGGGACTCTCCACACACGGTCGGAAAATCGTATTAATCCTCGAGGATGTTAGGCTAGGGTCAGACGATTGCATCTCGGCCTGAGAAACGCAGGCTACTGCCCTTCTGCCCAATTTGCCCCCATAAACATTACCTCTGCAAAAGTAACAACAGAGAATTTTGGTGTGAAATGCAAAATCCTGCGTTTCGCCACTGAAATCCATCATGTCTGCAGAGGTAAAGTTTCCGGGTGTAGGCACATTGGGCAGAAGTGGATTCTCAGACGGAGTTTCTCCCCTCAGGCTTCAGGGCTGTGGCGCATTAGTGATACAGTGATACAGCCCCCTTGACCTGCTCCAATGCCAAATTTGTATTTGTGTGTGAGAGAGAGTGTGGGGGGGGGGGTTCTAGGACAAACACACTCAATGATATATTTTACTTGATTTAGAACAACTTTTGGACACTGTTACAAAACTGAAAATCTAAGGGGAGGAAGGGGTATAAAAAAATAAATTGCCAATTATATAAGACGAATGGTGATAACACAAATAACATGACTCGGTAATAAACAGGCTGAGAATTACAGTCAATATAATCTGTTTCCCCTGCTATAAAGGAGATGCATCACAATATCCTGTAAATAGAGGATCAAATCAATAGTCTCTTCTATAAACATAAGATGAAAGCATATTAGTCATATAGGACAAAAGCCATTCATTATTCAACTTTTTATTAATATGACGCAGAGTCTACAGTTTTCAATGGGATAATCCACTCTCCTCCACACTTCCACTTAGAATGTACCACTTAGCAGGGTCACTTTTTGGTGGGATCCAGGGAAAGACCCATCACATATTTTGCAATACTGCACCTGCCCTATTTAATACACATAGATATATAGGTTACTGCACATTGTAACCTAGGTATATTGTATAGGGTTTTGTAGGTAAAAGTGTTGAAACTGGGCAGGGTCACCATAAAGGGTCCTTTATGGTCCTGAGATGGAAAGGAGCAATTTTCAGGTTGCAAAATGGGCAGGGCTTGTAGGGGACTGGGCAGAATTTGGGTGACTGGGGTTTTGGTATTATTGGGGCATGGCTGGGTTAGGACTGTATTAGGTCCGATGCCACCCTAAACATACCTAAACACGCCCCTTACTTCACGAGTGTGATGTCAGCGCGTTGTGCGTGTGACGTCACACAATGTATGTCGCGGCAGTGACTTCAGTGTGCCGTGTGCGTGATGTCACTTCTGTATGATTCCTCAGAACCCCCACCAGCTCCGTCACCAGCTTTTCCCATGGAAATACACCTGGGAGGGTGGTGGGGATATAAAAAAAAACTAAAACAAAAAAATGGAAAATATAGGCATCCAAAACTGTGCTGCCCTAGGCACAGGCCCTTGGGTACCTTAATATAAATACGCCACTGACTGGGTTGAATTAGAGCAAGAACAATTTTATTTTTATTGGGGCCCAATTTTATTTTTTAGCAGGGATATATATGGAATAGGGAATATTTTTTGTAAATAGCACAATATACAAGTGGTATCTTGTAGCACTGCTACATCATAATACAAGGTATGGGATCTGTTATCAATTATCATTATCAGGAAAGCTCTGAATTATTGAAAAGCTATCTCCCATAGACTCTCTTTAATCCAAATGTTTAAAAATGATTTCCTTTTTCTCTGTAGTAATAAAACAGTACCATGTATCTGAGCCAAACCAGGGCCAGAACAAAGGGGGGGGGGCACTGGGCTATTTTTTGTGTACTTCAACTTGGGAATTGTCCAAATTCGATTTGAATTTGAAAAAAAATTCAAATATTGAAATTTATCATGTCCTGTCTCTTTAAAAATTCTACTTCAACCATTCGCCATCAAAAACCTGCCAAATTGCTGTTTTAGCCTATGGGTGACCTCCTAGATCCTATTTGAAGTCAATTGGTGGACTTTGAAAAATGAAATTTTTTTTGGGGAAAAACAATTCGAATTAGATCGAATGCGTTATTGCTTCGATTCATATGATTCGAATTCGGGCGAATATAGACATATTCGATCGAAAACGAACCGATTCGGCCAAAAAAAAAAACCTTCGGTTGGTTCGATTTGAATTAGATCAAATGCGCCATTACTTTGATTCGTATGATTCGAATTCGGACAAACACGGACCTATTCGATCAAAAACTGACCTATTCAGCCAAAAAAAACTTTGACTTAATTTCGGTTGGTCTTTTCAAATTCGAAATTTGACCCTTGATAAATATGCCCCTTAAAGTTTATTGGAAGCAAAATCAGCCTATTGGGTTTATTTTATGTTTACATCATCTTCTAGTAGATTTAAGGTAAGATCCAAATTACGGAAACATCCATTATCTGGAAAACCCCAAGGTCCCGAGCATTCTGGATAACATGTCTGTAATCATAATCAGTGTCGACTGGTGGCCCAGCAGATCGTGGTCTGGGCCGGCGGGGACCACCCGTTTTTTTTGTCCTGCCGGTCCAGTCCGACCCTGATCAGAATTCATCCATTTTATAATCATATTCATGCTCTGCAGAAAGCCTGAGAATGCTGGTGGGTTAACATACGGTAGATGTACAGACCCAGGCATAATGCAGTGGGTGCAGATTTAAAGGGACACATTTTTTATGAGGACATTAATACTGAATTCCGTTTAAAAGTCCATTGAGCTGCCCACTGACCCCTACCAAACTACTAGTCATTTAGCAGCTTGCAGCAATTAATGCATATTAGAATTTATGCCCCTACTAGTTATAAAAATCAGCAAAATAATTGACAGTGGTGCTATAAAACACCATTGAAACATCCATTAATAATGAAACCATTTTAGAGAGGGTCATAGAACATGCCCTTGAAAATTGTAATTAATGATCCCACCTCGGACAGATTTCTATGGGCACAAATGCGTTTGTAATAATGAATTGCAACCTTAGACTTGTTTCCCCTTTTCTTTGCCCCAAGCTCATAGTTTATAAAACCTCAATCATTTATTTGACAATATTATTATACATTTGGGCTTTGTAGTGCTGGGTCATTAGGAAATGTATGATTGAATAAAATATAGAATTGGTGAATTTCTGAAGCACCTTGTAGCCATATGCATGTAGTATTATACATTATATGCTCAAATTCACCTCTAAATGATTTGGGAGAATCTAGCAGTTAGATGCACAGGTTGTAGTGTCTATCACAGTAAAAAAAAAAAAAAAAAAAAAAAATAATATATATATATATATATATATATATATATATATATATATATATATATATATATATATATATATATATATATATATATATATATATATAAAAATATTTGTAAATGGGTGCACACCAGGAACGTTTAACACCAAGTTACTTAAAACATACTTTATTGTAGAAAATTATAAAAACAGGCCAACGTTTCGGTCTCCTTCTCAGACCATTATCAAGACCATTATCTTGATAATGGTCTGAGAAGGAGACCGAAACGTTGGCCTGTTTTTATAATTTTCTACAATAAAGTATGTTTTAAGTAACTTGGTGTTAAACGTTCCTGGTGTGCACCCATTTACAAATATTTTTATTCTACTTCATTTATGGGTAGCACCTGGGTCATTTACCTCTATTTGGAGTGCGGAGAAAACTCAAGGACTTTATATATATATATATATATATTCTTGAAATCTTTCTTTAAAGTACCAGTGAGGCAACAAAGAATGCTGCACTCACAGATCTTATCAACAAAACAAAAAAGTTTTTATTGAAAATGTGGTGTTTGTTGGCAAGACCTGTGAGTGCAGCATTCTTTGTTAAATTATATATATACATTTATGAAATTCCTGTGACGTCTAATATCCGTATAGTAAATAGGTAAAAAGTGTGTTTTGCCTTTAATTACTCCATAGTTTGAGATGTAAACTGCGAGGGAGATGTGAATAAACAGAGAATGGTTTTCTGTTTAAATCAGAAGGAAAGGTTAAAACTAAGTAAGCTTTATCAGAAAGGTCTATATAAATATACCAGTAAACCCTCAAAGTAATGTTGCTCTGAGTCCTCTGTCAAAAGAAACAGCACATTTCTTTCTGTCTATTGTGTACTCATGGGCTTCTGTATCAGACTAACTGTTTTCAGCTTAAACCTCCAGGGCTAGGGCTTGAGCATGCTCAGTTTGCTCCTCTCCCTCCTCCCTTCTCTGATGTAATCTAAGCCCAGAGCTACGAGTGAGCAGGGAGACACTCAGGTAAGAAGTGATGTCACACCAAGCTAATATGGCAGCTGCTATCCTAAACAAACAGAGGTACTAGAGCTTTTTACCTGTCACTGCAAGGAACAGAGGGAGACACAACCAGGTGACTGAAAGTTTAAAGTGATTGAAGAAAGCCAGAAGGTGAGACCAGAGGCTGGTGAATATATGTCCTTGGAGGGGAGAGTCATGAAGGGCTTAGTGAGAAGCAAATGCCAGAGGGGCTGCTATAAGGTGTCATAGAAAGTCAATATTTAGTGGGCTGGTGGGGGCTGATTGGGCCTCTGTTGGGCTGATTGGGCCTTTGTGTATCTGCAATGCCAGGGCCTATTTTAATTCTCAGTCCGGACCTGGTCGCATCAGTCCATCGAAAGAATCCAGCAGCACACTGTTGAATTTGCAGAAGTGCTCAAATGCAGAGTTTATTTAGCCCATAGCATACATAAAGGCAATGTTTCCAGCCTACCAGGCCCTTGATCAAGCTTGATAAAGGGCCTGGTAGGCTAGAAAAGTTTCCTTTATGTATGCTATGGGCTAAATAAACTCTGCATTTGAGCACTTCTGCAAATTCAACAGTGTGCTGCTGGATTCTTTCGAGATAAGTAGTCATAGACATGGCATGAGTATGTATCTGTGATACACGCGTCAGGACACTGATGGTTTTAACTTGCTGAAATAAACTTCAACGTTTTAATCCTACGAGTGATGTACGGAGTGCTTGCTGACTTTTCACTACTCTTAACCTGCCTCCCATTGCAACTTTTCCCAAAAATTGCATGTCACTATTTATTAAATATGTGACTTGCTTATACAAGTGAGGTGAAAACGTGTAAATGTGATTTTCAGCTCAGTGTTAAGTGAAGGAAAGGTTAATAGATTTTACTAGTAGACCAGTAAACCAGTGTATATATCTGTGACATTTACCTAGGTATGTTAAAGAAAGGCTGATTTTTCCCCATAAACGGTTATATTCTGAAATAAGTTTTTAGCAAATGCTTCTCCTTCACTTTTCTAGCACAGGAATAGATCCAATCTATGTGGTTTTATCATTTAATAACCCCAAACTAGTATCTGTCGGCAGAGCGCTGCCATTAAACGGGACAATAAAAGTCGCTCTCCAAAACAGATGAATGCTCGCTATAAGATGAAGTTTAGGGAGAAAATATGATATAAATTGCAACTTTTAGGTTTCATCCCATATGATTACTGCTTTACTGCTGCTAAATGAAGATGCCGGGCTTTAGCGGGATGTATGAATTACCAAGTGTGACAAGATCAATACGATTACTCTCCCTCCTCTTGTGAGAGCAACTTTATCTAGATATGAAATGTATACGGCTGTCTGATGCTTCTTTTAATAGCCTATAAAACTCTCTCTCTCTGGTGCCGAGTTCAGATCCATTTGTCGGGGGAACATGTGAAAGACGTTTTTAAGAGAACGTTGCATGTGGGACTGGAAGGATCAGAAGTGCAGTAAAATAGCACGCCATTTTTGTTTATTAAATAGAAGCAGGAGTGTAATGAAAGAGGTTCATCTCTATAAAGTCATTTGTTTTGTGCCGGAGCCCTAGGCTCTTTTTATCAGATATCCTCTCCCAATACAATGGTTTTCTGACATTTGTGAGCACCTTTGCTTAGTTGTGCATGGTGTCTCTTGGTCTATCCTGCCCATCATTGTGAATTGTGAACAATGAAGCAGTTCATGCAGAGGAACCCTAGAGCTACTGTCACCTCCGATAACCCAAAATCAGGCACAGAAGTCATTTCTCCGCCAAACACCGGCAGTGACAACATCCAAGTGCTCACATTTTAATCATCCGCATAGACCCCCATGCAACCATTGTTACACTGGAATTATGGGGCAAATGTTGCATTGTGAGTCACGCACCCTTATGTTTTGGGCTTCTTCACTAACCCATGGGCTAACATCCTTTTAGCAGTGAAGATCTGTGTCTCTGCTTATGTCTCAAGTAGCTTCCCATGTTATTGCACTGAAATCCATTTCTCAAAAGAGCAAACTGAATTTTTTATATTTAATTATGAAATCTGACATGGGGCTAGACATATTGTCAGTTTCCCAGCTGCCCCCAGTCATGTGACTTGTGCTCTGATAAACTTCAGTCACTCTTTACTGCAAGTTGGACTGATATCACTCCCTCCCTTTTCCCCCAGCAGCCAAACAACAGAACAATTGGGAAGGTAACCAGATAGCAGCTCCCTAACACAAGATAACAGCTGCCTGGTAGATCTAAGAACAGCACTCAATAATAAAATCCAGGTCCCACTGAGACACATTCAGTTACTTTGAGTAGGAGAAACAACAGCCTGTCAGAAAGCAGTTCCATCCTAAAGTGCTGGCTCTTTCTGAAAGCACATGACCAGGCAAAATGACCTGAGATGGCACCTACACACCAATATTACAACTTAAAAAAATGCACTTGCTGGTTTAGGAGTGAATTATTTGCAGTGTAATTTAGCAAAAAAAAACGACATCTTAAAAATCATGACAGAATCCCTTTAAGGATTACTCCCAATATATTATATTTATGGTGTGCACATAACATCATTATCATTATCATTATCTCTGTCTCTCTCTCTCAACCACAACAGTGGCTGGGACCTCAGTTTAGGGTTGCCACCTGTCCGGATATCACCCGGACAGCCCGGTTTTTGGAAGGGCAAATTAGATTCCTGACGCCTGCCTTGATCCTTTTGCCTGATCTTCGACTACATTTTTACCTAATCCTTGCCGGTACCTCATTTTGGACTTGTTACTATCTTTTTGCACTACTCGTTGTAGGTTCCACAGCAGAAAGCCCGGGGCCCCAAAAGGGCGTCGTGAACACTGGAATCCACAGGGGTGCCCTGTGCATCCGAGTGTATCCACTGTCTCTAACGGTTCCTCAATGTCACTGGCCTGTCCCCGACCTTCCCCCTGGCCGTTTTTGTCCCAAAAAAAAAAAGGATGGCAACCCGACCTAGGGTACTTATTTCATCATAGAGTAATAAGGAACAACTGTAACATAAAGAAACCAATGTAGAGTCTTATATGCAGCAAACAGAGAAGCAGGTGTATAGAGGGCTGGATTTGTGGCTTGAACTTGGAGAAGAAAGTATTGGCCCCTGACTTAATTGTTTGCTCGAGCACATAGAACACTTTATGAAATGATTTTTTGTTTTACAGTATAGCCCTCTTGCTTAGTATTGGCACATAGTCATTTTGAGATTAGCAGCTGCTGTGCAAAATAGCAACCCTGAATAATAAAAGCATGTTATAGCATGCGGACGTCCCATTTACATGGCGCTACAGAGAATAAGCCAGCTAGATCCAGAATATAAGAAAAAATTCACAAAGAATGGCCGAGCACTCCATGAAAAGGATGAAAAACAAACATAATGTAACAGTGGGAACCAGCAATCTCTATGTACACAAAGAACAGGTCAATGCACTTGCAAACCTTGAATGCACAATAGGTTTTTCATTAGCATTGCCGGAGCCTCAAGTGATGGTGCATGGAAAGAGGAATGCAGAGCAAGAGGGGAAGATGATGATTTTAACCACATTTAGAAAAAAAAGCACATGTTCAACTGCCCAAGACCTATATATAAAAACTCTCCTATTTATACATCATTAATCAGCAGGACATGTTCAACTAATGCCATTTACAAATGTTTTTTTGTGAAAATAGGGTCCTTATGAAGGGTTATCTACCTTAAAATTAACTTTTAGTGTGACTTAGAGAGCAATATTCTGAGACAAATTGCAGTTGGTCTTCATTTTATTTTATTTGTGCTTTTTTTTTTAACTATTTATCTTTTTGTTCAGCAACTATCTGGTTGCTAGGATCTAAATTACCCTAGCAAACAGGCAGTGATTTGAATACCAGAGGCCTGAATAGAAATATAATTAATAAAAAGTAGAACTTATTAACTAACTAAAATACTTTTTTGACAGACGGGGTCAGCGACCCCCATTTGAAACATGGAAAGAGTCCGATGAACAAAGAGAATAATTAAAAAACTATACAAAATAAAAAATGAAGACCAATTGAAAAGTTGCTAAGAATTGGCTATTCTGTAACATACTAAAAGTTAAGTAACCCAGGGGATTTTGAAAATGCAGTATAATTTACAATATTTAGCAAGAGTACACACAAATCTTTCATAAGACTATCACAGAGTTGCAAAGAGATAATTTCTCTTACAGGATCTGAACACTTGGAACTTTTTATGCAGAGCATCCAGAATATTCCTCTTTGTACAACAGTTGTTTCAACGTTCAAAGAATGGACTAGTTGTTTTTGCCCTTCCTGCACAGCAGCAACATAGAAATAAGTGGAGAACTAAACGCTAAAAATTAATATGGCTAAAAATGGCATATTTTATATAGTGAACTTATTGCACGAGGCTAAAGTTTGAGCTTGTCAATAGCAGCAATGATCCAGGACTTCAAACTTGTCACAGGGGGTCACCATCTTGGAAAGTGTCTGTGACACTCACATGCTCAGTGGGCTCTGATTGGCTGTGAGAAGCTAAGCTTAGGGCTCGTCACTAATTATCCAGCAGAAAATGAGCTTCCCTGGCTGTAATATAAGCTGATGCTACAGGTTTGCTGATTATTCAATTCTGATGCTAATTGCACTGGTTTCTGTGCTGCCATGTAGTAATTATGTGTATTAATTACTAATCAGCCTTATATTGTGACATTTCTATTCTATGTGTACTGTATATTGTGAGTGGCTCCCTAAGCTCAGTAAGTGACAGCAGCACAGAGCATGTGCAGTGAATCAGCAGAAAAGAAGATGGGGAGCTACTAGGGCATCTTTGGAGACACAGATCTTTACTGCTAACGGGCTGTGGTTGCCTTGGGCTGGTACAAAAGCCCAAAACATAATGTACAATATTTCTACCTGCTTCTTTAGTTAGGCTTTAGCTCTCCTTTAAGCCACATACATTTTTTTTTTTTTTAAAAGGTTTTATTTTTTGCAATTTCAAAAAAGAAAAAATTACAACCAATACAAGGAAAGCATAAAAAAAAAAAAAAAAAAAAACATACATAGTACAGTCCGAGGTTAGAGCACCAAAGAGACAGAGCATAGTGAAAGGGTTACATAGTCACTAATAGCAAAAATGGAAAAGGCTCAAACACAACGACATGGATGAAACATATCAAAAACCACCTAGAGCACATCAGAACCAGATCAGCCACATACATTTTTAATGCTTATTTGTCTTTGGCTGAAGTTGAAAACACTGGGGCAGTGTGAAAAGAGAGGCTGAGCTCACTGCAATAATATTCTGCAGTTAGAGGGACATTTATCAAGGGTCGAATTTCAAATTCATTTGAGTTTTTTTTTTTTTTTTTAATAAACTCCCATAAACTTGAAATTCGACCAATCGAAATGTATTATAAAAAATCGAATTTTTTAAACTCGGTTGAGATTGACGTGAAAACTCAAATAGATTTCGATTTGTATTTTCAAAACTTTGCCGCGCGTCAATTTTTTTTGCCGAATGACGCCATACAAGTCTATGGGTTTTATTTCTGCGGCGAATAAGGTGAAAAAATTCACCCATCCCTAGTTTGCAGTCTTACCGTATTAATAATTATATGTAATATTTACCTGGTTCATGAGCAATATATGGGGCATTGTATGAATCTTAGCTGAGTGATACTCACTTGATGAGCAATTGCACTTGCAAAGTAAGAGCACTTACCAGACAGGCAATGGAAAGGTCTCTGTGGGTGTCTTGTAACTCAAGGCAACAATATCAGGATAGTACCCAACATGTCCATGCGTTAGTAAAAGATGCATATTGGGACATCTGCAAGTGTGCTGGGAAACATGTCTACTTTTACAGCCAAATAGTAGGCGTAGTCTGTATGACAATATATCTGGGTGAACATGCTAGTCTTTCCTCACTCTGAGTCTTAACATTATTATTATTATTATGAACATCTGAAAGTTTGCTTTAAGGGGCAGATTTATCAAGGGTCGAATTTCGAGGGGTTAAATCCCCCAAAATTCGACTGGAGAATAGAATAGGGAATTTGGGCGAATTCACGCGCTGGCGAATAGTCGAATGGGCGAATATTCGCCCGGCGAATAGTCGAGCGATCGAATATTCAATCGAAGGATCAAAAGCTTAGAAAAAAAGCCTATGGGACTTTCCCATAGTTTTTTAAAGCAATTCGGTAGGTTTAATCTGGCGAAGTAGGCAGTCGAATGATTTTTAAAAGAGACAGTACTTCAACTATGGAATGGGCCAATAGTCGCAGCGTTTTTTTCGCTCTATCTATTCGTATCATTCTAATCAGGCGAATAAACGCCAATTCGATAGTCGAGGAGCACAAAAAACTCCTCGAAATTCGAGTTTTTTTTCCCTCTATTCATTCACCCGAGCTTAGTGAATGTGCCCCTAAGAGTTAGGCATTACTTACTGTACCTTAAACTTGACTTTGCCCAATATAGGCAGATCTATGCAGCGCACTTAGGGGCAAATTCACTAACCAGCGGAGTTGCACTAGCGCAGGCTTTGCCACAATTCGCCAGACGAAGTTTCGCCAGGGCACCGCTAATTCACTAAATTCCGAAGCTGCGCTCAGGGAGGCGAACGGTAGAGAAGTTGCGCTAGCGTTAATTCGCAAAGTTTTGCATACGCCAATGGACGTATATGTAGCAACAAATACATTACATTACACAAGCCTGGGAAAGCTTCATAAGATAAAATAGAGTTGTTATATTGTCCTATACATGAGCCCACTGTATAGTTAATGTGCCATATGTTAGGAAATGTAGGGGGGAGAGAGGGTACCCCCCAAAAAAATTACGATCTTTTTCAGCCTATCGCCCTTAAAAAAGGAAAAGACGCCAGCGTTTTTTTTTTGAAGCAATCCTTATCTACTCTATTGCACTTCGCCTGGTCTGAGGTGGCGAAGGCAAGTCTGGCGCAAGAGGTAACATTCAGTAAAATGCGCAAGTTAGTGAATTAGCGTAGTTACGTCCCTTCGCCTGGCGTAAGGGTGCGAAATATCGCTAGAGTAGGTCCACTTCGCTAGCGAATTTACGCCAGAACCCATTAGTAAATCGGTGAAGTAACTAAATTACGTCACGCTGGCGAATGTGCTCTAGCGTTAGGCACTTTAGTGAATTTGCCCCTTAGACAGAGCTGCACAAATAAAACTATTTACACATGAATACAGGTATAGGAAAAGGCACAGAGAAAATAAATTATTTCTTTTTACTGGTTCATTTCACTTGCTTTTATTAGTCAAAGAGTGCCATCTGCCTTCTAGAAGCTCTAACTTCAACTCCGTATATTAACCGGAAACACACTTTTCTGCTTCCAGCCAGCAGCTTCACTTCTTTGTTGTCTCAATAACAGCCTGTCCAACACATGCAGTGCCCACACATATACCTGCACACGTGATAAGGAAATTACATTCATGTGAACCTTCAAAATTCACCTGTCCCCAAATAGGGGAAATTAGGTTTATACAGTACTTCGATTCCAGAGCTGCAATGGTGGTGTGTATTATTGATGTGCGGTTTGGCTTGAAACCCACAGGTCAGGCAGGTTCATACCAACCAACACATTCTTTGCTGGCGGGTTCAACTGAACTCTTCCTTCTGCCCATGACCTTAGTATGTCCTATAGTCAAAAGACTATATACAGATTACAGTTACTAAGAGTTTGGTTTCCATGTGGTTCTTAGGGTTGCCATCTTTTCTGGAAAAAAATACCGGCCTTCCTATATTTTTATGGTTTTTCCCTATAAATAACATTGGCATCAAGCAACATTTTTACCAGCCAGGTGGCAACCCTAGTGGTTCTCTATGTGGCCTCAGAGGCTGTACATTTACTGGTTTTGCTAAAATGCACCTGAAAGCCAACTCTGCACCTGGATCTGGCTCATGGCCTGTATGTAACAGGGGCAGATTTATCAAGGGTCGAATTTCAAAGTGCAAAAAATTCGACCATCAAAAAGGCTAGTTCGACATTCAAAGTTGAATTCGTAGGATTTTTAACATCGTACAATCGTACTAAGATTGTATGATCGTGCTACGATCGTACTTCAAATCGTACGATTCAATCGTACGATCATACTATTTCACTTCGACTTCTAAAAACATAGCCAAATGTTGGCTGTATGCTCTAGGAGGTCCCCATAGGCTAACATAGGAATTCGGCCGGTTTAAGGTGGCGAAGTGTCGAAGTCGAAGTCTTTAAAGAGACAGTACTTCGATTATCGAATGATCACATAGTCGAACCATTTTCACTTCGATTCGAAGTCGAATTTGGCCTATTTGATGGTCGAAATACCCAAAAATTAATTGAAATTTGAAGTTTTTCAATTCGAATATTTACTTTGAATTCACTCAGTAAATCTGCCCCATAGGGTTAGGTTGAGTAACTTTTGAAGCCCAACCTACACAGACAGACACTTGCTGGCAACTCAGCAGCCTGTTGAATCAAATCTGTGTCAAAAAAGATAATTTTCCAGATATCTGAGGTGTCCATATGATTCCGTGACCGTCTTGATTTAACCATGTCCAAACTGGTCCACTATTAGGATGTCTAAATTGGAAAAGAAAATACATCTACGGAGTCATGTGTAGCCTGTTTTAGTCATCTCTGCGGCCCCAATCTAAATTCTAGAAAAATCAGACATGATGTTGAATGTAACTACTAATTTAAGTACAGCCTACACCTCCTAGGATCAACCTAAAGGTGGCCATACATGTTCAGATTTAAGCTGGTGATGGTCCCTTCAGATGGAGTTGGCAGCTTATCTACTCGCATATGGTGCTCTGTATGGGCCTGCCTGACAGATATCATACCTTCCACTTGTTTCCGATTTGTGCAGTCCCAAATTTTTATTAAAATGTCAGAGTTTCTCTTTAATCTCCTGCACCGATGCCAGAAAAAGGTACAGAGTTTCTGAAACTTAAAAAAAGAGGCTTTGTGGCAGAAAACCCAGAATAAATCAGCACCTTCATTTTGATACAATTGTAACTAATAATATAAGCGTGTTTCTTGGGAAAACTGTGACTTACTGCTTAAAGGGCAATTTCACCTTTATTTCAAAACGGTTATAACACATAAACCATGGCCCTTAAAATATGTTCAAACTTTCAGAACTCGCCAGAACGGCCATGGTAATTAGGGGGTGCGACCAAAAAAAATGTTGCCGCGCGCAGTGAGCCAGATCTTTTATGTCCCTCTTCCCATTTTTCAGATATTGGGAGGTATGCAATATGGTGTGATTTTCCCATCAGATTGAGGATCACATCTACACGCTGAAGCCGTCCTTGTCTTGATGGACTACATAGCGGCAATTATGATCCGATTGTTGGCCCATGGGCCAAAGGATCATATCAGCCCTATATTGTCCAACAAAATATGGGCATATCTGGGACAGATCAGATCATTTGACATGAAAAGCTGCAATTATGACCCAGTTGTTGGCCTAAAGGCTCACCTCGCCAAATGGCTGGATCTTTACATGTATGGCCATCTTAAGTGTCTGTAATGTAATATATCAACATCAGTTAAGTGGTACACAGTGGTGCAGTGATTTAAAGGTCCTAAAATGTTCTCCATTTGTTTCCTCTGGGTACTCAGGTTCTCATCTCATCTTGATTAAGGTGCAGGCAGGTTAATGGAATCCTGATTAAAGAAACTGTTGGGTGTGTGAATGTGATAGGGAATTAAATTGTAAGCTCACAGGGTCAGGGACCGATGTATAATCTCTTTAAAACACTGCAAAATATGGTATTGCTATATGATTAAGAATAAATAGACAAAAAGTAATGGAAAACACTGAAAATCAACTGATCTAAGGAACAGGTTGAAACCAAGCAGCCAAACTCTTGGTGAAAACTCATGAAGGATTTGGGATCTAAATCTGTTATGATAAATGTTGGGCTCCTATAGCCTTTTATATACTTTGGGGACTTTAGTCTTCCTTTACTGTTGCTATATATGGTTCATGTAAAATGAAATTAAATGGACGTCAAAAAAGTAATGAAAAAAGAGGCGGTGGACCCTACAAAATACGGCACAAACAAAATTTAAAGCAAGCTGATAACATGAACACTGTGTAACTGCAGAATCACGGCTGTCAGTCAGATTACTAACTCGCAGTTTATGCAGCCTTTGTAGTTGCTCCCAAAACAAAGGCCTTATTATACAAAGGGATTAATTTAACGTAACCATTTCTGAACAAGTCGGCAGTTCTTTTTACATTAGAAATACATTTAAAGAAATTGCTTTGAAACTCTCTGAACTCAGTAAATGAGCTCATTACAGAAACCTACCATGTCCGGGAAGATAAGGAAAAGTCTCTTTCTCCCCAATGGCTCTCTCTTTGTTGTGCCTTTATGGACCCAACAGAGCAAATTCTTTCACCAGAAAGTCTGAGATTCTGGGCTCACAAACATAAGGCGGAATAGGGCAGAACAGCGTGATACAACTGCAGGTTCCAGGGGAAGCTTACCCTCAGTAACATCATTTACTGCCCCAAATTTTAACCCATCCTACTGTTAAACACGTTTATAAAAGCACAACAGTATTTTTATTAAGATTTTTTTTAAAGAAAATACACAATGAATAACAGTACTTTAAAGAGGCTATAAACCCAAAAAATAAATGTTTCGTAAAAAAATGTGACTTTCTACAATCACTAACATTGTGCAGTAATTTTACAGTTATTGGTTAATGTAATTGCTACTGAAAGTAGTGTCAGCTGGTTCTGCAGCAAAAGTCAGAACTGCATGAATGTTTATCAGCTGGCTTCTGTTACATTCAAAATTCAGAAACCAGAAAAGAGGAAAGAAAGGCACAGACAGGCATGTAGCGCTATCTTACACAATCTGCATTTCTTACTGAGGAACTTATAGAAACTATGAATATAATATATAGTGAATAAAATACCCCCTATTGTAAAATATATGGATATTATAAGTCCCAGAGGAGTTCAATGACCATATAAAAGCATGAGGCCAAAGGCTGAGTGCTTTTATACTGGCCATGGAACTAGAGTTGCCACCTTTTCTGGAAAAAAATACCGGCCTTCTTATATATTTATCTTTCTTCCCTATTAATAACATTGTTATCAACCATCATTTTTACTGGCCAAGTGGACAACCCTAGTGGGTATGATGGCACTAGGGTTGCCAACTTTTCTGGAAAAAAAATACCGGCCTTTCTATATTTCTATGGTTTTTCCCCTATAAATAACATTGGCATCAAGCAACATTTTTACCGCCCAGGCCGGTAAAATATCGGCCAGATGTCAGCCCTAACTGGAGCCCGCTCTACCTTGGGGCCCACCAGAGCCACTTGGTAGGGTTGCCATCTGGCCGGTAAAAATGATGGCTGATCCCAATGTTATTAATAGGGAAAAAAGATAAATATATAGGAAGGCCGGTATTTTTTTTCCAGAGAAGGTGGCAACCCTAGAGCCACATGATCTCACAGGCAGCAGGGCAGAGAGATTCCGTAGGGGGGCCCAGATGGGTGCACATCTTGCACCCAGGCCCACCCATTGCTACGCCACTGATTGTCATTGCGTGATGCAGAAGATTCTATATAGTTATGTATTATATATATATATATAGAGATATATATATATATATATATAAAAATAATTCCCCAAAATCGCAGCACTCACGATAAACCAGCTCACGCTGCCTGGGTGCATGCCTCGAAAAACTGCATACAATCCTCTACCGAAGAAGCCGCACTTGCAGGACTTATCATAAAGATATAAAATGTTTTATTTAGAAACTAACGTTTGGCCTGTAACACCAGCCTTTGTCAACTTTGACAAAGGCTGGTGTTACAGCCGAAACGTTAGTGATAAGTCCTGCGAGTGTAGAGGGGTATATATATTTACAATACACAAAAGCCATGAATATCCTGTAAAATATATCCTTATAAACGGCTCTTAGTGATGTCATCAGTTATAAACAGAGCTTAGTGGTGTCATTTTTGTCACATGACTCACTACAACTTGTGTATTAAAATAAATAAAGTTGGAAAATATGAGGGTATTAAAAGGAACCTCGCAGACTGCAGTTCCAGTGTGTTACTGTATCAGTGTGGGGCCCATGATCACTAATGGATGCCCTGTTTTTATATATTATTCACTTAGTATAGTTGCCAATTATAATAAATAAAAAGAATAATAAAAGGAGTTAGAAGTGGAGGAATTAAACTTCCTATTGACAGACAGCTTCGCCCTCAGTAGCCATGGATTCCGCAGCTTCACTCACACACTTAGCATTACCCAGGTTGCACTGCGGCCCCGGAAGGCCGTGCTGTTGTCAATATGGCAGGGGCTGTACCTGTGGCTGCAGGAAGGAGGAAGTCTCATTCATGGTAGAGTTGCCGGCTTTCTCTCTGCTCGCCCACCATAGACAGCGGTGCCCCCGGCGTCCCGTGCCTGGGAAGGAGGGAAGCCGGGGCGCCTCAGCATGCACTGATTGGATTGGCTGAGCTCGGGAGCTGGAGACGCCATGTCCTTCTTCCGCAGGAAAGGTAAGGGTCCAGCAAAAGCAGGATGACCGACCCAGATAAACCCCAGGAAGGCGCTGAGACCTTTCTATGGCAGTCAGTTTACACTGTCGGGAATCAACGGGCTGAGAGAGGGAGGGCCCACCGGAAGCGTCAGAAATCTTTAGCCCCGGTTCCCTTTGCTGCAGACGGTGATCACGTGACAGCTGAGGATCCCAATGATTTATACAGGGGAGCTAATACATCGCTATATCTCACAGTGAATGAGAGGGGCCTAGTCACGTGACACTTCCTACAGCCTGTCTCATCATTACTCGCCTTTCACTTAGGTGTGCAGTAAATCTATGGGCCCAGGTTCCTGGTTCCAGCAAAATGTGACTACTAATTTAAAGCCCAGATGTGTTATGAGAGTACAAACTAGACAAGGTACGGGGTTTGGGCCTTTGGCTGGTTTGTACTTTGGAAACCAGCCAAAGTTTTTTTTTTTTTGGCCCTAATTTGCCTGTCTCCCAGTGCATGTTGGGTAATGTAGTTTTTGTTTAACAATTTGCCAACTGCCAAGTTGAATGGAAGACTACAATACCCAGCATGCAATGGGACTGAGTTGTGTAGAAGTCTGAAGTTACCAGATTTTGGGCTCTGTCCCCCCACCTCCCATCACTCTTAACCAATCTTCTGTTTTCCGGTGACTTTCCTCAATTTCAGACATACTTGGGGCAAACATCTGCTGGCCACCAAAATGTGTAGAGGTTGAGCTGTTTTACCAATATTTATTTTAATTGTATATGTATTAGGGTCCTTATACCTCCTGGGCCCCCCTCTGCAGTGACGGGCGAATCTGTCCCATTTTGCTTCATGGGAAAATTTGTGAAACCGTGAAAAATTTAAAAAGGCATATTTTCATATAAATTCATTTTTTTTTAGATTTTTTTTTCACTGCACATTTTTGGGCAACTTTTGAAGTGCCTCTTGGCTAGTTTTGGGCTCCTTTTGTAGCCGACTTTGGCTGGTTTTGAAAATAAGACCTGGCAACTCTGCACTGCTGAGTGGGTACATTTATTTGAGTGGCAACTGTTGTACTGTCTGCACATGGCATATTTAATTCTAGTAGACTAATGGCCTGGGCCCTCCTCAATGCCATCCCCATACTCCGTGTGATTGATCCACATGCAGCAGAAACAGGAAGTGGGAAGGACTGGGAAATAGTCAGGAAAGGGGAAGAGCATAAATTACAGAGGGCAGAAAACTGGCAGCATAAATGTGAAAAAAAGATAATATTAGGAGGACTGGAGAGAACTAAAGAGAAGTAAATGGTAGTTACAGAAAAAAGGAAAAGGGATGAAAGCAGAAACAAAAGGTAAATAGCAAGATAACTTTGAAAGGGGGGAAGAAAATATGGGTGCGCTGGATGGTACAGGAAAGGAGAATTAAAGTACATGGCTAGATATTGTGTTACCATTCCAGACGTTCAGCAACTCCATAACCGTAATTATCCAGCAGGTTTCCATATCTTGAGTGTCAGGAACACTGCACACGATCAATGTCAGCTCGGCTGATGTTGCGAAACTAAACTTAGGGATCATTGGAAATTATAAAAAAAAATTGCAGAAAGTGAGGTTTTCTCTGTTATAAAAGTCACTACCATGTAATCTAAATATTCTTGTTAACTGCCCTTATATCAGTAACTTTATATTGTATATATGCTCTCTATTCTGAGTGCTTCTGTAAGCGGAGGTAACCAACAGCAGCCCTTAAACTAAACCTTAACTAAAGAAGTAGGCTAGAAATGTTGTATATTTTTTGAGCTTCTGAACCAGCCCAAGGCAACCACAGCCGTTTAGCAGTAAAGATCTGTGTCTCCAAAGATGCCCCAGTAGCTCCCCATCTTCTTTTCTGCTGATTCACTGCACATGCTCTGTGCTGCTGTCACTTACTGAGCTTAGGGAGCCACTCACAATATACAGTACACATAGAATAGAAATGTCACAATATAAGGCTGATTAGTAATTAATACAGATAATTACTACATGGCAGCACAGAAACCAGTGCAATTAGCATCAGAATTGAATAATCAGCAAACCTGTAGCATCAGCTTATATTACAGCCAGGGAAGCTCATTTTCTGCTGGAAAATTAGTGACGAGCCCTAAGCTTAGCTTCTCAACAGCCAATCAGAGCCCACTGAGCATGTGAGTGTCACAGACACTTTCCAAGATGGTGACCCCCTGTGACAAGTTTGAAGTCCTGGATCATTGCTGCTATTGACAAGCTCAAACTTTAGCCTCGTGCAATAAGTTCACTGAATAAAATATGCCATTTTTAGCCACATTCATTTTTAGGGTTTTGTTCTCCTTTAAAGGAGAAGGAAAGTCTTGGGGGTACCAAATATTAGGCTATGATTAAGGGAGTTACTCCCAAAACGCGTCAGGCGATGATGGTCAGTGACCTGTTGAAATAAACCACCTTTCAATTTTAACCGGAGTGCCACCTTTCTATTCTTTGAGCAAACACCGGTTTTCATACCTGAAATTGGAAAATACCATCAACAAATCGTAGTCCTACCGAATAAATTGTAGCCTCCTAAGTTTCATAAAAATGCTGTGTATATTGTTACGCTTATCTAAAAAAAAGTGATCGCAAAGGAGGAATAAACTACTTCTTGTACATTTTTCATTTCCACTTTAGAAACCTTGACTTAGTGGCTGAGTATTTTTAATCTGTGTCTGATAGAACATTGGAAAGAATTCCGGAGGATGGGTGCAGCACTAGGCAAGTCTTGAATATGCGTTTGTCAAGAGTTGGTGAGGTGTTGAGGGGTATAAGATAGAAGAGCGCAATTTGCAGCTTGGAGAGGGCAGGGCAAGGTTTGAACATTAGAACCAGTAATGAAAATATGTCCTGTTGACATGCACTGTAAAAACTGGTGTGTTTGTTTCAGAAACGCAAATACGTTTATATAAACAAGCTGCTGAAAAGGGTGAAAAGGCATAGGATACACAGCAGATAACGGATAAGCTCTGTAGTATACAATGGGATTTTTCAGAACTTTTCTGTTACCTACTGTGTATCCTGTGCTTGAATGGCTGCCCCCATGGCTACACAGCAGCTTGTTTATATAAACTATAGTAGTACTTATCTGTTATCTACTGTGTATCCTGTGCTTGAATGGCTGCCCCCATGGCTACACAGCAACTTGTTTATATAAACTATAGTAGTACTTATCTGTTATCTACTGTGTATCCTGTGCTTGAATGGCTGCCCCCATGGCTACACAGCAGCTTGTTTATATAAACTATAGTAGTACTTATCTGTTATCTACTGTGCATCCTGTGCTTGAATGGCTGCCCCCATGGCTACACAGCAGCTTGTTTATATAAACTATAGTAGTACTTATCTGTTATCTACTGTATATCCTGTGCTTGAATGGCTGCCCCCATGGCTACACAGCAGCTTGTTTATATAAACTATAGTAGTACTTATCTGTTATCTGCTGTGTATCTTGTGCTTGAATGGCTACCCCCATGGCTGCACAGCAGCTTGTTTATATAAACTATAGTAGTACTTATCTGCTATCTACTGTGTATCCTGTGCTTGAATGGCTGCCCCCATGGCTACACAGCAGCTTGTTTATATAAACTATAGTAGTACTTATCTGCTATCTACTGTGTATCCTGTGCTTGAATGGCTGCCCCCATGGCTACACAGCAGCTTGTTTATATAAACTATAGTAGTACTTATCTGTTATCTGCTGTGTATCTTGTGCTTGAATGGCTACCCCCATGGCTACACAGCAGCTTGTTTATATAAACTATAGTATATATTTTTTTTAAAAATATATTTTTTTGGTGTTACTGTTCCTTTAATATGGACTGAATGCTAACAGTGCTGGAAGTAAAAGAGAGAGAATTTTCTTTTTACCACAAATGGGTAGTGAAGGAGTGTAGAATCCGCTCTAACCCCAAGGCACTGGGTCTGGGGAGATGTTTGTTTTTTCCTGAGATCGAGGACTGGATAGGCTAGTTGGTTCAGTCCTATGACCCATTGGCACCCATTTCCTTCATTATAATACGATGGTTTGGCCCTAGGGCCGAACCATCGGATTAACCCAATATTGCCCTGCCTGGCAGGCATATTGGGAAGTTGCCAATCTTATCTTGTATGGCCGCCTTTACTGTGAATTGTGTGACCAAAACCAGATTGTAAGAGGGTCACGCAAAGCATGAGAAGGCCGTCGACTGTATATGAAGTTCTGAATATTTTAGAGATAAAGGAAACAAAGAAATGGGATGAATGTTACCAAGATTGGAGGCATTAAGAGTGGGTGCTGAGTAGCTTGGAACAGGATCTAAGC
Organism: Xenopus laevis; assembly: GCF_017654675.1. NCBI lineage: Eukaryota > Metazoa > Chordata > Amphibia > Anura > Pipidae > Xenopus > Xenopus laevis. The sequence continues at coordinate 7,311,270 of NC_054374.1, forward strand.
TATTTGCAAATTATTGAAACTCTGCAGGAATTGCGATGAAAACAAAAGTGCAAGTGTATTTGTGTGAGAATGGATTTGGGCCAAAAACCATCCCCAAACAGTAACTTTAAAATTAACTTTTTGTATTATAAAATTGGTGGCTCTCTAAACAAAACGAAAGATAAGCTTTACTAGCCAAGATATAACTTACAGTTGTCTTGACTATTTAAAACAATGTGTGTTCAATATTTTGGTTATGGTCCTCTTAATTATTTGTGGGCTGTATTGTTGGTATAATCATGTGTGTATTTATTTATGTAGCACTACTTATTCACATAGAACTGGACAGCAGAACAGTACGTTAATAGAACAAATGGGCCAATTAGGGATGGGCGAATTTTTCCCCAAAAAAATGACGACCATAGACTTGTATAGCGTCGTGCTTCAAAAAAAAAAAAAAGACGCTTTAAAAAAATTTCGCTGCGCGACAATTTTTTTGACGCCCATAGACTTTAATGGGCCTCAGCGATGTTTCTGAAATTTTGCTGAAACGGGTCAAATTCGCCCATCCCTAGGGGCAATACAATAGTAAATACAAAGTACACTTACGTTAAAGATTAAAGGCTAAGTATCAGAGGCAGGGAGGAAAGAGATCTCTTCCCCATAGAGCTTGCAATCTTATTTGTATATAAATGCATTCATGGCGGTTGTTTTATGTGAGATGTTTTGACGGTGAGAATATTGATGTACTTCCGTATACGACAGGTGTAAGCATTTGGTTTCACGCACCCATTATTTTTGTTTGTTTAATTACTTGGAGCTATTCAAACCTGATCCTCCACACCTACACAGCTGTTCTATGTGTGACAAGGAAATCCAACTAAATTAAATCCAAGTTCCAGACGAAAAAAACAGACGAGAGAGCAGACAAAAATTAGTATTTTAAAGGAGAAGGAAAGTCGTTTAGCACTTGGGGTGCCAAATGTTAGGCACCCCCAAGTAAATGCATTACTTACCAGAAGAGGATCGCTCCGTGGTGCTCACTGGTATAACCACAGGCCAGTGCAGTTTTCTGCTGATAGGAGCACCGGCCCGGGGTTTCAGGTAAATAAATACAATCACGACTTTCCTTCTCCTTTATAGGAATCGTTTTAAACTTTTGTATTTCTTAAAGGGGTGGTTCACCTTCAAGCTAACATTTATTATGTCATAGAATGGACCATTGTAAGCAACTTGTCAGATGGTCTTGATTATTTATTTTCTGTAGTTTTTACATTTTTTCTTCTTCTGACTCTTTCCAGCTTTTAAATGGGGTGTCACCGACCCCATCTAAAAACAGATGCTCTGTAAGGCTACAAATTTATTGTTATCGCTACTTTTTATTACTCAGCTTTCTATTCAGGCCTCTGTTATTCATATTCCAGTCTCTTATTGAAAGCAATGCATGGTTGCTAGGGTAATTTGAACCCTAGCAACCAAATGGCTGAAATTGCAAACTGGAGAGCTGCTGAATAAAAAGCTAAATAACTCAAAAACCACAAATAATAAAAAATGAAAACCAATTGCAAATTGTCTCAGAATATCAATTCACCCCAAAAACGTGTTTGTGTGTCCCAGAATCCATCAGTTCTGGGCAGTATTTGAGCATTGCTTTATGGTGCTGATAACAGACGTAGGTATAGGGGACAAGTATACGTTTATCTTATGTTGTGAGACATAGGGCTGCTGGACATGGCTGGGAGTACTTTGTGCCTATAAAAGAAATGCCTCTTACCAAGCTGTGCACATTTCAGCTGTGTTGTTACCTACTATTCAGTGTTTCCTCCAAAATTCAAGTGTAATTGTGGTTGCGAGGAAGTGATGCGCCAGACACAATTACAGCTGCTACATCAAAATTCACCTACTTGCACTTCAATGAGAATCTGCCTCAATTGCGTCAATAATGTTCTATGGGGGATAATAACACCAGCTATTTGCCTCCCGGGGGTTCTAGAGGCTATAATCCCTGCCAAACACGCCAGGTTACGCTCACGTATTTTATTATTCTGCGCAAAGAAAACAGTGACAATGCACTGGATGGGTAATTCTCCAACCTCCCTCAGAGCATGGAAGCAGTTGGTTAAAGGGATTCTGTCATGATTTTTATGGTGTAGTTTTTATTTCTAAATGACACTGTTTACACTGCAATTAATTCACTGTACAATATAAAATGTCATTCCTGAACCAGCAAGTGTATTTAGTTGTAATATTGGTGTGTAGGTGATCCGGTCATTTTGCCTGGTCATGTGCTTTCACTTTAGGATGGAACTGCTTTCTGGCAGGCTGTTGTTTCTCCTACTCAATGTAACTGAATGTGTCGCAGTGGGACCTGGATTTTACTATTGAGTTCTGTTCTTAGATCTACCAGGCAGCTGTTATCTTGTGTTTTATGGAGCTGCTATCTGGTTACCTTCCCATTGTTCTTTTGTTTGGCTGCTGGGGGGAAAGGGAGGGGGTGATATCACTCCAACTTGCAGTACAGCAGTAAAGAGTGACTGAACTTTAGAAATCACGTGGCCCTGCCCACACTCACGCCCAAGCCCCACCCCATATCCCACCCACTCCACATCACAGTTAAAAGACCTCACAGACATCAGCGCTAAAAGAGTAAACCCCCCCCCCCCACAAGTTAAAAAGCTATTGATGGTCAGGGCCCCCTTATAAGTTAAAAAAAAAATTGGGGCCCCAAAAAAAATTAAAAAAAAAACTAATTAAAAAAAAAAACCATTGGTGGCAAGGGCCCCTTACAAGTTAAAAAAAATTGGGGCCCCAAAAGAAATTTTCAAAATTTTTTTATTAAAAATTTAAAAAAAAAACAAAAAACAATGGTGGCAGAGGCCCCCTTACAAGTTACAAAAAAAAAAAATTGGGGCCCCAAAAATTGGCAGGGGCCTATAGAATATTAAAATAACACATTGGTGGCCAGGGGATTAAAAAATAAATAAAAACACAAACTGGTGTTCAGTAGAATTGAACTCAAGGCTTCAGGACTTCAACTTTGCCTCCTTTCGTTACTTCGGGTCTTTTTACCGATTCAGGACTTTGGCTTCGGCTTTTTGGCACTTCCGCGTTTCGGCAATCGGCTCTTTCAAAAATGCAGCACTGCCAGGCCCCCCTTTGGGCCCGGGACACTTGTCCCCCCCTTATGGCGGCCCTGATCCAGTGCATATGTAGATCCCTCTGTCCTGCACGTATGCAAGGTGTATGCACACTGGTACACTACCACCAGTACTAGATGGGGTGCAGGACATGTCAGCTATTAAAGGGGAGCAGTGCGGTGTTGCTGCCATCAGTCTTAGACCCTGCAGTGCCAACGTCCAGTGCTTTTCATATAGTAGAACAGTAAGCTATAAAAATAACCTGATTGATAAATACAGTAGAACCCCCATTTTACGTTTTTCAGGGGACCACCAAAAAATGATGTAAAATCCAGGAAAATGTAAAATCATGGAAATGTATTATGCATAATATATAGGTGGGACCACAAAACTTTTCAGTTGGATTTTTCAAAAGCATCTGAATAGTTGTGGCATTTCAGCCCAGATATTAATGCATATATTGTTGTTGTTGTTTTTTTCTTTCCAGGCAAAGGAAAAGATCAAGATAAGCCAGATGTGAAGATATTTAGAGGTAAACAAATGATGCGTTTTTTTGTGCATTTACAACTAGGGATGCACCAAAGTCACATGATTTGGGGCAGCTGGGAAATTGACAATATGCCTAGTCCCATGCCAGATTTCGAAATTGAATAAAAATAAAAAAATGTTTGCTCTTTTGAGAAATGGATTTCAGTGAAGAATTCTGCAGGAACAACACTATTGATTTTGAAAAATAATTTTTTTTTTCCCATGACAGTATCCCTTTAAATAGACATTGTTCTTGCTTAGGATGACCACAAGCCTTGAATGTGTTGGTCACTACTACATGACAAACATGACTTTTTTGGCTTTAGATGTTGTCACCCCAGATACAAGCTGGTGCCAGGTACACTTAGGAACCTTGTTCCCTAAAACACTACTGCCTGCCCTGTCTTGCCGGGGGTTCCACCTGATTCATAGTTAAAGGGAGTTTCACCTATTAAAAAAAAACCCCCCGTATTAACTGCCCCGGGCAAATGCCCCTATCTTTTTACTTACCCTTCTGTGCAGATTCAGGGATCGGAGTTCACGGCAATAATATTGGTTGATTATTATGTTTATTATTCTCCGATCAGCTCAATCACCGGCATCAGTACATTCCCCATCGAGAAGTCCAAAAAACAATGCTTTGTTGGAGGCTGCCGGACCCAGCCATGTGGCTATCAATGCCATCTCTGCAAACATGGACTCGTACTCAAGCAGCAGAACTGCTGCCCTCAAGAAGCACCCGATGCACATGGAAGCTACACATTTTGGAGATCTTGGTAAGATATCACTTTGGCTGATTATTAATAATTAAATTATGTTATATTACAGTTATGACTGTAATTAACTAGTAAAGCTTCTTTTAACAATTGCACATTTTCTCAGTATCCAAACAGTATCCCACCTTTTGTGGCACTAACAAAAGGTGCAATTTAAATAGGGGACTATCGCGTAAATGAAAATATAATCGAAGCTTCATCATACTGAAATAATAAACTTTCTAAATACAATCAATTAAATATTCTGCATTGTTTCTGCAATAATCAAGTTTATCTTCACTATCCCCATCTGTTGGTCTTCATTCTTTCTTCTTGCAGAAGTTGGGTGTCAGATGAATGAGCCAATATATCTTATAGGGGGGGTTCCTTTCCTAGCAGATGTATTAAAGCTCACTCAAATAACTGATTCCAGTACAAACAAAATCTAACAAAATAACTGCCTTTTGCACAAATCCTGCATGTAGAGAGACATGGTGTCTGGTGAGTTTAATAGAGTGAGCTCTAATACATCTTCTAGGCAAAAGGAGCCCCCCTATAAGATATATTGGATCTAACTGTCAATGAACATCTGACACCCCAATTACTGCATGAAGACAGAACGAAGAGAAACATATGCCGAGAGAGGAATAGTGAAGATAAACTTGATTATTTCAGTAACACTAGAACATTTTTAATTGCATTTAGAATGTTTGTTATTTCAGCATGAGGAAGCTTATATTAAATTTTTATTTTCAGTAGTTCAATAGTTCCCCTTTACATAAAAACAGAATGATGAGAAGTCTTAATCCTGTGCTCCCCCCCAAAGTACCCCATTTAAAGAAGTTTGAATGTTTACTTGTGTTCATGGTGCCATTGGCAAGAGCAAGAAGGCAAGTACATGGGCTGTTGGCAGGAGCCAAAGGTCATACGTATGGGACAGTTGGTGAGAGCCAGAGGGCAATGCTTTGGGGCCATTAGCGAGAGCCTGGGGGAGAGTACACAGGGCCATTGGAAAAAGCCAGAGGTCTATTACACATATACAAAAATGGGGGGTTGTGGGTGCACACCTGAGGCCAATTTCAAAACGTTTAGAGCCCTGTCTAAATGATTCAAGTAAATATGCAAGTGCATGTAATTTTGAAACAGGGTTTTTTTGTAATATTGATAAGCCACCAAACCACGTCAAGGTAAAACCCCACATGGTGGTCCCTAACTTATTAACCTCTAATCATAGTAAAAAAGGAATTTTACCTCTCTGTTTAGTACCAATTCTTTATGTAAACATCTCCTGTGCCTTGGTTTCAAACTGTGTGCTAAATCCTCCCCCGCCAACTGCTGAGCGGCTTTTAAGAGGGAGAGACTGCCTAAATCAACGCCCATTTCAGAAAAAAGAAGTAAAGTGGTGTAATTAAAAACAAAGTGGAGTGATATGTGCAGTTGCACAATAGTGTGTAAGTGTGTAAGTGTATATGGTGGTGAGAAGGGTAAAGTGTGTGTGTATTTGGGAATGTGTATGAATATATGCATAGAATGAAAGTTTGTAAAGAAAAACGAAATAAAGAACACAACAAGTGTAATGTGTGTGTACATGGAAAAGTGTCTAATGGGACGTTGGTTTTTTCATGGCTAGATTCTCCCATGCCGCTAGCATTTATGGCTTTAAGAGAGAGAGATTGCACAAAACCAAGGCACTTTCAAAAGGTGAAAAGGACCAACAAAAGTATAAAGGGGTGGGTATGAGGGTGCAATAACCACATGAGCTTAGCCAAAGCTTCCGGCAAATACAAAAATGGGGGGTTGTGGGTTCACACCTGAGGCCAATTTCAAAACGTTTAGAGCCCTGTCTAAATGATTCCAGTAAATATGCAAGTGCATGTAATTTTGAAACAGGGTTTTTTTGTAATATTGATAAGCCACCAAACCACGTCAAGGTAAAACCCCACATGGTGGTCCCTAACTTATTTATCTCTAATCATAGTAAAAAAGGCATTTTACCTCTCTGTTTAGTAACAATTCTTTATGTAAACATCTCCTGTGCATCCACAACCCCCCTAGTCTATTACACATAGGGGCCGATTCACTAAGGGTCGAATATCGAGGGTTAATTAACCCTCGATATTCGACTGGGAATTATAATCCTTCTACTTCGAATATCGAAGTCGAAGGATTTAGCGCAGATAGTACGATCGAAGGATTATTCCTTCGATCGAACGATTAATCCAACTTTTAATCCAAAAATCGAAGGAATATCCTTCGATCAAAAAAACTTAGAAAAGTCTATGGGGACCTTCCCCATAGGCTAACATTGAGTTCGGTAGGTTTTAGATGGCGAACTAGGGGGTCGAAGTTTTTTTTAAAGAGACAGTACTTCGATTATCGAATGGTCGAATAGTCGAACGATTTTTAGTTCGAATCATTTGAGTCGTAGTCCAAGGTCGTAGTAGCCCATTCGATGGTCGAAGTAGCCCAAAAAACACTTAGAAATTCGAAGTTTTTTTACTTCGAATCCTTCACTCGAAGTTAGTGAATCGGCCCCATAGTCTTTGAAAACCAGAACGCAACCACAATAGGTCTGTTGGGAGCTATAGTCATACCACATCAGGCACACCACAAGTCTGTGCAGTCTGCCTCTGCAGTCTTCTAATGTGAGACATTCAATGGCCTCTGTGCTAATGAGTGAATCGGCCTGATTTGGCCAACCCAGCGTCCACTTGCTCCAACTTCAATACAATATACAATCTTTAAAAGTGATCTCAAGTACAAAGATTTTGTTCAAATATATAAATTAAAGTTAATATTCATTACTGTAGCATGTCACGTTAAATTCAAAGTTAAAACCAAGTGGTAAACGATTGTGCAAATAGAAAATCCAGTACACCTCACTTTTTGCTAAACAAACTTAACAAATCCCCTCCTCTCATGCCAAGCCTCACTCTTTCAATCCCTTGTACTGAAAAAATGATCTCCATTACTTCCATTGCACTGCGAGAAATCTCTTGTTATATTATACCCAAACAACCCAAGAAAAGATTGGAATATGATCAGGGGAGGGTCTTAATAGAAATATGAGAAATAAAAAGTCACAATAACTATATATTATAGACTTACAGAGCATTTGTAGATGGAGTTTGTAGATGGAGTCAGTAACAAACAAGTGGGAAAGAGCTAGAAGAAGAATAATGCAGATATTTAAAAAATAAATAATAAAGCCCATGTCAAAAGTTGCTTAGAATTAGCCATTTTATAACATACATCTTTAAAGAGAGTGAATTACTTTATTGTAATTTTTTTTTTTATTGATGCTTAGGTCGATCCTGTCTGGAGTATGAGGCCCAAGACACAAAGTCCAACCTTTCCAAGACCCTGGAACAGGTGCTACAAGATAACGTGGCTCTCCTATATTTTATCCAGTTTATGGAACTCAGGAGAATGGAACATTTGGTGAAATTCTGGCTGGAAGCTACAAGTTTTCACTCCACTACGTGGTCTAGGATAAGAGCGTTCAGTTTAAACACCGTCAAGCACAGCTCATTGGCAGAACCAGTATCACCTTCTCTAAAAAGACCAGACTTGTCTGTAGCTTCTGTAGATGAGCAGACCCAGGATTTCTCTAAAATACCACATCATACATCTAGATTGAAAGGACCAGACATGGGGGCAAAACAGAACAATGCTTCTAACCATTTGGGAACTAAACAGAAGATAGCAGGCCTGCCAAGTATCCATCTTGAACTGTGCCCTGATCAAACTGTGCCCAATAATGAGCAGTCTTCCATGCATACCACGTCCGCAAACAACACTCCCACACATACAGGAATTAAAGATATGTCTCAGAAGCTTATGAAGAGTAAGTTCACTATTTGTGTCTTAAAAGTTTCAAAGTTAAAGTAGAAGGAAAGACTAAAACTAAGTAAGCTTTATCAGAAAGGTCTATATAAATACACCAGTAAACCCTCAAAGTAATGCTGCTCTGAGTCCTCTGTCAAAAGAAACACCACATTTCTTTCCTTCTATTGTGTACTCATGGGCTTCTGTATCACACTTCCTGTTTTCAGCTTAAACCTCCAGGGCTAGGGCTTGAGCATGCTCAGTTTGCTCCTCTCTTCCTCTCCCCCTCCTTCCTCCCCTCCCTGCTGTAATGTGAGCTCAGTGTTTTGAGTGAGCAGGGAGAGACCCAGGAAGTGATGTCATACCAGCTAATATGGCAGCTGCTATCCTAAACAAACAGAGAGAGCTTCTAGGGCTGTTTACTCAGGTATGGTAAAGCATTCTGCAGAATAAATATATTGTTATAGCTTGCACTATTGTGGCTAATATATTGCTGATAAACAGCTTTGGCAGCTTTCCTTCTCCTTTAAAGGAAGAAGTAAGTGCTTCACGAAAGAGAATTTTGTGGAATGCATGCTGACCACATTAGGTGCACTTTTGGTGGGTTTAAAGGTAAAAAAGTTTAATTGTGGGTTAAAAGGTAAAAAAGTTGAAATTGTTTTCCTACTGACACCTTTTTTTACTATGCATTGTCCAATTTAAAATCTCTGCACACATGCATTCATTTTTTTTACCTGATTAAAGGAGAAGTAAAGACCTATTGAATTGGGGTTGTCTACAAAGGGATTGTATCTCCTGACCTCACACCCCAGGCCGTTGCTCCTATCAGGAGAAAACTGCACCAGTCCAGGGTTATTGCACTGAGCACCACGGAGCAATTAGCTTACTGCTTCTAATTTCTTCAACTTTCTCTGGGGAGATACTTGTGCAGTAGAACTAAATAGGCGACTTTTTCGGCAAAGTTCGCTTATCACTCTACTGAGCATGCACAACCACAAGAAGAAAGAAGAAGCAGGAAAACCAGGGTCGGACTGGGGGGCCCGGGGCCCACCGGGACTGGTGTCCAGGGCCCCCCTCTGGCCCCCGCTACCTAGGCGAATCGCCGCTCGGCATAATTGCCTAGGCGGCGCATCACGCAAATGGCGCTAGGCGCGCATGCGCAAACGGCGCTCAGCGCGCATGCGCAAACGGCGCTGCGATGCGCCGAAATTTTATTTATTTATTTTTTTTAAAAACTGGTTGGGAGAGGGGGTCTGGCCCGGCGGGGGCCCACTAGGGTCGGGGCCCACCGGGTATTTTCCCGGTATCCCGCCGGGCCAGTCCGACACTGAGGAAAACAATCGCTCCGTGGTGCTTGCTGGAATAATTCCGTGCCAGTGCAGTTTTCGGTGCAGGTTTCAGGTAAGTAAATACAATCACTTGTACGTACCTATTTTTTGGCACCCCCAAGTATAACATGCCTTTCCTTCTCCTTTAAAGGTTGTTACTTTATCTCTTTAATGTTTTTTATTGTGTAAGATATATATATATAGATATATATATAGATATATATAGATATATATATAGATATATATAGATATATATAGATATATATAGATATATATAGATATATATAGATATATATAGATATAGATCTATTTAGATTTGGATAAAGATTTGTACTTCTAAATCAGGGATCCCCAACCTTTTGAACCCATAAGCCACATTCAGAAGTAAAAGGAGTTTGGGAGCAACACTAGCATGAAAAATGTTCCTGGGTGCCAAATAAGTGCTGTTATTGGCCATTTGGTAGCCCCTACAAGGATTGTAAACCTACATCGAGGCTCTGTTTGGCAGTATTCCTGGTTTTTATACAACCAAAACTTGTCTCTAAGCCTGGAATTCAAAAAAAAGCACCTACTTTGAGGCCACTGGGAGCAACATCCAAGGGGTTGGAGAGCAACATGTTGCTCACGAGCTACTGGTTGGGGATCACTGCTCTAAATAGTAAAACTTTTACTTGGTCAACTTGGTCCTCTGTCATTAGTAGGGATGCACCGAATCCAGGGTTCGGTATTCGGCCAGGATTTGGCCATTTTCAGCAGGATTCGGATTCGGCTGAATCCTTGTGCCTGGCCGAACCGAAACCGAATTCTTAAAATCATGTGACTTTTTGTCACAAAACAAGGAAGTAGTAAACAAATGTTTTGCCGCACACACTTTTTCCCTCCCCCTCGCTGATTTGCATATGCAAATAAGGGTTTGGATTCGGTTCGGTATTCGGCCGAATCTTTTACAAAGGATTCGGGGGTTCGGCTGAATACAAAAAAGTGGATTCGGTGCATCCCTAGTCATTAGTAATCTTACATGAGGTGCACTGGTTGGTAATCCAATATTCTTGGATTAAAAATAAAGGTAAAGCTAGGATGTACAGGGTCTTATTCTGGATCTTCCAAATAGCCTTCTTTGCCTTCATTTATGGTCTTACAGATTTTCCACCTTTTTAACAATTCAGCAGACTGATGCAACTTCTTGTACTTTAATTCTTTTACTTTTGAAAGGCAAACATTAGTTAAATAAACATGCTTTTCTGAAAGTGCTATCTGGAAATCTCTCTGTGCGATAATAAAGGAGGCCCAGAAGAACTACTTACCATTCCTCTTAGGGTCAGGGCACACAGACAGATTCGGGGAGATTAGTCGCCTGGCGACAAATCTCCTCTTCTTCGGGGCGACTAATCTTCCTGAACTGCCTTCCCACCGACTAAAATGTAAATCGCCGGTGGGATGGCACTCGTTTTCCAAAGTCGCTCACGAGGCAACTCCACGAGTGCCATCCCGCCAGCAATTTATATTTTAGCCGGCGGAAAGCCAAGGGAGGCAGTTCAGGGAAATTTGTCGCCCCGAAGAAAAGGAGATTTGGCGCCCCGAAGAAGAGGAGATTTGGCGCCCCGAAGAAGAGGAGATTTGGCGCCCTGAAGAAGAGGAGATTTGGCGCCCCGAAGAAGAGGAGATTTGGCGCCCCGAAGAAGAGGAGATTTGGCGCCCCGAAGAAGAGGAGATTTGGCGCCCCGAAGAAGAGGAGATTTGGCGCCCCGAAGAAGAGGAGATTTGGCGCCTGAAGAAGAGGAGATTTGGCCCCGAAGAAGAGGAGATTTGACGCTGTGCAACTAATCTCCCCTAATCTGCCTGTGTGTCCTGACCCTAAATTGCATTTAAAGTGGAATGTTCAAATTGGCATCGGTATCTGCTAATTTCCTGCTACAAATTGTGTGTTGTCTTTTAACTGCAGGTATAGAGCGAGATGCTGTTCACACTTTCACCAAATACATTTCTCCAGATGCTGCTAAACCTATCCCAATCAGCGAGGAAATCCGAAGCGATATTGTTGGTAAGACTGCTGTATTGTTAGCACAGAGATCATATAAAGAAGGTCTTTGTATCTTAGTTGTTGTTAGCTTTTGAAATGCAAGTGACAAACCTGACAGGAATAATATATTTTATCTCTTGCAGCTAAGATTTGTGGGGAAGATGGCCAAGTGGATCCCAACTGCTTTGTTACAGCACAGTCCATTGTGTTCAATGCCATGGAACAAGAGTATGTTTCCTTTAATTACCTTTTACTTTAATTTTACATAGAATAAAACTAGTGCAAGTGCAACTCATTCCTGCGGGTTGTCTATACAAGAGAAGTGGCTTACTTATTAGTTATGTATTCCAGCAAGTTATTTATATAATTTCTTTTTAATTTTTGTTCTTAAATTAATTTGTATCATATAACTTAATGTGAAATTGCTAAGAGTCCACTTTTTGAAACACCATTAATATCACGACGGTGCAGGGGCTGAGTAGACCGGCAAAAGCTTATTTAACCAAGCAGGGAGTGCCACATGCTGCTTCCGTGCTCCATTCTATCTGTGTGATAGGACTGTGCATTAACGGGTCAGGGGTTGCTTCCTGCTCCAGTAAATTAAAGGAACAGTTCAGTATAAAAATAAAAACTGGGTAAATAGGCTGTGCAAAATGTATCTAATATAGTTAGTTAGCCAATAATGTAATGTATAAAGGCTGGAGTGACTGGATGTGTAACATAATAGCCAGAACACTACTTCCTGCTTTTCAGCTCTCTAACTCTGAGTTAGTCAGCGACTTTAAAGGGGAACTATCTCGAAAATGAAAATGTAATATAAGCTTCAGTATGCGGAAATCAGAAACTTTGTAAATACAGTCAATTAAATTTTCTACATCGTTTCTGCAGCAATTTGGTGTCAGATAATCATTGACAGTTTGATCCAATATATCTTATAGGGGGGCTTCTTTCCTAGCAGATGAATTAGAGCTCACTCAAATAACTGATTCCAGTACAAACACAATCTAACAAAATAACTGCCTTTTGCACAAATCCTGCATGTAGAGAGACATGATGTCTGGTAAATTTAATAGAGTGAGCTCTGATACATCTTCTAGGCAAAAGGAGTCCCCCTATAAGATATATTGGATCTAACTGTCAACGAATATATGACACCCAACTGCTGCATGAAGACAGAATGAAGAGAAACAGATGCTGAGGGAGGGACAGTGAAGATGAACTTTATTATTTCAGAAACAATGCAGACTATTTAATTGATTGTATTTAGAAAGTTCCTTATTTCATTATGCTGAAGCTTACCGTATATTACATTTTCATTTTTGCGATAGTTCCCCTTTAAGGGGGGGGCACATGGGACATAACTGTTCAGTGGGTTTGCAATTGATCCTCCGCATTCAGCTCAGATTCAAAAGCAACATTTATGTCCCATGTGGCCCCCTCTCAAGTCTCTGATTGGTTACTGCCTGGTAACCAATCAGTGGAAAGCAAGAGAGCTGAAAAGCAGGAAGTAGTGTTCTGGCTATTATGTTACACATCCACTCACTCCAGCCTTTATACATTACATTTTTGGCTAAATAACTATATTAGAAACATTTTTTATTTTTCACAGTCTATCTATTTACCTTTTTTTATTTTATACTGAACATCATTACATTTTGCATTCTTGTTTCTTGACTCTTCAGTGATGATTTTGCTGTTCTAAATTCATAGGCACTTTCCAGAATTTCTGCGCAGTCACCATTTCTGTAAATACCAGATTGAGGTCCTAACCAGTGGAACCGTTTATCTGGCCGACATCCTCTTCTGTGAATCAGCGCTCTTCTACTTCTCAGAGGTAACAATTTAGTTTTTGCATTTGGAATGGAGTCTGCTTAAACATTTGACAACACTAAGGGGGGAATTCACAAAAGTGTCGGTAAAATAAGTAACCCAGAAGTACAAATTTGTAAAATGTCGTACGAACGGCAAATTCACAAAGGCAGATGTTACCGTCTCTGAATGTCTCGTAAGTCTGTCAATTTTCTAAAATGTCGTATATCTTTTCATCGTACAAACGACATTTACCAAGACTTTTTAAAAGGCAATTTGACTGACATTTTCATTTTGGAGAGGCTAAAGTGTCTGAAAAATTGTCGGTAAAAAAAAAAATGAGTTTAAGAGTAATTCATAAAAATGTCGGGAAAAGTGGCGCTGAAAAAACCACGCCCACTTTTAACGGCACTAATTCAAAAGTGTCGTACATGTCGGAAAATTGGCGGAGAAATGCTTTGTGAATTTATCGGCTGTTGCTACGACACTTTCTACGACATTTTTTCGTTCCTGACACTTTTGTGAATTCCCCCCTAAGTCTCCACACTAGGAACCTCCTCAACCTGAGTAAAAGAGAAGTTCTTACCTGGGTAAGGAGCTCTGGTCTGTATTTGCTGTTCATGTCCGGCTGTATTTCTCATTATGGGTGGGGGGGGGGAATACATACGTCTCATTTATAAATGCAAGTCTGTCTGAGCTCAGATGGAGACTAGGCTGTAAGAATATTTACACTGTTCATTAAAGGTACTTACTTCCAAATGCATTCCTTACACTTCCATGTAGTTGTGCTAATCACTCATTTGTTTTTAACAGGGTTGTATACCTTTAAATTAACTTTTGGTATGATGCAGAGAGCGATATTCTGAGACAATTTACAGTTTTTCAATTTTTTTTATTATTTGTGGTTTTAGAATTATTTCGGTTTCTTTTCAGCAGCTCACCAGTTTGTAATTTCAGCAATTTGGTTACTAGGGTCTAAATTACCCTAGCAACCATGCATTGATTTGATCGAGACTGGAATATGAATAGGAATATAATTAATATAAAGTAGCATTAACAATAAATTTCTAGCCTTACAGAGCGCTGCCTCTGCATCAGACAGTCGTGCCACGTCGGATCAACGCTGCGACACCATCCGACATTTGTATATTTTACCTTCCGCTTGTATATTTTACCTTCCGCCGCATCTGACTTGACGCCCGTATAGCCCTACCCTAAGGGGCACATTTACTATGGGTCAAAAATCGAGGGTTAATTAACCCTCGATATTCGACCATCGAAGTAAAATCCTTCGACTTCGAATATCGAAGTTGAAGGATTTACCGCAATTACTTCGAACAATCGACGGAAAAATTGTTCGATTAAATCCTTCGAATTGAATGATTCTAAGGATTTTAATCCATCGATCAAACGATTTTCCTTCGATCAGAAATTGGCTAGAAAACTCATGGGGAAGGTCCCCATAGGCTAACATTGGTGCTCGGTAGGTTTGAGGCAGCAAAGTAGGTGGTCAAAGTTTTTTTTTTTTTAAAGAGACAGTACTTCGACTATCGAATGGTCAAATAGTCGAACAATTTTTAGTTTGAATCGTTCGATTTGAAGTCGTAGTCGAAAGGTCGAAGTAGCCAATTCGATGGTCGAAGTAGCCAAACAAATACTTTGAAATTCAAAGTATTTTTCATTCTAATCCTTCACTCGAGCTAAGTAAATGTGCCCCTTAGGGGGGAATTCACAAAAGTGTCGGGAACGAAAAAATGTCATTAAAATGTCGTAGAAAGTGTCATGGCAACAGCCGACAAATTCACAGAGCATTTCTCCGCCAATTTTCCGACATGTACGACACTTTTGAATTAGTGTCGTTAAAAGTGGGCGTGGCTTTTTCGGCGCCACTTTTCCCGACATTTTTATGAATTACTCGTAAACTCATTTTTTTTACCGACAATTTTTCAGACACTTTAGGCTCTCCAAAATGAAAATGTCAGTGAAATTGTCTTTTAAAAAGTCTTGGTAAATGTCGTTTGTACGATGAAAAGATATACGACATTTTAGAAAATTGACAGACTTACGAGACATTCAGAGACGGTAACATCTGCCTTTGTGAATTTGCCGTTCGTACGACATTTTACAAATTTGTCGACCGCTTCTTCTGGGGTTACTTATTTTACCGACACTTTTGTGAATTCCCCCCTTAGGGGGGAATTCACAAAAGTGTCGGGAACGAAAAAATGTCTTTAAAATGTCGTAGAAAGTGTCGTAGCAACAGCCGACAAATTCACAGAGCATTTCTCCGCCAATTTTCCGACATGTGCGACACTTTTGAATTAGTGTCGTTAAAAGTGGGCGTGGTTTTTTCGGCGCCACTTTTCCCGCCATTTTTATGAATTACTCGTTAACTCATTTTTTTTACCGACAATTTTTCAGACACTTTAGGCTCTCCAAAACGAAAATGTCAGACAAATTGTCGTTTAAAAAGTCTTGGTAAATGTCGTTTGTACGATGAAAAGATATACGAGATTTTAGAAAATTGTCAGACTTACGAGACATTCAGAGACGGTAACATCTGCCTTTGTGAATTTGCCGTTCATACGACATTTTAAAAATTTGTTGACCGCCACTTCTGGGGTTACTTTTTTTACCGACACTTTTGTGAATTCCCCCCTTAGTGTTTTGTTAGCCATGGTTTTTGAATAAAACTGAAGGGGTGCGCTTAAATTAAGGTTTATTTGATTAAATACTGCAGCATAAGCCAGGATATCCCTAGTGTTACATGGAAATGCATTCAGGGATTCATGTATAATGAAATTTCATGAATACTTTGTTTTTTTGCAGTACATGGAGAAAGAAGATGCAGTAAATATATTGCAGTTCTGGTTGGCAGCAGATAACTTCCAATCTCAACTGGCTGATAAAAATGGGCAGTATGATGGGCAGGAAGCGCAAAATGATGCAATGATCTTATATGATAAGTGAGTCATTTTTTTGTCACAAATGCCACAAAAGAAAATTTTATGTTCTGCTTGTTCAGTTGTATTGCTCTGTTTATTCAGTTCGGCTCCCTTTTTCTTTAGGTATTTCTCCTTACAAGCTACTCTTCCCCTGGGCTTTGATGACTCTGTACGACTGGAAATTGAATCGAACATTTGTAGGGAAGGGGGCCCACTCCCAAACTGCTTCACTACTCCATTACGGCAGGCCTGGACCACCATGGAAAAGGTAAGCGTGTCCCCTTGGGTTTTCAGACTTTATACGGCTTGTATGGTATTTAAACGCATACTGTCATGGGACAAACATGTTTTCAAAATGCTTCCATTAATAGTGTTGCTGCAGCAGAATTCTGCACTGAAATTCATTTCTCAAAAGAACAAGCAGATTTTTTTATATTCAATTTTGAAATCTGACATGGGGATAGACATATTGTCAGTTTCCCAGCTGCCCCAGTCATGTGACTTGTGCTCTGATAAACTTCAATCACTCTTTACTGCTGTACTGCAAGTTGGAGTGATATCACCCCCCTCCCTTTTCCCCCCAGCAGCCAAACAGAAAAATGGGAAGGTAACCAGATAACAGCTCCCTAACACAAGATAACAGCTGCCTGGTAGATCTAAAGGTGGCCATAGACTCAAAGATCCGCTCGTTTGGCGACATCGACAAACGAGCGGATCTTTCCCCAATATGCCATTAACGGCATGGCTATATTGGGGGTAATTCGAACGTTCGGCCGTATGGCCGAACGATCGAATTACGATGCGCCAAGGGGCTCCGAAGGGTCGGTCGGGTAAAAATCAAACCTTCCCGATCGATATCGTGGCCAGATATCGATCGGGAAGACCCGTCGGAAGCCCCCATACACGGGCAGATAAGCTGTCAAATCGGTCCAAACGACCGATATCGGCAGCATTATCTGCCCGTGTATGGCCACCTTAAAAAGCACTCAATAGTAAAATCCAGGTCCCACTGAGACACATTCAGTTACATTGAGTAGTAATATAGATACATTATATACTTGGAATTGGAAGAAAAATGTCAGACTGGAAAGCACATGGTAGACAACCGATCTAATGCTAAAGCTGGTCATACACTATCAGATTTGCTTGTTTGGCAATCTTGTCAAAGGATCAGATTTTTACCCAATTTGGTGACCAGTCCTCTGAGTCATATCAAGATGCACCGATCATTTGGCTCCTCCACCAAATCGTCCCAAATTAGCTATCGAGGGCCTCCTCAAAGAGACTTCTAAACTGCCTGATAGCTAATTTATATACAGTATATTACATGATAATTTGCAGATTTTTAGTGCAGCAGCCAAATGTGATCAGGCAGAGACAGTGTGGGTTTTATTTCCTTTCACACAGGGACCGGCATTTGGCTATTATGCCTCCTTCTAGGACATGCCTCTTCTATGGTTTTTTGTTTGTTTTACATTACTTGTCTGATCACTTTTGCATTTAATTAGAAAAAATTGAAATCTGTACTTAGTTCAGATCATAATAAATGGTTATTGGTTACATAAGTAAAATGTAACTAATATTGTTTTGTCAGATTATATTTATTGATTATATAAATATTTTTTAATATTTTGCAGGTATTCTTGCCTGGTTTCCTTTCCAGCAATCTCTACTACAAGTACTTGAATGATCTCATCCACTCAGTGCGAGGTGATGACTATAGCTGGAGTGGAGCAGGGAATCCAAGTCAGGGGGCGCAAGGCACTCCGAATCACACACACTATATGAGCTCTGCAGATAATCCTGCCTCCCAGGTACTGAATGTGCTGGCACTCGAAAAGTAGTCATTACTAATAATTCCAAGACATTTGTGTGCTGCTTTTTTTTTTTTTTTTTTTTTTTTTTTTTTTTTTGCTCTGCTTGGCATTTATCACTGACACTGAGCTTTCTAAAAAAATCGTGAATAGCTTGCTTAGCACAAATAAAACACTAGCAGTATAGCTGTTTACATTGACAAGACTATTGTATATGTCTGCTGAACTGATTTCCATCAACAGCATTCATATATACAGACTTACTCTCCAAATCTTACCTGTATGTTTACCTTTGGGCCTTGCACTCCTGGGCCCTGGTGATGTTTACACTGAAACGCATGTATGAAAAATACTAATGAACGATATATGTTGAGCCCATAATAAAGTTCAAAATAAAGTCCAAGGCATCACACCTTTTATTTGAGGCAATTTTAAATCAAAGGCAAAAAGTGTATTAAACATTTAAAGTCATTTATTAAGACAAAAAAAGGTTCTGGCCTAACGAATTTCGTGCCTGTTGGGGCACTTACTCATAGCCTATGAGTAAGTGCCGCAACAGGCATGAAATTTCTTTAAATATTCTAGAAATTGGTGAGCAGTGCCAGTAACTGTACCATTATTAATAAGAAGGGAAGTATGAAAAAAGCATTAATGAAGGGAGAAAAATACTCACAGTTTACCCCAGTCCATGGGTGCAAAAATTCAAATCATTTATTAAGACATACAGATGACATATCTGAAATCACATATGTCCTAATAAATGATTTGAATTTTTAATCTTAATTTTGGTCTTTACTTTTAGGGCAGGACTCCACGGATGATTCCGCCGTGATCCGACACGCTGCGCAAAAACGCAGGCATCACAAAGGAAATAAGGCAAGTAATGCTATTGTTGGATCGTGCCGCATTGTTGACGCGACACGACTGTCGGATGCAGACGCAGCTTCTGCATCCGACAATCACGTTGCATCAACGCTACGACACGATCCGACAATAGAATTACTTACCTTATTTCCGTCGCATCCGACGTGACGCCCTTAGAGAAAACTCACAACCTTTTGCTGTTTCAGAACCTTTTTTTGTCCTAATAAATGGCTTACAGTTTTTATACACTTTTTGCCTTTAATTTCTTTGGGGAAAACCCACCAAATACCTTTTTATTTTCTAATTGCAACGCATGTATGTTTATAACCGTTAGTCGGGGGAAATAGTCTAGCTATCTCACCTTTGACTAATTACAGGAGGTAGGGCAGACACTGTGTTTGGTTGGAGAGTCAAGCCAAACCAGATTCACTCAAAACATTAGCTGAATTGGTGTTCCCTAGTGTGTAACTGATATTTATCTAGATGCAGTCCAAGCCCATTGTAGATGAACCCAGTGAATCTGTATATTTGGGGAGTACATTTCATTGATATTCATTATCTCTGTATTACAGTCTGGATTCAAAAAGAGCAATGTAAAAATACTGAAAAACTTTGATGAAGCAATAATTGTTGAGGCTGCAAGTCTAGATCCTGAATCCCTATACCAACGAACATATGCAGGGTAAGTGCTCTCTCTTTCTCTGTAAGTCACTTCTGTCTTCTCTGTCACTCTCTGGATCTGTCTCAGTATCTTTAACTGAAGATAAATAGGGTGACACGCACTGTTTGTGTTCTAAAAGTGATCAGTAAGACTGCCATTGGCTCTATGGCACAATAAACCAATAAGGCACAGTTCCGTGTAAAAATAAAAACTGGGTAAATATATAGGCTGTGCAAAATAAAAAATGGATCTAATATAGTTAGTTAGGCAAAAATGTAATGTATAAAGGCTGGAGTGAGTGGATGTGTAACATAATAGCCAGAACACTACTTCCTGCTTTTCAGCTCTCTAACTCTGAGTTAGTCAGTGACTTGAAGGGGGGCCACATGGGACATAATTGTTCAGTGAGTTTTCAATTGATCTTCAGCATTCAGCTCAGATTCAAAAGCAACAGATATGACCCATTCCCCCGCCTCAAGTCACTGATTGGTTACTGCCTGGTAACCAATCAGTGGAAACCAAGAGAGCTGAAAAGCAGGAAGTAGTGTTCTGGCTAATATGCTACACATCCAGTCACTCCAGCCTTTATACATTATATTTTTGCCTAATTAACTATTGAAAATGTTTTTATTTTGCACAGCCTATCTGTTTAGCCAGTTTTTATTTTTATGCTGAACAATTCCTTTAATTAACATATTGAAGTCTTGACCAACCTGTAGCCAGTCAGAACAATAATAGAGGAAGATGTTAACAGAACCACCTCCTGCAGGAGAAGCAACTATTTATTTGAAATTTTCTATGTGTAAGGGTGTAAATCCAGTTCTGTTTAACATATATTTCTGCAGGAAAATGTCTTTTGGTACAGTCAGTGACTTGGGACAGTTTATTAGAGAAGCTGAGCCTGAGCCGGATGTGAAGAAATCTAAAGGTAAATCTCCAGTTCGTGCCATGCATTCAGAAATCATTTGTAGCTCTCTGTATTGCCAGGTAGCCCTAACATTTACAATTCTGTAGAATTGTCTTGTCTGAGATTGCCCATTATCTTTATTCAGTGTCTGGACTATTCTGCTGCCATTCTAATCTGAAAAGGTATTCTAATCTGAAACTATTATTTGTGTTATTGTGGAACAATACTGGTTTCAGTTACAAGATGGTTCCTTCAATTCTTCTCACTTTAGGTTCAATGTTCTCTCAAGCTATGAAGAAATGGGTCCAAGGAAACTCTGATGAGGTGAGGGTTCCTGTGCACATGAGTACTATAGCTGTCTTTATCCAAAAATGCATGTTTCTTAAAGGACACCTTTTGGCAAAATATATTATCCCAAAGCAAAGATGTGGGTTAATAGAGCCTGCACTCCATTTGGGGGTAACACACCGCCAGTGCTAGGACACTCACACTGGGAGGGAGCTCTCAAAGCGAGCGGCCATGTTGGTCTAATGTAACTCGCGTGCACATAACTTGCTTCTGATGTCACTCGCATGCACATGACGTGCTTCTGATGTCACTCGCATGCATATGACGTGCTTCTGATGTCACTCGCATGCACATGACGTGCTTCTGGTGTCACTCGCATGCACATGACGTGCTTCTGGTGTCACTCGCATGCACATGACGTGCTTCTGGTGTCACTCGCATGCACATGACGTGCTTCTGGTGTCACTCGCATGCACATGACGTGCTTCTGATGTCACTCGCATGCACATGACGTGCTTCTGATTTCACTCGCATGCACATGACGTGCTTCTGATGTCACTCGCATGCACATGACGTGCTTCTGATGTCACTCGCATGCACATGACGTGCTTCTGATGTCACTCGCATGCACATAATGAGAAAATTGTGGCATTCTTTCATTATGCGTACGAGTATGCCCCCAATATGGCTGCTCAAATCTTATGCTGAAGCAACATGTTTGCTACTCCATGGTGCACCACCAGATGAGGAATTGAAGAGAAGTCACAGCTTCACATTGCATGAATGATCATGAACTAATGGAGAAAAGAAAAGTGGCCAATACCATATTTGGCCCCTCGTTACAGTATTCAGCACATGGCTGATTGGTCGGACACTATACAGGGTCACCTGATGTATTGCTACCTTAAGACCACAACGCATTTTTTTTAGTCAAATTGGCAATTAATGTTCTGTTAACTAAGTGTAGTACCTAGCAAAAATACACAAGGGGTCCCAGTCTTCACACTGTCTGGCTGTTCAACCAACCGCAAACTGCTCAAACTATCATAAGTAAACATGTAAATGCTTGTACATTTTATCCACTATTCCAGTAAAAAAAATGTCATGATATAGCCACCAAATGTTGCACACTTCCATGAGTATTACAAACGACCTGGGTGCCAGTCCGAAAAAATCATAAATATCAGCCAGATTGACAGCACACCAGGGAGATCCCAACAACAGAAATAAATGAAAAAATAAAGGTCTATTGACAGTGGCGTAACTATATGTCACTGGGCCCCACAGCAAATTCAATTTAGGGCCCCAAAATATTGATAAAGTGGCCTTTTGTACCCAGACATAATAAAATTGGCTATTAATTAGGGCCTCACTGGGCCCCTTATTCTACTGGGCCCCCCTGCAAGCGCAGGGTCTGCTTCCTCTGTAGTTACGCCCCTGTCTATAGAATCAACGTTTCAGTTCCTTACTGGAACTTTTGTAAGGAGATATATATATAAATATAGTTACATAGTTAAATCGGGTTGAAAAAAGACAAAGTCCATCAAGTCCAACCCCTCCAAATGAAAACCCAGCCCCATACACACACCCCTCCCTACTGTCACATAAATGATATATACCCACATCTATACTAACTATAGAGTTTAGTATCACAATAGCCTTTGTATTATGTCTGTCCAAGAAATCATCCAAGTCCCTCTTATAGTCATTAACTGAATCATCACCCGGCAGTGCATTCCCCAACCTCACTGTCCTCACTGTGATGAACCCCCTACTCTGTTCCTTTAAATGAAACTTCTTTTCCTCTAGTCTGAAGGGGAGGCCTCTGGTACGTGATTCTCTTTATGGGTAAAAAGGTCCCCTGCTATTTGTCTATAATGTCCTCTAATGTACTTGTAAAGTCTAATCATGTCCCCTCACAAGCGCCTTTTTTCCAGAGAAAATAACCACAACCTTGACAGTCTCCCCTCATAATTTAACTCTTCCCTCCCTCTAACCAGTTTAGTTGCACTTAGTCTCTGCACTCTCTCCAGCTCATTTATATCCCTCTTAAGGACTGGAGTCCAAAACTGCCCCCATACTCCAGATGAGGCCTCACCAGGGACCTATAAAGAGACACAATTATGTTTCATCCCTTGAGTTAATGCCCTTTTTTATACAAGAACTTTATTTGCTTTAGTAGCCACAGAATGACACTGCCCAGAATTAGACAACTTGTTATCTACAAAGACCCCAAGATCCTTCTCATTTAAGGAAACTCCCAACACATTGCCATTTAGTGTATAACTTGCATTTATATTATTTTTGCCAAAGTGCATAACCTGCATTTATCAACATTGAACCTCATTTTCCAGTTTGCTGCCCAGTTTTCCAGTTTAGACAAATCACTGTGCAAAGTGGCAGCATCCTGCATGGAACCTATAGTTCTGCACAATTTAGTATCATCTGCACAAATAGAAACAGTACTTTCAATGCCCACCTCCAGGTCATTAATAAACAAGTTGAAAAGCAAGGGACCTAGTACAGAGCCCTGCGGTACTCCACTAACACAGTTTTACTGTAAGGAGCTTCCTTCACTAGTGCTACATTAGGGTTACCAGATGAGTCGAATAATGAATGGGCGTGTTTAAAAAATCCAGTTCGAACAGCTGCACTGATTGGAATTAAATTTAAATTAAGTGCATTTATTACATGCATTATCTTCAACATTTCAAGAGATCTGGTAACCGTAGGCTAAATATTTTCATCCATGTCCTTAGCTGGATGTTTGAACTTTAGCTTTTTGTTAGTCTTGCATTAGTTAAGGGATTTCACTAAGACCAAATCAGCAGACTGACCATTGATTATAATGCATCTTTGTCTTTAGAACTATTTCTGGAGTATGATTTATATCATTGATCTTGAATGTACCTCTAATTGCAGGCCCAAGAAGAAATGGCTTGGAAGATTGCAAAGATGATTGTAAATGATGTTATGCAACAGGCAGAGCGGAGTCCTGCTCTAGAGAAGTCTACAAAGGTTGGATACAGTACTCCGTAGATGTGCGTGTTTCCTGCAGTTTTGTCATTGCTTAAAGGAAAAGTAAACCCTAAAAATGCCATATTTTATATAGTGAACTTATTGCACGAGGCTAAAGTTTGAGCTTGTCAATAGCAGCAATGATCCAGGACTTCAAACTTGTCACAGGGGGTCACCATCTTGGAAAGTGTCTGTGACACTCACATGCTCAGTGGGCTCTGATTGGCTGTTGAGAAGCTAAGCTTAGGGCTCGTCACTAATTATCCAGCAGAAAATGAGCTTCCCTGGCTGTAATATAAGCTGATGCTACAGGTTTGCTGATTATTCAATTCTGATGCTAATTGCACTGGTTTCTGTGCTGCCATGTAGTAATTATGTGTATTAATTACTAATCAGCCTTATATTGTGACATTTCTATTCTATGTGTACTGTATATTGTGAGTGGCTCCCTAAGCTCAGTAAGTGACAGCAGCACAGAGCATGTGAATCAGTGAATCAGCAGAAAAGAAGATGGGGAGCTACTGGGGCATCTTTGGAGACACAGATCTTTACTGCTAAAGGGCTGTGGTTGCCTTGGGCTGGTAAAGAAGCACAAAACATCATGTACAACATTTCTACCTACTTCTTTAGTTAGGCTTTAGTTCTCCTTTAAGATATTTCCTTGGCTTCATCTTGATATTGCATGCAAACTAAATGCCTTCTATATCATTCCATTTATGTATCTTTGCTGTTATGCGTCCTGCTTATTACATAGTATTGTACACTCAATATTTAGATGTGGCATGTGACACACAGTATGGTGCTGAAAATTTAGATTTAGGGAGATGTAATTTATTATCTGTCAGTATTTTTTTACTGAACTGCAACAGTTGTTCCCCCCCCCCAACCACATATGTGGGCTAACTGAACCCACACCCACATGTGCTTTCTTTTAAGTAAGGGATCTGTTATCTGGAAACCCGTTATTGGGTCGTCCGGCGACAAATCTCCTTTTCTTCGGCGACTAATCTCCCCGAACTGCCTTCTCGTCGGCTACAATTGCCAGCCGTATGGCACTCGGAGCGTTTTCTTTTTCTGAAGTCGCCTCACGAGGAAACTTTGGAAAACGAATCGCTTCAAGTGCCATCCCGCCGGCGATTTACATTCTAGCTGGCGGGGAGGCAGTTGGGGGGGAGATTAGTCACCCAGAAAAAGAGATTTGTCTCCGGGCGACTAATCTCCCGAATCGCTCTGTGTGCCCTGACCCTTAATGTTATTACAGATTTATATTCTGCAGTGCTGTACATTATTCACAAAACTACAGGGGCTTATGTATTAACACTGGGCAAATTTGCACCTGGCCAGTAACCCATGGCAACTAATCCTGTTCAGCTGCCTGAAAAAAAAAAAAGCACTGACTGGTTGCTATGGGTTACTGCCCAGGTGCAAATTTGCCCATTAGTTCCCCTCAGGAACTAATTGATACAGGAGGTAAAGAGGGCCCAGTTTAAAGGACTAGGAAAGGCAAAAAAATTAAAATTCCATTTTTATTTTCTTTAATGAAAAATAAACAATATACTTTAATTAAAATGTGTACAGTTTTTATAAGAAACCTGACTGTATGCAGTGACATTCTCCCTTCATTTACTGCTGTGGATAGGAATTGTCAGACGGTCCCTAACTGCTCTGCAGGGAAACAATCATACTTATGGGGGAGCCCCCGCCTTACTTCCCAGCCATGCAGAACTCAAGCAACTTTGTTTATGACGATCCCTAAGCAGCTGAGACCACACTGAGCATGTGCACAGTCTTAGTCTTGCAAAGATGTATAACAAAGTTACAAGATGGTGACCCCCTGTGGCCAACTTTGAAAGCATAAATTATTTGTTTGATTAGGCTTGTGGTGCAGTAAGTTCATGTTTATGTTTAGTATACAAAATACAGCATTTCTAGTCTTATTCTATTTTATTCCTTTAATAGGACTTGCAATTCTATTAATATAATCAGAGCTGCATAGATATTGAACAGCAGTCCCATTGCTTGAATAAAGTTGCACAGTGCTGCCCATCACCTGTTTTGTGTTCCCCCTGTAATAAATGAATTAGCTCGTTATGTAACTTACCTGTATCTCTTTTTTCTAGGTATGATAATATAAAGAAGCCTGGCTGAATGCGTCTGTTGTATCTGGGATAAAGTTTTTGCTTCACTCATGGATTGAGGAAGAAGAAGAAGAAGAAGAAGCAATGTAACTTGTGCCGCTGGGTTTTGGTGTTCCAGAACAATATAAAGAGAAAAGGAAGCCTCCCCTCAGATCCCTCAGACAGATCTCTTATCCCTTGCATTCATTTTTTTCGCAGACTTTGCACAAGTGCACATTGCATCTGCTGTTATGAAGGTTTTTATTGAAATGAAGTGCGAAACTGGTGCAATGGCTGCCGCAGAGTGTTTTGCTAAACAAACGTGCACTTATACAGAATCAGGAAATGTCTATTACAGGGGTTTCCTACAAGTGGCCTCTAGTGGTTGTTGGATTCAATCCCTCGTCAGCACATTTATATACCGGAGTTATTAATAATGGTGCACCATGGGATGCATGTTTCTTCTTTAGGTTAATGCACAAGTCTGGTGTAATCCTTACAGGTACATCGTACATTTCTCTATTTCATATTAAGTTTATTTTACAACTACAGTAGCCCAAAGCAATTTGTTTTGCGTCACTGATTCCAGCTGGCTCACCTCTTCATTCCTTAAAGGAGAACTTAAGCTTAACTAAAGAAGTAGCTAGAAATGTTGTACATGATGTTTTGTGCTTCTGTACCAGCCCAAGGCAACCACAGCCCTTTAGCAGTAAAGATCTGTGTCTCCAAAGATGCCCCAGTAGCTCCCCATCTTCTTTTCTGCTGATTCACTGATTCACATGCTCTGTGCTGCTGTCACTTACTGAGCTTAGGGAGCCACTCACAATATACAGTACACATAGAATAGAAATGTCACAATATAAGGCTGATTAGTAATTAATACACATAATTACTACATGGCAGCACAGAAACCAGTGCAATTAGCATCAGAATTGAATAATCAGCAAACCTGTAGCATCAGCTTATATTACAGCCAGGGAAGCTCATTTTCTGCTGGATAATTAGTGACGAGCCCTAAGCTTAGCTTCTCAACAGCCAATCAGAGCCCACTGAGCATGTGAGTGTCACAGACACTTTCCAAGATGGTGACCCCCTGTGACAAGTCTGAAGTCCTGGATCATTGCTGCTATTGACAAGCTCAAACTTTAGCCTCGTGCAATAAGTTCACTATATAAAAAATGCCATTTGGAACCATATTCATTTTTAGGGTTTAGTTCTCCTATAATAGCATTGCACCAGTAACACAAACAAACTGTTACTTAAGCAGAACACCACCTCAACTTGCCACAGGTGATCAATATAAACCAAGAATCAGAAGTTGAAACCCAATAGAGGCAAAACTGCAACAGAGTAAATGTGATTCTCCAATCACATAAGTGGAATCAGTTCATCAAGGGAAATGTAGGCCGCTAGCTCCTCGTATAATAGGACTGTTACATGCTGCTTTATACCATGTTTACACCATGTGTGAGTATTATGAAATCTTGTAGAGATCACTTGGTGTGATGCTTGGGAAACAGATCCCCTGTGCCAGTAATGAGGGTAGTGTGACTATGAAGGAGTCTTTCAGCCTTCCAGGAGATAACTACACGAAATTACTACACTCAATTCGACTTGTGTTAAAGGGGTTGTTCACCTTTAAACACTTTTTTTCAGTTCAGTTGGTTTCAGACAGTTCACCAGAAATAAAGACTTTTTCCAATTCATTTCTATTTGTGACGGTTTTTTCTAATATTGACGTGTAATGTTTCATTTTTCACCTTCACCCTGAGCCTCAGAGCAGCCTCTTTCTTTCTCTGACAACTTCCTTGACTACTTGCTGGTCAGACTGGTGGGAAACTGACCAGCAGGTGGTGCTGTTGTAACACAATTCATTCATATTAACAGCACATGTATCCCTTAATATCTTGGAATAAAAACAAAATAATGAATGTAAAATTGCAAAAGTTCTTAGAATAACACTCTCATCAATTTTGCATTCACTTATTTTAAAGGTTTACTTACCCTTTAAAGGCCGCTGTTCTAGTTATGTAACTATGTAATAGTTGCTAATATCCCACAGAAATGTATCAACTAAATGGAGCAAATTGTAACAGTTCAGATGCTTTTGGATCACTCAGCTGCCAGACGGAAACACTAGAGACACAAACGTTATACTTTAAACTTCAATTTTGGGGAAACGGTAAAAAATAAAAGATGGAAAGCAATTGAAAAAAGTCTTTATTTCTGGTGAAAATCTGAAAACAACTGTGTTTGGAAGGTGAACAAGCCCTTCAAGCTCAGAGGAGTGCAGGCATTGGCACTGCCACTGGTCATTTCTAGGGATGCACCAAATCCAGGATTCGGTTTGCGATTCGGCCTTTTTCAGCAGGATTTTGCCTGGCCGAACTGAATCCTAATTTGCATATGCAAATTAGGATTCAGTTCAGTATTCGGCCGAATCTTTAGCAAAGGATTCGGGGGTTCAGCTGAATCCAAAATAGTGGATTCGGTGCATCCCCCTAGTCATTTCCCAGCAACACTGGCATCCTAAGTCTGCCTATAGTCACTGTGTACTAGACTAGCCCTATTCATCATTTAGCGTGGCTCCCTAGATTTTTATTTGCTCACACATTTCCTCATTCAGTGAATAAAAGGGTGGTGGTGTGGCGCTAGGGACTACTTAAAGAGCACCTGTTGGGTAAAAATGTTATCCCCAACCAAAGGTGAGGGCTTATAGAGCCTGCATTCCAGTTGGGGATGCTCCCAGTGTGAGCAGCCATGTTTTGGGGCACATTTTCATTATGCGCATTGAGTGACCGGACATGGGTAGCGTAGCGCTGGCGAGGGCCTTTTTTTTTTTTTTTTTTCCTCTCTCAAAAAACTACTGTTCGACCCAATAAGTCTACTGATAAGGATTGGCAGTTGCTTACTATCTTACAGCATAGCAGTACCCTTTTAAAGGAAAACTATACCCCCAAACAATTTAGGTCTCTAAAAAAATATATTGCATAAAACAGCTCATATGTAAAACCCTGCTTCATGTAAATAAACAATTTTCATAATAATATACTTTTCTAGTAGTATGTGCCATTGGGTAATCAGAAGTAGAAAACTGCTATTTCAAAAAATAAGGACCTCCCCTGGGATCGTAGGATTAACGGTGCATACAAACAAACCATACATGTTAGGTCACATGAGCCAATTAACAGACAGAGTTCTGTATTTTGCTTCCACACTTCTTCCTGTTACAGTTAGAGCTGCAGTATTTCTGGTCAGGTGATCTCTTCCTGTTACAGTTAGAGCTGCAGTATTTCTGGTCAGGTGATCTCTTCCTGTTACAGTTAGAGCTGCAGTATTTCTGGTCAGGTGATCTCTTCCTGTTACAGTTAGAGCTGCAGTATTTCTGGTCAGGTGATCTCTTCCTGTTACAGTTAGAGCTGCAGTATTTCTGGTCAGGTGATCTCTTCCTGTTACAGTTAGAGCTGCAGTATTTCTGGTCAGGTGATCTCTTCCTGTTACAGTTAGAGCTGCAATATTTCTGGTCAGGTGATCTCTTCCTGTTACAGTTAGAGCTGCAGTATTTTTGATCTCTTCCTGTTACAGTTAGAGCTGCAGTATTTCTGGTCAGGTGATCTCTTCCTGTTACAGTTAGAGCTGCAGTATTTCTGGTCAGGTGATCTCTTCCTGTTACAGTTAGAGCTGCAGTATTTCTGGTCAGGTGATCTCTTCCTGTTACAGTTAGAGCTGCAGTATTTCTGGTCAGGTGATCTCTTCCTGTTACAGTTAGAGCTGCAGTATTTCTGGTCAGGTGATCTCTTCCTGTTACAGTTAGAGCTGCAGTATTTCTGGTCAGGTGATCTCTTCCTGTTACAGTTAGGGCTGCAATATTTCTGGTCAGGTGATCTCTGAGGCAGCACACAGACCATCACTAAATGGTGGTTCAACGCAAGAGATGTAAAAGGTCAATATTTACTTGAATATATATATTGGTAAGATTCTTTAATGTCACTTAATTTGATATAAAAATCTGTTAAGTATTCATTTTGGGGGTTTAGTTTTCCTTTAATGCCCACTGCTTCCAAAAAAACAAGCTGCTTCTAGCCCTTACACCATAGTTTATTACATATACATTGCTGGGAGACAGTGAGGGCTACCAAGACTGTTCAAGGGGCTGACTTGCCCAGGGCTTATGTGTGCGAAACCTGATCAGATTTAATTGTGTAATGATGTATGTAAAACTGGGATATGCACAACAAGCCATGGCAATCTCTCATTTTATAGATGTCGGAACATTAAATAAGACGACAAAGCCACAAACATCTCCGTAGTTTAATGTACAAGCTGGGAAGTGTTACAGAGTAACCAATAAAGGGGAGCGGGTGGTTCTTGTAAATTAAACTGGTTGTAGCTGGGGAACATTTTACATTTGGATTGAATTTTTTTTTTTTACAGCACTTGATTCTAATGAGTAGTTTGTGGTGGTGCATTGCTGCCTATTAGTAGATAATTATACAACAGGCAGGTAAGAATCCAGGACAGTGAAAGCTAAATTGCAATTAAGGAAGTCGTTATGTCCTAAAGCACCAGGACTTCATCTCTGAGCAGAGCCATGAACCCAACACTCCGTTACACTGCTGTAGTATTAATACTTTGAGTTCTCCTTGGGATAAAAGGTAACGAGGGCTCCTCGTTTGTATGATTTTATAGGCTTCGTTTTCATTACAGAAATCACTTAATGTATATTATGAAATCTTTGCATTGATGGGAGGACTGGTTGTAAAGATAATGTAATCCAGCTGCAGTTGTTACACCTCGTATGTATTGTTTGGTTCTATACAAAAGGAGGCAGTGTAGAGCTGTTTTTGGTACTATGTACCTCTTCCATGATTTTCTCATACTCAACTTTTCCTGTACTTAATCACCCATCTATTTAAATGTGTTAAATTGAGAATCTATAAGAATATTAAAAGTGTTGTCTATCCTTTTCATTGGGTCTTGTCCTTATTTGTTGCAGACTCCCTAAGAAGCCATAAGGGGGGATCAGATAGGATTCTGGTCATCGTTATTCCCTGTATGAAGGCCTGGGTTAGTTGGGCAGCAAGGAGCGTCCCAGAAAAGGCCCTAAAAAACCTACTGTTACCAACCTGAGTCAGATGGGTGGGGAGGGGGCAGAGCCGCCCCATAAAAGTTTTTTAAAACTCATTGGTGGTCATGGCTCCCTAACGTAAAAAAAAAACGCTCATGTCAGGGCCTCCTATTTTTTTTTTTAAAAAAAAAAAAAACATTCGCGCCAGGTTACAAGTTAAAAAGAAACATTAGGACCACAGAGAATATTTTTTTTAAAAAAATATTGGTGGCAGGGGCCTGTAGAGTATTAAAATAATACATTGGTGTCCAGGGGTTTAATAAAATAATTAAAAAAAAAAAAACCCCACACATTGGTGTTCAGTAGAACTGAACTCGTGGCTTCAGGATTTCAACTTCGGCTCCTTTTTTGGCTTTTGGTCTTTTTGCGGCTTCAGGACTTCAAGTTTGGCTACTTTTGTGGCTTCGGGTCTTTTAGCGGCTTCGGGATTTCAATTTCTGCTCCTTTCATGACTTCGGATACGTTTGCAGCCTCAGGACTTTAACTTCGGCTCCTTTTGTGGCTTCGGGTCTTTTAGCGGCTTCAGGACATCAACTTCGGTTCCTTTTATGACCTTGGATACTTTCGAGGTTTCAGGACATCAACTTCGGCTCCTTTTGTGGCTTCGGGTGTTTTACCGGCTTCAGGAGTTCAACGTCGGCTCATTTTGTGGCTTCAGGAGTTCAACGTCGGCTCATTTTGTGGCTTCAGGAGTTCAACGTCGGCTCATTTTGTGGCTTCAGGAGTTCAACGTCGGCTCATTTTGTGGCTTCAGGAGTTCAACGTCGGCTCATTTTGTGGCTTCAGGAGTTCAACGTCGGCTCATTTTGTGGCTTCAGGACTTTTAGCGGCTTCAGGACTTTAAAGAGATACTGACACCAGAAACTATAATTTTGCCATAAAGAATTTGCCCGATATTTTTATTGACTATCTGATTCCCTGTGTTTGTCTATGAGGGGGCTGCCATACTTGTGAAGCAGGGGTCCGTTAACATTAGAAACTCTAACTGACAGGCTGAAATGGGACAGTCAGGTTGGCAAAACAGTCAGGTTTAGGAACTTCAACTAACAATTACTTCCAAAAACAAACCTCTCAGCAAAAAACGATCAACATGACCTATAGGTGACTTTTAATGTACATTCATATTTTAAAAAGTAGTTTTTTAGTGTCAGTATCAATTTAAGTTTGGCTAATTTTGTGGCTTTGGTTTTTTTGCGGCTTCAGGACTTAAACTTCAGCTCCTTTTGTGGCTTCGGGTCTTTTAGCGGCTTCTGGACTTCAAGTTCGGCTACTTTTGTGGCTTCGGGTGTTTTACCGGCTTCAGGACTTCAACGTCGGCTCATTTTGTGGCTTCAGGACTTTTAGCAGCTTCAGGACTTTAAGTTTGGCTAATTTTGTGGCTTTGGTTTTTTTGCGGCTTCAGCACTTAAACTTCGGCTCCTTTTGCGGCTTCAGGACTTAAACTTTGGCTCATTTTGTGGCTTCGGGTCTTTTTTTTTTTTTTTTTATAGTTTAATTTTTTTTTTTTATTTAAAGATTTTTATTTTCCGTAAAACTTGAACAAGCTTTTTTATAGTTTAATAAACTACATTTCTCATAATGATCTCCCTTTTATACACAACATGTTTTGTCTGTGTGATTTATATGAGATTTATAAACTGTGGAATTTTGAGGAAATAACCAAGTAACAGCAAATTAAGATTCTTTAAATTATATCCCCATCATCATCCGCCCCTCTAATGTCTTACTTTAAACTCCTTGGTCCACTCTTCCTCCTACAAACCTGGAAGAAGGTACAAATGTATTGTGTGGCCCTGTTTAGAAAGCTACTTCTTCTGCCGACCCCTTATCCAAAAAACTGGTATCTAAAAAGCTCTGAAAAACAGAAAGGCCATCTCCCATAGACTCCATTTTAATCAAATAATTCTAATATGATTTCTTTTTTCTCTGTTATAATAAAACAGTACCATGTACTTGGTGGTAACTAAGCCACATGAATTCATATTGGGGAATCCTATTGGATTAAATTAATGGTTATTAGGAGGCTTAAAGGAACAGTAACACCAAATAATTACAGTGTTTTAAAGGAATTACACTATAATGTACTGTTGCCCTGCACAGATACAATTCAAATGTTTGTTTCAGAAACTCTACTATAGTTTATATAAACAAGCTGCTGTGTAGCCATGGGGGCAGCCATTCAAGCACAGGATACACAGTAGATAACAGATAAGTACTACTATAGTTTTTATAAACAAGTTGCTGTGTAGCCATGGGGACAGCCATTCAAGCACAGGATACACAGTAGATAACAGATAAGTACTACTATAGTTTATATAAACAAGCTGCTGTGTAGCCATGGGGGCAGCCATTCAAGCACAGGATACACAGTAGATAACAGATAAGTACTACTATAGTTTATATAAACACTAAATATTGTGTTGTTTTTACTGTTACAAACACTAAAAAAACTCTGTAATTCTCTGTAAATGTTTCTGTATGTTCCATGTAGATTCCATTAGAGGGCATAATTGCCTCATTCTTGTTTGCTAAATCTTTGTATTAGAGCGTTGTATCACTTTATTCACAGTTCCGAAAAAGAAAAATGAAAGTTCCCTGTGATATTGCAATACCTTTTGTTGGCTAACTGGTTTAATAAATGAAAAAAATACAAAAACAAACAAATTGAAAGCTCTCTAGACTCTCTAGATTTGTCAAGGGTCGAATAGAAAAATCTAATTCTGAAATTTGAATTTTCAGCTAATTTTAGTGTACTTCGACTAGGGAATAGTCCAAATTTGATTCAAATTTGAAAAACATTTGAATATTCGAATATTGAAATCTATCATGTACTGTCTTTTTAAAAATCCGACGTCAACTATTCACCATCTAAAACCTGTTGAATTGCTGACCTCCTAGAACCTATTTGGAGTTATTTGGTAGACTTTGAAAAATCATAGTTTTTTTTTTTTGAAATACTTTGAATTGAATTCGATCAGATACAGCCTATTCACTCGAAGTTAAAAAATCTGATTTATTAAATACATTTCGTTGTTCTTTTTTATTTGAATTATTTTGAGTTGTGGGAGTTTAAATAAAATTCCTATTACCTCGAAATTCAACCCTTGATAAATCTGCCCCTTATAGTGTAATCAATGTATCAGGCAGAACATATTTGACTTCTGATTGACTTTTTTCCTTGCTCTTCGCTCCTTCCGCAGAAGTTGACTCTTACCTCTAAGAAAATAGTTTCTGATCCTGTACCCACAATTAAGCATCTCTGAAAAACATGGTAACCACAAAGAAAAAACGAATTATACGGAAGGCAATTTCTTTTCAGTTTCAGTCAGTAATGGAATGACCATAGATAATAGATTGTTGTACCAATTATGATAAGAAGCCTCAAAATACAAAAATGCAGAAATATATTATATAATTTAAAGCCCAGTGTCTCCATATTCATGGTTTAATAGATTAAAATGCAATTTATGCAGTTAAACACTAGGGGGCAGATTTATCAAGGGTTGAATTTCGAGGGTTAAAAAACCCTCGAATTCGACCCTCGGAGTAAAATTTAGAGCAAAAGGTTCAAACGATTCAAGCGATTTTAAGCGATTGATCAAATGATTTTAATTCGATCATAAAAAGTGCCTACAATGTCCCCATAGGCTAACATTCAATTCGGTAGCTTTTATTTGGCAAAGTAATGAGTCGAAGGATGTTTTAAAGCGACAGTACTTCGATTATCGAACGATTTTTACTTCAAATCGTTCGAATCATTCGATTTGATCGAATTTGACCAATTCGATGGTCGAAGTACCCAAAAAATTACTTTGAAATTCGAATATGTTGGGATTCGAACTATTCACTCAAGCTTAGTAAATCTGCCCCTAAGGGGGAGATTTATCAAGGGTCGAATTTCGAAGTAATGGGAGTTTTTTTTAACTCCCATAACGTCGAAATTCGAATTTAAAAAGACCAATCGAAGGCCAAATAGGTCAATTTTCGAATAGGCCTGTTTTCGATCAAATTCAAATCGTACGAATCGAAGTAACAGTGCATTCGACCGAATTCGATTCAAAGTTTTTCCAAAAAAAAAAACTTTGAAGTTTTTTAAAGTCCACCAATTGACTCCAAATATGTTCTAGGAGGTCCCCTATAGGCTAAAACAGCAATTCGGCAGGTTTTAGATGGCGAATGGTTGAAGTCGAATTTTTAAAGAGACAGTACATGATAAATTTGATATTTTTTCAAATTTGAATCGAATTTGGACTATTCCCTAGTCGAAGTACACAAAAATTAGTTCAAAATATGAATTTTTTTCATTCGAATTTTCACTTCGACCTTTGATACATGATCTGCCCCTAAATATAATATAGTAATTAACTGCAATGTGGGCAGCTTTTACTAAAAAGGTTCGCTACTATCCCATGGATGCTTTGGGGACCTGCTGCATTTTTTCAGTCCTGGACAGATAAAGAACAAGAACCTTCATTCTTACATTTTCCCTCCACGTATTCCTTCCATATACACAGAAATGGGTCGTGGCAAGACTTATAGCATGATTTCTTTATACAGGTATGGGATCTGTTATCCGGAAACCCGTTTTCCAGAAAAAGAATGGCCGTCTCCCTTTGACTCCATTTTATCCAAATAATCCACATTTTTAAAAATGATTTACTTTTTCTCTGTAATAATATATACCTCCCAACACTTAAGAAATTAAAGAGGGACAAAAAATTTGGAACGCGAAGATCTGTGAATTTTTGACCACCCCCTTTTTTGTGGCCACACCCCCTAATTCTCCTGTTCATTTTACAAAATTTGGCAGGTTATGAATGTTTGCACATTTTTTGTGTTTTATTTCCAGTTATTACATTTTGCTTAAAGGGTAAATTGCCCTTTAAGCTGTGAGTCTCAGGTCTCCCATGGGACCTGTTATCTAAATTGTTACAATTACTTATTTGCTTATCTCAAAATTGTTACAAAAGTATCTTATCTGCAGCTGTGGCTGTTCTGGGCTCTCTGACAAAAGCCAATTAAGTTAGAAACATTGTTTCTTTTTTTTAGCCGTTCAGTGCACAGAAAATCAGGACTTTCCAGTACAAATGCTGGTCTGTGGGTTGAGTTGTCAAAAGAGGGACTGTTTCGCTGAAAACGGGACAGTTGGGAGGTATGATAATAAAACAGCCGCTTGTACTTGATCTAAAATAAGATATAATTAATCCTTATTGGAAGCAAAACCAGCCTATTGGGGTTAGTTAATGTTTATTTGATTCTCAAGTAGTCTTAAGGTATGAAGATTCAAATTACAGAAAGATCCATTATCCGGAAGACACCAGGTCCCTTGCATTCTGGATAACAGGCCCCATACCTGTATAACCAGTGGGAGGCGGTGGAAGGTTATCACATAAGGGAAGAGTGTTTTCAATTTAAAATAAAAAAAGCTTTTACCGTATTTTGAATAAACTGGATACAGGGTGCCAGGATGTCCTGCTGTTTAATCTGCCTTCTCTATATAAATACCAAATCTGAAATAGATTGAGAGTCCAAACATTCTTTAAAATACAAATTGTTATGTAGCAAACTCATTAGGCGCAGCCTGTTCCCCCTGGTGTGATGGCTGCTCTCTGTGCCTCACTTTATCTCACGGTTAATGATACTGGCTCATCCCTTATTTCCTGGCTGCAGCAGCTCCTGGGAAAACCGCAGTGATGTAGAAACGGAATGTTTGAGGAATTAACTGTTATTCAAATGACTCCTCTGTACAGAATGAATAAAGTGCTACCCACTGTACAACCCACGTATAGTGATGGGCGAATTTCTCCCATTTCACGGAAAAATCGCGAACGAAAAAATCGTGAAAACGGAAAGTTCACGAAAAAATCGGAAAATTCACGAAAAAAATCGTGAAATTTGAACGTCTTCACAAAAAAATTGTGACATTCCAACAATTTCACAAAAAAACGTGAAATTCTAGTGTTTTCACGGAAAAAAATTGGAAATTGATGCCGGCGAATTTTCGCCGGAGATTCGTGAGCTTATTTGCTGGCGGAAAAACGCATGAAATTCGCCGCAAATTCATACCAGGCAAAAGCTGGGCCTGGTTCTTGCATTTTGCCCCCCCCCCTCAATATTTCTGTGGTCTTGTGGTGAAAGAGGCAGAGGTAAGTCCAGGAGTAAAGAAAAAGATGTACCTTGGCCTTGTCCTGCCACAAATAACCTGGGAACAGCTAAATACTTCAGAGTGTTACGGTGGCCTATACACAGGCAGATTAAAGCTGCTGATATCAGTTCTTAAAACCAATTCGGCATCTTATCTGCCAGTATGTGGGGCTTTCCAACGGGTCTCCCCGGGCAGTTTGATATTTCCTGCGAATGAGGACCCCATTAACTAGTTGATGCTGTCCTACAAAACGTCAGCAACCATTTTCTTACCCTATATCACCCCGCCATTGGTGGGCATGTCGGGGGAAAGATCCGCTTGTTTTGTGACCTCGCCAAACAAACGGATCTTATTGTGTATGGCCTCCTAAAGTCCTGGTTTTGCCTCTAGGGAATTGGCCAGGCTGAAGTAAGTTTCAAATTTCTTCTTCTAAGCTTAGTC
Organism: Xenopus laevis; assembly: GCF_017654675.1. Taxonomy (NCBI): domain Eukaryota; kingdom Metazoa; phylum Chordata; class Amphibia; order Anura; family Pipidae; genus Xenopus; species Xenopus laevis. The sequence goes on from NC_054374.1 coordinate 7,348,982, forward strand.
AATTCTTGTTTTTTTTCTATTTCTTTTTTTGTCAGTTAGGTTTGGGAAGGCTTAGCCTTATTGAAAATCTGCCAATGAATCTGTGAACAGGTATGACAACCATAGACATTCTTTGGTGGGCTATATTCATGCATCATACTATTTCTTACCAATTACAGATCCCGAGTCCCCTTTGCTAGGTGAAAGGGTACTGGGAAAACCCTTCTCTGGCAGTGCCTCCACCTAATTGGATCCAGGAATACACCTTCGGGTGGCCCCATTAGGAAAACATTCAATACACATACTTGCTTTATAAAAATATCAACTTTATACAAGGAAGTGCAGATTAAAGGGGAAATAAACTGTAAAAGTAATTCCCTACCTTATCCTGGTAAGTCCCGCACTACTCCTTTGGTGACAAAGAGTCTCTGTCCCTTTTCCCAACAAGAGCACAAATGTTCCCAGGTAGCGCTATTTTCCCAAATACCTTTCCCGATGGACAAGGTACTGGCTTCCACGTGGCAGGCACACAAACAGCCTGTGACACAATAGAATCCCCGCTGGATCCTTTCTTTTTCCTCTACTCTCCCCAGGCAGACTCACCCGAGGGCTCACACACAGAGCTGGCAGGCTCACACAGACTGGAATCCACAGCGATGAGAATTAGTGATGGGCGAATTTATTCGCCAGGCGCGAATTTGCGGCGAATTTGCGCGATTCGCGGCAGGCGAATAAATTCGCGAAACGCCCACGAAAATTCGCTGAAAAAATTCGCGGGCGTCAAAAAATTTTTCCGAAAAAGGGACGCCGGCGTCAAAAACGGGCGCCGGCGTCGGAAAAACGGGCGCCGTTTCGCGAATTTTTCGCCGTTTCGCGAATTTCGCGCGAAATTCGCGAATTTTTCGGCGAAGCGAAACGCCGCAAATTCGCCCATCACTAATGAGAATCTTTATCCAAGAAATTCATTTTTTGATGAATCTTTAGCTGAACTGTAGCTCCCAGCACTGTCTATAGCGTGAGCATTTCCACATTCAGTTTTGGAACTCAGGAGTTTAGTCCCTCCTGATCGAGCTCCCAGGCATGGGGTCGCCTACTCCAGCCTCAGAGGCCTCCTGCCTCTACATCTTGGCTGCTGAATTCCTCTCTCCTCCAGGAAGTAACATCCAGCAGTAAGACAGCAGAAATCTGTAATGGCTGTCTGAGCACATGGCTCTCCCTTTTATAGTAAAGTGGTGCAGCAGCGACACCTTGTGGTATCCTCCAGTATCTGCCCTGCTTCATTCACAATGCTTTGGCCCCAGCCCCTGGGAAACCCCATAGCTCAGCCATGTGGCTCTCTGTAGGAAATTAACCCTTCGGGTCCCTACATAAAGCAATAGTGGTGGGGTTATTGGTCATCCCAGTTGAAACTAAATATGACTTTCTGAGTTAGGGTAGGCCTGAAAAGTTTTCTACAGTCTCTAGTTTCCCGTGACACTTCATTTGCAGGCTTTCTGTAGTTACTAATGCAGAGAGCAAGCTCAGTATTTCCCCTGCTGATACACACTGTTGTCACTGCAGGATAATGGAGGAGACCCAGGAGAGCCCTTTTACAGAATCTACCTCTTTATCTCAGCTTGTGGTATTTCAGCTTAATTTGCTCCACTTAAGCCTCAGGAGCAATAGAGTTTCATTGAAGTTTGCAGGTTATGTTTTTCAAGGAATATTCTGCACTGGTAGGAAATGTCTCACTGTGTAGCAATTAAGAAGGTGGTGTCATTATAGCCCATCTATACCCCTGCATTATAAACAGACATAGAATCAATGAGTGGTCTGTATTGCATTTGTAATTGCTTCAGGCTCACAGCAAGTACAAGACTTTTATCCCTCTCGTTTTCCTACACATTCCAATGCAGCAGACTGCAGCACTTTTAACTGTTCCGCTCTCTGACGTTTCTGATGCAGTTTTAATCCTCATGCCTCCTTTAAAACTTTTATATTTTGTCCCCTAGACTGTCAAATGTCTATGTATGGCCTCCTCGAGTTGATTTATTCTTCATATGATTTATTATTCATATTCTTCATGCAGTTTCACTTGCTTCTATGGACATTGGGGCTCATTTATCAACACTGGGCAAATTTGCTCCATGGGCAGTAACCCATGGCAACCAATCCAATTGCTGCATTCATTGTTTTACTTGCAGCTGCCTTTAAAGGACAAGGAAAGTTAAACTAAAGAAGTAGGTAGAAATGTTCTACGTGATGTTTTGTGCTTCTGTACCAGCCCAAGGCAACCACAGCCCTTTAGCAGTAAAGATCTGTGTCTCCAAAGATGCCCCAGTAGCTCCCCATCTTCTTCTGCTGATTCACTGCACATGTTCTGTGCTGCTGTCACTTACTGAGCTTAGGGAGCCACTCACAATATACAGTACACATAGAATAGAAATGTCACAATATAAGACTGATTAGTAATTAATACACATAATTACTACATGGCAGCGCAGAAACCAGTGCAATTAGCATCAGAATTGAATAATCAGCAAACCTGTAGCATCAGCTTATATTACAGCCAGGGAAGCTCATTTTCTGCTGGATAATTAGTGACGAGCCCTAAGCTTAGCTTCTCAACAGCCAATCAGAGCCCACTGAGCATGTGAGTGTCACAGACACTTTCCAAGATGGTGACCCCCTGTGACAAGTTTGAAGTCCTGGATCATTGCTGCTATTGACAAGCTCAAACTTTAGCCTCGTGCAATAAGTTCACTATATAAAATATGGCAGTTTAGTTCTCCTTTAAAAAATGCACCCAGTGTTGATAAATGAGCCACACTAAGTTATGGGTGCACTAGATTGTGATTGGGGAAATCAGATTGTAAGCAGGACTGAGAAAGGGACTTGTGATTTATTGAATGGTCTCTTTACAAGCACTCGCAATATATCAGCACTATATGCAGTAATGCGATAAAGACTAATAATAATAACAGTGTAGTGTTGGTGGGAAAGGCAGGATACATCTATATACATCTTTTTTTAACATGAGCAAAGTAAATAGGCCTTATGCCAGAAATGCATTTTGCACTTTTTTGATCAAAAAAAAAAAAAAATAGAAACTAGAATTATTGAGCTCTGAATAAACAACCCCATCCCATTTATCTGAAGAAACACACACCATCAATTTTTATAATGTAGTTTTTTTCTTAAACATAATTAAAGAAATAAGCAAAGACGTATGTTGAACTGTTAGGAGCACCCGATGGCGTTCCACTCCTCTTTGGCGCCGTGTCCAAGATGGCGGTACCCATAGCTGCCATGTAGACAGCTGCACCAGTGCAGTGATGCTGGCGCACAGATTCTTGATGCCATCACGTCGCGTCTGGTGCCGAAATTCAAAATAAAAGGACGCAGAGGTCACGAGTTCAATGCCCGATTATAGGAATTGTGACCTTCATTCCTGGGTGTTCCTAAATTGTTCCTGATTGTATTTCTGGACTTTGACTCTTGCCTAAACCTGTTTCAACGATCCTTTGCTGCCTGCCGATTGAACTACTGCCTGGAATTGACTACGATTACTCCTTATCCCTTTTGATTACCGTGAACTTGAACTTTGTCCTGAAGCTTCCTCCTTGGTCCGCAATTTTCCGCTTGGAGCCGACAAACACGAGCCCTATTCATTGAACTTATGTTGAACAAGGTGCTCAACTGCTCCTTTTAAAGATTTTTTTTATGCCATACACCTAACTGGACAGAAGTATTTTAACAATTTCTATGTAATATGTTTATTTGTTTAGCCTACTGCAACGGGGGAGCAGAAGACAAAGCCGACCCAGAACAGTGTCTGCGCCCTGCAAGGACTTGGATTATCACCTTGGTAAGATCCGAATGCAAGACCCATGCGCCGCACCAATAAATGATCATAAATAGGCCAAATGTTTAGAGACACCTGGGCCCACCGTGAGTTTTCCTGGTATCCCTGTGGGCCAGTCCGACACTGGTGGGTAGCGTTGCCGCCTGCCTGGTATTTTACCGGCCTGGCCAGTAAAAATTAAACTTGATCCCAAAGTTATTAATAGGGGAAATGCATAAAAATATAGGAAGGCTGGTATTTTTTTCAATAAAAGGTGACGACCCTAGCTGTGGGTAGTGACTCGGGTCCACCTGGATGTTTCCCATTATCCCCATAGGCCAGTCTGACCCCGAGCATAGGTATTGTGAGTGGAGGATAATTTTCAATTCTGGTGCAGGAGAAGTCATGCATAGTAGTGAGCCAGATATAAAGCGAGTTAGCTAACCCTAAATCCTTTAGTCACAGCAGCAGCGTTGGTGGCTATAGTGAGGGATAGTGAGGTTAATAAAGGGATACTGTCATGGGAAAAAATTTATTTTTTTCAAAATGATTCAGTTAATAGTGCTGCTCCAGCAGAATTCTGCACTGAAATCCATTTCTCAAAAGAGCAAACAGATTTTTTTATATTTAATTTTGAAATCTGACATGGGGCTAGACATATTGTCAATTTCCCAGCTGCCCCAAGTCTGTGACTTGTGCTCTGATAAACTTCAATCACTCTTTACTGCTGTACTGCAAGTTGGAGTGATATCATCCCTCCCTTCCCCCCCACCAGCAGCCAAACAAAAGAACAATGGGAAGGTAACCAGATAGCAGCTCCCTAACACAAGATAACAGCTGCCTGGTAGATCTAAGAACAACACTCAATAGTAAAATCCATGTCCCACTGAGACACATTGTTACACTGAGAAGGAAAAACAGCAGCCTGCCAGAAAGTATTTCTCTCCTAACGTGCAGGCACAAGTCACATGACCAGGGGCAGCTGGGAAATTGACAAAATGTCTAGCCCCATGTCAGATTTCAAAATTGAATATAAAAAAATCTGTTTGCTCTTTTGAGAAATGGATCTTAGTGCAGAATTCTGCTGGAGTAGCACTATCAACGGATTTATTTTGAAAAAAAACATGTTTTCTGATGACAGGATCCCTTTAAGGGGCATATTTATCAAGGGTCAAATTTCAAATTGAAAAAACGACGAAATTCAAATTCAAAAAGACCAACCGAAATTGAGTCAAGTTTTTTTTTTTGTCGAATAGGTCCGTATTCGGCTGAATTCGAATCGAAGTAATAGCGCATTCGATTGAATTTGATTTTGATTTTTCCAAAAAAAACCCCCCTTTGATTTGACTCCAAATAGGTTCTAGGAGGTCTCCCATAGGCTAAAACAGCAATTCAGCAGGTTTTAGATGGCGAATGGTCGAAGTCGAATTTTTAAATAGACAGTTCAATTTTTTTTCAAATTCATATCGAAATTGGACTATTCCCTAGTCAAAGTACACAAAAATTAGTTTGAAATTCGATTTTTTTTCATTTGAAAATTCACCTCGACCTTTGATAAATCTGCCCCTAAATGTCTTTAGACTGCGACAGCGCTGGGTGGCTGAGGTGTTACGATATCTTTGCAAATGTGAGTCGATCTTGCTAAAAAAACACAGAAATGCGTCATCTTTTGCCAGCCTTGCCTGGACATTTTCCTCTTTTGCTTTAACATTATGGTATGAGGGTGTACAACTGGCAGTTACAACTGTCAGCACATGCAGCAACCGTTAAGGCTTTGAAAATGATGTACCTTTTCTGTTGATATAAATTATATGTTTGCAGAGGCAACTTTTCCAAGAGTTATAAAAAGTTGCTGAAAGTTTCTACTGACATCACAGCAGGCTCCGCTCCTTATAATAACTGTCATACAAGAAACACCTGGATCAGTAAAAAGCGGATGTTTGACTAAAATTGAACTCCAGGACTCATATTTATTGTGTAGGTTTAAAGGCATTTAAAGGAAGAATTTAACTTTTTTTGGCTAAAATCCTGATGCGCTTCTTAACAATCCTTCAGTTTTTTTTAAACGTTTTTTTTAAGGTCAACTGTGTCTTCGCTGTAATAAAAATTCCAGAAATCCCCCTAAAACAATGGGCACATTTAAACCTGGGCAGTAACCCATGGCAACCAATCAGATGTTTGTTTTTATTGTTTAGCCTACAGTTGGCTGAAAAAAGACAGTCACTGGTTGGTTGTTATGGGTTACTGCAGATTTGCCCAGTGTGTATAAATTAGGGATGGTTCGGGATTGGGCCAAGATTTGGCCTTTTTCAGCAGAGCCGAATCCGAATCCTGATTTGCATATGCAAATTAGGAGCTGGGAGGGAAATCACGTGACTTTTTGTCACAAAAAAAGGAAGTAAAAAATGGTTTTCATATGCAAATTAGGATTCGGATTCGGTAAGGTATTCAGCCGAATCTTTCGCAAAGGATTCGGGTTTCGGCCGAATCCAAAATAGTGGATACGGTGCATCCCTAGTTTAAATGAGCCCTACTGACTTGCACCAAGTAAATTGTGCACTAATGCAACTAAATTCAGCAATTTTATCGTATTTTGCTGAATTCAGATCTTCTGTTGAGAACAAGTTGAGGCACATGCTACTTTGCAGGCACCCATTAAAGAATAAGTGAATGTAAAATTGATGATAGTATTATTCTAAGAACTTTTGCAATTTACATTCGTTATTTATTTATTTTCTTTTTCCCCTGTAATATATTAAGGGATATGTGTGCTGTGGAATGAATTTTGTTCCAACATCGCCACCTGCTGGTCAGTTTCCCACCAGTCTGACCACCAAGTAGTCAAGGAAGTTGTCAGGAGAAAGAAAGAGGCTGCTCTGATGTTCTTCTGCTTCAGAAAGATTAGAGAAAGGTTTTTATTTTTTCCCCAATCAGAAGAACATCAGAGCAGCCTCTGACAACTTCCTTGACTACTTGGTGGTCAGATTGGTTGGAAACTGACCAGCAGGTGGTGATGTTGGAACAAAATTAATTTATATTAACAGCACATATTTCCCTTAATATCTTTGGAAAATAAATAAATAATGAATGTAAATGGCAAAAGTTCTTAAAATAACACTCTTGTCAATTTTACATTCACTTATTTTAAAGGTTTACTTACCCTTTAAGGTGGCCATACACAATAAGATCCGCTCGTTTGGCGAAGTCACCAGACGAGCAGATCTTTCCCCGATATGCCCACCAATGGCAGGTAGATATTGGTTTATCCGAATGTTTCGCCCTAGGGATTACAATGATGTGAATGGGCACCGACGGGTTGTAGGACCACATCAGTCCTCGATCCCAAGAAAAATCAAACCTCCCCGATCTTGGTAAAGATATCGATCGTTGGAAGCCCCCATACACTGGCAGATAAGCTGCCAAATCGACTGGAAGGACTGATGTCGGCAGCTTTAATCTGCCCGTGTATGGCCAACTTTTTAAAATGAGTCAATTAGCCAGTTTTTCATTAGTAAATATGCATTTTAATGTTTAATTTGTGAAATACGCAACTCTTGCAACGGCGCCCAACAACTGGTCTAACAAGCTGATAGACTTTAAAATTCCCAGATGCCAAAGAACCTGTTTGCGGTAGGAGAAAATGTTCGGTTGAGAGGGTGAAGTCATAACCCATTGATGCCCCAATAACAATAATAATAAAACACACACAAAAGTACACACAAGTACTGTAGTTCTACTTTGTTATTATTGTTACTAATCCGTCAGACACTATTCTGTTCTGATTACACCAGGATTAGCTTCTGTTAAAGACCTGTCATTAAAGGAGAAGGAACGCTACAGAGGCAGATTATTGCCAGTAAATTGCCAATAATCTATAACACCTTATAAAACCTTATAAAAGGGAGGTGAGTACTATATACTATAAGTAGAGTTGGTTCCTGGCAGAAGCAAAATGGCAAACACAAATAGTGACGGGCAAATTTTTTCACGAAACGGAGACAAAAATTTGCTGCAGAAAAATTGGCCGCAGCAAAAAAGTCACAGAGATAAAAAAACACCCATGAGAAAAAAACTCCCATTGACTTTAATGCCTTTGGACACAAAAGTCGTCATAAGAAAAAACACCCGCTGACTTTAATGTATTTGAAGTGGGAAAAATTGTTTTGTACTTGTAAAAAAAAAAAAAAAGCCCATTAACTTCAATTTGTTTCGCAAATTGTTAGCCGCAGCGAACATTTTTGCACAGTTTCATGACAGATTCGCTCATCATAAATCACAAACTGTCAGTAGAGATCAACGGCGATCCTATGGCTCAGCCTCTGAGACAGTCCAGGGTCGGATTGGAGGGTCGGATTAAGGTCCCTCCTGGCAGTCCCCGGGGGCCCCCTTCCGACCTCCAAATTCTCACCGGCTCCTGCGTGAACTTCGCAAACACTGTGGCGGCACAGGAGCCAGATTTTCTGAATCAGTTGGGGGAGCAGGTCTGGGCCGGGGCCCACGGGGTTTTTTCCCGGTATCCCGCTGACCCAGTCCGACCCTGAGAAAGTTTACTTGATATGGTTTATTTTCTTCTAACAGAAAGCATTTGTATTGAGCAGCCTGTACCACTGAAGGTTACACTAAGAAGATTATGTACCATTTATGTGGTATTATAGGCTCATTAGAAATACAGTCTTTCCTCCTGCTTCTCTGGTGCCTCTGTTAGCGCAAGGCACAAACTCAACCAGATAATACAGCAGCCATAAATAAGTTATCATGGAGATGATTTCTATTTGTTCTCTGTGTGAATAAATACAAATTATAAAGCTAATAGAGCGTGGTTATTAGGCCGCATCTGCCGCATCCAGGAAATATTACAGGATCATCTTGACTCTCATTTGCAAACAAATTGCTCAATAGGTTTTACTTGTGACAATCTCAGTGTTATGGTATGGAAAGTCTTTTGGGGAGATTTGTTGCCTGCGGTAGCGAGGATTTAACAGCGGGCGACACATCTCCTCCTGTGCCATCGCCCTAAGACAAAATAAAGTCTTAAAAACAAAGAGAAATTGCAGTCTAAGAAGGAAATTTATTCTACACCACCATGTCCCCAACACTTACCTTCTAGCTATGGACACCCACCCTCTGTGCTCTGTACAGGGAGAATTGTTGTTTGGATACACGAGTGCCGAACTGGACAGAAAAAGTGCAAAGTACATAGAGGGATAGAACACATACAGGTATGGGATCTGTTATCCAGAATGCTCTGGACCTGGGGTTTTCCGGATAATGGATCTTTCCATAATTTGGATCTTTATACCTTAAGTCTACTAGAAAATCATGTAAACATTAAATAAACCCAATAGGCTGGTTTTGCTTCCAATAAGGATTAATTATATTTTAGTTAGGATCAAGTACAAAGTACTGTTTTATTATTACACAGAAAAAGGAAATAATTTTTTTTAAAATCTGGATTATTTGGATAAAATGGAGTCTATGAAAGAAGGCCTTTCTTTAATTCAGAGCTTTCTGGTTAACGGGTTTCTGGATAATAGATCCCAAACCTGTACTACATAATGCTGGTATAGCTAGTGATCAAAACACCAACCCTGCTTAATGAGACTGACATATAGATTAACATCCTTTTAGCTTTACTTGCCTTTTATACAGTTAGGGGCCGATTCACTAAGGGTCGAATATCGAGAGTTAATTAACCCTCGATATTTGACTAGGAATGAAATCCTTCGACTTCGAATATCGAAGTTGAAGGATTTAGCGCAGATAGTTCGATCGAACGATCGAATGATTATTCCTTTGATAAATCCTTCGAATCGAATCGAAGGATTTAAATCCAACGATCGAAGGAATATCCTTAGATCAAAAAAAGTTAGCCAAGCCTATGGGGACCTTCCCCATAGGCTAACATTGAGTTCGGTAGCTTTTAGATGGCGAACTAGGGGGTCGAAGTATTTTTTAAAGAGACAGTACTTCGACTTTCGAATGGTCGAATAGTCGAACGATTTTTAGTTCGAATCCTTCGATTCGAAGTCGTAGTCGAAGGTCGAAGTAGCCCATTCGATGGTCGAAGTAGGCCAAAAAAACGTCGAAATTCGAAGTTTTTTAACTTCGAATCCTTCACTCGAAGTTAGTGAATCGGCCCCTTGATGTTAAGCTTTTGTTATGATAAAGAAAACGTAGCCGTAAGCCTATGTTTATAAAGATATGCAAAAATGCGTGTCTGTGTGCCGCCATGTTGTATATTTGCCGAGCAATTTGTAGTTAGCCTATGACACTGGAGGGCTACGTGTGGGGCATCAATGACCTAAGGGCCAGTTATTACCTTTCCATTACTAAGTACTTTAATACTAAAATGCATTGCAGATCTTAGTTGTTTCTAACCTGTACTGAGCTTTGTCGAACTGAGCTGCTGACCAGTGATGGGCGAAAAAAATTCGCCTGGCATGAATTCACGTCGAATTTCCATGTTTCGCAGCCGACGAATAAATTTGTGAAACTCCAGCAAAAATTCGCCGGTGTCCAAAAAATTTTGGGTGTGCGCTTGAAAAGTCGCTTGCATCAAAACCGTCGCGTGTCAACTTCAAATTTTCATAAAAAGCGAAAAATGAGAATTTCACCCATCACTACTGCTGACCCACGAGGCTATGTGAATATCAATTTAGTACACACAGCAACACACGCATATTCTATTAAAATGTAGGGCTTCTTTCCAGGCTTTAAACTGGAATATATTTCACAAATCTCTTGTGAGGTCACCTGGTGGTCTAGTGGGACTAGGGCCGACGGGGATGCCCACAGCCCTAAATCCTTCCCCTCCTCCGGTGGGGACTTTACTGTGTCTGCTCAGTGATAGTACTGGGACCTGTCTACTTCCCCTTTGCATTTTATTCTGTGCCTTCAATTCAGCATTTTATATAGAAGTGATATTAGACTCTAATGCTCCTGTGTTGCCTCTAAATCTTACCACTTACTTACTCCTGGCCCCTTGTATTATTCTTGTACATAGATTCTGAAGATCTGGAACCATCCATGGAATCTGAAGACCACAAAGCCTGGGAAGAGCTTTGCAAAGCAGAGTAAGTGCAATTTAATTGTTAAGCAAAATCGGAAGCAATTTAGAACTGACCTCTATTATCTATAATTGGCTTCCATGTTGGGTTTTTTTCTATTCCTTTGAACTGTAAAATCTATCGGGTTCAGCATAAAATATGTGCAGGTTAATGGAATTAGATTAATGTTCATTTAAAAAATCTACAGCCACCAATTTAATTTAGAAGCCTATTAAAATGTGGCCTCGGCAGCTTCTGATGTGGAAAGGAAAACACCCATTTGTATGTTACCAGGGGTTCAGGTCAGTAAGGCCTTCATTCATTATGTTACTCCATATTACAAACCTGCGATAATTTATTTGCTTTCCTCTCAGCCTCTTCCTCTGAAACCGTTTTTAATCAGCTGTCCAATGACCACGTATTACCTTAAAAACCCATGATAACGACAGTAAACCAAGAGCTACTGTATATTTCTGCTCAGAATGTTGGAAGGGCACATAAAGGAACGCAGCAGATATATAAGAAAAATTGGCTCTTATAGTTCAATACAACAGGCGTGAGAAAAATGAGCTTGGTGAATGGGGGCTGTGTTCTTGGAGAGCACATAGATTTTCCTTATTCTGACCCAAGTTTGGGAGGACCACCTGGAACATTGTTCAACATTGTTCATCTGCCCTGTGGCAGCCTCCAGTAGGCAGCTAGCTCTTGAAGGAGGTCAAACCCAGAAGTCACGTCTGACTGCAGCAGAGAAACCCCACACGGTTGGCAGCCTCCATGACTGGGCTCTTGATTTGGAGTCTTCTGCTCTCTGAAGGCAATTACCGACAAGGAGAATACGTACTTGAAGACAAAACGTTCCTTGCTTCAAATATACATGATCCTTATGGGGAAAGTGGGCCCATCCTATAATGTTTATTTTGGTGTGGCTGAGCGGGAGAAGGGGGCCAATAAAGGGGAACCCTTGTTAAACTTAGCGCTTTGTTCTCCTTTAATATTTGACACACTAACATGGAATGAAATGAAGAGGGTTAGTCTTCCTTTTAAAGGAGAAGGAAAGGTTAAAACTAAGTAAGCTTTATCAGAAAGGTCTATATAAATACACCAGTAAACCCTCAAAGTAATGCTGCTCTGAGTCCTCTGTCAAAAGAAACATCATATTTCTTTCCTTCTATTGTGTACTCATGGGCTTCTGTATCAGACTTCCTGTTTTCAGCTTAAACCTCCAGGGCTAGGGCTTGAGCATGCTCAGTTTGCTCCTCTCTCCTCCCTGCTGTAATCTGAGCTCAGAGCTATGAGTGAGCAGGGAGAGACTCAGGCAGGAAGTGATGTCACGCCAAGCTAATATGGCAGCTGCTATCCTAAACAAACAGAGAGCTTCTAGAGCTTTTTACTCAGGTATAGTAAAGCATTCTACAGAATAAATATAGCATTCTAGCTTGCACTACTGCAGTTAACCTATTGGCAATAAACTGCTTCTGTAGATTTCCTTCTCCTTTAAGGGGCAGAATTATCAAGGGTTGAATTAGAAATCTAAATTTTCATTTTTTTTATGGCCAAAACTGTCAAACTCGACTAGGGAATCATTCAAATTTGATTGAAGTTTTTTTAAATATTTGAAAAAACACCTAATTTTCAGATTTTTACACGAAAGCCAGTGCAGATCAGGATAACCTTGGGACTTCTCCCATTGACTTATATACAACCTCAGGAGGTCTGAGATGAAGGATTTTCGGATTCTAATGTTTTTCATCCTCAGGGTATAATAAATAACGAAAATTCACATTTTCTGTTCACGAAAAATTCGGATTTTATAGTCAAACTCGATTTTTTTTTTTCAGTTTTTGGCATTCATACTTTAATAAATAACCCACTTATTGTTTGGCTTTTTTTTTATTTTGTAACAACTTAAACCTTTAAAGGGCATGAAAAGGCAAAAAAAATGAAATCCCATTTTTACTTTTTTGAATGAAAAAGAAACCTATCTCCAATATACTTTAATTAAAAAATGTACCTGACTGTATGCAGTGATATTCTCCCTTCGTTTACTGCTGTGGATAGGAATTGTCAGACGGTCCCTAACTGCTGAGCAGGGAAACAATCATACTTATGAACAGCAGGGGGAGCCCTCGCCTTACTTCCCAGCCATGCAGAACTCATGCAGCTTTGTTTATGATGATCCCTAAGCAGCCCAGACCACACTGAGCATGTGCACAGTCTTGGTCTTGCAAAGATGTTTAACAAAGTTACAAGATGGTGACCCCCTGTGGCCAACTTTGAAAGCATAAATTATTTGTTTGATTAGGCTTGTGGTGCAGTAAGTTCATGTTTATATTTAGTATACAAAATACAGTATTTCTAGCCTTATTCTATTTTAGACTTTACATGCCCTTTAAAGGATGAATTAAGATGTGAGCATGGCCCATCCTCTATCTTTCCATGCACAAAGACCAATGGAGAGCATTGAACACATTCCAGTGACTCCTGAATCAGAAAGTCTAACTCTACGGCACTCGTTTGCCTTTCCATATTCTGACGCCTGCTGTTTCTGATTAGGCAAATCCGACTACTCTGTTCTTAGGAGTTTTATCTGAATGTGTTTATTATATGTATATATCTTGCTGTAGCTCTGAACATTAAGTACAGTACAAGCCATACATCATATTTATGTTCACTGACGAAATGGAGAATCAATTATTTACTGGGCAAATCTTGCTCATTATTCTCTGGTTTTTTCTGCGGCAGAACTGGGCTCTATCATTCCTATATATACGATGTGTTGTTTTGTAGAAAGTATATTTGTGGTGTTCTGTAGCTCTGGGTATATATTTACTTCTTGTGAAGATAACATTTACATATTTATTTATTTTATATATATAAGATTTCACCTTTTGTCCAGGTTGCCAAATTATGCCAATATGAAATCATGTTTTTCCTGCTTAAAATATTAGTGGAAATGACCCATATACAAGCACTTAACCTGCAGCATCACCTTGATATGATTTTCCATTTATTTGTAACATATAAAGGACTTCTAACTTCAAATGCATTGCAATAAGGATCACCTTACCGGTCCTCAATCAGCAACGAAAAATAAAGCGTTGGATGCTTATTTTCAGTTTTCTTTTTTTTTTAGCCCAAGCATCTATGAAGGTATTTTAGGTTCAGCCTGCAGATTTAGGGGCAGATTCCCTAAAGGGCAAAGTGACTAACGCTAGTGAAAATTCGCCAGCGTGACGTCATTTCAGAATGTCTGCGATTTCCTAACGGGCGCAGGCTAGCGAAGGAGATAGATGCTAGCGTTACTTCGCACTCTAACACCAGGCGAGTTTTTGCTCCGGCGAATAGAATTGGCGTTGTCCTCAGGGGCGTAACTATAGAGGAAGCAGACCCTGTGGCTGCAGGGGGGCCCAGGAGGTATAGGAGCCCCACGAGGCCCTAATTCATATACAATTTCAATAAATATTGGAGAAACAAGTCAACCTCTAAACATTTTGGGGGCCTGAAAAATAATTTGCTGTGGGGCCCAGTAATATCTAGTTACGCCACTGGTTGTCCTAGCGAATTTATGCTTGGCGAAGTGGTGAATTTTCGCCGGTTACGGAATTTGCCCCAAAGTCTTCCTAAGCATTAATTTCCTCACTGCCTACTTAATTCTTTCCCCTCTGCTATGGGCCCCTGACTGCAGTACCCCCTGTAGACTCTTGAGGGCAGCCCTGCCTGTGTAGATCGATAGCAAAAGTCTAAGGTTGTATAGTTATTCCATTGTGCAAAGCAGCATTTTGCTGGAATTATTAAGAATCTAGTTGCCTTTGTTCTCATTGTTAGGCTGCTCAAGAGAGGACACAGGTAAGAAAGGGGCTTTAAATTAGTGATTGTTGGACATTTTTGCTCTTTTTGGTAATGCCCCCCCTTAGGCCTTAACAGACTTACAGATATTTGTCAAAACATTTCAGTTTTAGCCCTTCAGCTGTAGTTCCAACAGTATATAGAAAAGCAAATCCAGTATTTGACCTTCATGCTGTGATGCTAAATAAGCTTCTAGCAGAGCCAACACTTTCACTCTAACTTGCTTTTAGGGCAATGACACATGGCTCTACCTGCCGCCTGTGATTTATTACGGCTACAAAACGGCAGAAAATACCCTGCCATAGATAATACTGAGGGTTTTCTCTACTAGAACACTTAAATCACATTGTTTATATTCACTTTTAAAAAGTTATGTGATTTGAGTGGTTTAGCAGAGACAATTCTCAGTATTGTTTGTGTTGGGGTATTTTCTGCCGAATCTGGGCCGGCAAGTGGCGCTGTGTGTCATTGCTCTAAGACTGAACCCTATAGGTAATTCTTTCAGGCCCCCCAGTTTAGCAAATGCTGCATTAAAATAACAGGTATTAAAATAACAGGCTTTAGTTCGTCACATTTTTATCCAATCTTTTTGTTCAACCCACTGAATTAAAGCTGAAAGTCTGCAGTTCAACTGCACCTGAGTTGTTTCATTTACAATTCATTGTGGTCATGTACAGAACCAAAATTAGAAAAAAGTTGTCTCTGCCCAAAGATTTATGGGCCTAACTGTATCTCTTTGTACATGTCATCCCCTATTTAAAGTATCTTTTCATTCCCTGTGGAAACCGTATAGTTTGTGTATTCAGAAATAATCAATTGTGAGGGCAAAACTCCGCTATTGTTCTCACAAAGGCCACAATTCTGTGCTACTGTAGATAAGCCATTGCCTTTGTAAAGCATGAGGAATCAGTGGGGAGTGATATTCCGCTGATGTTGAGTTTCACTGTACGACTAGTGATGGGGACTATTCTCAGAACAATCAAAGATCCAGGGATCAATGAGCTTGCGCCGTTGTGTTTTGCCTTCTACAAAGGAAAATGTCCCAGTTGCTGAGATACCAACTAGACCTTTGAATTCCAGTCTACTGTTCCAAGTACCTCCTAGTTGCAAGGGTCAATGATATTTATTCATTACCCAGTAGAAGCCACTGAATAAAGCATGACCCAACGATAGAAGATCCACTGAAATTGTGTCAGGATACAGTTATATGCGCTATACTAATAGTTATTCTTTCCTTTGATTAGATAAAAGCAGAAACTCATGATGTTCTTCTGACATCTGTAATACGTTCTTTTCTGTTAACTTGGTGCCATTGTATATAGAGATTTTTATCTTTGATGGCATGTTTTTTAAAATCATTTCTGGCAATTTAAAAAAAAAAAAAAAAAAGTAACCTGTTATAAAGAATGCTCAGGATCTTGGGGTTTTCCGGATAACGGATCTTTCCATAATTTGGATCTTCATTCCTTTAAAAATCATGTAAAGATTAAATTTACTCAATAGACCAGTTTTGCTTCCAATAAGGATTATTTATATCTTAAACTTAGGGGTTAGGGATAGACGGCCTTTCTGTAATTGCCACCCTAGTATAAGCAACGCAAATGGGGTCATTTCCTTTGATTTGCGTATGATTAGTGATGGGCGAATAAATTCAGCAGGTGCAAATTTGCTGCAAATTTCAGCGTTTTGTCGCAAGCAAAAATCTGCCGATTCAGTAAAAATTATCGCGCGTCAAAATTATTCGGACGCCCGTTGACTTTAATGCATTTGGACAAAATAGGCGCGCATATAAAAATAGTCTCGGGCACGAAAATTATAATTTTGACGCCCATTGACTTCAATGAGTTTCGCAAATCTTTCACAGTTTCGCAAATTTTTAACAAAACGGGACAAATTCGCCCATCCCTATGTATGATCTTTGCAATGTAGTGTGTCCTGTTGTTTCACATTCCGTATTGATGCTGCACCTCTACACATTTACCTTTTACTCTTCCGTTATAGTAACTTTGTTGAAACTTCTTGATATTGACATACTTATTCTTCCCCACCACTGTATTTTTGTCTGCCCCCCTTTGTCGAACTATATCTCCCCCTTCTTTGATTTATAACTGTCACCTCTCAAAGTCAACTTCATTCTATTTGTTATATATTCATATAATGAATAGTTTGCTGCTACCTTGAAGTAAATTTGGTTAATTGAAATAGCTAATGTGCCAAGGCTGTGAAAAAAAGAGCAACCAGTGGGACATGGGTTTTTACTATTGAGTGTTGTTCTTAGATCTACCAGGCAGCTGTTATCTTGTGTTAGGGAGCTGCTATCTGGTTACCTTCCCATTGTTCTTTTGTTTGGGGGGAAAAAGGGAGGGGGTGATATCACTCCAACTTGCAGTACAGCAGTAAAGAGTGATTGAAGTTTATCAGAGCACAAGTCACATGACCAGGGGCAGCTGGGAAACTGACAATATGTCTAGCTCCATGTCAGATTTCAAAATTGAATATGAAAAATCTGTTTGCTCTTTTGAAAAATGGATTTCAGTGCAGAATTCTGCTGGAGCAGCACTATTAACCCACAAATTTTTTTAAAAAAAAAATGTTTTCCCATGACAGTATCCCTTTAATATTATCGGGAACGTATAGATACACAGCACAATATTAAATGTTTTGAGCATTTGAGCATTGAGGGCTGTTTGTTTTTTCGCTATTTGCTGATTTACAGAACACTAAGAGGGTTATTTACTAAACTCTGAATGCAAAAATCCCGAAAAATTTGTGATTTTTTTTTTACAAAATCTGACTCTTTAAAAAATCGTGAATTTTTGGAATTTATTAAACCCAAGGATGGAAAAGTCTGAATCAGAAAATCCGGCATCTCAGACCTGTTGAGGTTGCATATAAGTCAATGGGAGAAGTCCCAAAGATTTTTTTGATGTGCGCTGGGTTTCATGCAATACCCCGAAGTTTTCGAGGCAAAAAGCATAAGAAATCTAAGTTTTCAGATGAAAAATCCCAAAAAATTTGAAAATCGGATGAAAAATCCGAAAAAATTGTGAAATCATGTTTTTTTCACGCAAAGCAAATTTCCGGAAAAATGTAATAATAAATAAGCGTAAAAACCTGGGCGGATCAGAGTTTGCAGCAGAAAATGTTGAGATAAAAATCGGACTTTCATATTACCTTCTCACCCTAGTTCTGTTTTTTTGTTAAATAAATTAAATGGTTTTTTTTCTACTTCTAAAGTTTCTCGCAGATTGGCTCAGTACTGGGGTTAGTGGCAGGTCCTATGCTTGGCCTTCACAACTGTTCTCATGCTTGATCTGAGCTGAAAAATCCATGGTAATGGTAATACAATCCTATTGAGTTTTTTTTTAAATGTCTAAATGTATTTAGTAGCCTTGAGGCACAGTGTTCAGTTTTAGGGAACAGAACACTTATCTGAAAAAGTCCCAAGCATTCTGAATTATAGATCTCACACCTGTATGTTTGCCAGCGAAATCACTTTGGTGAACAGATGTACAGAGCATAGACATCATTCAATTCCAAAGGAGTTTTCCTAACATGTTATGCATGATCCTTTAGGAGCCCCAGCTGCAGATATTTTGGGAACATGCACTAACTGTTTTTGGTAGAAATGATATGTCTACAAGGCAAGTCATTTATTAGTAGGTGTAGAGTAAAACCAACAGACCCAACCAACAGCATACTGCTGAATTGAGGCTTTATTCAAAGTATAAGCAGTTTTAAAAATAATAATAATAATATAATAGCTTGTTCCAAATACTAGCAGTAGTTCAATTAGTGACCTCATTCATTCTTTCAAACAACAGGTGTCAATTACAGCCCTTAATTAAGGAAGGAAGGAGCAAATGTTGTGAAGTGGTTATAGTGATATCTGAGTAAAATGGGTTGTTCCAGACATTGTTCAGAAGAACAGAGTACTTTGATTAAAAAGTTGATTGGAGAGGGGAAAACATATAAAGAAGTGCAGAAAATGATTGGCTGCTCAGCTAAAATGGTCTCAAATGCTTTAAAATGGCACCAAAACCTGAAAGACGTGGAAGAAAACAAAAAACTACCATTGGAATGGATAGAAGAATAGCCAAAATGGCAAAGACTCAGCCAATGATCAGTTCTTGGAAGATGAAAGAAGGAGTAAAGTTACATGTGATACTGTTACAATTAGAGGAAGACTATGTGAAGTCAAGCTATCGGCAAGAACCCCCTGCAATGTCCCGTTTTTGGAAAAATAGACATGCTGAAGAGCTTACAATTTGCTAAAGAACACATTGACTGGTCTACAGAGAAAAGGCGCAACATTTTGTGGACTGATGAAAAGCAAGATTGTTCTTTTTGGGTCTAGGGGCCACAAACAGTTTGTCACACGACCCCCAAACACTGAATTGAAGTCACAGTACAGAGTGAAGCCGGTGGCACAAGCATCATGATATGGGGATGTTTCTCATACTCTGGTGTTGGGACTATTTATCTCATACCAGGGATCATGGATCAGTTTCAATACATCAAATACTTGAAGAGCTCATGTTGCCTTATGCCAAAGAGAAAATGCCCTTGAAATGGGGGATTGAACAAGACAACGACCCCAAACTCACCAATAAAAGAGCAACATCTTTGTTCCACACCAACAAGATTGACATTATGGAGTGACCAGCCCAATCCCTGGACCTTAATCCAATAGAAAACTTGTGGGGTGACATCAAAAATGCTGTTTGTGAGGCAAAACCAAGAAATGCAGAAGAATAGTGGAATGTAACAGGTTGTTGGAAGTTGGGGGACTCCATGTAACACAGATGTGCAGCAGTTCTCAGAAACACTCCTTATACAACTCAATATTAGTTCAGTCATTCAAAGGAAACCAAAATCTTGAAACATTTTTCAGTTTATACAGTAAATGAGTTTGTAAAGAAGAATGCAGACACTGCTACTGTATTTTTCCCGAAAAGCCTAATATTCCCTTTTCTTCACTTTCTGTAAAGGAAACATCTTCGATGTTTGAATTGGGAATAGAATGTGCAGTGTTCCCAATGCATTTACATGTATGGAAATAAAATCCGTTATAAGGATTTTGAGCTTTATTCACTTTTTTAAACACACTGCTATTATTCTGAACACAACTGTATATAATGCACGTTTGGTGGACAGTTACTTTTAATAAGGCTAAGAAAATGTTTCAGAGAAAAGTAAATGTCTAAAGACGTGATTAGTGATGGGCGAATTTGCGCCGTATCGCTTCGCTGGAAAATTTGCGAATTTCCCGCGAAATTCACGAAACTGCAAAAAATTTGCGAACGGCGCCGGCGTCTCGTTTTTGACGCCGGCGCCCATTTTTGACACTGGCGGGCTTTTTTGACGCCGGTGGCCGTTTTTTCCGACGCCGGCGAATTTTTTTTCGGCCGAATTGTAACTGGTGTCGAATCACACAAATTTGCCGCAAATTTGCGCCTGGCGAATAAATTCGCCCATCACTAGACGTGATCTTTAGGTAAGTAGCGATTTCCATGATTTAGTTGATGTATGTGTCCCATTACAGAATTCACATGGATGTTAGAGAAGCAATAAGACATTTTCGCAGACTTTTGCCGCATACAGAAACCACAACAAAACCACCAGTTCAGTTCTTTACTTGTATTGAAGTTTTTATATGGGACCTACTATAATTCACTATCCATCCCTTAGTGGTGTTATAAGACCAGGTCTATAGAGCTGTTTATTGCTAATGACTTGACATGACAAATCGCAGCAATTCCATCCAATGATTCGCAAGGGAAACGTTTCACGGATCACTGTCCATCCGACACAAGTACTGAGTTGCATTTATTGTCGCTAAAACTATTTGCCAATATGTACTGCAGGCGATATCTGAATGCTGCTTTATTTCATGGAATGTTTAGCTCTGTTTTATAAAGCATGAAATGTCCATTGGAAGTGATGCATTTGTCACAGTAAAAATGTAATTAATCGAAAGTCCCCGCTGACTTTATTTTGTGCGGCGGTGATTCATCTAATCATAGCGAGAGCACAAGTAATATTGAGAAGACTGGGATTGGGCTGTGACAATGCTGCAGGAAGAATATAGATTCTAGGGAGAAGGTCAAGAAAATCTTAGAACAGTTCTGGGTAGTGATGGGCGAATTTCTCCCATTTAGCTTCACCACGAATTTCGCGAAAATCGTGCGAAACTTGCAAAAAAAAACGAAACGCAATTTTGATGCCAGCGACAATTTGCCGCCGCCGACGTTGAAAGAACTTTGACGCTGGCGTCGAAACCATCGCACGTATCAACATTTTTCCGATGCCGGCAAATTTTTGCCAGTGAATTTTCGTGGCAAATTCGCAAATTGATTCACCAGCGGCAAAACTGGCAAATTCGCCACAAATTCCCGCCTGGCTAATAAATTCACCATCACTAGTTGTGGGCTAGAGATGGGTGAATAAATTCGCCGCATGTGAATAGCGGCAACATTTTTTTGATGAGCGTCAACATTATTCAGACGCCCATTGACTTTAATGCTGGCGTCAAAATAGACGCAGGTGTCAAATTTCTCTGGAAATTTGTGAATTTTTCGGCAAAGCGAAATGGGACAAATTCGCCCGTCACTACAAACAAAGTGGCCAAGCTGGCTTTGAGTAAGAACAGAATACAGTTCCCTGACTACTGGGTGTGTAGCAGTTAAAGCATTTGTGTTATATCTTGAGATCCCGCAACCTGCAGCCCGCGACCCGAACCACAACCTGCATATTTATCCACTTTGATCCGCCACCCAACCCGGACCCGCGACTGCCTGATCTGCAACCCAACCTGCAACCCGCTGACCACCATCAAACAGGAAGTGATGTTGCTGCAAACCGGAAGTGACATCATCAAAAGTGGGCGGGGCAGACACAAGTTTTGTAAAATTTTAAAAGGACTGCTCTACAGGGAAACAAACAAAGCTGCTTGAGTTCTGCATGGCTGGGAAGTAAGGCGGGGGCTCCCCCTGCTGTTCATAAGTATGATTGTTTCCCTGCAGAGCAGTTAGGGACCATCTGACAATTCCTATCCACAGCAGTAAATGAAGGGAGAATTTCACTGCATAAAGTCAGGTTTCTTATAAAAACAGTACACATTTTTTAATTAAAGTATATTGGAGATAGGGATGGGATTTTATATTTTTGCCTTTACATGCCCTTTAAAACAGCGGTGTTAAATAAACTCGCAGGCTGGCAAAGAGTGGCTATGGATCAGTATCTTGCTAGTTACATTGAGTTTGAATTTTCTAACACTGCACAATACATTTTGCTCAAATATTGATATCCATTGTCTGTCAGTGCCTCCCATCTATGATATGGTTAATATAATTTCTGGGACTAGATATGGAATGATTTCTCCCAATGCCTGCAGCTATCCCTAATGTCACGCTTGTGAGTAGCTATAAACCCATTTGCTGTACATACGATTCCATCTGTAAATGTGAGTGCGACTTAATAGGATTATTTTGTGCATGTGGACAGCAGTTGGCTCATTTATAAGACGCATGGAGTCCTGGAGCCCTTGGCAAGTCATCTGTTCACTGGAATAAGTCTCGTCTTTCTATTAAAGCAGTAACCCCCTCATTTATTGGCGAATAGGACGAGCGCGGTACATTTCCATCTTTATTACACGTTTCAGTCGTGCCGATGGCTTTGTCGTAGGACAGTAAGCTCTTGTGTGTATGTGTCGCTGCTCTGGACAGATCACACAATATCACAATTACGAGACCTCTCCATTTTTCTACCAGGCGAGGCAACAAGCGTTATTTCATCTTCCCTCACCTAACCATTAATCACGCAAAAGAAGTATTTCATATAACACTGACTTTGTTAGAGCTGGAACACTCAGTCTGTGGAATATAATTCTGCTTTTAAATCTACCTGTAATCTGATTGAAATGGGAAGAAGAATAATAGACGTTGTTTCTTGGGTGCACCAAATACTTCCATTTACTAGATAGAAGAAGCATTGACATCACAGTCATTTATTACACGAGAGTTACCTGTTACATCCAGTGCTCAAGTCAATGGCCCCCAGAGATGTTCAATCTACACAATGTTCCTCTTCTTACTGAAATGATTTAATGAGAGGAATCATTGCCATTGTTATTGAAGAGAAGTGCACAGTCTGGGGCCTACAGGAGAAGATGGATTGCTTTCAGATTCAGGTTTTCAGATCGTTAGCACCTCAGTAATTATCAGCCAAAGTTCTTTTACACTGTAAATATACATATATAGATATTAAAGGGATTCTGTCAGGATTTTTATGGTGTCGTTTTATTTCTAAATGACACTACAAACAAAATTTAACTCCTGATCCAGCAATTCCTAAGCTTTACTTAGATAAATAGAGTATGTGTAGAACTCAAGGTGTGTGATGCCTTTTCTATCAACTCTATTCTGTACTCCTGGATTTTTATATAGTTTTTTCATTTGAGGCAGCCATCAGTAATATCTTTATGAACTCATGAGGCAACAGACACAGTCAAAACATTTGTCCTTTAAACACTTTCCTTTTATGTTTTTTTCCTGGTTGCCCGAAAAATATCCTACTTCATCCAATGTTTTCCAGAGGAAGAATACTTGAAAACCTGGCACTTGGTTTCTGCATTTTGCCCTGCTCTCTTTTAGAATTCAGAGTAAAGGTGGCCATACACGGAGAGATCGGCTCGTTTGGCGATGTCGCCAAATGAGCGGAGGTGGGCAATATCGGGCTGATCCAATCTTGGGCCCTACGGCCCAACGATCGGATCCTAATGAATGGGAACGGGCGGTCGGATCGCGGGACCGCATCAACGAACAGATGCGACCGCAATCCGATGGGATTTTTTGTCCCATCCGATTGAGATCTGGCCGACTTTCAGCCAGATCTCGAACGGGGAAGCCTGTCGGGGGCCCCGTACATGGCCCAATAAGCTGCCGACTCGGTCTGTCGGGAGCTTTTATCGGCCCGTGTATGGCCACCTTTAGAGTAGTCGATGAAAGAGGGCAGTAATTACCATAGATAGAAGAGGTAACATTTGGTCCATCTAAGGTTCAGGTGAAGGTTCAATGGAGGACAAACTTATTTTCATATAACCCTTAAATACATGTTTTTGTCTGTTATTCACACACACCACTCTACTGTCTGATCATTCTGGATGACTGCTTTGTACACTTAGATGTATTTCCACTCTTTTAGCGCGTATTTACTACCATTGGGCAGAATTATACTAATGAAGTAACCCAAGTAAATGAATCGCATTGTCTGACTGCTCTTGTGCAAATTTGTCCAATGTTGGTAAAGGAGTATCCACCTCCTTCGACTGTTTCCTTTGGGTGCTCCAGTTTCCTCCTTTATTTTGACTTATCTGCGGCACTTGATTCGGTGTCTGTTTTATACAGATATAGGCAGAATGTTCAGCTTCGGCTTAGCCTGGTGCACTTGAGAAATAAATCAAATAAACTCAATTTAAATGCTAGAACTCTTTTTGTGTTACCCTCTTATTTTATGATTTATTGATAAGACACTTTCCTCTTGGGGTAAAGCTGAGCATTAGCCAGTGCCTTGGGCAGAGTTAAGGATCAAGCAGCTTAGTGTTCTCCCCATGTATTAGTCTTCTCCCCATATACAAGTCCCTACAGATGGACTGAAATTATCCACCTTTGCAAAGAATATCCTCATTAATATAACATGTTTTAGCCATCAATCAAAAGCCATGTAAAAGCAATGAAAAAACAGCAATGCTCAACTACAAGTTCTCAGTTGAGTCTCATACATTTTAATAGCTCTTCTCAATACTCCATTTACATCTCTTGGTTTAGCTTTCCTAACTGATTGGCTCCAGGCTGTTCCACACACTAAGATATCTGGGCTGTACAGTGTCTTAAAGCAACAATACTCAAAGGGGCTCATTTACAAATGCAATGCTATGTCTGTATGCTATCAGCATCATTCTTCTGTTCTGCACTTCTTTCTATGTACCCTACTAAAAATTCAAATATATTAAGGCATAGTTTACAAACTACTACTATATGTTGGGCATTTTTCTACCTTATGAAGATGTTATGGTCTGTAGGGCTTAAAGGATAATTCACTCTTCTGGAACCAAAACCCAAGTCATCACTTTTGGTTAGATTTTGTTTAAGGCCATTTCCCTGCAATCATTTCCACATATAATGAATGTACGACCCCTGCCATAAAAGGGTAAACTAATACTAAAGCTTCTGGAGACCAGATAGTCAGTTGAGAGACTGCCCAAATGTCTCCCACACAAAATGTTAGTGTCACAATGCTGCGCTACCACAGTAATAGTTACAACATGTTATGGCCAACATGACTGGGTCACTTAGTGAAGAACCTTCTGCAATTTCAATGCAGTTCTTGTCCAACCTGATTCATTATGATCCAGCCCTATTGTTTTTCTTTCTGAAACATTCAGTCAGTCAGGTGTTTGAGTTTGATTTGGTCAGTCAACTGCTTTAGGTGGCCATACACGGAGAGATCCGCACGTTTTGGTGATGTCGCCAAACGAGCGGATCTCACCCCGATATGCCCACCTTGATGTGGGCAATATCGGGCTGATCCGATCATGGGCCCTAGGGCCCAACAATTGGATCCTAAAGAATAAAGATCCAACGGGATTTTTCGTCCCATCCGATCGAGATCTGGCCGACTTTCGGCCAGATCTCGATCTAGGAAGCCCGCCTGGACAATTTCTGTAGCAATGAACCTGAAGGTGTGAATGAGAGTCTGAAGGTGGCCATAGACACACAGATATTATCATACAAAACAATATTTGGTTTGTGTATGGTGAAGACTATCGGCTATAGACTTAGCACATCAATCGGGCAACTTTTGATTGAACATCGGCATGGGGTTACTGCTCTAATGTCAGATAGATGTAGAATTCTACATATATATATATATCTATATCTATATATATATATATATATATATATATATAGATAGATATATATATATATATATAGATAGATATATAAATATATATAACAATTCTGCTCTAAGGGGCAGATTTACTAAGGGTCGAAGTGAATTCGAAGGAATTTTCAAAGTAAAAAAAATCGAAATTCAAAGTAATTTTATGGATACTTCGACCATCGACTAGGATACCATGACTTCAAATTTACTTCGACTTCCGTTCGAAGTAAAAATATCGAATGGTCGAATATTCGACCATTCGATAATCGAAGTACTGTCTCTTTAAAAAAAACTTTGACTTCAATACTTCGCCAAATTAAACCTGCCGAAGTGCTATGTTAGCCTATGGGGACCTTCTACAACCATTTTCTAAGTCTTTAGAGGTCGAAGGAAAATTTAATTGTTCAATCGAACGATTTTTATTCGACCGTAGGATTGCCAAATTTGTTGTAAAAACTTCGAATTCGATATTCAAATTTTTTTAATTCGATGGTCGAATTTCAAAGTTTTTTGTACTTCGAAATTCGACCCTTGATTAATCTGCCCCTAAATGTCTGTATTGAATATGAATGATCTTTCCAATAAATTCTTATGGCCACCTTTATTCTTGGTTAACAACGAGGGGGCACTGTTTGTGGAAACCTTTGGTCATAGACTACACAGAGTACCCTAGTTTAAATTGCCAATCTTCTTTTATTTCCAGATATTCCTGCCATCAATTTAAGAAGCAATGTCCATGATATATCTTGTGGCCTTGGATCTGTCATTTGTAACAGAATTTTTAGGTATATAAAAGTAATAAAAGGAAATACCATAACCCCCCAGTCTAGCGTGTGTTATTGGGAATTCACTGTAATTCATTGCCCTAGTGCAGATTGTTTTAACTATATTGGTGGCTTTGTTTTATCCCTTCCATATAATATGCACATAGCTCTACAGCCGCAACATCATTATCAATGTGCCTTTTTTCTTCACAAGATCTGTCTCTCCTCTGGGTGTTTTAAGAAGGATAAATCAAGCAGCGAGTGCACAGGCAGGTGCCCAAGAAAGCAGCACAGCATGGACCTCTTCATTCCCATGGCTTCAAAGCTAAAAAAAATCCCCTTAAAATATAGAACTACTGTAATGTCTGCTCTATTGATCCCAGGATAAAAACTCATTGAATGCTTGCCTGAACCCCACTGGACCCGTTGAATGCAACTTGTGGAGAGAGTGGGTGGTTTATGAGTTTGTGCCTCTGAAATGGTTATTTAAAGCAACTGACTTCTTTTGGTTGAATAATAACAAAATATGTAGTCCATTTGTGTTTGAGTTTTTTTTTTTGTTACTGCAGAAATCAATGCCTCGGCGAGAGATCTTTTAAAGAGGTCAGAAGGTGTCGGACAAAGAAGGTTATTCCTGTGTATGAATTCATCTTTATTTCCATACATAGAAGAAATTCACTGTTTTATGATGCATCTTAATTAAAAAATACTAGAATTCAATAGACTCCCCCCAACTGTAAGTTTCCTGCTGTTGTAGATCAAAGTTGGAGGACATGATGAAACTCCTCCCGACCAGTCGATATCAAGAAATGACCTTACAGATTCTCCATAACTCATATTTAACCCCCGAAAGACGCTATAAAATGGGTAGTCTCCCCTCAGATGGTTGTACTCGATGTCAAGCCGCCAAAGCAGACCTTCTGCATATGTTCTGGTTTTGTCCCAAAATTGCAGACTTCTGGCTGGAGGTATCCTCTTACTGGACGCAGATGACTAATAAACCGATCCCACCAAATATGGAATGGGCACTGTTTAGTTCTAGAACTCAATATACAAATTTCACTAAAGAGGAGAAACACCTAGCGAAACGGTTGGCAGCAGCGTCCAGAAAGGAAATATTACATCAATGGCTTCCTAAAGACAGCCCATCCCTCTTACTCACCAAACAGAAACTACACTACATCTTCCATATGGACTGGCTGGAGGCTACGGTCAAAAAAGAACTGCAGGTAGACAAATTCTTCTCCATTTGGTATACATATATCAATAGCCTTCCACATCCACTTAAATACCTAACTACATACAGTATACCTTTCAAAATACAACATGGTATGACTTGGAAACTCTCAAAGATAATCCACTACTACAGGAAACCTTTCAATATGTTCAAAATACATTTTATGGGAGTGCAACGGCTCAAGGATCACCCCCCAGGACTCATCGAACCAACAGGCTTTTGGCTTCATATTTACGGTAATTGACCTTGACCTATGGAAACATTTAGGGGCAAATTCACTAAGCGCCGAAGCGCCGAACGCTAGCGTTTATTCGCTAGCATTTGGCATTTTCGTTACTGCACAAATTCACTAACGAACGCTGGCGTAGTTTCGCTAGTGTTACTTCGCACCCTTACGTCAGGCGAATTTTCGCTAGCGACGTAACTACGCAAATTCACTAACTTGCGCAGTGTACTGAACGCTACCTTTTACGCTACACTTCCTTCGCCACCTCAGACCTGGCGAAGCGCAATAGAGTAGATAGGGATTGTTTCAAAAAAAGTCAAATTTTTTTCTAAGTCCCAAAAAACGCTGGCGTGTTTTCTACATTATGGGTGATAGGCTGAAAAAGATGGAAAATTTTTTTGGGGCTCCCCTCCTTCCCCCCTACATTTCCTAACTCATGGCAACTTAACTAGACAGTGGGCACATGTGTAGGGCAAAATAAAATTTTTATTTGATGATTTGAAGGTTTTCTAGGCATTTGTAGTGCTGATACGTATTCCTCCATTGAAATTTGAATTTCGCGCCGTATGAAAATTAGCCTTCACTAGCGTAACTTCGCTTTACATAGCGAATCAACGCTAGCGCAACTTCGCAATCTTACGCTACCCCTGTGTGCAACTTCGGATTTTAGTGAATTTGCGGAAACTACGCCTGGCGAAGTGCGGCGAAGCGCGGCGAAGTTGCGCCTGGCGCAACTTCGCATCTTAGTGAATTTGCCCCTTAATATTTCTGTAACTTACTATATCAGAGCACGAAAATTCTGTTTATGTGTTTACCTTTAAATTTTTCCTATCTACTTGACCTTCAATCCTATAATGCATGTACACATTACTCTATGCTATTTTACTTGCTACTGCAGGCCTCTGGAAGGTCCAAATGTTTTTCATTGATATACATTTTTGACAATTAATAAAAACAAATTAAAAAAAGTTAAAAAAAGTTGGAGGACACTTACATGTCACCCCCATGTCCCTCATGGATATATCATTATTGAGACATTTCCCTGTGCTACTTGGATCAAGTGTAACCTCTAATTTGTGTGCTGACAAAATAAGGGGACTCCAGCACCGATACATACAATCATTTCTAGTGTTTCTATTAGTTCCCATCCTTGTCAATCATGGCTAACCCTTTACTGATTGGTCCTTTGTCCTTTAAAGGGTTTGTTCACCTTCCAAACACTTTTTTCAGATTGTTCACCTTAAACTAAGACTTTTTTCCATTACTTTCCATTTTTTATTTTTTACCGTTTTCACAAAATATCAGTTTGAAGTTGAATGTTCGTGTCTCTGGGGTTTCAGTCTGGTTTTGTAACAATTGTACAGTGACTCCTTATATCTACCTATGCCTGTTTCCATTTCTGGCTGTGAAGGCAATGCTATAAATCACCCTTTAAAGTATGAGCGGATTGCCAAGTACCATGCAAATCACTGGTAATTGGTAGGGCTGGTAAATGTGTTTTATCCAACAGAGCGATGACGATCTTGTACAAATCTAAGATAATGAATTGCTAAGCCAAATAAAGCAAGAGATAAAGACCGCCGTCAGAGAACACATTCAGCCTTGGAGTGCAGCCCACACAGCGGGAACTAATGTAAATTTAAACAATGCAACACAGTAATTGTATTTAATTGGCTGATTTGAGAATATATTTACCAAGAAATATATCCCCCCCCCAGAGGCATTAGTATTGATAAATGACTTGTTACAGATTTTTTCTGGAAGAGGAAAATGTATAATATGCCACCAAGCTTCTCTGTAATGAAACCAGAAAGACCTAAGGGTCATTAATTGAATCCCCTGTTGGAAGCGCAAGGACACAGAATCCCAGATTTATTTGTAAATGTAATTGCTTTTGATTTGAGTATCTTGCTATTGTCATCACTGCTTGTTCTGACTGCGTGTATCACTGAAAGGATGTAGCACTAATTAACGATGCTCAGGCCAACATTTCAATTGCTACAATGTCCACAATCATTTCATACGGTTGTCAAAGGAAATGAATATATAACTGTCTCGTCCATGCCATAAATAAATATGAACCCTTGTATATGCAATCACCTCCTAGTACTGCTATTGGTGTAAGGACCACCAGTCACCCTACCCATTGCCCAAATACAAGCACAAGTGTGTTTTGAGTGAAAAGTAACTGTTTCCAGCTTCCCAGTGACGTCCTTGAGAAGTTACACCCAGTCAGTAGGGCCACTTAGATGCCATTTCTCTATAAACCTTGTTTTCAAACTCTTGTAATTAAAATATTCCTTTAAAGTCCAAATTTTGATCTTGGCCCCCTTATATCATAACAAATCTACATATATACAGTATGAATATATATTGCTCCTAAAGGCATTCAGCCATACATCCAAAAATCCACAAGAACATGTTTTACCCCTAAATCTCACTCTAGCACACCCTCATATTTTGTAAAAGGGCAACTGCTTTTTCTATAACTGGATCCCACCTTGATAAGGTACATAAATGTCTAATTAATAGTACATTTTTATGAAGACCAATTTAGCCAATGCCAGTTATCTAAATTACCTTGTTGGGCTTCTAGACCTCAATTTTTTACATTTTTCTATTTAGGGGGTGATGCTGCCACACTTAGGGGTAGATTCACTAAGGGTCGAATTTCGAAGTTAAAAATACTTCGAAATTCGACCCTCGAATTGAAATCCTTCGACTTCGAATATCGAAGTCGAAGGATTTAGCGCTAAACGTTCGATCGAACGATCGAAGGATTTTTCGTTCGATTAAATCCTTCGAATCGAACGATTCGAA
The DNA here is from genome assembly GCF_017654675.1 of Xenopus laevis. Classification (NCBI taxonomy): domain Eukaryota; kingdom Metazoa; phylum Chordata; class Amphibia; order Anura; family Pipidae; genus Xenopus; species Xenopus laevis. Next base: position 7,379,667 of record NC_054374.1, read on the forward strand.
GGATTTTAATCAAACGATCGAATGAATATCCTTCGATCAAAAAAAGTTTAGCAAGCCTATGGGGACCTTCCCCATAGGCTAACATTGACTTCGGTAGTTTTTATCTGCCGAAGTAGGGGGTCGAAGTTTTTTTTAAAGGGAAAGTACTTCGACTATCGAATGGTCGAATAGTCGAACGATTTTTACTTTGAATCGTTCGATTTCGTTCGAATTCGAATGAATTTAACCAATTCGATGGTCGAAGTACCCAAAAAATACTTCGAAATTCGAATTTTTTTCATTCGAATCCTTCACTCGAAGTTAGTGAATCTGCCCCTTATTGTATTCCATTAAGTTAGGCTTCATGTAATAAGGAGGTAATATACAGTTTAGGAAACTTACACCTGTGTGTGATAAAAGGCAGTTTTCCCAAGAGCAGTAATTTTTTGAAAGTTCTAGAGCGCTCATCTAACAAGCACTTGGTCCTGGGAAAGTTGAACCCTGTTTCTCGCACAGCGTCAGGTGGTGCAGTTGTGTCCTGTCTTTACTGTCTACTAGTGATGTGCGTGTTGTCCTGAAACTCACAGAGACCTGTCGGTTGGGTTTGGGTCAAAATCTGGCCAACCATTGCGGGTTAGGGTTGGGTCAGACTGGGGGAAAACACTACTCCATTGATCCTGAAGATTTCCTGTCTTGGAACCGGAGGCATGCACAAAAGTAGAATATTGAGCAAGAAGCAGGTATGGTTTGGGTGCCGGTCCTACAATGGCAACATACTGGTTTAAGGTTTTGCAGGTTAGGGTCGGTGTGGGTTGAGTTTTTCCTGACCTGCACATCACTACTGTCTGCCATATGGCAGTATGGACACTTTTTGCTTTGCACTGTACCTTGCATGCATGTAGGGTTAAATTATTATTTAACCCTATTGTCTTCCCCCAAGTTTGAGGGGCCTTAAAAATACCTTTTCCCAAGAACAACCAGTGGCTTGTGAGCAAAATTTTGCTCACCAACCCCTTGGATGTTGCTTCTGGTGGCCTCAAAGCAGGAGCTTATTTTTGAATTCCTGGCTTGGAGGTGAGTTTTGGTTGCATAAAAACCAGTTGAACTGCCAAACAGAGTCTCCTGTAGGCTGTCAGTCCATATAGGGGGTTTCCAAATAGCCAACAATAGACCTTTTTTGGCACCCCAGAAACTTTTTTCATCCTTATGTTGTTCCCACCATCTTTGTACATTTTGCATGTGGCTTACAGGTGAAGATGGTTGGGGACCCCTGCCCAAGAACTTCTGAGCTCATTTACAAGCAAGTGCAAAGTGCAAGCTTGCACACAAAATTGAGCAAACACTGACGTTATCCACAAATATTCCTGTACATGCTCCCTACAAATTGTGGCTACATATTTAGAAAAAGCAAAGCACCAGGCCAACCTCTCTGATAAAACAACATGCCAGTGCTCTCATCTCATAGAAATTAGGGAAGCCTGGACACCAGGGTTCCTACAGCACCAAATGAATAAGGAGAACTAGGAGAAACTAAAAACAAGGCAATCACTGCTCTCTCAAACGGCCACTGCAACTTGCACCCAAATGGTAAAAATGGATGCAAAATTGTAAAGTAATGCTGGAAGCAAACACTGCTTTGTTGGTGGAAAACAAGGAGCTTTGTGTCCAAATAGTGTTTAGCACATAGCAGTAACCCTATAAATGAGCCCTTGTGCCATATTACTGCAAATAATGCACATTAGAGTTGAGAGTTAAACCCCAAAAATAAATCTGGCAACTATTTTGCAACCAGCTTCACGTATTGAACATGATATCCTACTCAAAAACAAGAAGTAGAAAATAACACTTTGGTATCTTATTCTATAAAATATATTTCAACTGAGAGGTTTCCCATGGCATTTTTTCATTTGTCTGTTTTATATCTGACATTTGTGCCTGATTATAAACACAAAAATATTTTTTTCCATTTTTCAAATTTTCTCTTCTGGCACTGGACTTAGAACATATCAGATATTGTTATTTTTTGTCTTTATTATAAGACAAAAACACTGAAATCCTAATAACACATAATTCTGCCAGTTAAGTGATATAAAAAAAGGAAAGAAACTGAGCTTTGTGTTAATTATCCTTTATGTGAACTTTGTTTTGTATATGTGACGGTGCATATGTTATAAGATGTATAGTCCATCGCCAGCTGATATGCATTATGCAAAGTGCAGTAAATTAGTGCATGTGCCATTGGACAGTGAGCAGCTTATAGAAAATCAAATTTCTCATGCATAGTAAAAGATTTGCTAATAAGCTGACACGTGAGATGTCATTAAACAGATACCGAACACTTTTTTGTCCTTGAAGATACATTTTGCATATGGCTTAAAGGGATACTGTCATGGGAAAATTTTTTCAAAATGAATCAGTTAATAGTGCTGCTCCAGTAGAATTCTGCACTGAAATCCATTTCTCAAAAGAGCAAACAGATTTTTTTATATTCAATTTTGAAATCTGACATGGGGCTAGACATATTGTCAATTTCCCAGCTGCCCCCAGTCATGTGACTTGTGCCTGCACTTTAGGAGAGAAATGCTTTCTGGCAGGCTGCTGTTTTTCCTTCTCTATATAACTGAATGTGTCTCAGTGGGACATGAGTTTTTACTATTAAGTGCTGTACTTAGATCTACCGGGCAGATGTTATCTTGTGTTAGGGAGCTGTTATCTGGTTACCTTCCCATTGTTCTTTTGTTTGGCTAATGCGGGGGGAAAGGGAGGGGTTGATATCACTCCAACTTGCAGTACAGCAATAAAGAGTGATTGAAGTTTATCAGAGCACAAGTCACATGACTTGGGGTTTGATTAGGCTTGTGGTGCAGTAAGTTCATGTTTATGTTTAGTATACAAAATACAGCATTTCTAGCCTTATTCTATTTTAGACTTTACATGCCCTTTAATAAGGGCAGAAGGTGTCTGTAAAGATTACTATAATGCACATTTTTACTTTTCACCAAAGTAAAAATTATAATCTTAATAAATGTAAAACAATGTTTTATTTTAGAAATACTGTTTGAAAGAAAATTAAAATTTCTGTGCGGAGGGAGAAGAATGTCCCCTTGTACAATGGAGAACAGAGATGGAAACTGGCTCGGAGTGGTAAATAAAGGGTGGATAAAGTTTGAGAAACACAGACAGAGATGATTGATTTAGGACACGAACTGGAAACAGGTGACACATTTATTTGCTGCCTGGAGACAATGCATTTTTCATATTCAAATGTCACAGAATTACCATGTAGATTAAACACTGATTGTATTATGTGCTTTATTTTTTAATGAGAGTAGAAAGAATGGATTGCATGCCAGATATAGTTAGAATGGATCCTATGGTTTGTAATGAATTGACACCTCAAAGAATAGCATTTTTGATTTCAAGTGAACTTTGTTGTCCAACATGTGTTGCACTTTGCTTGTACCTAGGCTATGGATATCTAAAACATGGTTATCCTTCTCCCTACAATTCAATTTCCAACTGCTCTAAGACTGGGCACAAGTACTCTAATGATGGACTCTACAATGGAGCATTCTGCAGTGCTCATGATTTGTGGTCATTGGAGAGATCTTCTCCACTGGAGTTACTAGATTACATTCTTTTTTGGAAGAAGCCACCAAATGAAATATGAGTATAAATACGTCTCTTTGTGTGGATTACAGACATATCTCTAACACAATAAGGCTCAGTTCCTGCCTCACATCTTGCACCCTGGATGGCAGCCTTTCGGGGGAATGTAATAAAAATCGCTAACGGAAAAACTATTCGCAATGCCAAAAGTTATGCCTTTGCGCGAACAAATTTTGCTTTGTGCGAATTTAATATAGCTTTTGCGAGCCCGGAAACTGTTTAGTGACCACTTCCGACAGTGAAAGACCGTTTGCGAATTTTATCGTTTGCGCCAATGTGCAGTCAATGTCATAAAACTTCTTACTGAAAAAGTCGTTATGTTTGCTCCAAAAGATTACGACACCTTCAAGCACTTGTTATGAGTGCGCAATTAAAAGTCGCAATGCAATAACAGTTTAAGGAACAATATTACATTGCGAGATGTGGCTTTTTAGTCTTATTGGTGCGAATTGTTTTGCTCTTTGCGACTTTTATTACATTCCCCTGTTTGTGGTTCATATTGGAGGGCAAACATCTGTGGTTCCCTTCTGAATAGAGTGTTGACCCCACTTGTTTCCTCTAACTTTCTCATTGTTTTGCCCTGGACGAAAGTGCTGTATAAATGAGCATTAAGGGGCACTGCATTACTCCAATGGTAACGCAAAGACGATTTATAAGCATAACAATCACTTGGCAACATTACATAAAAATTGTGGGGCATGGTGATTCATTCCAACCAGAGCACACTGACAAGAGTTTCTGCATTTCCCCTAGTCATTCTGGGGCTTCCTCTATGTCAGGGGTCCCCAAAGTTTTTTACCCCTGAGCCTCATTCAAATGTAAAAAGAATTGGGGAGCAACACTAAGGGGCAGATTCACTAAGGGTCGAATTTCGAAGTAAAAAATACTTCGAAATTCGACCCTCGAATTGAAATCCTTCGACTTCGAATATCGAAGTCGAAGGATTTAGCGCTAATCCTTCGATCGAACGATCGAAGGATTTTTTCGTTCGATCGAACGATTAAATCCTTCGAATCGAACGATTCGAAGGATTTTAATCCAACGATCGAACGAAAATCCTTCGATCAAAAAAAGGTTAGCAAGCCTATGGGGACCTTCCCCATAGGCTAACATTGACTTCGGTAGCTTTTAGCTCCCGAAGTAGGGGGTCGAAGTTTTTTTTAAAGGGCAAGTACTTCGACTATCGAATGGTCGAATAGTCGAACGATTTTTACTTCGAATCATCGATTTCGTTCGATTTCGTTCGAATTCGAACGAATTTAACCAATTCGATGGTCGAAGTACCCAAAAAATACTTCGAAATTCGAAGTATTTTTCATTCGAATCCTTCACTCGAGCTTAGTGAATCTGCCCCTAGCATAAAAAAGTCCCTTGGGTGCCAAATAAGGGCTGTGATTGGCTATTTGGTAGCCCCTATGTGGACTGGCAGCCTACAGGAGGCTTCCAAGCCTGGAATTCAAAAATAAGCAGCTGGTGTGAGGACACTGAGAGCAACATCCAAGGGGTTGGGGAGCAACATGTTACTCACGAGCTACTGGTTGGGGATCACTGCTCTAGGTGCTCCTGCTTCCAATACTCAATTGTGAGTGACCTGGTGCTAAAAACAAATGGGATAATAATACACAATAAAGTGAGTTAATGCCTACTGGGCTTTTCTAAAATGAAGATGTATGTGTTTATGTTACTTAGGAGGTGGAGGACACTGGGGAGGTGGAGGTATAATAATTGCTCAGGACACCGTTGCTATGGTTGGTTATGAAACTGGTAGATATAGTGAATAAAATACCCCCTCTTGTAAAATATAAGGATATTATAAGTTACAGAGGAGTTTCATGACCATATAAAAGTACGAGGCCGAAGGCTGAGTGTTTTTATACAGGTCATGGAACTCCGACATAACTTCTAATATCCTCATATTTTGCAACTGGGGTACTTTATTTATTATAATACACACATTTCAGTGAGTCATGTGACAGAAATGACATCAGAACTCACCGTTTATAACTGATGACATCAGAACTCACCGTTTATAAGGATATCATGTACAGGATATTCATGGCTTTTGTGTATTATATAATAATAAATGACCTTCCTGCATATAATCCTGGCAAATGCAATTTCTATTTTTCTTTCTGTTACCCTTTAAGTACATTTTAGTGGTATTATAATTACAATGTTGTGTACTGATCATCTGTTCAGTATATTCAGCTTCTCAATTATCTTCATAAATAGATGACAAATGCACCTACACATTTTTCATAATTGATGTTCTGGTTTCGAGTGGTTCCCGCACTGATGTGAGTCAGAGTGAGGTCCATGTGAAGCTATTCATACCCTCACAACAACTGCAGGGTTATAGGGGCTAATTAATGACAGGTCAACGTAGAATTTATTGTATTTTTTATTGTACTTTATTATGTCTTGGGAAGAGTTCAATTAACTCAGAAAACAGACAGTACACAGACACAGTATAATAGTACTATCATTATCGAAGTACTTTGTAGAAATAGTTTTATGTTGAACAAAACATACTTTATACAATATTGATATCTATTAAAATCCTTGGTACAATTCACTGTTTTTTCTTTGTTTGACAAGAGCAGTTTTCTAAGAGAGAATAAAGCTCTGTGTATGCAGATTCCTCTGGGAGCCCCTCTGAATTGAATGGATTCTGTTCTCAAGCCAGCCTTGGTCACTTGTATGCGGGCCTTGAGGACTGAGCCACCAGTTGGCTTTAAAGGAGAAGGAAACCTAGTCGGCGCAAAAACCCTCCCCCCTCCCTTGTGTTGCTTCCCCTCCCTCCTCCCCCTGGCCTACCCGTCCCGCTGGGCAAATGCCCCTAACTTGTTACTTACCCTTCTGCGCAGGTCCAGTCCAGGGAGTTCAAAGACGCCATCTTCTTCCACGCGATCTTCTTCCTGCTTTGAACGGCGTTTTGGCGCATGCGCAGTAGGAGCATTTCGCCGGTGCAGATCTACTGCGCATGCGCCAAAACTCACGAAGTACTTTTGGCACATGCGCAGTAGATCGTACCGGCGAAATGCTCCTACTGCGCATGCGCCGGTCAAAGCAGGAAGAAGATCGCGTGGAAGAAGATGGCGTCTTTGAACTCCCTGGACTGGACCTGCGCAGAAGGGTAAGTAACAAGTTAGGGGCATTTGCCCAGCGGGACGGGTAGGCCAAGGGGGAGGAGGGAGGGTGGGCAACACACGGGAGAGGGGGAGGGTTTTTGCGCCAACTAGGTTTCCTTCCCCTTTAAGAGCAGGTCTTTATTTTTCTGTGCTGTGGAGCAATATCTCTATGTTCTCTCACCGGTAACTCACTTTTACTCATGTATGTTCTCATGTCATACATTCACCAAGTCAACCATGGCGAAATTACGATACTGTTACTGCACCAGTCGAAGTGATGTCTATAGTTTTTGTGCCATATGTTAGGAAATGTAGGGGGGAAGCCGGTTACCCCAAAACAATTTTACGCTCTTTTGCAGCCTATCACCCTGAAAAAAGGAAAAGAGGCCAGCGTTTTTTGGGACTTGGGAAAATTTTTTAACTTTTTTTTTAGGAACTCCTATCTACTCTATTGCAGTTCGCCTGGTCTGAGGTGGCGAAGGCAAGTCTGACGCAAGAGGAAACATTCAGTAAAATCTGTATCTTAGTGAATTTGCGTAGTTACGTCCATTTGCCAGAGCGCAAATTCGCATTAGGGAGCAAAGTACCGCTAGAGTCTATCTCCTTCACTTGCAAAGTTACGCCTGCGACCGTTAGTAAATTGGCGAAGTTCCAAAATGACGTCACACTGGTGAATTTTCGCCAGCGTTAGTCACTTCGCCCTTTAGTAAATGTGCCCCTTTGTGAGTTAAGAAACTAAGGAGCTAGTGTCAAATAAACTTTGTCTTTTACCCCTGGTAAATCTTTCATCCCTTTCATATGAAACAAATTTATATTTTATTTTAGTTGCATGATCTGATGACATTTTTTTCCAGAATTAATCTGGAAAGATTGAAAATGGGTGGTCTGAGGTTGCTCTCTTTGTTACTTTGAAGGTCCTGACAGGGAAACTGGGTGGGTGATGTTGTGAGCGGCAGAAAGACATTGATGTTGGGTGGAGCCATCAGGGGACAGGGCCATGAAGTGGCAACCAGCCATTGGCTGGATTCCATATCAATCACTATGGGGCTATATATGTATTAGGTTAATTATTTGTGCAATAATTGCACTTTATTAGTGATGGGCTAATTTGCCTGCCACAACTTGGTTTTGGACGCGCGTCTGAAAAGTCGCTCGCGTTATAATCTCCATGTGTCAACGCTATTCGGATGCCCATTGACTTTAATGCCATTGTCAGCTTGGACACAGGCATCAATTTCCGATTTTCACCATTTTTTTGTGAAAATGTCCAAATTTCAAGATTTTTTCATAAAACTTTCGGATTTCACGATTTTTCTGTGACTTTTTCGGTGAAGCAAAACGGGAGAAATTCGCCCATCGCTACAGTACATGGCAAATAGTATCCCAAAACCTAATTATCCGGTATCTCATTACGAAGTTTATTAATATGAAATTAGTCCTCACCATTATTAAATTGAAATAAGAGATATCTTCTAAACTGTTGATGTAAAAATTTCCTTTCCCAGAACCAGAAAAAAACCAGCTCCAAGTGATCTGTCTTCCAGCGACCCTTACAATAAAAATACACATTTAGGAAAAGTGCCATCTGCCAAACCCGTACTCTTCTTTTAGGCTGACAGTTTCTGAAGCATTACTGTATTACAGAGAAAAGGGAGCTACTGTTGCTGAATTGTTTGAAACAGATTTTTAAATGCTTGTACTGAGCTCTTGGAAACAATGAATATGGCAATAGCCAATATACATATATGAATTATTTTCTATTTTATAGTAGTAAGGATATTTAAACTCATGAAAACACCTTAAAGTGGACCTGTCATCCAGACACAAAAAGCTGTATAATAAAAGTCCTTTTCAAATTAAAGATGAAATCCAATTTCTATTTTTTATTAAAACATTCATAGCTGTTGTAAGTTAATTTAAACATCTCAACTGTCAATCAAATATTGTCTGCCCCTCCTCTATGCCAGTGGCATAGAGGCGGGGCAGACAATTACTTTCACTTTCCATTCAGCACTTCCTACATGTCACTGCTCTCCCCACATTCTCTTAATAACAGTGTCCACAAAATGGCTCCTGTCTGTTTGCTATAATTATGAGTTCCCAGACTGGAGGAAACAAGATCCAAATAATTTATACAGTGTAATTAAAGTTCATTTTGCTTGACTAATGTGATAAAATAGGATTCTGAATATTTTTTTTTGGTGCCAGGTCCCCTTTAAAAAGAGTTGTAATTGTGATTACAAGTCTAATTATTTTACTATTAAAATTCTACTCAATACTGCTTGTTTTTCAAAACAGTAGATGGAGCCACCTATTCTTTAGAAGACTTTTAAAACTTTTTAGGGTCACGAGCCAATTTGTGGCACAAAATGTATTAAGGCCCCACACCATTGTATACAAACATGGGAAATATTGTTGAATAAGTCATTCAATCATAGCTCTAAGACAGCTAAGGTTTTCTCAGATTTCACCAATTTGGACCCAAACTAGTCTTCAGGGTGGGGTTCCCTCCAGACACTAAGTTGTGATCCCACCTTCTAGTTTGGGGACCTCTGACTGATATACCTCTGATATTCAGTGTTATGACAATGACAGAACATACCACTCTATTTACTTTTCCAGGGGACGCAAGTGCTAGAGCACGAATCAGCTCAAGAGCGCACCCCTTAATGTTCATTTAACAAGCACTTGTGCCCCAGGGAATGATGTTCTCTGCACCTTGCGCTGGGTTAAAGAGCACAGCATAATGGGGTGCTGGGCTAGAGAGTACAGCATAATGGGGTGCTGGGCTAGAAAGTACAACATAATGGGGTGCTGGGCTAGAGAGTACAGCATAATGGGGTGCTGGGCTAGAGAGTACAGCATAATGGGGTGCTGGGCTAGAGAGTACAGCATAATGGGGTGCTGGGCTAGAGAGTACAGCATAATGGGGTGCTGGGCTAGAAAGTACAACATAATGGGGTGCTGGGCTAGAGAGCACAGCATAATGGAGTGCTGGGCTAGAGAGTACAGCATAATGGGGTGCTTGGCTAGAGAGTACAGCATAATGGGGTGCTTGGCTAGAGAGTACAGCATAATGGGGTGCTTGGCTAGAGAGTACAGCATAATGGGGTGCTGGGCTAGAGAGTACAGCATAATGGAGTGCTGGGCTAGAGAGTACAGCATAATGGGGTGCTGGTCCAGAGAGTACAGCATAATGGGGTGCTGGGCTAGAGAGTACAGCATAATGGGGTTCTGGGCTAGAAAGTACAGCATAATGGGGTGCTGTCAGGAGTGCCAGATGGCACTCCCGTCTCAGTTGGGCCCTTCACCAAGATGGTAGGGCCCATGGCAGCCATGTGAGTAGCGGCGCCAGCATCTCATCGCCAGCGCAATGATGTCGTCCGTTGGGTGCGAAATTTGAAATAAAATAACACCAAGGTCACGGGTTCAATGTGTGTACGGTGGACGAATGGATTAGAGGGTCTGGCCTGTCCATTCCTTTTAATGGTCTCAAACTTCCAGCACTCAACCGCAAGATTTTCTAAACAGATACAACACAATCCCTCTTTGGCAACAACCTCCCTGGATCTTGAGATCTTCTGGTAGACTACAATCTACCATTCTGCATTCTACCATTGGGTATTCTGGATGAAATATCTCTAAGCAAGTGATTATTTGTGTTTCTGAAGTTTTCCAACACAAGGGGATAATGTAGTAGAAAGGCAACAACTTTGCTCCAGGTCTCAAAGCCCATAGCAAGTTACAGCAAGTAAAGAAAATTTAAGAGGAACAAAAACAGAAAAAAGGCCTTTAGTAGAATGGAATGAGGGGTATGATGAACTGGTGATGTTGGAGCAGAGAGGATGAAAGAATAATACAGCATTGGAGCACAATGAACCCTCTAATTTAGTTTCCCCTTGTGTAACACTAAGTTCTATTGTGCAGAGTTATAGTACTAAGGGAATGTCTATAAACCAACCTATGAAGGCATTTTTGTCGTGAAGGACTTGTCACACATCTCATGTTGCAAGGAAACCGCTGGAGGATTATACAGATCCATTCCCACCCCTAATCTCTCAGTAGGTATAACAAGCTCCCGGAGCTCCTGTCTTGCCATCAGATTATCTACAGTGTGACAGACTCGTATCAGCTCTGGGGATAATTGCTTAAAGGGATACTGTCACGGGAAAACATTTTCTTTTTTCAAAATGAATCAGTTAATAGTGCTGCTCCAGCAGAATTCTGCACTGAAATCCATTTCTCAAAAGAGCAGATTTTTTTATATTCAATTTTGAAATCTGACATGGGGCTAGACATATTGTCAATTTCCCAGCTGCCCCTAGTCATGTGACTTGTGCTCTGATAAACTTCAATCACTCTTTACTGCTGTACTGCAAGTTGGAGTGATATCAACCCCCTCCCTTTTTCCCCCCAGCAGCCAAACAAAAGAACAATGGGAAGGTAACCAGATAGCAGCTCCCTAACACAAGATAACAGCTGCCTGGTAGATCTAAGAACAACACTCAATAGTAAAATCCCATGTCCCACTGAGACTCCTTCAGTTACATTGAGAAGGAAAAACAGCAGCCTGCCAGAAAGCATTTCTCTCCTGAAGTGCTGGCACAAGTCACATGACTTGGGGCAGCTGGGAAATTTGCAAAATGTCTAGCCCCATGTCAGATTTCAAAATTGAATGTAAAAAAAATCTGTTTGCTCTTTTGAGAAATGGATTTCAGTGCAGAATTCTGCTGGAGCAGCACTATTAACTGATTCATTTTGAATTTTTTTTTTTCCCATGACAGTATCCCTTTAATATAATGCCCTACACATGAGCCCATTGTAAATGAATGTTCCGTATGTTATGAAATGTCTCAAGAAAACCGCTTACCCAAAAAAAGTTTGTTAGTGATTTTTGCAAACGTCCATTTGCCAGAGCGAAAAGTCGCCTGATAGAGTGTAAAGTACCACATTTGCCTTTTGCTACATTAATGTTAACACAGTTTTTCTACATAATTCCACCTTATTTTGGCAAAATGTATGTGGACCATGAAATTTTAATTTTATAAAGCTATTCCACAAAGGAGACTAAAAGAACTGGAAGGGATCACTGAAAATCGATTTCAGGTTAACATTTGTCATCAAGCCCAACGTTAGTCTATTCCGCAGCTTAAGGATAATAAGACTCGTGTCCGTTTGAGGAAAAGCAGAGACAACAGGCGTATGGGACAGAAGCAAAGCCAGCCGATATCTATATAAGCGCTCAAGTTTGACACCTAATAGGAAGCAGGTCATTTCCGCAGGAACTAGGACATTCCTTATATCATTGGAAATATACTTATTTCCCATATGACAGAACTGGTGCAATAAACTACCCAAAGGTGGATTTATACAGATCAACCAGAGTTCAGTACATTATTTCCTCAATTAGAGACATATTCAGCCTCTGGCTTGTGTCTGTCCGTTTGCTCTCAGGTTGGCCTTTCTACTGGGAACCCTCTGGAATATACTCATTCCTCATCCTAATGAAGCATTAGTCATTCTCCCATATCCCTCCCTGCCTATTCTTACAAATAAAGTCCTTGTCAGCAGACAATCATGGTACAGAACATTATTTACACTATTAAAGCAACACAGGGAAATATATGTATCACTTTAATGCCTGGGGCTGGTTTATAAAAATTTGAGTTTGATTTTATTTCTTTTTGTTGCAAAAAAAATGTAGACTGAGATTTTTTTTCCAAAAAAAACAAACAAAAAAAAAATTAACAGAAAAAAAAACCAACTGCTTATTTTTACACTGGTGAAATAAATGATTGAGATTTATGGAAAAATGGAAGAAAAATCACATTCTCAGTTTGTTGAAATAATGCATTCTAGCCCCCCCTGAGAATCCTAATTCTAATAAATCTCCCCTTAGATCCATATGATGTTAATTTTAAAAAGTACATATAAAGGTATGAGGATATAATGCTCGTTCACACACACTAAACCACAAGAGAAATCATGCAAAAATACAGGGCAGTTTAGATTATTAAAGGGAAAGTAAAGTGTAAAATAGAATAAGGCTAGAAATGCTGTATTTTGTATACTAAACATAAACATGAACTTACTGCACCAGAAGCCTAATCAAACAAATGATTTATGCTTTCAAAGTTGGCCACAGGGGGTCACCATCTTGTAACTTTGTTAAACATCTTTGCAAGACCAAGACTGTGCACATGCTCAGTGTGGTCTGGGCTGTTTAGGGATCGTCATAAATGATCAAAACAGCACAAGTCAAATAATATCTGCCAGAAGCCGATACAGCAAGACTGATTAATAATCAGAATATACAGACTGCACTGGGTCCTGTGTTGTCATGTAATCTAATGTGGATTTTATAGTTTTTGTATTTTTTAATACAAACTTTCTCCAACTCTGCAGAAACAGTGGCTGCAGCAAAATAATCCTCCAAACAGAATCCCAGTTTATCTGTTTAAATCTGGCTCCATGATCTTTGTCCCTGCAGCTGGAGTTGGAAACAGTAAAGGGGATGTAAATGCAAAAATAAAATCCAATACAAATCTCTACACAGTCGCCGACTGCTCTACAGGGAAACAAACAAAGCTGCTTGAGTTCTGCATGGCTGGGAAGTAAGGCGGGGGCTCCCCCTGCTGTTCATAAGTATGATTGTTTCCCTGCAGAGCAGTTAGGGACCGTCTGACAATTCCTATTCTCAGCCGTAAATGAAGGGAGAATTTCACTGCATACAGTCAGGTTTCTTATAAAAACAGTACACATTTTTTAATTAAAGTATATTGGAGATAGGTTTCTTTAGAAAGTAAAAATGGGATTTTATTTTTTTGCCCTTTAAAGGAGAAGTCAACCTGAATGGGGAAAAAACCCTTCCCCCTCCCCTGCGTAGGCCCCCCTCCCTCCTCTCCCCGGCCTACACAGGGGAGGGTTTTCTTCCCATACAGGTTAACTTCTCCTTTAATGTGTTTTTCATAGCCTCACTGGTAAACACTGTCTGCAGTTCTCTCCCTTGACGTGATTTAGATGTGTTTTTTTTGCAATTTCACCTCTACGTACTTTGTGATCGCTTGGTCTTACTTATCATTTCCCCCGCCCCAAGCATATGGATGTGTAGTTACATAATAGAAGACGTCTGTTGGTGCTACAGATTATCAATAAAGTAAGCACTGGCATTACTATAACATTCCACATTCTCCTACTGAAGTCACTCGTTTTGTGCCAGAAGGACAATCTTTCTTTTTGTAGTAATAAGCCTGGCAGTTTTCCCTGATCTTGACTGGAGCATCTTAGGGATTTGTTTGAAATTCTCGGCTTTCCTCTAACCAAAACATTTCTAGGAAATATCACCACGTTTCAGGGCTATCCATAAACATTCACATATAGCAAAAATAATCTCATTCCCATACCTACTGGACATAGCATACACAACATCTACTTTTTATTTGGGCTTTACTCTCCAGACAGGGTAAATGTAAATATGTGAGACCTACTGAACTGTTTCTGCATTGTATTTATATATTATGGATGACTTGGAGTGGATTTCCTTGCCTTAACCAATGAAAGCAGAATTCTACTTCTTGTCTATTCAAGTGTATAACAATAAAAGGAGGTGATGAGTGAAAACAGATTTAGTCTGGCTTGTCCGGAATCGAAATTCCAGGAGGCATTAAATTATTAGCATGAGAAAAACTTGCTTCTGTACAATATCACAGTGTTAGGTACTGTCCAAATAATGTTATTTAATTTATTTTATTTGAATTAGGAGCTACCTGGATGGAAAAGTAGAGTTGTAAATAGATAAAGTTATTTGACTGTATTGCGCTGTACTGTATGACATGGTAATGTACTGTATGGTAGGGTATAGGATCCATTATCCAAAAATCTGTTATCCAGAAAGCTCTGAATTACAGAATGTGGTCTCCCATAGACCCCCATATTAATCAATTAATTACAATTTTAAAAAATGATTTCCTTTTTCTCTGTTATAATAAAACAGTAGCTTGAACTTGATCCCAACTAAGATAAGATTAATTCTTATTGGAGACTAAACAATCCTATAAGGTTTACTGAATCTTTACTGTATATGATTTTTGAAGTAAAGTTAAAGTAGGGCAATCCAAATAATTAAAAAAAAAACAATTTTCTCTGAAAACCCCAAGTCCTGAGCATTCTGGATAACAAGTCCCATACCTGTAGTGTATTGAACTGTACTGTATTGAAATTAGGGATGCACCGAATCCAGGATTCGGTTCGGCCTTTTTCAGCAGGATTCGGATTCGGCTGGATCCTTCTGCCCAGCCGAACCGGATCCGAATTCTAATTTGCATATGCAAATTAGTGGCGGGGAGGGAAATCGCGTGACTTTTTGTCAGAAAACAAGGAAGTAAAAAATGTTTTCCACTTCCCACCCCTAATTTGCATATGCAAATTAGGGGTTGGATTCGTTTTGGTAACGGAAAATCTGTTCGGTTCGGAAATCTTTCGCAAAGGATTCGGGGGTTCGGCCGAATCCAAAATAGTGTATTTGGTGCATCCCTAATTGCAATGTATTGTATTGTTTGACATGATAATGAACTGGATTGTATTGTTACCGGAAAGAGAAAAGTGTCAGTGGTATAAAGCTGGCATTTCTCTCTTATGGGGTACATTTACTAAAGAGTGAAGTGGCTAATGGTAATGGCAATTCGCCAGCATTGCCACCCGCAGGGACATCGCAATTTACTAACAGGCGCACCAATTCGCTGTCGAAACAGACTGCCGCTAGCGGTCATTCGCATTCTATAGCCAGGCGACTTTTCCCGGATGTTACTCCACAAATTCACTAAAATGCGGATTTTACTGAACGTTACCTCTTAACGCCGAGTTGCCTTTGCCACCTCAGACCAGGTGAAGTGCTATAAAGCAGCTACATCTTCCTTATTCTTCTGTCACTTACATCATATCCTGTGAGCCGAAAATGCATCTAAATTCAAAAAACTCTGGCGACTTTTCCTTTTTTGAAGTGGAATTGCCTGCAAAAGTCCTGACTTAAAGGACAAGGAAAGGCAAAAAATAACATCCGATTTTTACTTTCTTAAATGAAAGAGAAACCTATCTCCAATATACTTTAATTAAAAAAAGTGTACCGTTTTTATAAGAAACCTGACTGTATGCAGTGACATTCTCCCTTCATTTACTGCTGTGGATAGGAATTGTCAGATGGTCCCTAACTGCTCTGCAGGGAAACAATCATACTTATGAACAGCAGAGGGAGCCCCCGCCTTACTTCCCAGCCATGCAGAACTCAAGCAGCTTTGTTTATGACGATCCCTAAGCAGCCCAGACCACACTGAGCATGTGCACAGTCTTAGTCTTGCAAAGATGTATAACAAAGTTACAAGATGGTGACCCCCTGTGGCCAACTTTGAAAGCATAAATCATTTGTTTGATTAGGCTTGTGGTGCAGTAAGGTCATGTTTATGTTTAGTATACAAAATACAGCATTTCTAGCCTTATTCTATTTTAGACTTTACATGCCCTTTAAAAAAAACAAAAATAAAAAAAAAAAACGGTGCATTGGAAGGATAACAAACATCACCAGTTGTACCATATGAAACAGAATATTTAATCATTATTTCATCTTGTCTCCCTGACAGTAACCGGCTGTGGAGCAACGGCTAATATAATAATTGCACTCCAGGGACTGTTTCCCATTGGGAGAATTTTGCATTAATTCAGTTGAAATATTTACATAAGGAATGGGGCATATTAATAAAGTAGAAATAAACAATCCTATGACCTGTGAATTTCAACATAGAATATAGCAGTAAAAATGATTAACTGTAAAAAGACAATATTGTATTTATTTGTACTCAAGCTTATCTTAATACTAGACTTTATCTCTGTCTCTCTCTGTGTTGGGCTGACATTGAGTCTACATTCCTAGAGTCGGTGGGAAAGAGATATAATTTTCTTTAAAAAAAATAATCTTGTACATTGAGGGGCATATTTATTAACAATCTTGTTTGAGTTTGAGTTTTTTACGGCAAAAAAGATGAAAATGCTAATCTGAGTTTCCAAAACTCTTAATTTATTAAAGGGGAACTCTGGCTTCCAAACCAAACTTTGATAAAGAGGCCACATAACACAGAAACCCCTAATATACCCATCACAGTTACCTGTTTCTTCAAAAAGTATAAATAAATGGCATTTTCTATGCTGAAATCCAGCTGTGTAACAGTTCTTCTCTTTCTGCATCATTTGAAATCCTGGCAGGGAAGGAGGGACTAAACACTGATGTTACAAATTGTAACACCTTCTCCACAGCTTACAGACAGCATGCAGGAACTACATTACCCACAATGCATTGCACTGGGATGTTCCTTTCCTTATTGAAATCACGTGCAGGGAATTGTGGGGTTTGGAGGATGCTGGCTGAGGACAGATGGCTCTTGATACAAAGTAACAGTAGTCAGACAGCTCAGCAAAGTAGTCAGATCAGCAGGAGAGCAGGGGGCTAGGCTTAGGGAATTATTCCAAACCATTAAAAATCATGAAAAGTCTGCATATTTTTTAATCAATGTATATTGCAGAGCTGCTTGAAATTATGTTTACTTTTCAAAAAGCTTAAGTTATGTTTTAGTGGAGTTCCCCTTTAACAGGGGTGTTGCTACCATGAAGCAAACTGAAAATGTAGCCTCAAGTGGCAACACTGTACACGCTGCCTGGGGGGCGGAAAAAAGCCACTATTGGCAACTTTAAGAGTTGAAATTCGAGTTTTAAAATTGGAGTTTCAGCTCTTCTGCTGCAGAGAGTGCAATTGCAAAAAAACAATTTTTTTCAATAAAATGGATATATAGGCCCTAAGTAAGTAAGCCTTTAGTTTTAGATCCCCTGTCATTGCACAAAACCACCCCAGAATACCATGCCTTTCTCCCTGCATTCAGTCTTAGTTTGTTTCTAAATCACAAGCAGCTCAACTGCAGCTCTTTTAGCTGCTTCCTTGTCTTGTATGAAGCTCCACTCATTCTCTTTTATGAGCTCTCCTTCTTTCTGACTGTGAAGACATCAAATAGGCACTCCTCTGGGTGCTAATGCCCTTCTTTCTGACTTCTTTTGTGTAATTCTCACTGAAATATTCCATTACTCTAGGCCCAAACTGGCAATCTATGGATTTTGGCAAATGGCAGAGGGGCTGTAAGATGCCACAGACAGTCACTATTTATTGGGTCTGGGGGAGTGTTTGAGCCTCCTATTACTTGAAATGCTGGGGCCTATTTTGAATCTCAGTCCGGGCAGCATTCCAGAGAAATCATAATGAGATACTTGTTGCGAGAAAGTCTACATCTAGTTAAATCGATATTCCGTGTAGCTCAGCATATTCTAGGCGAATTAAGAAAATCCTTTCTCATTTGAAATTCAATAGGAACTAATGCATCAACCCCCCTAGAAGGATGTGACCAGACTAGTATATAGAATCTTCTATTTCATGTTAGAATATTTAATGATAATTTTACTTTTTTAATCAGTGCATAAAACCAGAGCTGTCAACACCCCCTTATTTTATCGGGAGTTACCAGATTTTCGTCTCTGTCCCCAGGTTTCCCATTACTCTGATGCAACGATTTGCGGCAAAAATCCGGTATGTGCATGCGCAGTTTCAGGGGGTTTCAGGAAAGGGTTTTTTTTTGCCTAGGACAACTCCAATTAACTACACGAAGATGCTGAAGTCTTATATTCAGTTTTTTGTGCTTAATAAATCCCTTAAATCGAGTTTATTTTTTAAAATTTGTTAGTTTTAGTTTAAAAAAAAACCTTGAATTGTGGCAGAAATTCAAGTGTGGATGAAGCCACGCCCGAGTTTGAGAGCTGATACCTTCTACAGTGAAATGGTTATGCCCAAATAATTTATGCTGATAAACCAGGGGGAGGGGCAACTCAAAATAATCTGCCAAGAAGGGGGCTGCATTAAAGGAGCAGTGTTAGCACTTATTGCCCTACTATGTCAAGTGCTAGGTGCCTCAGTAAAGCAACTTTGGGCAACTTTGGGCGACTATTGAAAACGCATCGCCGCGTGTGCATTAGCGCAGGCGATTTTGCGCTGTAGCCTATAGGGAAAAGACGCTGAGGCAGTACGGGGAGATAGTCGCGCAAAAGACTTGGCGATAAGTCGCCAGGCGACAAAATCTCCCCGAATCTCCTCATCTTGCCTTACCCTAAATGCATTCACATGAAGTATGCAAACTGGTTATGCAGCCCCCTTCTTGCCCCCAGGGCCAATGAGTCCATTGAGACCATGTGAATGGAGTGAAAGGTAAATATATTGTGCAGAAAGAGATAAGGAAGTCCAGTAACTCATTGCCCGAGATCTCCCTTTGCACATTGTATCCATTACAATGTGGCTGTAAAATATATAGTGAATAAAGTACCCCCTCTTGTAAAATATAAGGATATTATAAGTTACCGAGGAGTTTCATGACCATATAAAAACACGAGGCCGAAGGCCGAGTGTTTTTATACAGGTCATGGAACTCCGAGGTAACTTCTAATATCCTCATATTTTGCAACTGGGGGAACTTTATTTATTATAATACACAAGTTTCAGCAAGTCATGTGACAGAAATGACATCAGAACTCACCGTTTATAACTGATGACATCAGAACTCACCGTTTATAAGGATATAATTTACAGGATATTCATGGCTTTTGTGTATTATATAGTGAATAAAGGACCCCCTCTTGTAAAATATAGGGATATTATAAGTTACTGAGGAGTTTCATGACCATATAAAAGTACGAGGCCGAAGGCCGAGTGTTATTATACAGGTCATGGAACTCCGAGGTAACTTCTAATATCCTCATATTTTGCAACTGGGGGCACTTTATTTATTATAATACACAAGTCATGTGACAAATGACATTAGAACTCACCGTTTATAACTGATGACATCATAATTCACCGTTTATAAGGATATAATTTACAGGATATTCATGGCTTTTGTGTATTATATGAAATTGATGTATATGTATTTGCATTAGGCCGACCCATTGGATGCCTAGAAAGGCAATGGTCAAATGTAAATATATAACAAGACTATCACATTCAGTAACCATGAACTTGGTAAGTCTGTCTCTTTCTATTAGAGGCAGGGGACTCTCTCTTACACCCAATTACATTATATTGATGGCAAAGATCCTTAACCTTTTCCTAGAATTTGGGTTTCCTTCTAGTTGCATTTGGACAAATGGGTATTCCAGATCAAGTTTAAACTGACAGTTTCATATTATGTGGTGGATATTTATATTTATTGAAGTGGATATTTATATTTATTGAAGTTATCCATCCCTCCATTATTTATTTTGAAGGCAATTCTCTCCTTCCTTCTAGACATCTTACAGTCATTGTAGATCAGAATTTCTCTCTTTCTTATCCATTTACAGTATTTATTCAGCTTCCACTTTCTTGTGATTAATTACATTCATTCAGCACTAATAACCTTCCAGCTTGTGCTCCCTTTTCTACATGTGTCTGATATAGAGGTTCTCAGTCTGACTGGCAGGAAAACTCTGGGGAATATAAAACTTTAACTGGAGATTCATTCACGATTCCCATATAGAATTGGCAAAACAAAGGCACTAAACATAACATTAAAATCATAATATGGTAAATATTAACAGGTAATAGCTCCACCAGACTGTAACTCCTGATTTTCATTGATAGCATATTTTATTCCCAATACAATGGAAAGAAAAACTGATATATTTATAGTGTAACTGAGATGATAATCATAGTGAGCTTTCAGTGCATTTTAAGATGATTATCATGATATTAGCTAGCTTCTGTACATAACACAAAACTAATGGTAATGGCTAGCTTCTCTATATATCCCACAAAACCAATGACACACACACATAAAGTGAGGTTGATGTATGGAAATAACTGGGAGGGAATTCATCATTTTAATCAGTTTATACTGACAAACTTTCTTGAATCCATGGCCACTACATTTGTTAATCTTCTAGCATTGTTTACAAATGTGCAAGAGAAGTATTACAGGTAAAGGACCTTTTATCCAGAATTAGGTAGAATCAAGTACAAGGTACTGTTTTATTGTTACAGAGAAAAAGGAAAATATTTTGAAAAATTTGCTGACTCCAGCCCAGTGTGGCTGACACAACCAGATCTCTGAATGAAGGACCCTAAAGGCATGACATGGAGTTTTGGGGGTGATAAAACTGGTCAAAACTGTCAAATTGACTAGGGAATTGTTAAAATTCGATTTTTTTAAAAAAAAATTCTAATCCAATTTTCAAGATTTATCATACACAGTCACCACTATTTGCCACCTAAAAACCGCCTGAATTTCTGTTTTAATCAATGGAAGACGTCCTGGGATAAATTTTGAGTTGTTTGCAGCCTTCCTGACATTCTAGTTTTTATTTTCGGAGAAAACACTCAAATTCGGTTCGATTCGAATTCAATCCGAGTTTTTGGGTCGATCCTATTCACTCGAATTTGAAAAATTCAAATTTCGAGTTCATGGGAGTTTATGGGAGTCTTTAAAAACTCACATGAACTCGAAATTCGACCTTTGATAAATGTGCCTCCCCATATACTATTTATCTTCATGGCTTCTTTATTTAATTGAACATATTTTAACCAATTGTTTGCAATTATTTACAAATATATGATATGAATAAGATATGCATAAAAAGTTGTTTAAAGACCATTATCTCATAGAGGATGTTATTTACACATTCATATATTACAGTAAGCAATGTATTAGCTGGCTACAATTATTTCTGCCTCTTCTGTTTATATTTTGCTGGAGGTCAGTTATTTAAATCAAGATACTTCTGCAATTAATTGTTGAAAGCAATTAAAGCAAACCTTTGATTGGTTGCAAATTTGCCCAGTGTTTATAAATGAGCTCCATTTGGTAAAACTTCTGTGTCATATCACAAATATTAATATATTATATAACACCTATACACATATACTCATAACCCTCATAGAACAGGTATGGGACCTGTTATCCAGAATGCTTGCGACCTGGGGCTTTCTGGATAATGGATCTTTCTGTAATTTAGATCTTCATGTCTTAAGTCTACTAGAAAATCATATAAACATTAAATAACCCCAATAGGCTGATTTTGCTTCCAATAAGGATTCATTATATCTTAGTTAGGATCAAGTACAAGCTACTGTTTTATTATTACACAGAAAAAGGAAATCATTAAAAAAATTAGTCTATGGGAGACAACCTTTCTGCAATTCGGAGCTTTCTGGATAACAGGTTGAGGATAACGGATCCTATACCTGTATTTAAAAGTGTATATCTAGAGTTTTGTGTAGTGTCATTGTGTGTGATTAGTCTTATCCATGGTACCTTTAACATTGGCATTAGCAATCGTTTTTTCATATGTTTCATTTTGACACTTTGGGGCAGTTTTATTGATTTTTGTTCGTCCAAGTTCAGGCAACCGACTGATGAAAAAATGAGTATGTTTCTGAAGTCACATATGTTTAGACGATTGGGTTACGCACAATTCTTGGAGGATCATTACACTGAGGTCCAAGTTCATTGATAGATTTAACTACTTTGGCTTTGGTTTCCTTCTAGTTGCGTTTGGAAAAATGGGTATTATGAGAACAAGAATAGGCATTCCAGAAGTGACAGTTTCTTATTATGTGGCAGACACGTATTTACTATATTGACCTCTTATCATTGTGGTTATCCGTCCCTTGATCGTTGATTTTTGAAGGCCATTCAAGATTACAATGAAGTCATTGTAGATAGGAATTTCTTTATTTCTTCTCCATTTACAGTATGAATACAGTTTCCTGTGATTGACTAAATCCCTTCAACTCTAGTAACCTGTGAGCTTTTCTTCTGCTCCCTTTTATACACGTGTCTGATACAGAGGTTCTCAGTCTGACTGGTAGCAAAAATAAAGAGAATATATATATTCTCCAATATATCTTATAGGGGGGCTTCCTTTCCTAGCAGATGTATTAGAGCTCACTCTATTAAACTCACCAGACATCATGTCTCTCTACATGCAGAATTTGTGCAAAAGGCAGTTATTTTGTTAGATTTTGTTTGTACTGGAATCAGTTATTTGAGTGAGCTCTAATTCATCTGCTAGGAAAGGAGCCCCCTATAAGATATATTGGATCTAACTGTCAATGAATATCTGACACCCAACTGCTGCATGAAGACAGAATGAAGAGAAACAGATGCTGATAGAGGAATAGTGAATATAAACTTGATTATTTCAGAATTTTTAATCGATTGTTTTTAGAAAGTTTCTTCAGTATGAGGAAGCTTATATAAAATTTTCATTTTCGCGATAATTCCCCTTTAAGTAATTTTGGGTAGGTATGTGCAGAACAAGCCTGCCCGTTATTCTTTCCATGGGTATTTATACAGTAGCCCCATGGAATCAGTTAACATATCTGAGAGCTGTGAAAGTGCACAGTCCATGGTCCTGAGATGTCTATCAACTCTGCCTGCTGTCCACGGTGCTGAAATCATTTCCTCTCTTTCCAAAATGCTCCTCTGCTCGTGTATTATATAATATGAGTGCTAAGGTGGGGTCAATGGGGTTAAATCACCTAAATGCTCAGTACAAGGTAACAGAGTGAAAAATACAGAAAATGTTTTGACCTGATGTTTCAAACACAGTGTGATACAATCTACAAATGCAAAGATAGAAACAGACCAGGAATCGGCAGCACGTAGGGGCTGATTCACTAACTTCGAGTGAAGGATTCGAAGTAAAAAAACGTTGAATTTCTAAGTGTTTTTTGGGCTACTTCGACCATCAAATGGGCTACTATGACCTTCGACTACGACTTCGAATCGAGCTATTCGAACTAAAAATCGTTCGACCATTCGATAGTCAAAGTACTGTCTCTTTAAGAAAAAACTTCGACCCCTAGTTCGCCATCTAAAAGCTACCGAACTCAATGTTAGCCTATGGGGAAGGTCCCCATAGGCTTTCCTAAGTTTTTTTGATCGAAGGATATTCCTTCGATCGTTGGATTAAAATCCTTCGAATCGTTCGATTCGAAGGATTTTATCGTTCGACCAAAAGAATAATCCTTCGATCGTTCGATCGCAGTATTTGCGCTAAAATCCTTCGACTCCGATATTCGAAGTTGAAGGATTTTAATTCCCCGTCGAATATCGAGGGTTAATTAACCCTCGATATTCGACCCTTTGTGAATCGGCCCCTTAGTCTGCAGTCACCCTTTATTGGTGTTTATCTCAACATGTTTCGGCAAAACAATAAAGGGCGATTGCAGGGTAAGTACTGCTGATTCCTGGTCTGTTTCTGTCTTTGCATTTGTGGATGGTTAATTTTTAGGCGAAGCGAAACGGCGCAAATTCGCCCATCACTAGTTAATTCACCTAAACTATACCTGACCCTTTCACACCTTTATGATTAGCTCTGCTCATCCAAAATTAAAATGAAAAACCTTAATATAATCCACAATTTACTCTCTCAGACGCCACTTCTTTGTGTGCATTTAACACTTCCAAGAAGCATTTTTTCCCTTAGAAGGCAAATAGTTCAAGCAGTGTCTACTTTGGAATATCGACTGCTTTGTAATTCTGTTTATTTGATATAGTGAGAGTTATTTATGAGCAGCCCACCCACAGTCCTCCCCTCGGAGGCAATAAATGTTCAGTTTCACTACTACTTTCAGACAAAATCATTATACTGTAGAGATGATGTCTCTGTGGCAAGACTTACATGGGAAGAAATAAAAACTATACATTCTTGCTGAGTTAGATGGTTGGTTTCATTTTATCCTTGTAAAAGAATAACTTACCATCTGAATTTTTGCTTTTTTTAATGACAGCCCTCCTATGGTTGCTAAGTAAAAATGCACCCACCAAACTCTTGTTGTTATAATAAATTCCACAAAATGTAAATTAGGGTGATACTGACGCCTTCTATTTCAGAACACGTATTATATATTCAATAAATATTTATATTGCTCTTCTATATATCTTGCACACAGCCTTTCTATGACAAATATTTCCTGCTGAAGCTGCAATGTGGGAATTCAGTGCTGATTATATTAGTCAGATGCAATAAAAGGCAGCTCAGATACTTGGATAATAAAATCAGAATCTTTTTCAGTAAAACAAACGGCTGCAAGGGAAAGCCCATGTTAGCAGAAAATGCTGGAATAAGAAACATGATGCCTTATATTTAGTAAAAGCACAGACTACTAAGAAAGCTATGTAGCAAACACTTGGGGTCATTTATCATCATTGGGCAAATTTAATTATGGGCAGTAACCCATGGCAACCAATCAAATCGTTGCATTCATTGTTCCACTTGCAGCTGGCTTTAAAAAGCTAATCACTGATTGGTTGCTATGGGTAACTGCCCATGGGCAAATTTACCCAATGTTGATACATGACCCCCACTATGTTTTCCCTACACTGATACAGTGTAGGTTGCGGTGCTCTACAGAAAGTACATTTTGTCTGGGCCCCCAACACTAGAGAACCCCCAACTTCACCAGCAAATCTCATAAGGGAGTCCAACTTGCAGCCCTCCAGCTTTTGCTAAGTGTATGTCCCTGGGAATTCCAATTCAACAGCAGTTAGAGGGTTGCTACATCTCTATACAGGAATGGGACCTGTTATCCAGAATGGTCGGGACCTGAGGGGTTCCGTAAAATGGATATTTCCGTAATTTGGATCTTCATGCCATGTCTAATAGAAAATCATGTAAACATTAAATAAACCCAATAGGCTGGTTTTGCTTCCAATAAGAATTAATTATATCTTAGTTGGGATCAAGTACAAGGGACTGTTTTATTAGTAAAGTGAAAAAAGAAATAGTTTTAAAAATATTTGGCTTATTTGATTATAATGGAGTCTAAGTAAGACAGCCTTTCCGTAATTTGGAGCTTTCTGGATAATGGGTTTCTGGATAACAGATCCCATACCTATATATATTTTTTTCTGCCAGGTTGGAGATCTACTGTACCCCATGTCTCTCTACATGAGTCCTGAAAAATGAAGTAAAGAGGTTTGGCAATCACAGAGCTAAGCTCGCCAAGTACCCTGGGATGAATACCATCTGGCCCCGGACCTTTGTTTATCTTAACATGTTCTAGTCTCTTTTGAATTTCCTTATGTGTGAACCATGCATCATTAGTTGTATTACTAGAATTCGGACTATCAAGAAGGAAACCTTCATTAACTGGTTCCTCATTTATAGACAGACAAAAAATATGAGATCAGAATCTGCACTTTTTTTTTGTTTTCATCAACCAGCTGACCCCCCTCTAATACTAAAGGTCCCACCCCTTTCTGCTTCATTTTTTGACTATTAACATATTTAAAAAATAATTCTGGATTTTTTTTTACCGCTTGCTGCAATATCCTTTTCCATATCAATTTTAGCTTGCCTTATAGCTTCTGTGCATGATTTATTGGCCTCCTTGTACCTTATAAATCATTTGGCTGTCCCAGCTAACTTGAAAGCCTTAAAAGCAGGTCTTTTCTTACCCACCTCAACACCAACACTTCTACTGAACCAAAAAGGTGATAAAAAAAAGGGGGAATATACTGACATGTATATTTATTAAGCAGCATTTTACAGACTTCCCATTTTTGTTCTGTGTTTAAACCTGTGAAAAGCAGATAGTCAAGTTCAATCTTTCCATTCTGGATTGCTGCTGCGCCTATTGATGCAGGGAAACCCAAGAGATGCCACCTCCTCCTGACTAGGCAGTAGCTCCTGGGTTCCCCCAACACCCTGGGTCAATCGCTAAAGTTCAGTGGAGCTGAAAGATTAAAAAATTAAGGCAGATAAACTAATAAAACATTGGTGCAAAAAATACTGCATTGTGGGTAAGAAATGCGCCCTATTATATCCCATTTATGGCCTGAACAATGAATAATAGATTCTTGAGTCCATGGAATGTTTTTGGTATTGTTTCTGGTACTGCTTGTCTGTCTTGTAAATACAACATTTCAGGATATAAATCTC
The DNA here is from genome assembly GCF_017654675.1 of Xenopus laevis. Taxonomy (NCBI): domain Eukaryota; kingdom Metazoa; phylum Chordata; class Amphibia; order Anura; family Pipidae; genus Xenopus; species Xenopus laevis. The sequence continues at coordinate 7,406,447 of NC_054374.1, forward strand.
AGACCCTGGAAGCTGTGAGAAACTTTTAATGGTTATTGGTAACTGAAAGGCTGCTTTGTGCCTTCACTACAATAACTATACACTGCATCAGGTTGGAAGCCAATATATTAAGCTACATAAATAAAGCACTAACAATGGGAGCCTCTGGCAAGAATCCTATAAGCTGCAAATATTGGATAAGCTACTGATATAGTCTGCTGCTCCTGCTCAAATCACCTTTTTAATTTACTTTTTTGCTACATTAGCACACAAGTAAAAAGAGTAAAAGAGAATGTGATAAAGAAGAATTAAGCCCCTGTGTTCATTTTCCTGATAAAGCTGAGATAAAAAAAAGTCCAAGAGAACAAAACAAAGACAAGGTGCTCAGACTAGTTGACAACAAGAGGTCCTCTGCACTCAACCCATTATCAATATATTCAAGACAGAGACATTTTGTGCATACTGCTACTAAAAAATGCCTTACCCTTTAAACAACACAGGGATTGTTTGTCCATATATTGCAATATATTTAAGCTGGCCAACTACGTCAAAGTCATCCCATATCTGGCCAGTCCTACGCTTAATTTTCATCTGATTCATTAAGAATTCTATTGCTTCATTATACATTTTACAAAGGGACTAAGTTTTACCTGCAACTTACTAGCTGCTTTCAAAGTAAAACTCCCAAACTTGGCTGCCCTTTTATTAGACACCAGTGGGATCACCTGACTATAGCTGGGAGGGGTGGGAGCTAAAACATGGAGCTGGTCACTGCTCCTGTATAACTATAACAAACAAGGGAAAGTTGTGCTCACCACTATTTTAAAAACCATTAGGCGGGGGTGCAATGAGGCTGTGACCACAAAATACATATAGTCAACTACAAGAGTCTCTGCACTCAACCAATTATCAATATATTCAAGACAGAGACATTTTGTGCATACTGCTACTAAAAAATGCCTTACCCTTTAAACAACACAGGGATTGTTTGTCCATATATTGCAATATATTTAAGCTGGCCAACTACGTCAAAGTCATCCCATATCTGGCCAGTCCTACGCTTAATTTTCACCTGATTCATTAAGAATTCAATTGCAGACTAGTTGGACATTATTTTTTTTAATACCTAATTAAGGAACTGTGCATAAATGACATTCATGCTAGTAAAAAGTAAAATATTTGAAGACCAAAAAAGTATTTTGGGTTGTAGGTAATAAACTGGGAGTGGCAGTTAGTCAATGGTCGAAGGCACGGTGCAGACTGCAAAATATGGTGGATTGCTCCCATATTTTACACTTCCAGTTCATAGATAACTCCTTCTGAACCCATAGTTAGAGAGATCAAAACTGTATAAATATGTCCTATCCAGGAAAGATACAGTTTTGTTAGTCTAAGTAGATGCAGAATTCCAATGATTCCTGGTGCTTAGTCTGTTGCCATTTAATATTCCTAATTTTCTCCTTGCCACTTTCTACTGATTATTTACCAGTTAATGTTTAATGATTTTAACTTGCAAAATGCATAACCCCGCCCACTTTAAAAGGCTCGGCCTGGGTGGGTGACATACTGGAAAAAACCCAGTGTGTCCAACTGACCCGACCCAATCCCTGGCAGAGACACTGAGTGCCCCCCACGCTGGCCCCAATTACTCAACAGGCAGAGACCAAGGTATGTGAGACGGGGGGGAAGGTTCGGCTGGAGGGCTGAGGAGGTTCCTGAAGCGAAAGTCCAGGTGGGCCAGTCCAACGCTGACTTTAAGTCTGCCAATTACATTTTTCTCCCCAAAATATCCTTATTCCGTTGTTAGGAAAACACAACTGGGGTAATTTTCTCTTCTTTGTGGGGGGGGGGGTGCTAGAGTGACAAGAAGGGCAAGAGAACACCAATGTTCTATACAAGCATTTTTAATTTGCCTTCTGTTTGACATGTTCTACCAGTTGCTTTATGTTCCAGATACATTTATTTTAAAAAAGAACCAATTTTAATGTCTGGAAAGCTCTTTTACATTCTGTACAGCAATAGCTAACAGGTTCCTCTTTAATTTTGGCAGAATCTGGATTTCTTTCTTTAAATTACGTGGAAGAAAAAGTGAAAGAGCTGGCAGAACTTTACAATACATACATATTGATGAAATGATATAAGTGAGAAAAGGTTCAGAACATTTGTAATTACCTATATACTATAGGAACCTATATACTAATTTAACTTGAAAAAAAGACACACATCAATCAAGTTAAACTTTTTCTTGTTAAATAAAACCTGCCCAACTGCTAGTTGATTCAGACCAGTGCTGAACCTGCAAACTGGAGAACTGCTGAATAAAAAGATAAATAACTGAAAAAACACAAATACAGGTATAGGATCCCTTATCCGGAAACCCGATATCCATTTTATCCAAATAATCCACATTATAAAAATGATTTCCTTTTTCTCCATAATAATAACAGTAGCTTGTACTTTATCCCAACTAAGATATCATTAATGCTTATTGGAAGCAAAACCAGCCTATTGGGGTTATTTAATGTTTAAATTAATTTCTAGTAGACTTAAAGGGGACTCGTCACCCAAACAAAATTATCCAAATCCTATTTTATCATGTTAGTCAAGCAAAATGAACTTTAATTACACTGTATAAATTATTTGAATATTGTTTCCATCAGTCTGGGAACTCATAATTATAACAAGCAGGCAGGAGCCATTTTGTGGACACTGTTATTAAGGCAAGTCTTGTATCATCTCAGAATCTTGTTTGTGCACTAGAATGGGGGACCTGATGTCCATCCCCATGTCCTGGTTACACAATTAAATCGTTAAGAAAACTGGGGGAATGTAGGGAGAGCAGTGACATCTAGGAAGTGCTGAATGGAAAGTGAAAGTAATTGCTTGCCCCGCCTCTATGCATAGGCATAGAGGCGGGGTAGGCAATACTTGATTGACAGCTGATATTTTTAAATGAGTTTACAACAGCTATGAATGCTTTAATAAAAAAAAGAAATTTGATTTCATATTTAATTTAAGAAGGACTTTTATTAAAAAAGGTTTTTATGTCTGGGTGACGGGTCCACTTTAAGGCTTGAAGACCCAAATCACGGAAAGATCTGTTATCCGGAAAACCCCAGGTCCCGAGCATTCTGAATAACAGGTCCCACACCTGTACCCCAAAAAAAATTGCAAATATCATTCTCTACATACTAAAATTTAATTTAAAAATTGAACAAAACCTTTAGGGTCATCACATGCTGGACATGTAATAAAATCTCCTTTAAATATAAAATAGAAGCTAATAATAAGCATAGTATCTTCTATTAGAACAAATTATTACCATTTCCACATTGCACCTTTCTGATAGACAGTAAATTCTAGCTTTAATATTTATACAGCTACATATTTCATTGCCCGATCTTCCCCTGACTTTTCTTCTTTGCCGGAGATAGACTGTCACTATTCACCTTGAGCTGTGAGGTTGACACATCAAAATAATTTCAAGAGAATTTGAGAATGCGTTTTGAATAGGACACACTGAAAGAATTTGACAGTGATTGGAAAAATACCGGTCGCCCACATCATAGCACTTTAAAAAAAAAAACAGAAATATTTACTTTGTACTGAAAGCTATGAACGGAAGGCATTTTCAAGGCTTTTTCCAAAGTGGCACCTGCTTTGTTTATCTTTGGCACTGAATAAAAGGAATCCACGGAGGCAATAAAAGGAATCCACGGAGGCAGCCATTGGACAGTTGTTAGAGAGACATTGAAAATAAAACGGAATGCTCTGGTTGTTTTTAGAGAATCGAACAACCAACGGTCAAGTTTATATAGGTTTGTGCATTTTATAAACGCCAGCGCTTATTTGAGTGTAAATATATTATTTGTACAAACACGTAAAAAGTTCTTTTTGAGTGGCCAATTATAACGTAAGAATAAAGATGTTTTCTGTGTCAGGAACAATTTCTGTTTCCTACAGAGCCTTGAATTCCTCCCTCTCTCTCTCTCTCTCTCTCTCTCGTATGGAAACCCATTATCCAAAAAAGCCCTGTCGTATAGGAAGGCCGTCTCCCATAGACTCCATTTTAATCAAAAAATTCAAATTTTTAAAAATGATTTCCTTTTTCTCTGCGAATAATAAAACAGTACCTTGTACTTGATCCCAACTAAGAAATAATTCACCCTAATTGGAAGCAAAACAATCCTATTGGGTTTAATTAATATTAAAATTATTTTTTTAGTAGACTTTAATTATGGAGATTCAAATTATGGAAAAAAAACCCTTATCTGGAAATCCCAGGTCCCTAGCATTCTGGATAACAGGTTCCATTCCTGTACTATTGCTCCAGTAGATCATGTTAGTGGCTGATTTATTGTTGTTCTTTTTTTTTCCCTCGACAAATTTAAACTTTTTAGCGCTAAAAATCTTGTGAATGGGAAGAATGTTTTTTACATTTTTTGATATAAATTGTAAAAACCACAAAAATCTACGCAATCTTCCACGCTCTTGCAGAAATCAATGGGAAATGTCCTTAGCAAACTGTAAAATATTTAGTTATGTCAAGGTTTTAGAATTCTTTAATTTTTTTTCGTTTGTATACTTATTTGGATTTGTCTTGTAGTAGACATCCAATGGCACAGCCAATGACTACACAGGGAATCTTCGGGTCTTCTTATGGCACTTTGGCAATTTTGGGACTTTTGGCACATGCGCAGTTGTCATGAAACAGAAGATTGCTCCAACTGCGCATGCACCAATATGCCGATCTATTCCCGAAGATTACCGAAGAGAAGAAGATGGCGCTCATGAACTCTGCACCGAGGAGTAAGTAAAGAGTTAGGGGCCTTTGCCAATGGTCACACCTAGGCTTCGGCAATTTCTGTCCATTTTGGTGCATGCACTGAACTGCGATCCCTGAATCTGCACCGATGGGTAAGCAAAAAGTTAGGGGCAGGGGCGCTCCGCCAATGAGGTTGCCAGGGGCCGAAAAAATGCCGCTCATGGCAACTAAGAGCTGAATTTCCGGTTTTCAACCCGGAAATTCGGCTCTTCTAGTGCGGAGAGCACAATTGCCCTCTCTGCACTAGCGACGTCGACGCCCCTGACCCCCGTCCGGTGCTGAAGGTAAGTGCCGTGGGGAAGCGGGGGCGGCAAAAAACTAAGGCCGTCTCGGGCGGAAAATTGGGCAGGATCGCGCCTGGTTAGGGGCATTTTCCCGGGGACAGTTAGGCTGGGAGGGAGCAGGGAGGGGGGTCTAGGTGGGGTGTGGGGTAGGGTTTGGTTCTCCTTTAATCTCACCGCTTCCCCATATGTTGCTGCCTAGCCTTATTACTTTGCTGGATCTAAAAAAAGGCGAGTCCTAGACCCCCTGCAAAAAAGTCAGCAGGGTTTATTATACTTTTGCAGAAATGTAAAGCCAAATGTTATGTCATTGATTTCAACTGTAAAAATAAATATATGGACATTTTATAATAAAACACATTGAGGCAACGCGCTCCTTGTCAACGTAGTAGTGGTCGGGGCTGTGCTATTTCTCAGTTATAATGAAAACCAATGGAACTGCAGTGCAGTAAATCATTTATAAGCAGAATATTAGTGTCACCAGTAATAAACACTGTGAGTGGAATTGGGATTATTTGTGTTCTTCTTCTGGGCAAGGTTGCAGTGAAATAATGTTCTTATATATACGAAGATTCTATAAAAACAACTCACATAACTACTGATTATATTTTCTACAGCCGTACTGGCATCTTGCTGAAGGCACAGATGGAATGGCTAGATTGCTTCCATTTGTTAGGGAATATATACACTATCAATTATCTGCTGCAATAATATAGTAGGAAAAGCAGTGCAGCAATAACACACAATGCAAAGTTCTATCAATAAAGCACAGTTTTATAAAAGAAAAAGCTTCGAAATTTTGTATAGATATGGGATCTGTTATCCAGAAACCCTTTATCCAGAAAGCTCAGATTTAAGGAAAGGCCGTCTCACGTAGACTCCATTATGATCAAATAATTGTAGCTATTTTTTGATTTACAGGAGAACTAAAGCTTAACTAAAGAAGTAGTTAGAAATGTTGTCTCCAAAGATGCCCCAGTAGCTCCCCATCTTCTTTTCTGCTGATTCACTGCACATGTTCTGTGCTGCTGTCACTTACTGAGCATAGGGACTGACACACTTTACAATGAAAAAAAAAATTATATATATATATATATATATATATATATATATATATATATATATATATATATATATATAGTCAAACACAAGAGTCCTCTGCACTCAACCCATTATCAATATATTTAAGACAGCGACATTTTGTGCTACTGCTACTAAAAAATGCCTTACCCTTTAAACAAAACAGGGATTGTTTGTCCATATATTGCAATATATTTAAGCTGGCCAACTACGTCAAAGTCATCCCATATCTGGCCAGTCCTACGCTTAATTTTCATCTGATTCATTAAGAATTCTATTGCTTCATTATACATTTTACAAAGGGACTAGGTTTTACCTGCAACTTACTAGCTGCTTTCAAAGTAAACCTCCATACTTGGCTGCCCTTTTTGTCTAATAAAAGGGCAGCCAAGTTTGGGAGTTTTACTTTGAAAGCAGCAAGTAAGTTGCAGGTAAAACCTAGTCCCTTTGTAAAATGTATAATGAAACCATAGAATTCTTAATGAATCAGATGAAAATTAAGCGTAGGACTGGCCAGATATGGGATGACTTTGACGTAGTTGGCCAGCTTAAATATATTGCAATATATGGACAAACAATCCCTGTGTTGTTTAAAGGGTAAGGCATTTTTCAGTAGCAGTATGCACAAAATGTCTCTGTCTTAAATATATTGATAATGGGTTGAGTGCAGAGGACTCTTGTGTTTGACTATATGTATTTTGTGGTCACAGCCTCATTGCACCCCCGCCTAATGGTTTTAAAAAATAGTGGTGAGCACAACTTTCCTTTGTTTGTTATAGTATATATATATATATATATATATATATATATATATATATATATATATATATATATATATTTGGTTGTTTTAAAGGAGAAGGAAAGGCTAAAACTAAGTAAGCTTTATCAGAAAGGTCTATATTAATAAACCAGTAACCCCTCAAAGTAATGTTGCTCTGAGTCCTCTGTCAAAAGAAACCCAGCATTTCTTTCCTTCTATTGTGTACTCATGGGCTTCTGTATCAGACTTCCTGTTTTCAGCTTAAACCTCCAGGGCTAGGGCTTGAGCATGCTCAGTTTGTTCCTCTCTCCCTTCCTTTTCCCCCCTCCCTCCTCCCCTCCCTGCTGTAATCTGAGCCCAGAGCTATGAGTGAGCAGGGATAGACTCAGGCAGGAAGTGATGTCACACCAAGCTAATATGGCAGCTGCTATCTTAAACAAACAGAGACAGTTTCTAGAGCTGATTACTCAGGTATGATAAAGCCTTCTGCAGAATAAATATAGTGTTATAGCTTGCACTATTGTGGCTAATCAATTGGCAATAAACTGCTTTGGTAGATTTCCTTCTCCTTTAAGACATATAGTTTTAAGAGAACTACAGCATAATGTCTGGTTAAAAGATAAACTTATCGCAGGACAAAATAAATCTATTGCTGATGCATTTTAATGCTTTCAGTTTCCGCTTTTCAGGCAGCTGGCACCGAAGCAAACAGTCCCCTGGATTTACTCGTATGTTCAGAATTTTTTTTTGGGTTTTATATAAATGATTTGATTTTGTTACTGACAAATTCGATTACTAAGAAGACATTCCACTTCAGTGGCAGCAATCAAAAAAAACCTTTATCGGGCATTGCATCTTTCTTCAGGCTGTTTGGTATTGGCTGATATTACAAAAATAACTGCTGTAAAATAAATGTTAAGAAAAAGAAAAATGGAAAAAGAAAAATAGAAGGCCTTCCCAAGAGAAAAGAAAGCCAATTACTAAGCCAATATTAGTTAAGATGGTGCAAGAATGACAAAATATTTGTAGTTCTTTCTGTGACGTTATGATGTTGAAATTGCTCTTTTTATTCTGACATTTTTTGTGCTTTTTGGTAAAGTGGAATTGTGTCACCAAGTAAGACCAATCCAGGCAATTGGAAGTATTTAGTAAATTGTAGAAGTTTAGAATTGTTGTTATTATTTGGTTGTCAGAACATTCATATTATGAAAGTAGGCAGATAAGCAGTGATGGGCGAATTTATTCGGCAGGCGCGAATTTGTGGCGAATTTCTGCATTTCGCAAAATTGCAGTGAAAATTCTCCGGTGTCGCCGGCAACAATTAAATGGACACCCATTGACTTTAACGCGCATCAAATGTCGTCGGCGTTGGGATTCGCGTTTGGCAAATTTTTCGCCCGTTTCTCAAACTTCGTGGCGAATCGAAACGGGACAAATTTGCCCATCACTACAGATGAGTTAAAATCTTATGTTAGACCTGGTTTGTTAGACATTTCTCAATCATTTTTATTTTTCAGATCACAGGATTGTCCTCTTTGAATTAGAATCTATTTTTATTCATGGGGCCATGAGGAGAGAGCAATACGGGAATTATGGTATCAGTTAATATGCACTGGATGGGCAAAGATTTAGTTCCATTAGTCTCCCAAAAGACATCTAAATATGGCTCACTACATATTGTTCTGTTACACCCGGGTTGAAATGATTTGGGAAATTAGAAAACAGTAGAATTCAGTAGAACAATTAGAAGAGATTTAGCTCCGGTTCTTTTTCACTTACCTAGTTTTTTATTCCTTAGTGATAATCCCATTCAGTCTGGACTCTTAAAAAGGAACAAAAGCCATTAGAAAGATAAAGAATCAAGTTGATTTTTGCAGTTGATGAGTTTATGAAAGGCTTGAATATGCTGACATACAGGTACCTTGATTTGGAAAGGGATGGCTATGGCCATATATCACCAATAAAACTGTCCAGAATTGACCCGATCCCAATAGCTTTGTCTAACTTTCCATTGTTTTATACCAAACGGCCACTAATTTCCTTATCACCTCTGTTGGACCTTCGATCATGTTCCTTTACAAGAAGCTGCCCTGGGGTTTAGCTCTAACATCATCATCATGGTCATCTCCAGTCAAAACCACTAGAAGTTATCTCCAACAACCTAACGTTGCTCATGGCCTGTACTAAGTCACACATTAAGCAGGTTATTTGTTAAAACTTGATTTTTCCTAGTTGAGTTTTTTAGTGAAAAAAATGTGAATTAAGATTTATTACCGGTATCCACCAAAGCTGCTAACTGTCTGAAATATTCTGAAAAATATTCCATCTAAAACCTGTTGAATTCATGTAAAAGTCAATGGTCCCTTTAACTATTTGAAGATATTTTTTAACCTCGCGAATTTTGGAAGTTTTGGGGTGTTTGATTCTGGAATTTAATCAAAAAATTGTTCAATTTGATTTTTTTTCCGGCAACAAACTCAAATTTATTGTGACAATTAGAAAAAGTCACATGATTCATATGGTCGCACAATTTTTTCAAGTTTTTTCCCAACCCGACTTTTTCAACCTGATTTCGTTATAAATAAGCTACATTCTTGGAGGGGAGTTAGGTCGAGTTTGTTCTAATAAAAAAATTAAGAAAAAGTTGAGTTTTAGTAAATAACCCCCTAAAAAGATGCCAGCACAAGTAGTATTCCATATTCTGTACAAAATGTTTCGAGTCATTTAATAGCTGTCCTTCATTATACCATATACTACCCTGTTATATTATATCATGGCAATCACTTACAAGAATATACCTGCAAATCAATTAATTTGGTTTCATAAGTTGCTTTCTGCTTTTGCAGTGCATTCTGGGACACCCCCAATGCCATAAACAGCAAACTCACTTGTAAGATCAGGTTTTACTATGCTGCTGTAGATTGTAAATCCATTTTTTATTATATTCCAGGCCTTATACTCTTTTGGATTTGTTGTGAAAAGGTCACATCACTTTTCCATAATGTTAATGAATGTAGATGATAGGCCTAGTTCCCCCCACCCACCCACAATTATATCCTAGTGTAGTTTTTCCAGTTTTATCTGCCTGTAAAGGATAAGCATCAACATGTTAGAACAGATTGATTTTCTTTTTTCCTCTGTTAAAGGTCATATCAGTATTAGAAATTACCCTTTAAAATGACTTTAGAGATGACCTATAGTGGCTAAAGAGCTTGGCTCATAAAGGGGCAGTTTTATTCTCAAGACAATTACAGTATAATCTAATGATCTCAGTATTGATCACACTAGTGATGGATGAATATCTCCCGTTTCGCAGAAAAATTCACAAATTTCCCACGAAATCCGCAAAACGGCGAAGAGAAATTAGTGAGACTCAAAAATCTATGCACTCGTCAATTTCGGTGCCGCCGTTAAAGTCATTGGGCGTCTGAATAGCGTTGACACATGGGGGCAGATTTGCATATGGTCGAATATCGAGGGTTAATTAACCCTCGATATTCGACTGCCGAATGTAAATCCTTCGGCTTCGGAGTCGAAGGATTTACCGCATATAGTTCGATCGAATGATTAAATCCTTCCAATCGTTCGATTCGAAGGATTTTAATCCATCGATCGAACTATTTTTCTTCGACCATAAAATTGTCAGGAAGCCTATGGGGACCTTCCCCATAGGCTAACATTGCACCTCGGTAGGTTTTAGGTGGCGAAGTAGGGGGTCGAAGTTTTTTTTAAAGAGACAGTACTTCGATTATTGAATGGTCGAATATTGGAAAGATTTTTAGTTCGAATCTTTCGATTCAAAGTCAAAGTCGTAGTCGAAGGTCGAAGTAGCCAATTCGATGGTTGAAGTAGCCAAAAAAACATTCGAAATTCGAAGTTTTTTTTATTCTATTCCTTCACTCGAGCTAAGTAAACGGGCCCCATGGTGATTTTGACACCGAAATTTTGACACCGTCAAATTTTCACCTGCAAATTTTCACGGAAGTTTTGCAAATTTATTCGCCGGTGGCGAAACGTGGAAATTCGCTGAAAATTCGTGCCAGGCGAATTTATTCGCCCATCACTTTATCACACTGGATAAAGTTCTCACTGGGCATTCCTGCCATAAACATATCTAATGAAACAATAGAATCAGATGAAATTGAGTGTGGGACTGGTCAGACTAGGGATGACTTTGACATAAACATTTCAATGTGGATTTTATAATATTGCCCTGAAAGGACATATAGTAGTGCATACTTCATCATGGCCTTTTCTGATGGTCTTTCTTCCTAATTTTGTCTCTACTTTTCCTCGTCTTTTGGACAATTAATCATTGGTCCTTAGAGAAGGAGGTGTCACATTTTTGTTGCACCAGATAACTGACTGGATAGAGTTCACAGTTTTTTAAACGCATCATGGGACATAGATAAATATATATACAGGGGACCTGTTATCCAGAATGCTGGAAACCTAGGGATTTCTGGATAGCAGATATTTCCATAATTTGGATCTTCATACCTTAAGTCTAGTAGACAATCATGTAAACACTTAAATAAACCCAATAGACTGGTTTTGCTTCCAATAAGGATTAATTATATCTTAGTTTGGAAAGTCCTATTTGATGGGTCAACTTTGACTGATATGGAAATGGTAGGTTTTTCTCTCCCTATGGTATTACGGGATAGGAAATTTGAGGCTTACTAGGCACTGTTTTATTATTACAGAGAAAATTAATTATTTGATTCAGCTAATTGCTATAGATAACTGTTCTGGGGTAAATGTGCCCAGTGTTAGTACCCAATGTACAGTATTGCATTTAGTCAATTAAATAAAGTCTTAAATATAATGTGGCATAAAATACATGATTCACATTTAAGCAGACATTGATATACAGTATATGAAATAAGATGTTGAAATAAGGCAGGACATTTGAATTAAAATGATTCGAAGTGAAGTATATAATTGCATATTAAATGACCTCATTACTTTACCCCCCTTTAAAATAAAGAGCATTTGTATAATTATTGTACATTTCCTTTTAAGACCTTTATATTCTTGAACACTATCCCTTAGGGAAGAGGTGATGATGGAAAGATACAAATGTGTGGTCTGTGTGGAGTAAAGTTTTGTTTGCTTGCAGATTTACTATTTACACCTCTTTCTAAATATTATCAATGTTAAAAAACCATTCATTTGTCTTTCCATTTAAGAGCCCAAATGCTGATATGAAATAACATATTGCTTTATTACAGAAACTCTTTCACCCGCCTGGTACATTCCTGGCACATCAAGCTCAATTGTTGTTAATTGTGATTCTTTGTTTTCCACTTACGTAGGAGAAAGCAGCAGTAACCTGTATTTACTGGCAGGGGATGTGTATAGTTATCATGAAATTGCTTTGCTCGGTGTCGGTGCATCTCTGTTGACCTTCATTGTGAAGTTCTAAATATGGTTTTAGTTCTATTGACAGCCACACTGGGAGGAAGCAATGCTCACAGTAATTAGAATGATCGGCTGCCTGGGCACAGATCAAATGAAATATTTTTCCACATCCCAAAACACAAAACTCGACATAATGTGAGTGAGAGATCTAACTGTGTTTCAGAAAGGCAAAGGGTCTCAAATCCTTATCCTTCTACTCATTTTGTAATGGATACACTATATTCTAATGCTGTAGACAGATCAAGACATTGGATTGAGGGTTCCATTCTAAAGTCCAGTTAAAGTGGCTGGGCAGTGCCATCTACATTAAAAAATTCGCTTCTTAAGGGTTGAGAATTCAACCCTTAACTAAAAAAAACTCTACCCTACGTAGACCCCCCTCCCTCTCCCCCCCCCAGCCTAGCTGCCCCCCGGTTAAATGTCCCTAACTTTTTACTCACCCCTCGGTGCAGATTCAGGGATCACAGTTCACGGCAGCCATCTTCCGGCAATTGCCCCGAAATATCCAGAAATTGCAGAAGCACCGGAAGACATGAAGACACGGAAGATGGCTGCCATAAACTGTGATCCCTGAATCTGCACCGAGGGGTAAGTAAAAAGTTAGGGGCATTTCCCCGGGTTAGAAGCTAGGCTGGGGGGAGGGGGGTCTACGTAGGGTAGGTGGGGTAGGGTTTTTTTAAGTTAAGGGTTGAATTCTCCTTTACAATTTGGATTAGTTGATCTTCTATAATTCCTAGGTCTGTCCCATATAACAACTCTGGGGGAAAAACTTCATCAAGACCAGTGGTCCCCCAACCAGTGGCTCATGAGTAACATGTTGCTCACCAACCCCTTGGATTTTGCTACCAGTGGCATCAAAGCAGGTGCTTATTTTTGAATTCCAGGCTTGGAGGCAAGTTTTGGTTCCATAAAAAAACAGGTGTACTGCCAAACAGAGGCTCCTGTAGGCTGCTAGTCCACATAGCTACCAAATAGCCAATCACAGTCCTATCTGGTATTATATATATTTTTCATGCTTGTGTTGCTCCCCATTTCCATATTATTTTGAATGTGGCTCATGGGTAAAAAAAACAGTTTGGGATTCCTGATCTAGACCTAACCTAGGACACCTAGGAATTGAGATAGTAAGAGAAATAGATCCGTGTTAGGGTTAGCTGTAGATTATTAACATAATTGTGCAATGTCATTCTTCTATTATTGGTTCTGTACCTTTAATTATCCTAATGATTAATTAAACTAAAACAAGATATTCCTATAATTTTCAGACTTTCTCACTCTGGACTCGAGAAAATTGTGTCCTTGAAATAGAAACAATGATAACAAGTAAAGACACAGTTTTATGACATCACTTCAAATCTTAATGGTGTTACAGAAAGAGAATTATTCAACTAGACTTGCCAGTAGAACTAAAGTGACACAATATTAATAGCGGTAGCTACTGTCTTTTGGTGCCCCATTTATCAGCTTCAGCTTAATTTCTCCATAAATAGAAAAGGTTGAAATGAAAGTATGATTTATGTTTCACTACCTATTCATAATAAGCTCATGTCTGATAAGGTCAGTCTCTCCCAGACTATATTATATTCGCACAACATATTCCCTGTCTAGGCAGATATGAGGATTTTTTTATGAAACATTGCAGGGACAGACAACACGCAGACTAAAGCCCATAATCCTGTGACATTATGGAATGATGAAGACTTAATCTGTTTTGCGTGCCCCTCTGTGCTCTTGCGCGCATGCTAAACAGGGTTGCCACCTGTTTTGACCCAGACAGCCTGGTATTTTGAAGGGCAGCCCAGATCAAAACCTGCCTGGTTTCCTAAATAAGGAAAACTGGGCAGGATTCCTCATGATTGACAAGGCGATCAGCTAATCGCCGATCGCAGCTGTATAGCCCCGCCCCTTGTCATCATGGCCCGCCCCTCCGTGTCACGGCCACACCCCTATACGGCACAGCCCCACCCACGCCACGTCTTGACTGTGGGAAAAGGTGGCGACCCTAGCCTACCCCTAGTTCTGGCCCTGCCACAACTTTTTTTGGGTGAGGCTTTTTGGTCACCAAAACCGTGAAAAAGTTGCATAAACTTTCTGGGATTTATTATGCAACAAAACTGCGACACTTCCGAATCCAAAAATACTTCAGCTAAAACCTGTCGAAATCAAGTCAAAGCCAGTGGGAGATGGTCCCTTTTACAACTGGAAGATCTTTCTTTCCTTTGTGGTTTTTGAGGGTTTTGGGTGTTTTTGATGCTAAAATTCAACCTTTAATAAACAAACGTCAAAATGTTTATGCGCAAGTTTGACCCATCACTTTGACCCATTTAAGGGTAGGACTACACGGACGTTTTCGACACATCTAATGCGACAAATCGCATGTGACGGAAATAAGGTAAGAGGGAAATGTCGGAAGAAGTCGCATTATTGATCCGACGCGACACGACTGTCGTATGCAGACAGTTGTGTTGCGTCGGATTAACGCTGCGGCTTCATCCGACATTTCTCTCTTACCTTATTTCCATCGCATATGATTTGTTGCAAGCGGTTGGATCGCGCCAAAAACATCCGTGTAGTCCTACTAAAAGATATCAGATTCCATGGCTCATCAACAGTTTTTGCACTTCCTACATAAACTCTTTTTTTTTTTGCAAAATCCTATAGCAACCATATGGCATATTTATTTTAGCAAAGTGTAAAAAGGCAGTTTACCATAATTCTGTAAAAACCCAATGTAAAAGAATAGAGCTGTGGATTTCTCTGGTGACCTGTCTACATGCCTCATGATATTAGTGTGGTTGGTTGAAGTAGCACTGCAGTTGGATATAGAGAATTGGATGAGGATCCTACTAAAATTTCACGTCTGTGAATGTTGCAAGTATGGTATTAAAATAATATTTATCACTGTGATTTCTAATCCTATCTCTGGGAATCATCTGATCCTACTGTATCATGGGAAGGGCCATACACAATATCAGTTGACCTTTACATATTTCCTAAAAGTCTAACAGTATTATTTTTCATAATGGTCCCCACCAGTTTATACTTGAAATCCCAATTGAGAGCTGTCAAGTCTTCCAGGATCCAAAGGCTGAGACTGTTATATTCCCTTTTCATTTCCTGGTTAATTATTTTGGTATAGGATGAAATTCATCCCTTAATGTACCTAATATTAGTTTATTTCCTGCTTTTCTCCTTCAGAAGTCAGATTGTATCTCTCTTGTCTCTGTATCAGTGGTCATGTTTCTCCTCACCCGTATCATGTGTGTCCTACTGAATATCTCCATGATGCTTTTGTGCAGGACATAATAGTTATGGAAATGTACCCAAACAAATATCGTTCTGCCTAGGAGTGCAATCAATAGATCAAGGTCACTCTTTGGACTTACATTGATATTAGTATGCAGTTAAGCGATATTGCTCCGAGAGAATGCTTCATGAGGCGTCTCCGCTAGAAGAGATGGTTAATTATCAGAGTGGCTGAGACAATATCCTACCAATATTCACATCTAGAACCTCTACTTGTTTTGTTGCCATGGCTTTGTGTGACATCTATTATTATAGATCAATCCGTATTTCATGTCCCTTTATATCAGCTCTTAAAATACCTGCAGTAGTTGAAAACAATCTTTCCATAGAAGAGTAGGAATATCTGAGATATCTTCACAGTTACCAGAAGACCAACACAGATCCTGTTTGTTCCCTCTTTCCCAGAGCTCAGCATACCCCTTAGAAAAATCCAGGTCAACAAAATCTCAAAATTAAATTTAAAAAATGTCAAATTTAAGGGGCAGATTTATCAAGGGTCGAATTTCGAGGTGATGGGAGTTTTTTTAAACTCCCATGAACTGGAAATTCGGATAAAAAAAGAGACCAAACGAAATTTACTAAAATTTTTTTTTAATTTTTTAACTTCGTGTGAAAAGGATGTATTCGATTGTTCAAATCAAATTGGGATCGTATTTGATCAAATTTAATTTGAAGTATTTTAAAGAAAAAACTTTGATTTTTCAAAGTCAAAAAATTACTCCAAACAGGTTCTAGGAGGTCCCCAATAGGCAAAAAATTCAGCAGGTTTTAGATGGCAAATGGTCGAAGTCGAATTTTTAAAGAGACAGTACATTGAATTTTCGAATTTTTGTTCAAAATCAAATCAAATTTGTACTATTCCCTAGTCGATGTACACTGATGGGAAGATGTATCAAGGGTCAAATTTCTAATTTGAAAAACTTTGTAATTCAAATTCAAAAAGACCAAACTAAATTTTTTTTGGCCAAATAGGTCCATTTACGATAGAATAGGTCCATTTTCGATCGAATTAGAACCGTACAAATCAAAGTAATAGCGCATTCGAATCGTACGATTCAAAGTTTTCCCCAAATCCACCAATTGACTCCAAATAGGTTCTAGGAGGTCCCGCCATAGGCAAAAACAGCAATTTAGCAGGTTTTAGATGGCGATTGGTTGAAGTCAAATTTTTAAAGAGACAGTACATGATAAATTTCGATATTTGAATTTTCGAATTTTTGTTCAAAATCAAATCGAATTTGTACTATTCCCTAGTCCAGGGGTCCCCAACCTTTTTTACTCGTGAGCCACATTTAAATGTAAAAAGAGTTGGAGAGCAACACTAGCATGAAAAAGTCCAGCGGGATTTCAAATAAGGCCTTTGATTGGCTGTTTGGTAGTCCCTATATGGACTGACAGCCTACAGGAGAGTCTGTTTGGCAGTGCACCTGGTTTTTATACAACCAAGACTTGCCTCTAAGCCTGGAATTCAAAAATAAGCTCCTGCTTTGAGGCCACTGGGAGCAACATCCAAGGGGTTGGAGAGTAACATGTTACTCATGAGCCACTGGTTGGGGACCACTGCCCTAGTCGATGTACACTAAGGGGAAGATTTATCAAGGATCAAATTTGAAAAACTTTGTAATTTGAATTCAAAAAGACCAACCAAAATGAATTTTTTTTGGCTGAATAGGTCAGTTTTCTATCGAATAGGTCCATTTTTGGATTGAATTCTAATCATACAAATCAAAGTAATAGCGCATTCGAATCGTACGATTCAAAGTTTTCCCCCAAGTACATCAATTGACTCCAAATAGGTTCTAGGAGGTCATAGGCTAAAACAGCAATTTAGCAGGTTTTAGATGGCGATTGGTCGAAGTCAAAGACTGAATGTATTTCTTGTGTGCCGGTGACATTCTTCATACAGTATATAGAGGCCAATTTACCTTAGCAACCAGGTAGCAATTTGAATGAGAGGCTGGAAAATAAGAAGAAGCTACCTGAATAGAAAGATAAGCAATAATAAAAAAAAAGGACAATTGTAGCCTCAAAGAGCAATGTTTTTATTTGCTGCTGAGGTCAGTGAAAGATAGAAAAGAGGCAAAAGAAGGAGAATAATTAAAAAAATAGAAAAATTAAAAAATGAAGACCAAACTGAAAAATTTAAAAGAAAAGGACACTCTATAACATACTAGTAAATGCTAGTTAATATAAAGCTGAGCTGCCCCTTTAAGATTAATGCACCTTCAGGTTTAGAATCATCAGGCCTGGGACTAGGGCGGCAAAATTTTAGGGCAAGATGCTGCCCAACCGCAATCTAAGTGCATACGCATATGTGTGCTTGTTAGTGGGTGCAGGAAGGTGCGTGGGGGGTGCTAGGACCATGGGGCATAAGGGTGCTCTTTAAGGAAGTCCGGCCCTGAGAATCATTCTACTTATAAGACATTTTGGTACTCTTTCTTAAAGGAGAACTAAACCCTAAAAATGAAAGTGCCATATTTTATATAGTGAACTTATTGCACGAGGCTAAAGTTTGAGCTTGTCAATAGCAGCAATGATCCAGGACTTCAAACTTGTCACAGGGGGTCACCATCTTGGAAAGTGTCTGTGACACTCACATGCTCAGTGGGCTCTGATTGGCTGTTGAGAAGCTAAGCTTAGGGCTCGTCACTAATTATCCAGCAGAAAATGAGCTTCCCTGGCTGTAATATAAGCTGATGCTACAGGTTTGCTGATTATTCAATTCTGATGCTAATTGCACTGGTTTCTGTGCTGCCATGTAGTAATTATGTGTATTAATTACTAATCAGCCTTATATTGTGACATTTCTATTCTATGTGTACTGTATATTGTGAGTGGCTCCCTAAGCTCAGTAAGTGACAGCAGCACAGAGCATGTGCAGTGAATCAGCAGAAAAGAAGATGGGGAGCTACTGGGGCATCTTTGGAGACACAGATCTTTACTGCTATTGCTGTGGTTGCCTTGGGCTGGTACCGAATGCTCAAAATGTCATGTACAACATTTCTAGCTTCTTCTTTAGTTAGGCTTTAGTTCTCCTTTAAGTGTATTAACTGATATGATTTTATGATTTATTATCTTAACTAAAACAGCATTCAAGCTCTTCCTAAAATATTGTGGATCAAGTGCAAAAGTGAACTTATATAGTAGCCCAGCAATTATATTTCTTCGATTAAGTTCCAGTTAATCTAGAGGTGGTATCCTTACCCGTTGGCCAGGACCAAAAAATGTGGCCCATCCTGTTTAGGTAATGCCCTTTTAATAATGTACAATTTCATCCTACAGTTCAAAACATTTCCTAAAATGAGATGCATTACTGGTTCTAAAGAAATATTAAGCCACAAAATGTTTTTCCAAAATGCAACGTCTTCTACCACTAAACAGCCCAGTAGTTGATTGTACTGATTTAAAGCAACCACGTTAACCAATGTTCCTCTCCCCTCACCTCCTACTGGCAGGTATAAAACTATTAAATGATAATTGCAGCACCATTCACCTGTTGATAAGTTGGGCCTGGGTTAGAGTCCTGCAGTGGGTCGGGTACCAGCGGGTTACCCGCTAAATAAGTCAGCACCGGAATGAGCGGAGGATTTTCTGGTGTGGGTTTAGATGTGGGTCTGTGGGTCACGGGTTGGGTTGCGGGTCTCATCTTAATTTCTTATGTTATGTATTATTGTCTATATTTTACTCCTTTTAAAGATTTACAAAATGTGTTTCTGTCCCGCCCACTTTTGATGATGTCACTTCCGGTTTGCAGTAACATCACTTCCTGTTTGATGGTGGTCGGCGGGTTGCGGGCCGGGTTGCGAATATGGCAGTTGTGGGTCGGGTAGCAGATCAAAGTGGGTAAATATGCGGGTTGCAGTTCGGGTTGCAGGTTTGGGTCGGGTCCGGGTCTTAGAAATTGGTTCCGCGTAGGACTCTAGCCTTGTTGCAAAAACCTCTCACCCATAGCCAAGGGAAGGCAATTTTTGGTGCATCAGTAAAAGGACCAGAACTCTATGGTTGTGAAAACAAGTCAGGAATCATTTATAGACAATATACAACCTGCCTTATGCATTTCAACTACACTGCAAATAAATAACTCTTTTTTTGTACATCCTTACAGAATATGTTGGTGCTTTCAAATGACATATTCATGAAAATATATCTGGTATAGGTACTACTGACCTTTCCAGCCACACGTTAAAGTTTTAAGAAAATTATAAATCCATTTCAATTATTGTTTTTTTTATTATAAAAGTTAGAAGACTGGAAATTTGGGTAAAACTGTACATCATAGTTTTGTACAGCATTTTAAAGTAAATGCAATACATTTTTGTGTTTCTATTATTTTCCACGAGAATTCCTTTAATAAATCTCTGCCTACTAGACGGCACAGGATCCATTTTTATGCAACTGTTCGGGCAATGCGATCTGGATTTTCAAAGCACATAAATCAGAACAAAACCCAGAACCAAGAATAGAAATGCAAATAAATAATAGAAACTGGAGTCACACATTTTATTTTTATCTTGATTTATGTCACTCGATTCCTGTAGCTTTTCACCAGGAGTTCTGATGGTTTTTTTTGTGTATTACAAAAGACATAAAAGTAGTGTAACAAAATCCTAGTGATTTATTGTCCTCCTTGGACTTATTTCAGTCATATGTCATTTACTGTTGCCCTTTGAACAAAACATTTTGCTAAGAAAATCAACCTACTTTTTTGAGCAGAGATTCTTTCCACATTCAACAGCTTTAATGGTCATGTGTAATTAAACTGCTATATTTTCTTACAATTCACAATTTCCTTTCTAGAAAACAAAATACAGGTATAGGATCCCTTATCTGGAAACCCGATATCCAGAAAGCTCCGAATTACAGAATGGCTGTCTCCCATAGACTACATTTTATCCAAATAATAAAATTTTTTAAAAATGATTTCCTTTTTCTGTGTAATAATAAAACAGTCGCTTCTACTTGATCCCAACTAAGATATAATTAATCCTTATCGGAAGCAACCAGCCTATTGGGTTTATTTAGGGGCCGATTCATCAAGAGTCGAATATCAAGGGTTAATTAACCCTCAATATTCGACTAGGAACTAAAATCCTTCGACTTCGAATATCGAAGTCGAAGGATTTAGCGCAGATAGTACGATTGTACGATCTAAGGATTATTCCTTCGATCGAACGATTAAATCCTTCTAATCGAACGATTCGAAGGATTTAAATCCAACGATCGAAGGAATATCCTTCGATCAAAAAAACTTAGGAAAGCCTATGGGGACCTTCCCTATAGACTAACATTGACTTCGGCAGCTTTTAGCTGCCGAACTAGGGGGTCGAATTTTTTTTTAAAGAGACAGTACTTCAACTATCGAATGGTCGAATAGTCGAACGATTTTTAGTTTGAATCCTTCGATAGTCGTAGTCGAAGGTCGAAGTAGCCCATTCGATGGTCGAAGTAGCCCAAAAAAACTTCGAAATTCGAAGCTTTTTACCTTCGAATCCTTCACTCGAAGTTAATGAATTTGCCCCCTAATGTTTAAATGAATTTCTAGTAGACTTAAGGCATGAAGATCCAAATTATGGAAAGATCCGTTATCCGGAAAACCCCAGGTCCCAAGAATTCTGGATAACAGGTCCAATACCTGTACTTCTATGTCCCTTTTTTTTTGCAACTGTAGAATCAGTCTAAAATATAGTACATTGAGTTACAATAAATATTGGGGATTGGGAACATCTAAGACATCTAAGGCCATACATATATATATATATATATATATATATATATATATATATACATTTATCAAACTTATCAAAGTTTTATTTTATACCCATTATTTGCTGCTACAAACTCAGATCAAATCCGTTAGGGTTTTTTATGCTTATTTATTATAAAATTTTCCCAAAAATTTGCTTTGCGGGGAAAAAAAACAATTTTCAAACAATTTTCCAGATTTTTCACCCAAAAACTCAGATTTATTGCATGAAACCCAGCGCACATCAAAAAATCATTGGGTCTTCTCCCAGTGACTTATATTTAACCTCGACTGGTCTGAAATGCCGGATTTTCTTATTCTGACTTTTCCATCCTTGGGGTTTAATAAAATCCGAAAAATTTGTGAGTCAGATTTTATAAAAAAAAAATGATTTTTGCATTCGTTGTTTAGTAAATAACCCACTTAGTATCCAGTTTAATAAAATAAAGATTAATATGAACACTTGACACACGGGTGTTCACGAGTTTATTAATATGATGGAAGAGAATAAAAGAAAGAAACTCTTTAGATGGGACACACCGGTGTTTCCTTTACCGTTAATCCCCAGTGGCAGATAAGTGAATAAGATACAATTAGCATTTTCCTTTTCCTACCTTTTGTTGGAATCAGAGATACTAACAATTGCACTTTTGACTGTTTTACAAGTGAATTGATCACAATCTGTTGGCACTTTATCACCCTTATTGGTGTTTTAGTTGATTTTTAGTAACTTAACAATCAATTAATGGTAAATGAATTGTTTATGAGTTAGAAACTATAAAGTATACACAATATTTAAATGAAAAATCTATTGAGTCTTAGTTTTAATCTATTTAATGCTATTTAATTAAGGTCAAGCACTAGCACTTTGTGGGAATACTTATCAAGGGGGGAACTAATTTATATAGAATCACGGGGTTAAATGGTTTAACTGGAATCAAACTATATAGTGATAACATATAAAAAAAAAAATTGTGGTTTTTCTGATTAAAAAGACGGGGATACTTTCCTTCTTTTCTCCTATATAACATAATTGAACTCTAGCGCATCTTAGCTTTGATTGCCGAAGAAACACTAGTGAAAATTCGCCAGCGTTCGGCACCCTGGACGCAACTTTGCATTTTAGAAAATTTGCGTTGTCTGAGCAAATTTTTGCCTGGCGATGTGTTGTGATGCCTGCGGAGCCGTCGTTGGCGAATTTTCACCGCTTAGTAAATTTACCCCTATGGGTGTATGTCATTTATTTCTGATAATGGAAACAAACTTACTGAAAAAAACAGAAACATTTTGGGAATGTATTATAATATTACATGTTACTCTTTACCCCCCTGATAGGTGTTTGTTTTGCTTATCCTCTCACTTGGCTCTATTTTTAGTTTATGTTATCAAACAAATAACAAGATTGGCAGAAGATTAGTGTTTCCTAACATCGCAGACCTGATAAAATACGTTGTTAAAATAATAATAATAATAATGGAGAAATCTGAAAAATACTAGAGTGTCATAACACCCCGGATGTGGCGGGGACGCCCGTCGCCTCCTCTCTTGAGCGCTAATTCCTCCTTGAGATGCTTCTGGGTTTGACGTACGCACAAACTCCTTTTTTTATTCAGTTCCACGTCAAATATCTAAAGGGGCCAATTAAATATTGCCCGATGTAGGTCTATTGTATATAGATCCTGGGTGTGCTTGAAGCCTGGTTTCTTTGTACTTGACCCTTGCCTGTCCCTGTTTTCTGCTGATTCCTGTTACCGACCATTTTTTCGGATCCTGACTTTGAACTGCGTTTAATGTTTGAGTTGACCCCGTCCTGTGTCCTTGACTGCACTTCCGGTTCCTGATTCCGTACTACACTTCTTTTACTTGACCTTAAAGGGTTTGTTCGCCTTCCAAACACTTTTTTTTCAGTTCACTTGTTTTCAGATGTTCACCATAAACAAAGACCTTTTTTCAATTGCATCTCCCAGAGCTGCTTTAAAACTTTACTCATGGGGGCCGATTCACTAACTACGAGTGAAGGATTCGAAGTTAAAAAACTTCGAATTTAGAAGTTTTTTTTGGGCTACTTCGACCATCGAATGGGCTACTTCGACCTTCGACTACGAATCGAAGGATTCGAACTAAAAATCGTTTGACTATTCGACCATTCGATAGTCGAAGTACTGTCTCTTTAAAAAAAACTTCGACCCCCTAGTTCGCCATCTAAAAGCTACCGAACTCAATGTTAGCCTATGGGGAAGGTCCCCATAGGCTTGGCTAACTTTTTTTGATCGAAGGATATTCCTTCGATCGTTGGATTAAAATCCTTCGAATCGTTCGATTCGAAGGATTTTATCGTTCGATCGAAGGAATAATCCTTCGATCGTTCGATCGTACTATTTGCGCATAATCCTTCGACTAGGCTTTTAATTCCTAGTCGAATATTGAGGGTTAATTAACCCTCGATATTCGACCCTTAGTGAATCGGCCCCGTAGAAAAAACGTTCACAAAAAGAAAATAGAAAGTCATTTAGATTTAGTAAGTCTTTATTTATGGTGAACTGTCTGAAACCAACTGCACTGAAAAAAAGTGTTTGAAGGTGAACAACCCCTTTAAACTATTATCAGCTCCCAAACAAGCCTTTCCATTTTCTCTTACCTATTCTTGTGGTACCATGGCTAATAATTATATGCACATTTCCCCCCTCCAAATCACTGCAGTGGTATTTCCCTTCCTATGTTATGGCAGTTCGGCAGGATTAAGAAGTTCTTCATGGAAGAGGTTAATGCATCGCTCCTAGAGTATTTTGTTTTATTAGTATTCAGTACCCGTGTTTTGCAGGAAAGTAACAGCTGTTGATTTCTCATGCAATGCAGGGAAAGCCAAAGTGTAGACATTGGGGGTGCCTCTTGGAAAAACTCTCCATCCTCCCCATGTCTGATGTTTATTTTATGGTGTTCTTCAGTGACATTATTTAGTAGAATAAAGTGAAGCACAAAATTAAGTCAGTTTTACTGTTCCCTGGCTAATTTCAGCTCAGGTGTTTTATAAGCCGTTTGTTAAAATTGATTGCACAAATAATTGCCTTCATCCTTTAGCGTATTATTACCTAATTATCTTATGCGCTGCACCACAGCAGAACGTGTAGCATTGCCGTTTCAACCCCTTTATTACTTTAACTACGGAGAAAAAGATAAAACAGAAGAAAAGAAAAAGTAAAAACATAAGTAGTAGTGGATTAATTATCCATTGTACTCTATGGACATAGGCTGATTTATTATAAGATGCCATAAATATGGAGCCCTTGGACAAACTGATCGTTTACTTTACATAAAGACGGAAAGCTCGATTTTAGGAATTTAGGACTAAAGATTAATTTAGGAAGGTAGGTAGAAATGTTATACATGATGTTTTGTGCTTCTGTACCAGCCCAAGGCAACCACAGCCCTTTAGCAGTAAAGATCTGTGTCTCCAAAGATGCCCCAGTAGCTCCCCATCTTCTTTTCTGCTGATTCACTGCACATGCTCTGTG
Organism: Xenopus laevis; assembly: GCF_017654675.1. Classification (NCBI taxonomy): domain Eukaryota; kingdom Metazoa; phylum Chordata; class Amphibia; order Anura; family Pipidae; genus Xenopus; species Xenopus laevis. The sequence goes on from NC_054374.1 coordinate 7,431,357, forward strand.
CTGCTGTCACTTACTGAGCTTAGGGACCCACTCACAATATACAGTTCACATAGAATAGTAATGTCACAATATAAGGCTGATTAGTAATTAGTACAGATAATTACTACATGGCAGCACAGAAACCAGTAAATAGATCGGCTGTGCAAAATAAAAAATGTTTCTAATATAGTTAGTTAGGCAAAAATGTAATGTATAAAGGCTGGAGTGATTTGATGTTTAACATATCAGTCAGAACACTACTTCCTGCTTTTCAGCTCTCTTGGTTTACACTGACTGGTTACCCTGGTTACCAGGCAGTAACCAATCAGAGATTTGAGGAGGGGCCACATGAGTCATAACTGTTGCTTTGAATCTAAGCTGAAAGCTGAGGATCAGTTACAAACTCACTGAACAGTTATGTCCCATGTGGCCCCCCTTCAAGTCGCTGACTAACTCAGAGTTAGAGAGCTGAAAAGCAGGAAGTTGGATTCTGGCTGTTTTATTAGACATATGTTCACTCCAGCCTTTATATATTACATTTTTGGCTAACTAACTATATTAGAAACATTTTTTAATTTGCACAGCCTATCTATTTACCCAGTTTTTATTTTTATACTGAACTGTTCCTTTAATAATCAACAAACCTGTAGCATCAGCTTATATTACAGCCAGGGAAGCTCATTTTCTGCTGGATAATTAGTGACGAGCCCTAAGCTTAGCTTCTCAACAGCCAATCAGAGCCCACTGAGCATGTGAGTGTCACAGACACTTTCCAAGATGGTGACCCCCTGTGACAAGTTTGAAGTCCTGGATCATTGCTGCTATTGACAAGCTGAAACTTTATCCTTGTGCAATAAGTTCACTATATAAAATATGGCATTTCAGATAGCAGACAGAATGGAGGCTGATGAGGGCCAGGGTTGTGTTTATGAAGCACAGGGATCCACAACCTTTTGAACCCATGAGCAACATTCAGAAGTAAAAGGAGTTGGGGAGCAACACTAGCATGAAAACTGTTCTTGGGCTGCCAAATAAGTGCTGTAATTGGCCATTTGGTAGCCCCTATGTGGATTGTAAACCTACATTGAGACTCTGTTTGGCAGTACACCTGGTTTTTATACAACCAAAACTTGCCTCCAAGCCTGGAATTGAAAAATAATCACCTGCTTTGAGGCCACTCGGAGCAACATCCAAGGGGTTGGTCAGTAACATGTTGCTCATGAGCTACTGGTTGGGGATCACGGATGTAGCATGTTGCAAGGTGGGAGCTCTCCAATAGTTACTTTCACCTTGTCCTCAGTAACAGGCAACATTTTTATCTCTTTAAGGTTGTACACATGGACAGGTTGGGTGGGGCATGAGTTGGACAGCCCTAATCTATAAGCAGAAAAGGTTCTTCATAAAGACTTGATAAGGATTGTTTTCAAATAACGTGTAACCTCTATTTTGGCTCAAAAACTGCCTTCCTGGACTAGTATCAGAAGAATGTGGGTTACACTGGACTCTGTCACCCAGAGTGCGCCTTCTTAAAGTGGAAGTGGAGGGTGAGCTCAGAACTGCTCTTTTTAGCTCAACTCTAACTGACTTACACTCCCAGGGGCAGATTTACTAAAGGGCAAAGTGGCCATTGCTAGAGAGAATTTGCCAGAAAGGCAATTCACAGGGACATTGCCAATTTACAAAAAGGACAATTCTCTAATGAAAGAGCTCAGCACTATTGAAGTTTCGCGCCCTTTTGCCAGGTGAATTTTCGCTCAAGCAAACAATTGTTACTACTCACAGTGCGAATGTTCACCAGAGTCTGCTTCGCCAGGTTATACCTGGGGGTCTGGTTATGGTCGGATGCGTGTCGAGTTTTTCTAGACCCGCACATCACTACTGCAATCTGTTTTCGAAAAGAGTAATGGACTACTAACCACATTTACAATTTCGCAAAACCTGTATTTTTGAATTATTTCCATTGAATAAACCAACCACAACTCTCTAGAGGTTTGCTGGCAGACACAATAGATAACATCAAGAAAGGGGCAATGTCTTTATCTTTTGACAATATTCAAGGTTACTGGCAATAAATCAATACACAATGGAAAGAATGAATGGCTTAAAAAGCTTCAGAATACGGCCATATGTTTTTTTTCTTCTAGATGAATTGGCAGTGTTATTAATATGAATGTAGGATCCATCTAGTCTATTGTTTTAGCCCCGACAACTGCAACAATAGTCTATTGTTTTAGCCCCGACAACTGCCATTTTATATTTTCTGTGACCTGCACCGTATATTCAGTTATCTTTTGAAGATGTCACAATGCTGTCTATTATATAAAACAAACGTAATGCACTAGCCTATTGTCTCACACACAGAACAGTGAGAATGTTTTATGCCGCTAGATTTGTGGTTAATGTAAAGCACATGTTCTTCTTTCCAGGTACCCTCGATCAACGTTCCGTAACTGCAATAAAAACATAAACATGACAATCTGCAAAAAGGTGAGTAGCCCTGTAATTGTAATATTCTATCCAATTGGAAACATTCATATATATTTCATTAGTAGGATGAGGAAGTGAGGAAGTGTTGTATCACGAAACGCGTCAGACCTCAGATACTAAGTTTGTCTGATTGATATTATGTTTAAATAAAGAATTTAACTTTTTAACTATCTGGAGAAGAGCGATTATTGTCTGATGCCCAGGAGTGCGCTGCCTCCAAATATACTACTTTGCTGTTGGCGTTCCCCCTAGTGACGGACTCGGGGCTGGCTGCACCCGGGTCACTACCTTTGCAGGGTAAGATTTTCAGCTTTGTTTTTTCATCGTTGGTTACATGAACAAAAGACTTTGAAAACCCAGTGTTTCTACTTAAGAGTGGGGTCCGGGGCATTTAGCACCCGGACCAACCAGTTTTTACGGTGAGCAAGGTTCAGTCTGTGATTAATCAAACAGCTGCAATCAGAGGCGGGTCAGGCCGGCCAGGCGCCCTAGGCAACCAAGCTGGCCAGCTCGCTGATATATGCGCGCATGCGTGGTGAAGTGCTCTGACGTATCCGCTCGCCCCCTCCTTCCCCTGTAGATTGCGCATGGTGAAGAGCTCTGATGTCAGCGCGCATGCGTGGGGAAGTGCTCTGACGTATGCACACATGCGCGGTGATGATTTTTTTGCACATACATTCTCCTAGAGGAGCACCGGTCTAGGGGTAGGCAAAAGAGGTAGCTGCCCAGCGCCCCCCCAATCGTTGCGCCCTAGGCAGCTGCCTTTTCTGGCTACCCCTAGTTCCGGCCCTGGCTGCAATTAATACCCTCAAAACTGTTTTACTTTGAAGATTTAAGCCAATTTATACAGCCGGATTTGTTTCTCCTTAACTGATCACTTGGAAAATCTATGAACTTATTTGGGACAATAACAAATGAACCAATTAAGGAATCAATGTGTCCATAACAACTGGTCTATAACCGATGAATTAAATACGAACTAATCATGAACTTTAACAATACTGATCAACAGTTCCAGTAATCAAATCCAACATGAACTAATGCACTTTACTAACACTGATTAACTGTGACACCATTTTAAATGAGGTTTTTTGTGTATGTGGAAATTAAAGATAATTAATTTGTATTGATGTACGTGGTTCTAATTTATTGAATCAGGTGGCTGTGAGGATAATTGTAATGTAATTTAATAAATTATAGACAAAATACCGAGTGCAAACTTGGAGATACTTTTTCATATTTATGAAGCTTGTGTAATGGGAACTCACCCAGGGGGTCGGCGGGGACTCCCGCCTCGTGGTCCTGCTGCTCTGCCGGCTGCCTGATACTAGGGCGCGCGCAGCACGCAATTCCTGTTTTTGTAGGCTTTGGCGCTGCCTGATGACATCAATTCGGCGCGAAGTTCAAGTATTTAAAGGGGCCTCTGACCTAAACCCATTACCCGTTATAGGATTATTTCTGGTGATTTCTTGGTGCTTCTGAGCTTGTATTCTGTCTGATTCTGATACCTGTTGTGACCCCAGCCTGTTTTGTGACGATTCTGACTTCTGAAATCCTGACCCTCCCTGGTACCAACTTATTCCGTATCCCTTCTGATTAACCTCCTGGTTTGACCCTTGCCTGCCTGACTCAGTTTGTACTCTGCCTGCCCCGACCCGGCCTGATCTGACTTCGCTTTCTGTCTACGCCTTGTACCGCGACCTTCTGCCCAAAAGACTTTGCATTACCATCGTGCCCCTTTGTTCATTCAGAACCTATCGCTTGGCACCTCTCTTAAGAAGACCTGGCGGCATCCGATTAGCTGAGGGCTCCTCCCGAGCTGAAAGGCGGCTGTTAAAGGCGAAAGCAAGAGCCGAGACCAGGGTGCTTAGCATTGGTTCTGAATTTAGGGTGCCGACCGAGACAGCTTGATTTTTTCGAAGTGTCTTTCTAGCAAATTCATATTTAAATTTAAAGGTCAGCTATTATAAGTAAGGATAAATAATGACTTAAAAATTCCATCAGTTTCCGTTCCATAAAAAATTGTGATCTTTTTACATTGTATTGATGTAATAATACTGTATAATAAAGAAGCTTGGATTTTAGGTTCTGGCTCAGATCAAAGGACAACATGTAATTGTAATATCTCCAGGGGTACCAGCCAGGTCCTTGACAGCTGACATTGTAAATCTGAAGATCTATGGCAGGTCAATTTAAATGTATAAAGATGTATAAAGACAGTAAGGTTAGGGTTAGGGTTTGGGTGAGAAGAGCAATAACAACATCATAAAGATAAAGTTTGTGCTACTGCCACATTAAAGAAAAATATAAATAGTACCACTCAAGAAATAATTAATGAATCAAAAATTTTTTGCATTATTAAATAAATAGCGGAGGATTCACTCACAGTTCACCTCAGTCCCAAGGTGCAAAGTCCAAAACACTGTATCCAAAAAGAATGTGAGGACCTCCAATAATAAAGAAAGAAATTTATAAAAAGTAGAAAAAATTATTAGGAAATAAGACCTTAGGTCTTATGTCATAAGACATTGTTCTACTTTTTATCAATTTCTATCTTTATTATTGGAGGTCCTCACATTCTTTTGGATACAGTGTTAAGAGCAAAAACAAGCCACAAATCTAACCATTCAATATAAATGTAGTTTTGCTTACTAGTGTCCCATTTCCAGAGCTGTGCAAAAAGGTTTTTGCAGAATATTATACATTCTAGACACATACAGTATAGAAAATGCTGTAAGTTACTTTTGGTGCAAGTCACAGGAGAGCTGAGATAGCCTGTCAACTGTAAATCAATGTGTGTTAGTGGATATGAAGCTCTACTGCAAATCAAAAATACATTTAACTGTTTGGGGATTTACTGTTTCATTTTCAGCCTTCTGAACGAGAATCACTGGGTGGGGGGTCTAACAATTTGGCATCTCTCCGTTAATGGTAATCTGTTAATTATTAGAGCATCAAGCCCATCAGAGCATTAAAGGAGACATATAGGATAAATGAAAAAACCCTAATTTTGTAGGAAATTATAAGTAATATATAGTGTTGCTCATGGTGTTAAAAATTAATATGTCTGTGTTTCAAATGAGGGGGGGGGGCGTGTTCTAATGGTTCCTGCCAGAAGCACAGTAGGAGGGGGACAGCCAATCACAGCCCTGCAGTCACACTAACGCAGCGTCACCTAATCTGAAGTAATAAGCACTTTAACGTGCAAGGGACTGTACAAGATCCAGCATCCCTGGGTAACTATCTAAATCCAAATATACACATAACAGTTATAATACAAACAACATAATGAATACAGAAATACACAAATAAAGAATAATCAAGTAAGGATATTAATGGGGTGATTGTTCATCCCATGCTTGGATGATAAATGTCTGTCTGTAGTTACACTGGTCAAGAGTCCAATCACTAACAGTTGAATGCAGACATACTATCTTTCTGGAAAAAATTGATAATTGAAGCCAGTTACTTTCCTGTAATAGAAATCATATGCACAATGGTTGGCACCCCTGCCCTGCAGCATTAAAGTCCTAAAGAGCCTATTTGCAAAGTAATACCCCTGAATGGATGGACAATTAGTAGAAGCCATAGTAAGGCAAAAAAGTAAATATTTAATAACAACATGAGAAAATAATCAAACATACAGAAGTTGAAAAATACAGGCCTGGAATGAGGCTGGCAATGGAGAGAGGCAAGTCCAGAAACAGGCAAAATGGTCAGGGCTGGCGGCAGGAAGGCGAAGTCCAAAAGGCAGGATGAGGTCAAATGGCAGGCAGCAGACGAGCAATGTTGAGAAACAGGCCAGAGGGCAGAACCAAGGGAATCTAGAGTAGTAGGAGTTGGGAACCAGGTGAGAACAGGAAGGTAGGAGCGAGGAACACAGGAAGGCGAACACGGAGCAAGGCAGGGAACACAGGAACCAGGGATCAGCCAGGAATCAGCATAACACAGGTAAAATGGGCTCAGGAGCTCAGATGATCAAGCAACAGGAGGTTTGATGGCATAGGCTTATAAAGGGCCTTGATTGCTTGACTGACAACACATGTTGTTAATGAGGCAAGATAAGGTAAGCGTGTTGCAAGAATATAGTAAGTCTGTTCAGGGCAGTGTCCAGTAAAAGCACTAAGATTCCCCAGTGGCTCACCAGTATAATGCAGGATTGTCCAAATACAAAGACCAGGGTTTGATTCCATCGTGATTCCTGACACTAGGTTCTTATTCCAGCCAGGGTAGGGCCTGCAATTAAATTGTATGTGCTCCCTGTGCCTGTGGGAAGGGTTGGACTGGGCTAGTGGGACACCAGGAAAACACCTGATAACCCCCGGTGCTCATGGGCCCCACTAACCCAGACCTGCTCCTGCCCTGGGAACTGCACCCTTACTTACCTCCACCCCAGCCCTGATCTCAGCCACAAATAAGGTATGTGTGGGGGATGGGGTACCCAGAGGCAGAGGGGAGTTGCAGCTGGGGCAGGGGGCCAGGGGAGTGTAAGGGCCCCTAAGGTGACAGCCCCATTAGGCCCTGGACCCCCCTAGTCTGATGCTGTCTGTGTGGGGTTTCCTCTGTTTTCCCCACAATCCAAAGCATACAGTCAAGTTAAATGGCTCCTGACGAAATTGTCATAATGTGTGAATGTGACAGGGACCTAGATTGTAAGCTCAACTGGGGCAGGAACTGATGGGAATGGTGGATAATCTCTGTAAATGTTACATAGTTACATAGTTAAATTGGGTTGAAAAAAGACAAAGTCCATCAAGTTCAACCCCTCCAAATGAAAACCCAGCATCCATACACACACCCCTCCCTACTTTTAATTAAAATTCTATATACCCATACCTATACTAACTATAGAGTTTAGTATCACAGTAGCCTTTGATATTATGTCTGTCCAAAAAATCATCCAAGCCATTCTTAAAGGCATTAACTGAATCAGCATCACAACATCACCCGGCAGTGCATTCCACAACCTCACTGTCCTGACTGTGAAGAACCCTCTACGTTGCTTCAAATGAAAGTTCTTTTCTTCTAGTCTAAAGGGGAGGCCTCTGGTACGGTGAGCCACTTTATGGGTAAATAGGTCCCCTGCTATTTGTCTATAATGTCCTCTAATGTACTTGTAAAGTCTAATCATGTCCCCTCGCAAGCGCCTTTTTTCCAGAGAAAACAACCCCAACCTTGTCAGTCTCCCCTCATAATTTAACTCTTCCCTCCCTCTAACCAGTTTAGTTGCACTTAGTCTCTGCACTCTCTCCAGCTCATTTATATCCCTCTTAAGGACTGGAGTCCAAAACTGCCCCCATACTCCAGATGAGGCCTCACCAGGGACCTATAAAGAGGCACAATTATGTTTTCATCCCTTGAGTTAATGCCCTTTTTTATACAAGACAGAACTTTATTTGCTTTAGTAGCCACAGAATGACACTGCCCAGAATTAGACAACTTGTTATCTACAAAGACCCCTAGATCCTTCTCATTTAAGGAAACTCCCAACACACTGCCATTTAGTGTATAACTTGCATTTATATTATTTTTGCCAAAGTGCATAACCTGCATTTATCAACATTGAACCTCATTTTCCAGTTTGCTGCCCAGTTTTCCAGTTTAGACAAATCACTGTGCAAAGTGGCAGCATCCTGCATGGAACCTATAGTTCTGCACAATTTAGTCTCATCTGCAGAAATAGAAACAGTACTTTCAATGGCCGCCTCCAGGTCATTAATAAACAAGTTGAAAAGCAAGGGACCTAGTACAGAGCCCTGCGGTACTCCACTAACAACACTGGTCCAATTAGAAAATGTTCCATTTACCACCACTCTTTGTAGTCTATCTTTTAGCCAGTTCTCTATCCAGGTACAAATACTATGTTCCAGGCCAACATTCCTTAATTTAACCAGTAACCTTTTGTGTGGCACTGTATCAAATGCTTTAGCAAAGTCTAAGTAAATCACATCCACTGCCATCCCAGAATCGAGGTCTCTACTTACATTCTCGTAAAAAGAAATTAAGTTAGTCTGGCAAGATCTATTACGCATAAAACCATGCTGGCAGAACTATGATAATAATAATAATCATCATAATAATAATAATAATAATAATAATAATACAACAGAACAGAGGAAAGAGAGACGTTAGTGTAAGAAAGGCCAAAAATGGTTTGGTAAAGCTGTTAACAAGAACAATTCCTGAAATTTCCATTCTGGTTATTGCAATAATCTCCCTTGTGTTATTTCCAGTCCTGAAACATATTGATATAAATGTGCTTTCTGGAGGCATTAGAACTAAAACATACATGGCACAGTTCTAAAAAGCATTTGTTAAGTAGTCTATTAGCCATAATAATGCTAACACTTCTGTATAATATTATCATTTAGTATTAGCTATTGTGGTGTTGTAAATGATTATGACCATACACTCTGCTTTATTGGACTGTTCTTTGGCAGTTGCAAGATTAAAATATTTTTTGTTCATTGTTGTTTCCTTCAGTGCAAGCAGAAAACATAAATGTAATATACAGAAGAACTACATTTTAATCATTCCTGTGAATCAGAGCAACCTGGTAATCAATGTGCCTAAAATTCTCTTCTGTCTCCCAATGCTGCCAGCAATGCCTTCTTGTCTGGTCAGTTCCATGAAGCTTCTTCTTGACATCTATCAACTACAGGGCCAAATTTACATCGTGGGTGCCCCTTAGGTCTGCTGCCATTCGTTGCCCCCGACCCCTCCCCTTTTCCCCTCTTCATCGGGTCTGGAGCACCGGAGATTGGCGCACAGGAATTTTTTAAAAACTAGTGTTTCTGAACTATGGATGCACCGAATCCACTTTTTTGCCAAACCACCGAATCCTTTGTGAAAGATTAGGCAGAATACCGAACCGAATCCAAATCCTAATTTGCATATGCAAGTTAGGGGTGGGAAGGGGAAACTTTTTTTATTACCTTGTTTTGTGACAAAAAGTTATGCGATTTCCCTCCCGCCCCTAATTTCCATATGCAAATTAGGATTCGGATTCGGTTCAGCCTGGCCGAATCCCGAACCGAATCCCTAATCTGAACCCATGTGGATAAATCCTGCCACCCTAGTCCCGGGCCTTGGTGGCTTTTCCACAAATCCAGGCCTGATCAACTACTAACACATTACATTCAAAAAAATTCAAAGTCCAGTCAGGTACATTTATATTCAAGATTAACTGCTGAAGGAAGGATGTTCCCGCACTACAAAACTTACGATTTACAGGGCCTCATAAATGCCAGGAATTAATCAAATATTATGCCAGTCTTCTAAGTGTTTCCGTTTCTATTATCAGACTTTGAGGTCTCTACAGAGGGATTAAGGGGTGGAATTTCAGAAGTAACAAGAGTTTCCACTAATAACCATCCTTCATTCAACCAGTAGCTCGGGAGAAACATGTTACTCTCCAACCCCTTGGATGTTGCTCCCAGTGGCCTCAAGGCAGGAGCTTATTTTTGAATTCCAGGCTTGGAGACAAGTTTAAGTTGCATAAAAACCTGGTGTACTGTCAAACAGAGTCTCCTGTAGGCTGCCAGTCCACATGGAGCTACCAATAGCCAATCGCATACTTAATTTAGAACCCACAGGAATTTTTTTTCATTCTTGTGTTGCTCCCCAACTCTTTTTATATTTTTTTGTGGCTCACAGGTAAAAATGATTGGGCATCCCTGTTCTATAGGGTATTACACACAAACCTGGATTTTTGGACGGGTCACATAGGCCCAGGCCTAGGGCGGCAAAAAGCTGTGGGAGGCATGCTGCCCACTGGCCGCATCTGAACCGGGTGGGAAATTTTGACTAGTGATGAGCAAATTTGTCCCATTTTGGTTCATTGAAAAATATGGGAAACTGCAAAAAAAATTGCAAATCGTGTTGACATAAGTAGGCAACAAAGATTGTTTTTTGCGCAACAATTTTGTCTCACTCCAAATGCATTAAAGTCAACAGGGGTTTTTTTTTATGGTGACTTTTTTGTCTCTGCAACAATTTTGACAATTGCTATTAGCCGGCTACCTACCCCCATTCCTTTCTGAGGTCTAGATAATTCTGAAGGAAATCAGGACCTTGGAGACTAGAGGAGCTACAAGAGGAATAAAACGTTTTCAAGAAGTGCAAGAGTTAGTACTTCTAAGCTTAATTGGTTCACCTTGTCTTACTCGGCAGACATCACCTGAACCTTTCATCGAATGCTTGCAAAAATTGCTACAGACTGGGGGTTACCAGTAGCGAATTTGTCCCGAAATTCATAAAAAATTTGCTTAACGCATTGAAGTCAATGCGAGTCAAAATTATTTTGACGCACGTCAATTTTGACACCCACGTCAATTGTTATACACACGCCTATTGTGTCCAAATGCATTAAAGTCAATGGGCTTCTGTATAATTTTTGACGCGCGCCCATATTTTATCGGTGTAGCAGATTTTTCACGAATTTATTTGCCGGTGACAAAACGCAGAAATTCGCTGCAAATTTGGGCCTGCCGAATTTATTCGCCTAGTTACCAATTACTTCCCTATGCTGAAAAATTACAAAGGCCCAAGAATAATTTGGGGCTATGGGGCTAATTTACTAGCGTACTGTAGTTGCTAAATTGTAGCAGTTCTATTACCCAAAGCAACTAATTAGAACCTTTTACCTTAGCCCCTGGAAGCAATGGAATCTTGTTTAATATCAACCTTGTAACACACATTTGCATACTGGGAAAACGTCCATGTAAATTTTCTATCAAATTGGATCGTTAAATGACATGAACTATGTAACAAATAATGAAGTTACTTAATAGAGTTAATAGCACAGCTATTTCTGCATTAAAACTAATGATATTTAAATGTTCGAGATGACATTTGTACATTTAAGTTCGTTAGCATGTTATTTATTTTCTGTCGTTAGCAATTAAACGATGGGACCGCTGTGTATGTTTCAAATTACCTTGAGGCTAATTCTAAACAGCACATTACAGACTAGATTAAGAAGAAAATGATAGGAACGAAAATTGAATTATTTTGTGATTAAGAGGAAGCAAAATGCATTTCATTTAACCACACTCTCTAAATCTTATCAATTCTCTGAGATTATTTATATTCCTTTGATTCGGACCAGTATAAGTACATTAGAGTTGAAGGCAAATCCCGTGCCTTTTCTTTTTCCGTTAAGGTTAAAATGTCAAGGAAAATACTGGCATCAATATATTACTGTTCCATCAGTATCTGACAAAGTTGTTTCTGAGCCTATATTCATATTCTCTTATTAAAAATTCCCTCTCTTACATATAAATATAAAAAGGCAATATACAGGGTAACTTATGATCTATTCCTACTTCCTGAATAGCAAATGTGCTTTATCTATTGCTCGGCATTGCTGCTTGTTTTGAATTAAGCAGGGAGACCATGGGGGTATATTTATCAAAAAGTGAAGTGTAGTTAATCGCCACAGTCCTCTAGAGTGAAATTCCGCCACTCTCCATTCACTTCTATGTGATTTTGAAAGGCGTATTTATCAAAGGATGAACTTTCACTTTCACCCATTGATAAATACTCTTTTAAAAATCCCATAGAAATTAAAGTGAGAGAGTGGCGGAATTTCACTCTAGAGGACTGTGGCGATCTCTAACTTCACTCTTTGATAAATATGCCTCCATGAAGTTATCGCCACCTCCGGACCAGGGGACGGATTTACTCGAGGGCAAAAATTTGCCAGCGACGCTTCAAACCCATCGCTACACGAAAATTCGCTCAGACAAAGCTGATTCACTAGAATACAGAGTTTCGCCGTGGACGCTGGCGACGTTTCACTAGCATTACTTCGGCAATGCGAGCGATTGAAAGCGAAGATTCGCTAGCGTACATTTCTGCATAGTGCAAAGGTCTTGCACTTAGGTTAATTTGCATACAGCGGGAAATTTAAAGTTGAATGGATGAATATAGATGTATATAGTCCAGGGAACCTTAATGAAGAAAGTACAGTTGTTATAATGCCCTACACATGAGCCCACTGTATAGTTTATGTTCCATATGTTAGAAAATGTAGGGGGGAACCCGGTTACCCAAAAAAATGTTAAGGCCTTTTACAGGCTATCACTCTGAAAAAAGGAAAAGACGCCAGGGTTTTTTTGGACTTAAAAGCTTTTTTGCACTAAAAAATATGATGTAAGTGACAGAAGATTGAGGCAGATCTATGCACTCCAGTGCATTTTGCCTGGTCTGAGCTGGCGAAAGCAAGTCTGGCGAAAGAGGAAACGTTCAGTAAAATCTACATCTGAATTTGCGAAAATTCACAGCATTCGGCGCTCTGGACGCAACTTTGCATTTTAGTAAATTAGCGTTGTCTGAACGAATTTTCGTCTGGCGTAATGTAGTGATGGCTGCGAAGCCGTCGCTGGTGAATTTTCAGCGCTTAGTAAATGTACCCCTTGGTCTCCCAGTAGTCTGCTTAAGAGTGTGGACACCTCGGCCCATATAGGTTGGATGAGTGGGCAGTCCCATAATTAGTGTCGGACTGGCCCACCGGGATACCGGGAAAACTCCCGGTGGGCCCAGGTGTAAGTGATCCTATTGCTTCTAAACATTTAGCCTATTTCATAGTCATTCCTTATTTATTTATTTTTTTATTTTTATTGCTTCTGTTACATAAAAGAAAGTGAGAAAGGAATCTAGGTCCATCAGAAAACCTTAGTCCTGGGGAAACATTATCAGAATATTTTCGAATTATTATTATATTCAGATTCCCAAATTGACATTTCATGTAGGAAATGATAAATGATAAAACACAAGCCCTGAAACTGTTTCCAGCTGTTCCTTACTGAAAGGAATCTATAATTATCAGGGTAAAATGCTTCTGCTTCTTTGTCAGCAACTCCATAGTTGTCTAAAAAGTATTCTACAGAAACTGATCCTTACAATTGCTGCCAGAACATGAAGCTTCGATCATCAGTGAAGCAATGCTCCTTACAGAAGTGTTTTTATTATAAATAGGCAACTACATCAATTCAGGGGACAATTGCTGAGCTCCAAGCGACAAGCTCCAGATGACAAGTCTAATGCTGACTCCGGCATAATCAGGACTGAAATATTTTGCTGAAACTTTCAGCAGCGATAATCCGTAGCATTAGGTCTCCTTACCCGGGCGACTGTCAAGAAAATGTTCCCATTTGTAGGGTTTATAAAACCCTAGCATGTTCTGAAATGTTTAATTTAAAATAGACCTGAACGATTCTTCTCTCAGGAGGCATGAAAGTATTGTATAAATGGTGAATATTTTATGAAATTATTGTGACATGCCCAAGCCATTGTATTTGCATATCAACTGCATTTTGGAATCACTTAAAGGGCATGTAAAGTCTAAAATAGAATAAGGCTAGAAATGCTGTGTTTTGTATACTAAACATAAACATGAACTTACTGCACCACAAGCCTAATCAAACAAATAAGTTATGATTTCAAAGTTGGCCACAGGGGGTCACCATCTTGTAACTTTGTTATACATTTTTGTAAGACTAAGACTGTGCACATGCTCAGTGTGGTCTGGGCTTCTTAGGGATCGTCACAAACAAAGCTGCTTGAGTTCTGCATGGCTGGGAAGTAAGGCGGGGGCTCCCCCTGCTGTTCATAAGTATGATTGTTTCCCTGCAGAGCAGTTAGGGACCATCTGACAATTCCTATCCACAGCAGTAAATGAAGGGAGAATTTCACTGCATACAGTCAGGTTTCTTATAAAAACGGTACACATTTTTTAATTAAAGTATATTGGAGATAGGTTTCTTTCTCATTAAAGAAAGTAAAAATGGAATTTTATTTTTTTGCCTTTACATGCCCTTTAAGGGTAAGGTCACACTGGGAGATTCGGGGAGATTCGGGGAGATTTAGTCGCCCGACGACTAATCGCCTTTTCTTTGGTGCCACTAATCTCCCCGAATTGTTTCCTGTGTCTTCCGCCTGCTAGAATGAAAAATCGCCTGTGACATGGCACTTGCAGCGCTTCATTTTCCGAAGCTGTCCAAAGGTTACTTGTAAGGCAACTTCAGACGAATTCGGAAAACGAAGCGCCATGAGTGCCATGCCGCAGGCGATTTTTCATTCTAGCAGGCGGAAGACAGTTCGGGGAGATTTAGTCGCCCCAAAGAAGAAGAGATTAGTCGTCAGGCGAATAAATCTCCCCGAATCTCACAGTGTGACATTACCCTAAAGGTCACACCAGCAGCAATGAGGCTGACATTGCTCTTGCCTTTTAACTCTCTTCTTTCTGCTTTGGTTTTCAGTGGTTAAATAAAAGAACACTGGATTTTTTTTGACTTTTGAAGGGATGGTTCTCCTATTAATATTTCGCTGTATTTTCTTAATCCCTACATGGTTGCTAGGGTGATTGCTGAAATTGCAAACTGGAGAGCTGCTGAATAAAAAGCTAAATAACTCAAAACCTACAAATAATAAAAAATTTAACTCAATTGCCAATTATGTCACTTTCTAAACATCATATTAAAAGTTAATTTAAAAGGTGAACAACCCCTTTAGGAAATATGTAATATTGATTTAGTCTTAGAATATTGTGATTGTTAAATCCAGCAAGCGAATATTCAGCCATTTACAGTCATTCAGATGCTCTGGCTCAACGTGTGCAATTTGATCTCAGCTGTTAAAACGTTTCCACCGAAAAGTCAGTGACAAATCCACACTGATCAAAATTTAAAAACAAGTAAAGCAAGGGAAATATAGCACACAAGAAATGGAAGGAACAGGAACATTTTTTGACTTTTTTCATTCCGGGTGGTATAATATATCTCGAAAAATTCTTTTCCCCATTAAAAATTTGGATTTTGGACATAAATAACCCCCATAATAGTAACTGCAAAAAAGGCAATCTATTATGTTATGCTACAGCGATAATTAGGACTGCACTTTAACACACCAAAAACCAGATGTAAGTGGTATTGTATCTCTAACAAATCTAAGCTAGTAATCATAACCACAATGCTTGAAATCATCATATACAAAACACTGCTGACAATCTATAGAATCCAGATGTCAGATTTAAGCCCTTACAGAGATGTACAATCAATTAGAATTTCCTGCTACAGAGATATTGATCTATCCAATACGCAGAGATGAATCCATTGAATTGAACCAATCTCTCTAGGAGCTTTTTACTGTATGCTACACATTGAACTGCCAGAGGACATATTAAAACAGTTTTCATAATTATTCGGCTGAGCATGTAGCACAGAAACTGTGTGAGTAAGATATATATATATATATTTATATATATAATTGTTCTGAAAGTACCTGCCCTCTTCCTTTTCACAATCCGAGGTGGATGCTCTGCTCAAATGTAGACTACAACCTTCAGAATGGACCAGCACTCACTCAAAATAATGTTATTCAAACATCACTTCTGTGTCCAAAGTTTCGGCCCACATTGGGGCCTTTATCAAGGAGATATATATATAAATATATATATATACAAACAGTAGCTTGAAACTGTTTCACTCAGATCCGAGGTCTCAACCCTCTCAGTGTGTAGCTCAATCTTAGGCTGCGTCCGACACTCGTGTCGCGTCGGATCAACGATGCGACTTCATCCGACATTTGTATATCTTACCTTATTTCCGTCGCATCTGACTTGACGCCTGCGTTTTTTTGTGCAGCATGTCAGATCGTGCCGAAAACGCCTGTGTAGTCCTACCCTTACTCTGAGGGTCTTCTCTCTTTCTCTAGCAGCTAGCAGATTTCGCCTGCTAATTATTCCCCAGGTGAGACTTTCTAGGGGAATTAACCCACTCAGGACTACTGTACATATGGAGTAAGATTTGAACCTAAGGGATCATATTTCTCCCTTCAAACTGTTCTACAGTTAGCAGTTCTATATGTATATATATATATACATAATTCCAAAGGTGCACACCGTTTACTCAGGTAAATACCTGGGTGCCCGTCAATTAAGGTAAGTATATATGCACAGAAAGGCGGCACTCACAGGGTTTCAAGTCAAAAATAAAGAACTATTTATTAATCTCAACGTTTCGATCCCCCACAAACGATGAAGTATACTCCTGACGAGGATCCCTGTGGACGATCGAAACGTTGAGATTAATAAATAGTTCTTTATTTTTGACTTGAAACCCTGTGGGTGCCACCTCTCTCTCTCTCTCTCTCTCTCTCTCTCTCTCTCTCTCTCTCTCTCTCTCTCTCTCTCTCTCTCTCTCTATATATATATATATATATATATATATATATATATATACATAAAAGTCCCAAAGGTGCACTCCGTTTCCTGTGTAAATGCCCGGGTGCCAGCAAACATGTAATGGTATATCTGCAGGAATAGCGACACTCACGGGACTCTTCTGAAGCTTAACAAATGTGATACTTTATTGGAGACTCAACGTTTCGATCCCCCACAGGGATCTTCGTCAGGAGAATACAGAACAAACAACCAGAGTCAGCGGCGATCCGCGTCTTTATGCCGCCTGAGGCGGCCTTCCGTTGCCGCCCCGACCCCTCCTCACGGCGCTCACATTTTCTGCGCAGGAGGGGGTCGGGGCGCTGCACGACGCTAGTGCAGAGAGCGCAATTGTGCTCTCTGCACTAGAAGAGCCGAATTTCCGGGTTGAAAACCGGAAATTCGGCTCTTAGTTACCAGGGTTAATTAACCCTCGATATTCGATCCTTTGTGAATCGGCCCCTAAAAGGTTTAATGAGATTGCATTCAAGATTATATGCTGACGGATGACATTATAAGAAGGAATCTTTATGGAGGATGAATGATGTCAAATGTACTTGCTTTTTTTTATAGTAAGTGGGAAGTTGGACAGTTGAAGTCTTCTTTAATTTTAATGAAGCTTTTGGTCTTGGCAATGATTGTTATACGTGGATAGAGAACTGAACTGGACTGAAAGAACATATATATATATATATATATAGAGGGCAGTTATCAATAGACCTTTCAGTTACCTTTTAAAACTTTATAAAATGAGTAATTCTTAGCAATTTATAAGTTGGTCTTTTTTTTATATTTTTTGTTCCTTTAAGCACAGTTTTCCTAGAACTGAACAAGTCTCCTTTATCTCAAAAGTGTAATATAATGAATCTCCAAATACAAAATAATAAACTCCAAATATAAAGATAAGTACAAGATGGCCAATGTGCTGGTCAGTCAATAATCCTGCATTTGGAATGAATTGTTGGTCAGTACAATTCTCATTGGATTCTTCCTCTGCGTTCTCTGACCCATAGATTATAAATAAATGATGATACTGTAGCTCTCAGCAAAGCTCATCTCGATCATCTCAGTGGGGGTTTTTTCATGAGGGAACCAGTGGTACTTTAGTGAAAACATGTAATAACTGAGCAATCAGAAAAGAGAAGCACTTGGGGGCACATTTACTTAGCTCGAGTGAAGGAATAGAATAAAAAATACTTTGAATTTCGAATGTTTTTTTTGGCTCCTTAGACCATCGAATTGGCTACTTCGACCTTCGACTACGACTTCGAATCGAACGTTTCAAACTAAAGATCGTTCGACTATTCGACCATTCGACCATTCATTAGTCGAAGTACTGTCTCTTTAAAAAAACATCGACTTCCTACTTCGACACCTAAAACCTACCGAGCATCAATGTAGGAAGGTCCCCATAGGCTTTCTAGCAAATTTCTGATAGAAGGAATTTAGTTTGATCGATGGATTAAAGTCCTTCGATCGTTCGATCGAACGAATAGCGCTAAATCCTTAGACTTCGATATTCGAGGTCGAAGGATTTAACTTCGACAGTCGAATATCGAGGGTTAATTAACCCTCGATATTCGACCCTAAGTAAATGTGCCCCAAAAAGTCGTTTATGAGATGTTCAGTTGTTCACCTTTTTCAGAAACGCAGAACCAACAACTTTAACTTTGAAAGATGGCATTTCTGTAGAGCTAAAGGAAAGTATGGGGGAAATACATTATACACAAGCTTATTAATTATGCTTAATATTTTCTTTGCATACAGTATAGTTAGCTAAAATGTTAAAGGGTGGTTTACCTTTAAGTTAACTTTTAGGATGTTATAGATTCTAAGTAACTTTTCAAGTGGTCTTCATTTTTTATTGTTTTTGAATTATTTACCTCTGATTTCTTACAGCTTTCAAATGGGGGTCACTGACCACAATCTAAAACAAATGCTCTGTAAGGCTACACATGTTTTGCTGTTGCTACTTTTTTTTTTTTTTACTGATCTTTCTATTCAGGCCTTTCTATTCTTTCTATTCAATGCATGGTTGCTAGGGTAATTTGGACCCTAGCTAATAGATTGCTTAAAATGCAAACTGGAGAGCTGCTGATTAAAAAGCTAAATAACTCAAAAAGCAAAAGTAATAAACATGAAAATCAATTGCAAATCATCTTAGCATTTCACTCTCCACATCAGCGGTCCCAAACCTTTTTTGGCCCAGAGACCGGTGTAGAGGCTGAATTTTTTCAAGGACCGAAGGGGGCGTCAACTGTGTGTGACATATTAATTTTGCATGCACCATGTCAAATTCAGGTGCGTCCGTGTCCAATTCAATGCACGCATGTCCAATTAAGCATGTCACGTTAAATTCGGGCTCGTCTCGGCAGCCCAGTTCAGGAATGTCCGCGGCCCAGCCATTGAGGACCCCTGCTCCCAATCATACTAAAAAATTATTTAAAGGTGAACAACCCCTTTAAGGGTTCACTCCCTTCCTCTACAATGGGCAAGCTGTTCTCCTCTGCTGCTGGGACATGTTAGAGGGACAAGTTTTTGTATATAGGGTTATCTAATGACACATAATACTAACATGCTACATGGCTGTTTAATGTACACTGATTTTATAGAGACCTGCTAGGATCAGGGATATAGTTCCCATGTTCTTCTTTGTCCCATAGAAGTCCTACAGGGGATATAGTTTGAATAAAGTTTATGCCTTTTATGTGATCTGGAGGCTTCTCTGCTGGAGATCTGAGGTTGATTTTATTGCACTAATAGGTGAAGGCTTCAGTATGTGATCTGTTTTTGTCAGGCTGAGGACAGTTACATGGCAAGGTAATATTTTGTTTTTGTAGCAACGTCTAATTCCTAGACCTTAGCTTTAAGGTTACAGTAGAGACCATTGGTATGTTTTAGGCATCAGAGATACATATGTGTATTGCTTCTTCTAAGCAGGCATCAGAGGCAAATTGTTTCTAACAGTGTCAGCTTTCGTGCAGCGGTTTGCATATGTATGTACAGGTATAGGACCTGTTATCCAGAATGCTCGGGATGTGGGGGTTTTCCGATAACGCATCTTTCTGTATACTGGATTTTCATACCTTAAAGGGATAATGTCATGGGAAAACACATCAGTTAATAGTGCTGCTCCAGCAGAATTCTGCACTGAAGTCCGTTTCTCAAAAGAGCAAACAGATTTTTTTATATTTAATTTTGAAATCTGACATAGGGCTAGACATATTGTCAGTTTCCCAGCTGCCCCCAGTCATGTGACTTGTGCTCTGATAAACTCCAGTCATTTTTTACTGCTGTACTGCAAGTTGGAGTGATATCACCCCTCCCCCCCAGCAATCTAACAACAGAACAACAGGAAGGTAACCAGATAGCAGCTCCCTAACACAAGATAACAGCTGCCTAGTAGATCTAAGAACAACACTCAATAGTAAAATCCAGGTCCTACTGAGACACATAAAGTTACATTGAGTAGGAGAAACAACAGCCTGCCAGAAAGCAGTTCCATCCTAAAGTGCTGGCTCTTTCTGAAATCACATGACCAGGCAAAATTACCTAAGATGCACCTACACACCAATATAACAACTAAAAAAACTTGCTGGTTCAGGAATGAATTTCATATTGTAGAGTGAATTATTTGCAGAGTAAACTGTGTAATTTAGAAATAAAAAAGGAATCCTTCCCCTGTTTTTCTGCCTGGGACATCATCCAGCCCAGTTACAGGCTGGAGAGCGATTCGATTGGCTGGGCACCCCAGTGCATCCTTGAGAGAGAGGGTGTGCCTGACTTTGGAGCCAAATGTACGGGGTCTCCCAGAGAGCTGAACAGAGCCAGCACGAGTAGCTGTAAGACTGTCAAGTACAGAGAAGTTGTTAAAGGAACAGTAACGTCAAAAAATAAAAGTGTTTTAAAGTAATGAAAATATAATGCAGTGTTGCCCTGCACTGGTAAAACTGCTGTGTTTACTTCAGAAACACTACTTTTATTTATATAAATAAGCTGCTGTGTAGCAATGGGGGCAGCCATTTAAAGGAGAAAAGGCTCAGGTTACACAGCAGATAGCAAATAAGATCTGTCTGTCTAATGGTGTTATCTGTTATCCATTAGTTAACCTGTGCCATATAGCCGTTTTTCAATTTCCGCCATTGCTTCACAGCAGCTTGTTTATATGAACAATAGTAGTGTTTCTGAAGCAAATATATAAGTTTTACCAGTGCAGGGCAACACTACATGATATTTTCATTACTTCAAAACACTTTCACTTTTTGGTGTTACTGTTCCTTTAAATCTGTGGAATCTGTGGAGGTACAGATTGAGCCCAGCCTTTTCCCTGTCAAGCTGCTAGAGACTCAGAAGGAGAAAGGTGCCACCTGTGAGATTTATCCTGCTGCAGAGCTGCCTGTAATCTCCAGTGTGACTGCCTCTGAGAGCACACCAGTGAGTGAGCCACCCAAAGGAGGATACTCACACGGATACAAGCGTGGGGCCCCAAAGTGAAGCCAAGTCTTGTGTATTTATCTGCTATGTGGGAGCTGCTGCTAAATTCCAAAGGGAGAGGTACTTTTGGGAAATGGTAGCGCTACCTGGGGAATAAGAGCTCTGGGGAAGGGACATTTAATTTGAACTGTGTGGTTATTAACCCCTTCCAGAGGATTGGGAATTGGATATTAAAAAGGACTGTGTTGGAGCAACAGTTAAGTACCTAACAGTGATTTAGGTATTGTCCCATGTGTCCCAAGTGTAGAAGTGCATGGTGTATTAGTTTGCCCAAGTTTTACTGCAGTTTATATGAAGTTTATATTTGATTTATTTGCAAACTGTGTGTGTTTTATTATTCCTAGTGGAATTCCCCTGAGGTGTGTTCCACAGTGTTCCCTAGGTGGAGGCACTGAGCTGTAATTTTCAGTTCCACATCCTGAGCTGCACATCCCGTGCCAGGGCCGACCCCCTCTAGTTACATTACTGCCTTTAAGTCTACTAGAATATCATATAAACATTAAATAAACCCAATAGGCTTCCAATAAGGATTAATTATATCATAGTCTGGATCAAGTACAAGCTACAGTTTTATTATTACAGAGAAAAAGGGAATCATTTTTTTAAAATTTGGATTATTTGGATAAAATAGAGTCTATGAAAGATGGCCTCTGTAATTTATATAAATTTCTGCATAGCAGGTTTCTGGATAACGGATCCCATACCTGTACAATGAACCGATATCATCATTCATTAATGCCCTTTTGTTCAGTGATTCTGTCTCAGTATTGAGAAAACACTCTCTTCTGCCTAATATGTGTCCAGTGTTGGATTAATGAGATGTGTGGCTCCAATGCTACATCCACAGGCTCCCCTTCTAGGCTACTGCTGGGTCTGGATGAGGGCAGACCCAGCAGACCCAGCAGCACCAGTGACATCACTGCATCTGCATGAATTCCAACACATGTGCCTTGCCTGCCTTCGTCTCCAAAAAGGTGCAACTGTGCAAATAATTATAAGTATTAAATTAAAATATGGAATGGAAAACAGAAATAATAATTGAAAAAAGTTAGATGGGCCCCTGATCACACTGGGCATTAATCCGCCCCTGAGTGTGTCTAATCATATATGGACAGTTGGATGAACAGTTTAATGATAAAATTATATTTTATCTCTTTTGGTTATTTGTGAGCATTGTTAGTTAAATGATATCTGAGCATAATAAAAGAGTTAAAAAGCATTAGGCATATGGAAGCTTCTAATAGTTGGCCAATACTACAGGGTGGGATAGATAAAGCTCTGGCACCTTTTTCCTGTGTCCCTTAAACCTTTCTGTGTTTCAATCCTTATTGGGCAATGACCACGTTTGGACTGGTTTTTAAGGGGTGATATGATGACTATGTATAAATATATAAGGGGATCATATAATAATCTCTCTAATACTTTATTTACCAGTAGGTCTTTCCAGCTGACACAAGGTCACCCATTCCGATTAGAAGAAAAGAGGTTCCGCCTAAATATTGGGAAGGGGTTTGTTACAGTGAGAGCTGTGAAGATGTGGAATTGTCTCCCTGGATCAGTGGTACAGGCTGATACATTAGATAGGTATAAGAAGGGGTTGGATGGTGTTTAGCAAGTGAGGGAATACAGGGATATGGGAGATAGCTCATAGTATAAGTTGATCCAGGGACTTGTCCCATTGCTGTTTTGGAGTCAGGAAGGATTTTTTTCCCCCTCTGAGGCAAATTGGAGAGGCTTCAGATGGGTTTTTTACTCTGGATCAACTGGCAGTTAGGCAGATTAAAAAAAACTAAAAGGTTGAACTTGATGGACGTGTGTCTTTTTTCAACCTTACTTACTATGTTACTATGTATAATGTGAGTGGGTCCCTAAGCTCAGTAAGTGACAGCAGCACAGAGCATGTGCAGTGAATCAGCAGAAAAGAAGATGGGGAGCTACTGGGGCATCTTTGGAGACACAGATCTTTACTGCTAAAGGGCTGTGGTTGCCTTGGGCTGGTACTGAAGCACAAAACACAATGTACAACATTTCTACCCACTTCTTTAGTTAAGGTTTAGTTCTCTGGTCTTACTACTCAGTCACACTGTTTGCTGGGGGATTTGATTTTAAATACACTACATACTTAAAATACTAATGGATAGTGTAGGACTCACATACAATGAGGGGCCTTGACTTGGCACGTGAGCTTACATATTTTGGCCAAAGTGTGGTACTAACCCCTAATTTTTTGCACAGATTTACCCCGCTATACGGCGCTGATTGAAGGGATCACAAGAGACGTTTGAGCTCAATTTCCTTGCGGCTTTATTTGGCACATCTAGTGAACTTGTGGCACTGCCACAAGAAAAATAATTTATTTGTGTACAAATATTGGCTTTTTATCATTTATAGCAGCTGGTCAACAACAGATTGTGGGTTACACCGAGCGAAGTCGATTTCTTTCTGTGTTTCGTGTGTAATGTTAAAACGTGTTTGTGGTTTTTGGCTGATTTGTCATTGAGAACTATTTATTACATTACCGGCAAAATCGGTAAAACAAATCCATGAACAAACAATATTTTCTATTTAATCTGCCGTTGTGATCCTATTTGGTCCAGCTGATTTGTGTAAAGCCACGGCACATTTACAATCCTTTAATTCTTTAACAAATATTATCCCTTGCATCCAAAATTAAAAAGAACCCATTTTTTATTGCATATATATCAGTAGTTGCAGTTAATTTATTAAATATAAAGCAATGTAAAATTACTACATTTTCTTCCAGAGGGTTCATAGTGATTGGCGAATTTGCTTCGCGCAAAATTCTCAAAACGGCTGTTTTTTTGACGCCGGCGGCCGTTTTTGATGCTGGCGGGCATTTTCTTTGATGCCGGCGAATTTTTTCGGCCGAATTTTCGCGGGCGTTTTGCGAATTTATTCGCTGGCGGCGAATCCCGCGAATTCGCGCCTGTCGAATAAATTCGCCCATCACTATTCATTTCAAATAAATCAGATACAGAAGTTGCAGCCCTTAGGAAACAGGGTGATTGGGACCATGTACGTTACACCTGATTTTGACCACTTTGTAATTACACAATATCCGGAGCCACATTGCACACGTTGGTTTCCCATTACATTTGTGTCACCTTAACATTCCCCAGGAACCACTGCTCTGATCTTGGGGAATTCAGAGGAAAACATGTAACTGAGAATGAAAAAAAACAAGAGGTCAAAAT
Source organism: Xenopus laevis (assembly GCF_017654675.1). Lineage (NCBI taxonomy): Eukaryota > Metazoa > Chordata > Amphibia > Anura > Pipidae > Xenopus > Xenopus laevis. The sequence continues at coordinate 7,455,753 of NC_054374.1, forward strand.
ATGTTACAGTGAGTAAAATCACATTACACTTTCTGATGAATGAGTTCTAGACATAAATTGAGCTTTCCCTTCCAGCAGAACTGGGCCTTGCTTATCAGTAATGTGCATTGCTGAACTTGGCTTGAATTAAACACAGACAATGTTTTAGGATTGTTTTTGTTGTTGTTCATAGAATTTATAATGTGGGCAAATTAAAGGTAAGGGAACAGGACAAGGTACCAAGAGAAAATAGCTGAGAAATACTGTATCTTTTTACATCTATGGGATCCGTTGTTCGGAAACCCGTTATCCAGAAAGTACCGAATTACGGAATGGCCACATCTCATAGACTCCATTTTATCCAAATAATCCAAAATTTAAAAAAATGATTTATTTTTTCTCTTTAATAATAAAACAGTAGCTTGTACTTGATCCCAACTAAGATATGATTAATCCTTATGGAAAGCAAAACCAGCCTATTGGGTTTATTTAATGTTTACGTGATATTCTAGTAGACTTAGGTATGAAGATCCAAATTACAGAAAGATCCATTATCCAGAAAGCCCCAGGTCCCGAGCATTCTGGATAACAGGTCCCATACCTGTACTACTTTTTGGCATCTGTCCTTTTAAACATAGATTTCAGCCAAATACAGGCATGAGATCTATTAACAAGAGTGATTAGTGAATTTTGAAAGTAATTGTCACTTCTTTCTCATAGAACTGATGATGGTATGAATACAGAGTTAACCCAAATTAACATTCTGCAGGATTGCATTTTTGCAACTTTTATATAGTTTTTTCATCTTTGAATTTTTTTCCACAATTGCTGTCATATATATGAAAAACACGATCATGTTACTTCCCAGAAAAAAAACCTCACAATAAAAATTGCATTGCTCCATTCATTTTTACAAATTTGACAAAGTAGCTTGAATGTTGAAAATAAACCTCCCACTAACTTATATAGAAGCTCACCATGCATTACTATTTCCAATTTATTTCTTTTGGGGTTTTTTCAGTTAATAAATCTTAAAAATTTGAATTTGGAAAATCTGGCCCTATGGTGGTTATAAACTCCGAATACTAAAAATCATGAAAAATTTGAATTTTTTCAACCAAAAAAAAATCTACATTTTTCAGAAATTATTATACCCCGAGGCTGAAAAAAATCTGAATCCAAAAATCCGCCATCTCCAAGCTGTCGGGGTCCTGTAGAAGTCAATGGCAAAGGCCCCATTTCAATATCATGGTTCACGAAGAGTTTCAGCCAAAAATCACATTTTGGCACCAAAAGTCAGATTTTGCCTGGAAAATCGGGCTTTTGGAGGGAAAATACTATTTTTCCGTTTTTTTTGCTGAATAGATTTTAGTGAGGTTTTTCTATGATAAATATGGTCCAATCTGCAAATCAGAGTTGGTCAGACTTTTTTAATAGAAATAATGAGATAAATTCGGACTTTGATAAATAACCCCTATGTGTAGTTGCCCTTCTGAATCAATATTAGACATATGACTTTAAGAGAAATTAAGAAAAGAAATTGTTGCCCCAAAAGGATGTGTGAATATATATTTTGACCTAAAAAATGTATCTTAATTATTTATTATTACATTTTTGAATTAGTAGCAATAAGGTTAGAGTTGATAGGGTATGTGTAGTATATCCAAACAAATGAAGTCCAAGAACATGGGAGGAACCTTCAGAATCTGTGGTACAGCAAGAAATCAAGAGAAAGACCAAAGTCAAGGTCTGGAAAAAATGGAAGCAGTGTCTGTTTGTGAATGTCATCTCACAATGATAAAACCGGCAACATTTTGAGAAAGTTTAATGAGACAAGATGTAGTAAATTGACAGGAGCTGGAATTGTGAGCCAGGAAATCATCAGAGAGAACTGAGTAGGCACTGTTTATTTAACTTTTGTATCATGGACTCATTTTTCCTCTGAGCGTGCCATATTCAATTCTTCTGAATCGGGACAATATTTTAACTTTTTTGTATGGAGTAAAAACTGATTCATTTTTCCTCTCAGAGTGCCTTCTTCAATTCTTCTGAATCAGGCCAATATTTTAACTTTTTTTGTATGGAATAAAAATGGATTGATTTTTCATCTGAGTGTGCCATCTTCAATTCTTCTGAATCGGGACAATATTTTAACTTTTTGTATGGTATAAAAACGGATTCATTTTTCCTCTGAGTGTGCCATCAGTTCTTCGGAATCAGGCCAATATTTTAATGTTTTTACGTATGTATGGAGTAAAAACTGATTCATTTTTCCTCTCAGAGTGCCGTCTTCAATTCTTCTGAATCAGGCCAATATTTTAACTTTTTTTGTATGGAATAAAAATGTATACATTTTTCCTCTGAGTGTGCCATCTTCAATTCTTCTGAATGGCCCAATATTTTAACTTTTTGTATGGTATAAAAACTCATTAGTTTTTCCTCTGAGTGTGCCATCAGTTCTTCAGAATCAGGCCAATATTTTGACTTTTTACATGGAATAAAAACAGAAACATTTTTCCTCTGAGTGTGCCGTCTTCAATTCTTCTGAATTGGGTCAATATATTAACTTTTTTTGTATGGAATAAAAATGGATTAATTTTTCCTCTGAGTATGGCGTCTTCAATTCTTCTGAATGGGCCATTATTCTAAATCTTTTGTTTGGAACAAAAACTAATTTTTTCTCTAAATGTTCAATTCTTTTAAATGTCTACTATGTTTTTAGTGACTCTTTTGGGGAGTCCCATTGGGCATTCATTTTGTTTGGTGTGTGCCCTCTAATAGGGATGTAGCGAACGGCGGAAAAAATGTTCGCGAACATATTCGCGAACTTGCGACAAAACATGCGAATAGTTCGCGAACGTCGCGAACCCCATAGACTTCAATGGGAAGGCGAATTTTAAAAGCTAGAAAAGACATTTCTGGCCAGAAAAATTATTTTAAAGTTGTTTAAAGGGTGCAACGACCTGGACAGTGGCATGCCAGAGGGGGATCAAGGGCAAAAATGTATCTGAAAAATCCATTGTTGACACAGCGCTGCGTTTTGTGCTGTAAAGGGCAGAAATCACACTACGTCACTCAGGTGATGTTTCTGGACACGGAATGTGAAAAAGCTCACACAGCTAGGTGGCACTTGGTTAAAGACTGGGCAAATAATGCCTGCAAGGGCAACGTATACACTACAGCCGTTGGATACGGAATATATTATTGCTGCTTGAAAAACGTCACTCGGGTGGTGTTTCTGGAGACGGTATTATTATTGATATTTAGACAGCTAGGTGGCAGTTGTTTGAAGAACAGATGCAGATGAGAGATCAGCAGCAGGACAGACAGCTGCCCACAGCAGCTACATACAGAGCACTGCAGTAGAAGGTAGATTACTAGCCAGCAAAGCTACCTAACCTAAAATGTCCCTCAAATCCCTGCAGAGTTCTGTCCCTACAATACAGAGCAGTATCAAGTAGATTACTAGCCAGCAAAGTTACTATCAACTGTCCCTCAAATCACTAGCAGCTCTCTCCCTACACTAGCTCTTCCAAGCACACACAGGCAGAATGAAAAAACGCTGCAGGGCTTCAGTTTATATATGGAAGGGGAGTGGTCCAGGGGGTGTGGGGGTGGTCCAGGAGGGAGAGCTTCCTGATTGGCTGCCATGTATCTGCTGGTCTGGGGTGAGAGGGCAAAAATAAGCGCCAGCTAAGGCGAACCCAAATTGGCGAACGTCGCGCGACGTTCGCGAACATTCGCCGAACGCGAATAGTCGATGTTCGCGCGAATTAGTTCGCGGGCGAACAGTCCGCGACATCCCTACCCTCTAACCCTTTTTGTTCTTTAGAACTGAGAAGGCTTGAAATGCAAGTGGAAAGTACTTAACTGCACAAGGAAACCCATGTGGCCCTATTGGTGCCTCTTCAAATAGGACATTTTGAACCCATTGTACCTTTTTAAGCAGTATTAAAAAATGCTCTTCTGGTCAATATTGTTATACCTTATGTTAACCCATAATGGCTGCCCTTATTGACACTAATTAGAGTTACTTGCCTGTCAGCCCATTTAAGTAGGGAAATAAAAAACACAGTCCATAAAAAGTCACTAAATGATTGTCAGTCTCAGAGCCCTTTTACTAATCTCTAGAGAATGCTGCTGCTAACAGAGCCAAGTGTAAACATTTTTAGAATTTTGGAACTTTGCAAAGTAATATGAAATATTATTATATTATTGCTTTAACTTTACCATAGGGCTGGAATCATATGCAGAACTTCTCATTGCCTGTCCAAGCCATCATCTTGAAATCTTCTTTGTCAGATGGTCCTTCCCATAGCAATACTGTGCATTGGCTGCAGGATTTGTTTTCTTTAAGTATGGGAAGTTAGAGAAGGCCGTAAACTATATTTATTGGGTTTAGAAATTGACCCTTAAAATAATACATAAAGTGAAGGTCTTTGTTGGACACTACTTCAGGCCAATGAAATCACCTATTATGAGAAGTGAAATTGCAGAGCTGAGCCGGAAGCAGCAGTTTAAACCTTTCCCAGCTCAGAAGAATAGTTTTATTTGCTCCTTGTATCTATTGAACAAAGGACATAATGCAATTATGATCCATTTCGAGTTATTTTCACAATTTGGATTTTTACAGCCGAATCCTACAATAGTTAAATTGCTCTTGTGCTTTAAACGGCATTTCTTTCAAGAATGATGTTGCTTCAATTTTCTCAGTATTAAATACAATGAACAGACTGAAGAGACCGTAAATACCTAGATATTTGGAGAGCTAATCTATGCCAATCTGTCGTTTTTTTTAAATTTAACTGTCTGGTACTACTGTCAGTTCTATTAAATCATCCATTTGAACGTCCAAATTGGTAAAATATTTATACAAAAGAGCACTTTATGTTGAATTAAATGCCAGCTTTCTTCACATAACGTAATACAGTTGGCACTTTTAGCCTCTTTAGCAACCTGATAAGGAATAGAAGTCCTCAAGATTTCAAGGTTTCAAACAAATCTACCATATGAAACCGTCATAATGTGCATTTGAAAATAAAATGAGGTTATGTAATAAAAGGCAGTAAGTTTGCCCAGGGGCAGTAACCCATAGCAACCAACAAGCAGGTAGCATTTACTAGTGATGTGCAGGTTGAAAAAAATTTGAACTATACCAGACCCTAACTGGCCGCTCCTGATACGCACCCTTACCTAACCCGCCTGGACTTCTATGTTTAGGTGTTGCTTGCTACGTCCTTCTATGACATCATGAAAGGGGGGTGAGGCAAGAACACACTTATAAATAGATGCAGCAAGAACAGGAAGCCATCACAGGAAGGTCACGGAAGGAAGAGGTCAACCCAAACTCACTCAAGACCCACAGAAGTTGTGTAGGAGTCAACCCGTACCTGCCCAACCACTGGTATTGGGCCGCTCGCACATCACTGCTAACGGTTACCTGTATTGGATACTATAGGTTGCTGCACCGTTGCACCCTAACTTCATTTTCTTACATATGGGAAATGGAGTACCCACTATAGCCACTATGCAATTTGATATTTTTAAATGGTCCACGGTGATGGGGCCAAACACTGGGGCTTATTTATCTACACTAGAAAAATTGCACCCGAGCAATAACCCATAACAACTAGTCTTGGACGAATTTGACCCATTTCGGCAAAAATTTGCAGTTGTCAATGCCCATTAAAATCTATGGGCCTCAAATTTTTGCCGTGCATCATTTTTTTTGGACGCGCGTCGCCATACAAGTCTATGGGCATCATTTCTGCGGCGAAACAAGGCGATAAAATTCCCCCAACCCTGATAACAACCAATCAGGGATCATCCAGAGGAAGGTAAAACAATGAAAACAAATATTTAGATGGTTTCCATGGCTAACTGCCCAAGTGCAAATTTATTTGATGATAAATGAGCCCCAAGGAGACAAAATAAGGGTATGGAAAAAAAGTACAAGGACAAGAGAAACATTTGCCCGATTCCTTCTGATTGTCAAGGATTATTTCTGTTTTTTGGGATTTGCCACACTGCATCTGGGTTTAGTTAAATCTCCTACCAAATGCTAATTTAATTATCAACATCTGCAGAATACTTATCTGGTTTTAAGAAGACACATGGGTATAGCATTTGCTTATTAAAAGAGAAAACTCGTTGAAAAGAAATAATTAGCTAATGTTCTGTCTTTTTAATCCCTGAATACAGAAGGGGAATAACTGAGAGATCTCTACTAACTCTGCTGGGCTTTAAAGGATATCAGATATATTTCTCATTTCTTGCATACACACATTGCATTGACAAGTCCCTTTGGATGCAAGGTCAGTAATAATGACTTACTTACTTTAAATGATGGGATATAATGTATAGCACTTCTCCTTTTTGGGGAGTTCAACTTTGGGGTGAATGTCTATGTTGTATCCTATTCCCAGCAGTAAATACACAGATGTTTTGCTATGTTCAACACAAAATGTAAAGACATTTTTCACAAATGTAAATGCAACACAACTAAACACCTAGGGGCAGATTTATCAAAGGTCGAGGTGAATGTTCGAATGAAAAAATTTCAAATTTCAAGCTATTTTTTGTGTACTTCGACTAGGGAATAGTCCAAATTAGATTTGAATTGAAAAACTTAGATTTTTCAAAGTCCACCAATTGACTCCAAATAGGTTCTAGGAGGTCCCCCATAGGCTAAAACAGCAATTCGGCAGGTTTTAGATGGTGAATGGTCAAAGTTTAATTTTTAAAGAGGCGGTACATAATAAATTTCAATATTCAATTTTTAACATTTTTTTCAAACTCAAATCGAATTTGGAATATTCCCTAGTCGAAGTAAACAAAAAATAGCTCAGAATTCGTATTTTTTTTATTTGAAAATTCACCTTGACCTTTGATAAATCTGCCCCTAAGATATAATTAATCCTTATTGGAAGCAACACCAGCCTATTGGGTTTATTTAGGGGCAAATTTATCAAGGGTCGAAGTGAAAATTCAAAGTAAAAAAAATTTGAATTTCAAGCTATTTTTGTGTACTTCGACTATCGAATAGGCAAAAATTTGATATGAATTTGAAAAAAATTTGACTATTCATGTACTGTCTCTTTAAAACTTTGACTTTGACCATTCCCCATCAAAAACCTGCCAAATTGCTGTTTTCGCCTACGGGGGACCTCCTAGAACGCATTTGGAGTCAATTGGTGGACTTTGAAAAATCAGAGGTTTTTGGGGCAAATCCTTTGATTCGAATTCGATCGAATGTGCTAAAACTTCGATTCAAACGATTTGAATACAGCCTATTCACCCGAAGTTAAAAACGTCGATTTTTTTTATAAATTTCGGTCTTTTTTTATTTGAATTTCAAAGTTATGGGAAAAAAATTCGCATCACTTCGAAATTCGACCGTTGATAAATCTGACCCTAATCATGTCTAGTAGATGTGAGGTATGCAGATTCAAACAACAGAAAGATCCGTTATCCGGAAAACCCCAGGTCCACAGCATTCTGGATAATAGGTCCGTACCTATATACTGTATAACACACAAGAAAAATTCTACATACACAAGCCTCTCTTTACGCTCAGCAGAATTTCACCATTGTTATATCATTTACATTATAGGATTTATTTCTGGGTAGCTGTAATCCCAGATATTCAAAGTATTTAATGACAATAACATTTGACAAACTGTGGGAATTCAATAAAAGAATTTGAAGTAACGTGACAAAGAGCCTGGTCCAATATCACAGCTCAGACTGTTGATTTGAAGCTTTAATTAAAAGTGACCACCAGAAATCATTTTATTGCTGCCACGGCAGATATTTTCAACTCAACAGTTTTTTAGGGAGGCACTTAACAAATGTAAAACAGATATTAATTCTCTTTTTATTTGTACATTTATACAATTTACTTATAATGCAATTTGTACAATATCATTTTAATACCATTTGTCTCTCCTTTCTTCTGTGATCTACTGGCAATATATGAGTGGGAATTCCCTCAGCTCTAATTAAAGCACATATTGTATTTTTGACCAGGTAATATATTATAATATATATATATATATATATATATATATATATATATATATATATATATATATATATATATATATATATATATATATATATATATATAGATATATATATATATATATATAATATATATAATAATATTATAACCAGGTAATAAATTATTATTGGGGGGTTGTGGAAGCACTCCTAAGGCTAAATCAAAGTATATTTAAGTATAATGGAAGTGCTACTTACAATGCACTTCCCTGGGCCCCTGTCTCATAAGTAATTCAATATAAATGCAAGTGCATGTGTTTACAAAAACAGGGGTTTTTTAGTTACAAAGTTATGATCATAAAGTTGAAAAGCCACCATACCACGTCAAGGTAAACCCCATATGGCGGTTCCTAACTTGTTTATTCTCAGGTCATAATATAAAAAGACAATTCTCTGCATAATAGCATTACCTGTATTCAGTGTTTGTGGAACATTGGTTTCACTCTGGAGCCTAGATCCTCCCCCGCCAGTTAAGGCTTTTTTCAGGGGCCCAGGGAAGTGGATTGTAAGTAGCACTTCCATTATACTTAAATATACTTTGATTTAGCCTTATGAGTGCTTCCACAACCCCCCAATTTTGTACATTGTATTAGCCTGAAGCTGTGGCTTAGCTTCATGTGTTTTTTAATAGCACCCCATACCCACCCCTATATACTAATGGTGGTCCTATGCTTTTAAATATGGGCGTTGGTTTGGGCAATCTCTCTCTCTTAAAAGCCTTAACTGGCGGGGGAGGATCTAGGCTCCAGAGTGAAACCAATGTTCCACAAACACTGAATACAGGTAATGCTATTATGCAGAGAATTGTCTTTTTATATTATGACCTGAGAATAAACAAGTTAGGGACCGCCATATGGGGTTTACCTTGACGTGGTATGGTGGCTTTTCAACTTTATGATCATAACTTTGTAACTAAAAAACCCCTGTTTTTGTAAACACATGCACTTGCATTTATATTGAATTACTTATGAGACAGGGGCCCAGGGAAGTGCATTGTAAGTAGCACTTCCATTATACTTAAATATACTTTGATTTAGCCTTATGAGTGCTTCCACAACCCCCCAATTTTGTACAATAAATTATTATTCGCCGAAAAATAAATTCGCCCATCACTAGCAGCAATCATATGAAAGTTATATCTGACAAATAGGAGTGACAGTCACTACAGTACATGTAGAGATCTTATCGTTATCAGATAGAAACTTTCGACCCTAACTGACCAATTAAACAACCAATCGCCATTGTAGGAAAAATATCAGAACGATCCACACACGCCCGAAAATTTTACGTACGTCTTTATCTTTGCGTCTATGGCCAGCTTTAGGCCCTATCATTATTTGTTGGCTGCTGATATGATATTTTACTCAATAGATCGCTCTATCTGCCAATCTTCAGATTGACAATTCGTTTTTTTGGGGTTATTGATGTGTACACACGGTCATGCATCAAGCACATGTACACACACATACATTTTACTGTATATTTATGGATCATATTTATTTTATTTCTAATTATATAAAACATTGCGATTTTTCTTGTCCTTTGAAAGACTAGATAAAGGATGACAAAGAAGAGCATATTTTGCCTCTGTAATGCACTTAAGCATAAATATGCAAATCGCTTTAATTGCATCCAACCATAATGTAATGTTATGTACACGTGGCTACATTCAGTAAATGTGTTTCAATCATAGTGAGGAGGTGGATACTTACAGTACATTTACATAAAACACATGAAATGACAGGTGTGTGTTTATTCACATAGAATGTATTTGTTAATGGGCTGCAGTTGCACTTTAGATGCACTTCATAAATGTCCTTTATTGTGAAGGTACATTGTTTTAGATCTCTTAATAAGTACATCTGGGAGTAATTTAGGGGATGATTTATCATGCCCTGTTCTATTTCTGACAGGGTCCTGAAAAGGTATGTTAATCCTGGTATCTACTTAAAACTCCCCCATGTCTTATTCAAATTTCGTTTTAATAGCGCACTCCAAATTCGAATAAGACACGGGGGAGTTTTAAGTAGATACCAGGATTAACATAACTTTTGCTCAATTTCATCTGATTCATTAAGAATTCTATGGCTTCATTATACATTTTACAAAAGGGACTACGTTTTACCTGCAACTTACTCGCTGCTTTCAAAGTAAAACTCCCAAACTTGGCTGCCCTTTTATTAGACACCAGTGGGATCACCTGACTATAGCTGGGAAGGGTGGGAGCTACAACATGGAGCTGGTCACTGCTCCTGTATAACTATAACAAACAAGGGAAAGTTGTGCTCACCACTATTTTTTAAAACCATTAGGAGGGGGTGCAATGAGGCTGTGACCACAAAATACATATAGACAAATACAAGAGTCTCTGCACTCAACCCTCTGTCTTAAATATACTGATAATGGGTTGAGTGCAGAGGACTCTTGTATGTGTCTATATATCTATATATATATATATCTATACTGTATATATGAGAGAGAGAACAGCTGAACTTGAAACCATTTCCAAAGCAAATTAGCTTCCATTTTTTGCTATACAGGTTTGGGATCCATCATCTGGAAACCCATTATCCAGAGAACTCTGAATTACAGAAAGGCCATTTCCCATAAACACCTTATTAATCAAATAATTCACATTTTGAATAAATGGTTTCCTTTTTCTCCGAAACGTTACTGTACCTTTTATTACATCACCTTATTTTATTTTCAAATGAAAAACCTTATTTTGTTATACAGGTTGCTAAAGTGGCTAAAAGTGCCAACTGTATTAATTTATTTGAAGAAAACTGGCATTTAATCCAACAAAAAGTGTTCTTGTGAATCAATATTTTACCAAATTGGATGAACAAATGCATGAACTGATAGAAAGGCCACTTTCTCAGCCCTCTCTTCTCTTTGGAGTAATTATACAATTCAGAGTGTCTCCTATGAGATTAAGAGATTGCTCCCTTAATTACATTTACCAAAAATGTGTTTAGTGGATTATCCCCAGTGCAGTTCTGACAAGTTGGTACAAATTGTTTTCATGTAGCTTTTCATTTGCATACATTTCAACGGATGTAAGTTCACGACTAGTGATGGGCGGATTTGTCCAGTTTCGATTCGCCGAAAAATCAGTGAATTTACCACGAAATTCGTGAACAACGAAAAAATTGGCAAAATGCATTGAAGTCAATAGGCACCAAAATTCTTTTGGCGTGCGTCAATTTTGACAGCCGCAACAATTTTTATACGCGTGCCTATTTTGTCTAAATGCATTAAAGTCATTTGGGTGTCTGAATAATTTTGATGCGCGGTAATTTTTATGCGCGGCTACTTTGTCGCGCCAGTTTTTTTGGAAGCAGTGGATTTTTTGGCTGCTGGCAAAACACTGAAATTCACTGCGAATTCGGGCCTGGCAAATTAATTCGCCCATTCCTATTCACGACTGGAAATGGTACCTGTAATTCTGGAAAGGTCAGAGGTCTTTTGAATTGTGTTTAATAGCTGAGAGACCTCCAGTGGATCTCAAAATTCTTTTGTCTTTTGGATATTTTCATTATTATTTCTTTCCCAAGGGCCCTTTGAATCAGGAGCCTAAGGCAAATGCTCACTCCTCTTTACCCTAAAACTACTCCTGAACACTGCAGATGTAGATTGTCAGTGTGGAGACAAGTCTCAGGAGTCTTATATATGTACTATATATCTGTTCATAATTCATTATCGATATTCAGTAATCAAATTATCTAGGGGGCCGATTCACTAACTTCGAGTGAAGGATTTGAAGGTAAAAAACTTTGAATTTCAAAGTTTTTTTTGGGCTACTTCAACCATCGAATGGGCTACTTCGACCTTCGACTACGACTTCGAATCGAACTATTCGAAGTAAAAATCGTTTGACCATTCGACCATTCGATAGTCGAAGTACTGTCTCTTTAAAAAAAACTTCGACCCCCTAGTTCGCCATCTAAAAGCTACCGAACTCAATGTTAGCCTATGGGGAAGGTCCCCATAGGCTTGGCTAACTTTTTTTGATCGAAGGATATTCCTTCGATCGTTGGATTAAAATCCTTCGAATCGTTCGATTCGAAGGATTTTATCGTTCGATCGAAGGAATTATCCTTTGATCGTTCGATCGAACTATCTGCGCTAAATCCTTTGACTTCGATATTTGAAGTCGAAGGATTTTAATTCCTAGTCGAATATCGAGGGTTAATTAACCCTCGATATTCGACCCATAGTGAATCGGCCCCTACGTTTTGCCATGCATTTTTCAATATGTGCCAAAAACTCAGGAAACAGAGGGTATAATTACCTTGAATAACTGTATGTTTTGAAATACATTGTCGTCTGAACTCCGTGGGTGGGTTTTTGTCTTCCACATATCGGCATTCATTGCGGAAAGGTATTAGCAACAGTTTATATTAATAATTGAACATTAAACTTGAGTTCTTTACCTTATATCCTTCAGCAAACTCTTCTGAAGTACATGAGAATTTAACAGAGGGCTTTGCAAAGTTACTGTATTTCAGTTTGAGCAACACAGATTGATTTGCTTGTGATACATTGCACAGTGAGAGATGATTTCTCTTCATTTCTATATATATATATATATATATTGCGTTTTATATTAAACAAGAAAAGTCGCGTATCTGAGGTATAAATAATAAGCGAAGTAGAGCGATTTTAAGGGGCCGATTCATCAAGGGTCGAATATCGAGGGTTAATTAACCCTCGATATTCGACTAGGAACTAAAATCCTTCGACTTCGAATATCGAAGTTGAAGGATTTAGCGCAGATAGTACGATCTTACGATCGAAGGATTATTCCTTCGATCGAACGATTAAATCCTTCTAATCGAACGATTCGAAGGATTTAAATCCAACGATCGAAGGAATATCCTTCGATCAAAAAAAGTTAGCCAAGCCTATGGGGACCTTCCCCTTAGGCTAACATTGACTTCGGTAGCTTTTAGCTGCCGAACTAGGGGGTCGATTTCTTTTTTTAAAGAGACAGTACTTCGACTATCGAATGGTCAAACGATTTTTACTTCGAATCCTTCGATAGTCGTAGTCGAAGGTCGAAGTAGCCCATTCGATGGTCGAAGTAGCCCAAAAAAACTTCGAAATTCGAAGCTTTTTACCTTCGAATCCTTCACTCGAAGTTAATGAATCGGCCCCTATATGTTTCAAAGCTGTGTTTCTAGCGAGGATACAAACTGTACTGTCAAAACTCCTGAAATTGCTTTGTTTACCCTTTTCTTTAACTATTTTCATACTTATTAGTAATTGCTTGGAAATGTCAATTGTTATGAACTTCACTCCAGTAGAAGTGTGTGCTCTAGCAGCATGACAAGTATGTCTGACAACTTTTTAGCAATTGTTGAGATCTTGCTTCTTTCTCATGGTCTTTACACCATTACTATTGCATGACCATTAAAGGAGAAGTAACTAAAGAAGTAGCTAGAAATGTTGTACATGATGTTTTTTGCTTCTGTATCAGCCCAAGGCAACCACAGCCCTTTAGCAGTAAAGATCTGTGTCTCCAAAGATGCCCCAGTAGCTCCCCATCTTCTTTTCTGCTGATTCACTGAGTCACATGCTCTGTGCTGCTGTCACTTACTGAGCTTAGGGACCCACTCACAATATACAGTACACATAGGGGCACATTTACTATGGGTCGAATATCGAGGGTTAATTAACCCTCGATATTTGACCATCGAAGTTAAATCCTTCGACTTCGAATATCGAAGTAGAAGGATTTACCGCAATTCGTTCGTTCGAACGATCGAAGGGATAAATCGTTAGATCGAACGATTAAATCCCTCGAATCGAACGTTTTGAAGGATTTTAACCCATCGATCGAACGATTTTCCTTTGATCAGAAATTGCTAGGAAAGCCTATGCGGACCTTACTTAATTTCATTTAGAAGCTGTTCTCTTTCATTCATTTGCCTTGAATAGGAAGTACAGTATGTAGCATGGTACAAGGTCATAGCTAATTGTGTGCACAAAACATTCTTTATCTGAGTGCTAGCCTTTATGCATACTTAAACGCCGGGCACCATATTGCCACCTTCAGCTTGGCCATTTTAAAGAGCATTCTTCATTGGGAACATCTGGATATACTGAGATGAAGCTGAGATACTTCAACTGCAGAGTAACTAGGCCTCACAGCATTCAAGTAGGAACAAAGAATATTGCTAGACACTGAAAAATCGAAAAATGGAAGTTTGTGTAATTTATTGGCTCAAGAATACACAAATAAAGGCAATGGGGCAGATTTACTAAAGGGTGAAGTGGCTAACGCTAGCGACTTATTGCCAGAAATCCCAATTCATCGCACAAACGAACACTAGCAAATCTTCGGCATGAAATGCTCGCACTGAAGAAGTATCACTTGCAAAAAGTCGCCAGCGTTCGGCGCCCAGGACGCAACCTCGCTTTTTAGTGAATTAGAGCAGTGATGAATCAGGCAACATCTTATTTGTTGCTATGGGTTACTGCACCTGGGCAATCCTGGTGCTTTTTATGACATTCAGGGGCAAATTCATCAATGGTCGAATTTCGAGGGGTTAAATCCCTCGAAATTCGACTGGGGAATAGAATCGAATAGGCAATTCGGGCGAATTTACGCGCTGGCGAATAGTCGAATTGGCGAATATTCGCCAGGCGAATAGGCGCTCGATCGAAGATTCGATTGAAGGATTTTCATTCGATCGAATGCCTTTTTATTCGATCAAAAAATTGGAAAACAAGCCTATGGGACTTTCCCATAGGCTTTTAAAGCAATTCGGTCGGTTTTAGGTGGCGAAGTAGGCAGTCGAAGTATTTTTAAAAGAGACAGTACTTCGACTATCGAATGGGCGAATAGTCGCAGCGTTTTTGCGCTTGATCCAGTACTTCGACTGTCGAATGGCGAATAGTCGCAGCGTTTTTGCGCTCGATCTATTCGAATCATTCTACTCAGGCGAATTTACGCCAATTCGATAGTCGAGGAGCACAAAAATTCGACGTTTTTTTACTTCGAATCCTTCACTCAAAGTTAGTGAATCGGCCCCTCAGTATACACAAAGTCCTGTATAGAAATGTATACAAAACCTAAACTTCTCTGCCCCCAACATATCCAGAGGTTTTCCTGTTTTACCAATATATATTGCAATTTCTCATTAATTAGAGCCTCATGGGGCTCGCTTTACCTTCTGGGCCCAGGGTCTGCTTGCTCTGTAGTTACATCCCTGCACCGATATAAGAGGTAGAGACAGAATGGAAAATAGAGCAAGACAGGTTTAAGGGCTAGTCCACACGGGGAGATAGGCACGCGTTTGCGGTCGCGGCGACAAAGCGCCGCGCCAGTCGCCGCGACCGGTGCAGGCGACAGTTTTGTATGGGCGCCTATGTAAAAACGCCTGTGCTAACCACACGAGGCGATGCGCTTTTCAACAGTCGCCTGAAAAAGCCTGGCGAGGCATTTTCAGGCGACTGTTGAAAAGCGCATCGCCTCGTGTGGTTAGCACAGGCGTTTTTACATAGGCGCCCATACAAAACTGTCGCCTGCGCCGGTCGCGGCGACTGGCGCGGCGCTTTGTCGCCGCGACCGCAAACGCGTGCCTATCTCCCCGTGTGGAATAGCCCTAAAACAACAGAAAAATGATGGACAGAATGTATTCTTGGAGAATATAAGAAAAGTGGAAATACAGGGTTCAATAGATACTGCAATGGGAGTTTTTAGAAGATTATGCCCCTAAGCACTTACCTTTGATTATAATACAGTTTATTGTGAATCTGAAATGTTTCACATCCCAAAGCTTTGCAGATCTTACACAGATAAAGATAAAGCTTTATATCAAGCTGATCTTATAAGGAAGAGAAATCTTAAGCCTTGTGTACTTGGACATTGCATATATTGCTTTTTTTCCCCACTGGAGCCTTAAATACTCTCTTTTGTCTCTTTTATGTTTCCCCTCGTGTTATTCTGTGGTTCCTTTAAGCCCTATGGATCTAATTCCAACGCAATTTTGAAGAAATATCTTTGGATATAACACCAACGTTTAAGCTGAACAACCTTGGATCTCGCTTTTGTTGGTCTTAATGGCGTTCAGATCTTGGCAGTCCATCAGTGGAGATGAATGAATCGACTGATCCTTTGTTTTCGCTCTGCTCCGCTGAACATTCTTACTGGTATCATTTGAGCAAAACGTTTGAATGTATGTCCTTGAGATACAGAATGCCATAAAGGGAAGGTTTTAGCCGCTACTGTTGGTTAAAGAATACAGTTTACTCTAGTGCAGTGATCCCCAACCAGTAGCTCGTGAGCAACATGTGGCTCTCCAACCCCTTGGATATTGCTCTCAGGGTCCTCGAAAGAAGGTGCTTATTTTTGAATCCCAAGCTTGAAAGTACATTTTAACTGCATAAAAACTAAGTACAGTGCCAAGCAGAGCCTCCTGTAGGCTGCCAGCCAACATATGGGCTACCAAATAGCCAATCATAGCCCTTATTTGGCATCCCATGGGACTTTTTCATGTTTGTGTTGCTCCCCAACTCTTTTTTACATCTAAATGTGGCTCACAGGTAAAAAAAAGTTGGGGACCTATTAAGGCGTCATTGAAGCACAATATACAAAAAAACATTTTTGAATGTCATAATAAATTTTTAGAGGCTTTACGGGGGAATGTAATATAAGTCGCAAAGAGGAAAACAGTTTGCACAAATAAGAATACATATTTGCATTTCGCAACGTAATACTCTTCCTTAAGTTATTACATTGCGAATTTTCATTGTGCATTGCGAATTTTTATTGCACATTGCCCTTTTTTAAGAAGCGCTTGAAGGTGTCGTAATATTTTGGAGCATTCACTGCGCACTGGCGCAAACTATAAAATTCGCAAACCTTCTTCCACTGTCGGAAGTGGTCGCTAAACAGATACCGGGTTCGTTAAAGTTATATTAAATTCACGCAAATGTAAATTTGTTTGCACAGACGCGTAACGTTTCGCATTGCGAATATTTTTTCCATTACCGACTTTTATTCCATTCCCCCAATAGTGTTTATTGGCTTGGAGGAGAGTTCTACCCACTGGGGTTAGGCTTAGGGAATTTGGTATCGAATTTTGCAGCTGCCTGTTCCAGCACATATTGCCCAGTGTGGTGGTGGCAGGCCTGGACTGGCAATCTGTGGGTTCTGGCAAATGCCAGAGGGGCTGCTATAAGGTGCCATAGAAAGGCACTATTTAGTGGATGGGTGGGGGCTGTTTGGACCTCTGTGTACCTGAAATGGCAGGGCCTATTTTACTTCTCAATCTGGACCTGGGTGGTGGTAATGGTTTAAACTATATATGGGTTTTATTTCAGATCCCTTTATAGAAGAGTCTCAATTAGTCACTGGTGCTTGTGTAAGACCCCAGAAAACCCTTCCCAATATGTTTGCAGGTATTTAATTAAGGTTAGTTGTCCTGGTACCAGCTATAAATACTATAGACCATCAGCATTGACCAGCAGTAGGGAAGTGGAGAAGAATACCAGCAGGGTCGGACTGGAGCCTTAGGAGCTGCAAAACAAGGGCTTTCCGGGGGGGCCCCCTTTCAACTTTAAAACTGATGGCGCGCGTAAGCACCGCACGGACGATGTGTCAGCGTATGTCCTTATGGGGCAGCTGGGGGAGCAGGCCTGGGCCCAATAGGGTTGGGGCCCACAGGGTTTTTCCCCGGTGTCCTGCCAGCCCAGTCCGACCCTGGGTACCAGCAAAGACCATATGCCAGCAGCAGGTAGAAACACTCATTTGTACATGCCCTAATGCTACTACAGCACGGCAGTACATTACTTTGAGTAATCATTAATTCACCAGGGAAAAAGCAGCAGAAATCATGAACAAGATTGGAACAAACGTACTAAAAAAGTCTCCGAATACTCATTCCCACAGGCAGCAAATGTACGTTCCCCATAGTTTGCTTCACATAGTTGTTCTCAGTAGACTTGATGTATATTTTCCCAATGCTTGTTCAACCAGAGACGCTGCTCTGATTATTATGCTGTCAAACCACAACAAACCACAATTATGTTATCAAACCACAACTACTCCGGGAGCTCTTAGCTATCAAATTTAACAACGTCCCTCAAGGCCTTAGCAGCCGTAGCAGTTAATTGTGTTGACATAAAAAGCATTAGATGATAAACCATATTAATGAGGGTTATGTTCAGTCTAGGGACTCCATTCTAGAATGAAGTAAAACAAATTCCTTACATTTATTCTTTACCATAATTACACAACACACGTTCATTTTACGAGTTTATTTTCAACTTCAATTCTTTGTTTAACACATTTCAATACATATAACGAAAGCAATAAACCTGTTCTCATAAACATTCACCAATTTACACGGTTTATATTCAATTGCTTTGCTCAGCTTGTTCAAGTTTAAAGGGGACCTGTCCCTCAGACATAAAAATCTGTATAATAAAAGTCTTATTCAAATTAAACATGAAATCCACATTCTTTTTTTTTTTTTTTTATTAAAATAGCCCTACCTGTTATAAATGTCTTTAAAGGTCTCAGCTGTCAATCATATATTGCCTGCCCCTCCTCTCAGCTGTCAATCGTATATTGCCTGCCCCTCCTCTCAGCTGTCAATCGAATATTGCCTGCCCCTCCTCTATGCCCTAGGCATTAGTGATGTGCGGGCCAGCCCAATACCCGCGGCATCAACAGGTCGGGAAGGTTTGGGCCGACCTCCACCTCTGGTTGCGGGAGATGGGAGAGTCAAGGTTGAGCTCTTCTTCCTGCTCTCCCCGCCCGCCACCTTGCACTGCTTGTCTGCCGGCTTCCGACATCCTTTTTTTATAGACTCGCGTCTTATTGCCCTGCCCCTTTTGTGATGGAAAAAGGAAAGATTAAAACTAAGTTAGCTTTATCAGAAAGGTCTATATAAATACACCAGTAAACCCTCAAAGTAATGCTGCTCTGAGTCCTCTGTCAAAAGAAACACAGCTTTTCTTTCCTTCTATTGTGTACTCATGGGCTTCTGTATCAGACTTCCTGTTTTCAGCTTAAACCTCCAGGGCTAGGGCTTGAGCATGCTCAGTTTGCTCCTCTCTCCCTCCCTGCTGTAATCTGAGCTCAGAGCTATGAACGATCAGGGTGAGACTCAGGCAGGAAGCGATGTCAAGCTAATACGGCAGCTGCTATACTAAACCAACAAAAACAGTGTCTAGAGCTATGGGTATGGAAAACAATTCTACAGAATAAATATAGCATTCTAGCTTGCACTGTTGTGGCTAATCTATTGGCAATAAACTGCCTCTGTAGCTTTCCTTCTCCTTTAAATAATTTTTCAGTGTCAGTGAAGTTTATTTTGTTTTGACTAACATCATAAAATAGGATTTGGAAGTATTTTCTTTAAAGCAACAGGTCCCCTTTAAGATGAAAAATCCTCCTAAAAAAATATTGTAGAACAGAAAGGATTTCAATGGACTGCACCGCAATCCCTGTCTGATGCCAAGCGAGAGCATTGATTAGATTAGAGAAAGTAAACAATATTCTGTACAGTTCTGTACTATTTAGGCTGATAACTCCATCCCCGTTCCTGTCATTGACTTGAATGGCAACCACCTGTCACCGCTGTTGGAAATACACCAGGGAGAATACACATTGGGGTATATTTTTCAAAGGGTAAAACACAGCTTGTCAAAAGGAAATTTTACAGGTTTTAGGATGTATTTGGGGGTGATACATATGGCACTAAATTCATCAATTAAATACACCCCTATGTGTGTTATAAGCCTTAATGGAGTCACTGTACACTGAAAATAAATACATTATTTTAAATATCTGGAGGCATGTACATGTGCAAATCTTTCACATGAGCAATTATCTGCCGATTCCTCAATAGCAGCATTTCTGCTTGGAAACCAATAACACATGACAATTTGCACAAATATCCAGTCCAGTGGACCGAACAAATCCATGCAATATTTACAGATATGTTTTAACAAAAAAAAATAATTCAATGGAGGTGCTTTGCAGGTAGGTCGATGTCCTTTGAAGTCCGTGTCCACATATTTACTATACACAACCCTCGTGACAGATGTGTTTCCCATTAACGAGGCTAAAACTAGCCATGGAGTGGTTCGTGCTTTTCAGAGACGTCACCCTGGTTGTACTTCTGCCCATGCTTTGTGTCCTAATTATGAATCTTGTTCGGCAGCAGAAAAGTTGGTTGTTAAATTGTTTTCTGAAGCTCTTGCTAAGCAAATAAAGGGCAAATGGATTGACACAAGAATTTGTAAAAGCCAAGACCCGGGCAAAGATGCTGCTAATGTAATGCAATACAGACGTGTCTACTTCTGAGTAATGATAGGACCTATATAAATAGATGATGTGGATGGGCAGCCAGCAGAAAGCAAAGAGTCCAACAAACACCAACACGGTTTTCGCCAGTCGCTTCCGGGATTCAATCTGTGGAACAAAGACAAAAGTGTTACTTTTACCGATTTAATATAAGCATTAAAGGGCATGTAAAGTCTAAAATAGAATAAGTGTAGAAATGCTGTATTTTGTATACTAAACATAAACATGAACTTACTGCACCACTAATCAAACAAATGATGTATGCTTTCAAAGTTGGCTACAGGGGGTCACCATCTTGTAACTTTGTTATACATCTTTGCAAGACTAAGACTGTGCACATGCTCAGTGTGGTCTGGGCTGCTTAGAGATCGTCATAAACAAAGCTGCTTGAGTTCTGCATGGCTGGGAAGTAAGGCGGGGGCTCCACCTGCTGTTCATAAGTATGATTGTTTCCCTGCAGAGCAGTTAGGGACCGTCTGACAATTCCTATCCACAGCAGTAAAAGAAGGGAGAATTTCACTGCATACAGTCAGGTTTCTTATAAAAACGGTATACATTTTTTAATTAAAGTATATTGGAGATAGGTTTCTTTTTCATTAAAGAAAGTAAAAATGGGATGTTATTTTTTTGCCTTTTCTTGTCCTTTAACCGAAGTTCTTGTCCATTTCTTAGAACTTGTTTTTCAAGACATGATAAATCTTTTTCTAAAAATGTTAATGCTGTATAGTTTTCCAGCAAGCATTAATCAGCTGTTTGTTTGCAGAGACATATCAGACCAGACCCGAGTAAGTAATCAAAGTAAGAACAGTTGACAGTGGTAACTAAAAGGTCACTATTTCAGATACATAAATACAAGAATTCTAAGAGACCTTTCACTTTAACCCCAGATACATTACTCATCTGACTTAGGAGCTCTACTAACAAAGTGTATCAATTATCCAACTGCTAGGGATTGTTAAACATAATAATAATGACAACAAATGTAAATCAGAACTGACCACCCTCATATAAATAAGGTGCATCATATACATGAATGGGTTATACCATGGAAAGACAGTCTACTCTAAATGGAAAGACTATGTGACTAGTGATGGGCGAATAAATTCACCTGGCACGAATTTGCTGCGAATTTCCGCATTTCGCAGCTGGAGAATAAATTCACAAATCTTCAGCAAAAATTCGCCAGTGAAAATTCGGTGTCAATTTCTGTTTTTTTTATGAAAACTTTCGAATTGCTAGATTTTATAGTGAAACCATTCGAATTGCTCGATTTTAGTGAAAACGTTCCAATTGCTCGATTTTTTTCGTGAAAACATTTGAATTTCACGATTTTTTCATGAGAACGTTCGAAGTTCACGATTTTTCGGGAACTTTCCGATTTCGCTATTTTTCGCGAATATTTCGCTGTTTCGGGAATTTTGCAGGAGATTCCAAAAATTTTTGGCGAAGGGAAATGGGAGAAATTCGCCCATCACTATATGTAACACCTATTTACAATTATATTTGGATGATATAGCATGCACGGATCAAAGAACGGCTACAAGAATACAGGGCATTGTTAAGATCTGACTAGTCAGGATGGAAGTCCATCATTTTCTGAAATCAAAATATTGTTGATAAATGACAATAATTCCAACACCAATAATTTCCGACGCTTTCCTTTATATTCTATGGAACCACAGTTCTTAGGGCACATGGTAATGAAGATCATCAGAGCACGGACACCTCAACACTGTCAAGGGGGAATAAGACCTGTGATTGCCAAGAACCTACTGTAGTTTCCCAACCAGTGGTATATTTACTTTATAATGCACACTAAAGTGTGCAAAATGGTTATTCTATATCCAAATACAGTAAGTTCTTAACCTATGGAATTGCACCTAAAATAAGCCCCTATGCTGCTTATGATGGGCCATACAGCTCCATTTCTTCCTACAAAGGGCAATAGTAGATAAAATGTGATATGTAGTTAATTCTGTACAGGTATGGGACCTTTTATCCAGAATGCTTGGGACCTGGGGTTTTCCAGATAAGGAACCTTTCCCTAATTTGGATCTCCATACCTTAAGTCTACTGAAAAATCTTCAAAACATTAAATAAACCCAATAGAATTGGTTTGCTTCAATAAGGATTAAATGTATCTTAACTGGGACCAAGTTGTAAGTATCTATGGGAGATGGCCTTCCCATAATTCGGTGGTTTCCAGGTAACGGATCCCATACCTGCACCATACTTCAGTGTCCTGAATATTCTCAAATTTAATTTAAGCCCCATTCAAAAAAAGGTTACAATCATGGTTCTAATGTATATGTAATTTTACTTTGTTATACTCAAATCAAATTGTTAGTTATAGGTTACAGGAAAAATTATAGGAATTTGAAGGGAAGATATTGAGAAACCCTTAAATATTGGTATCCCATTGCCCTAAATGTTTGTTGTCTGCATGAACAATAAACCTTGGCCACAGAACCTTCCTGGGCAGCCCAATACTGTCTTCTGTCTGATATTTCAGCTTTAATATGTTATGCTTTTTGTCTAATGTGTGTATTATCACAACATGATGATCAGCAATCAAACAACATCTTTTGGTTCAGTTTGAGCCGTTTATTAAACTCAGTGTGAGTTGCATTGAATATGCCAAATGATTCCAATCCATTAAATATTTTTTAGGCTAATCTAATTTATAATGATGCAGAGAGAGATGAAAATCTCTATCTATGACTGTAATAGGTTATATTGAAGCTTACATTTAAGTGTAGCTAATAATGTAATGCACCATGCCAGAGGTTTCATTATTCTTCTATAGCAAAATTCACTCGTTTATACAAATGATCTGTTGAGTTTTTTGAGGTCTGTCATCCTGGCCTACACATGGATAATACATCTCCTTTCCAGTAGGACAGCACTTACACACCTTGACACCCTTTAAGAGTAACACAAATTATCACCAATAAGCAATTATAACAATGAAACTGTAGGGTGGTATTTGAGAGAACCAGGATAAATAATGCACTACTGTCAAATATGCCAAAAGATTTCAGGCCCTTTAGTACTTTTTCCATTTATCATGTCCTCACTTATAGCACATACCTCCTAACCAAAGTTACAATATTAAAGTCCCTTCATTAAGCTGAATAAGTGCGATAGAGGGTCTTATCAGAATTTAACCCGTTTAGTTTCACCAAAAATTTGCGCGGCAAAATCTTTTTGTTGGGCGTCCTTTTTGCAGCGAAACAAGACGAAAAAAATTGCCCATCCCTACTTATCAGGGTTTCAAACTACCCAAGAGCATTTGCATGTTGACTGATGATTGGCTGGAGTTTAGGACTGGACTGAAGCAAAATGGTTCTCTCATTGAGGGAGAAGGTGGCCTTACATAAGGCTAAGACCAGATTAGGCTCTTCCTTAGATGTAAAGACTACGTCAGAGAGACAATGAATATAGATTTCTTCTGCAGAAAATGTGGTCCCTGCTATTAAGTTCCTAGTCTAGAAATACAATATTATTGGACATTGTTTTTTGTACAATTGTCACTGTTTAATGGGCCAGATAAATGGACAATATACATGTATTCTCAAATGTACTATTAGAATTTGATATGGATTTCATAATTTCTTTGTCATGCTTTACAGGGTAGAAGAGGATACATCAGACTGTGGTTTGGTCTGAAGCCTTGTTATGTTCCCCTTAGAGGCCCTAATCTGTCTTCTGAATCTAAAAACCATTCAATAATGATGCTTCACCACTTCTATGTGTCTCTAATATCCATGGCCTGTCCATAACATGAACTCTAAAGTCCAAAGCTTTGCTTAAAACAAATTAAACTTGTATGTAAGGGGAGTAGAATTAGCATTATTAGTATTATTATCAAATAGGAAGATAGGGGGTCTATAAGGACATGAGGTTGAAAAATATGTGCTGAGATAGAGGAGTAATAATGAATGGAAATAAGGGCCTCTGAAACCTGATGTGGCTATTTAACCCCCTTTTTATCTTACATTACTAGAAGGATAAATAACCTCCCATTTGAGATGTGAGTACATTCAAATTTATTAGAGTAAAAAAAATAATTCACATAAATTCGACCTTTAATAAATAACCCCCTTAATTATGCCAAACAAAAAGAAAAGTGAAATATTTGTTAAAATGCAAAGTACCTGGACCTGCTTTACAGAATGCTTGGGACCTGGGGTTTTGCAGAAAAGGAATTTGTTTTTCGTAATTATGGATCTCCATACTTTTAGTCTACTTAAAAATAATTTCAGTATGAAATAAATCCAATAGGATTGTTTTGCCTCCAATAAGGATTAATTATATATAAATTGGGATCAAGTACAAGCTACTGTTTTATTATTACAGACAAAAAGGATATCAGTGTTTGATTATGATGGAGTCTGTGGTAGACAGTTATTGTGTTCTTCTTCGGTCAAATGCTTTTTGCATGAATTGGGATAAAATAGCCCTTACTGCATATAATGTACACCTATACACTCTGCCAGTGCTACTAACAACCCTTATGAAAGATATCAGAAAAAATATTTATATTATCTAATCTCATGGTGAAATCATAATCCCCTATTTCCCCCCCTTTCTTTCCCCAAATTCATAAACTATCCAGAATCCCAATCCCCAGGTTATCGTCTCTCTCTCTCTACAATATGTTCAGTCTCTAATTTAACTACAGTCTCCTTTGCTTTACATTTCCTAACTCCTGTACTTAGTCGTGAGTGAAACTGTCCTGTTTCGCTTTGCTTAAAAATTTGTGAAGGAGCGGAAAAATGAGCACAATGGCAACCTGTTGCCAAAACTGGAATCAAATGGAAGGTTAAATTACATTGCGATTAAGGTGTTTTGTAGCTCAGCAATAGCATACACATTGCCCTACAGTACGTTGTTAGACAAGCTCCTTTTCACTGTGCTACAACTGTTCTGCTGTGTGTGATTGCAGGAGATACTTCCATTATAAACTCTATAAAATACAGAGCATCCACCCTACATACATATTTTACATGAACAAATCCTGTGGGGAAAAAAGAAACAATATTTTCCAGCTTATTGATATGTAGAGAGCTAGGCTTCTCTGGCTTGTTCAATGACCGGTGAAAGCTGCATTTTTATTGGTATGAAAAACTGCCAATCATTTGCTTGCCAAAAATAACTAATTACAGTTCATGACAAACACTTAAATCTCCACTTTCTAAATTACATATCCATTACTTTGACTTAGAAAGAAAAGACCCAGGAATTCATAATTTAATATAGTGTTCCATTGGAAACATTCCAAAATGAAATGCATTTTAGGATCCCATCTACCCTTTTAATGCTGTGGTGTATCCCAACACTAGGCTGACTCAGGAGCAAGTAACAATGATTGATTAAATGAAACACCTCTGCATCATTGTGTGATGATTCATCCTTCCTTGTAAACATTTCTAGTTATTCTAGACAAGGTATTATGTTGAGCTGATGCCAAGATGGGTAACTTTAACCTTTAAAAGATTACTTTACATTTACAAATCGCATCTTTGGAGCGCAGGGCCTTTAATCAGTCTTTTCCTAATTTGTGTTCTCCTTTTCTGGGCATATACCCAAAATCTCATTATATTGTAATGTTAATTTTCTAGCACTATCAGACTGTCAAAGACCTTAAATAAAAATAAAATCCTTTGTATTTTAAATTTAAAATGAGTGCATTTGAGATAGGGATGCACCGAATCCAGGATTCGGCCTTTTTCAGCAGGATTCGGATTCGGCCGAATCCTTCTGCCAGGCCGAACCGAATCCGAATCCTAATTTGCATATGCAAATTAGGGGTGGGGAGGTAAATGGCGTGACTTTTTGTCAAAAACAAAAAAACAAGTAAAAAATCTTTTCCCATTCCCACCCCTAATTTGCATATGCAAATTAGTATTCGGATTCGGTTCGGTATTCGGCCGAATCTTTCGCCAAGGATTCGGGAGTTCGGGCAAATCCAAAAAAGTGGATTCGGTGCATCCCTAATTTGAAGAAAAGAAAAAATGTTGATTCCGGGTGCATAGTTGTGGTTAAAATTCTGTCTACATTTCTTGAATCTAGGCAGTATTGTATGTCCGAGCGAAACAATGGTTTTAGTTCATATATGTTAGTGAAAAGTCCTTCTCGAAGCTAAATTTAAAAAAAGGAAACAAAGCATTTCAACATATAACCAATACAATGTGCTACTTAAAATGTATTTGTTATAAAGCATCATGGTCCTTCCTGTTTTAATAATTGTTTATGACAATCAATCGGCCAAGTACAGAAGTTGGCTTTAATATTAGCATGAGTTTCCTATTTTTAAGAATACGCTCGCTAGTTCTTAAGAGGTTGTAGCTTCCTGGTATTCAGGAGTCAGCCACAGGCGGTTCACAGATTGTCGACCAGCATCCAACAAGCACGTCCTAATGAAATTCTCAGTAGGTCTTAACTCCTATTATTACTACATTCCATCAGACTTGCCGAGTACCCTCTAAATGTTTGTTTTGTGCAGGAAGTATAAAAATGCGACTTATTTTGATTGTACTTCAATAATGTTCCAAAGAAAACTTGATTGCCATGCACAGCGATCCCATTCCCAATCTCCAATAATATGTAATTGGCAACACAATGATTTCTTTTGCTGTTAGCCGCAGGGTCTGAGCAACCTCTGATCAAGTAAACACTTTAATTTCATGATTGAAATACCAGAACGGAATCTGATTATTCTAACGTATTATTTGTGTTCTAGAAAATTCACATCAGCGCTATTGTTTGAAGGAACATAAATGAACATACTGATGCACACAAAGCGAATTCGGGCACTACCGCTGCTGGAGAGTGTTTAACAATATGAACATTACTTTTTCAGCACAATGACAGCAATTTCATGTCTTTCTGTTCAAAGCAACTGAACCCTGGCAAGCTCTTTCATTACTAGATTTTAATTAAACAAATAAATATATAATATATCTATATATATATCGCAAAGGATAACTCAATGGGACTGTTTCCCAAACTCTTCAGCTGGCAGTCATTCAACCACCTCTCCTCTCCTAATTCCATGATGCTGTGATGGATTCTGAGACTTGATGTACCTCTGAAATGTCTGAAAAAACTCCCTGTTTGCTGCAAGGTGAAGGAGAAATGGTGGGTGGTAGTGATGTGCAGGCCGGCCCAATACCTGCGGGACCCACGGGTCGGGCAGGTTCGGGCCAACCTCACATTCCTCTTCACATTCCTGTTCGCCACCTTCTAATGCTGGCTTCCAGCTTTATAGCAGTGCACCTGCTCGCCCCGCCACTTTTGTGATGTATTCGGCAGGGGGCGCGGGTCTATAAAAGGAACCTGGAATTTAGATGTGGGTGGGCGCCGGCTGAGGGCGGGTTCGGATCGACTTCTGCAGCATGTCCTCGAGCTGCGTTTGGCCAGAATTGTAGCCTCCATTCACACCAAAGCCTTCTTCTGTCCCACTTCAGCCTCTGCACACGCCTTTTTATATACTTGTATCAGCACGCCTCTTTTATGATGTTAAATCTGGTGGAGCAGGAGCTGGTATATAAAGAGGGGAGCATGCCTGGTTAGGGTCAGGTGTGGGTTGAGTTTTTCTCAACCTGCACTTCACTAGGTGGTGCCCAGATTCTCTGGAAATCCTAGAATCCATCACTCCAGCATGGAACAAAATAAGGGAGAAACCTAATGACTCTTCCAGCCAATGAGTCTGTGGTCTCAGCCGCTATTCTTTCCCTTTAGCTGGTATTGTATTGTTTGTAAAGAATATGCCTCTCCTTGATAAAATTGCTGAACAGATAAACTAACATTAGAAATGCAATCTCATTGAATCATAAGGCAACACAACTGAAACGTTAAACTCATACCTGTCTCCTCACATGGACGTTTCCTTCCACTGGCATGTTGGATGCACTTCTGATCAAATTCTTTGCAATAAAATAGTAATACACGGAAATGATGGAAAGCGGAATAACATAGAAAATTAGGAACGACGTTGTAGAATGGATTCTGGGGTGCAGTCCGTTGGAGTGAGGGTAGGGCGCACAGCTCACAAACGTTACATTGATTTCCTTGTCATAAAAAGGGTGCAAGTCAGAGAATACGGCTTCTGGGATAGCGAGAGTCATGGACAAAATCCAGATGAGCGCAGCTTTGATACAAATCTTAGTCAGAGCATTACTGGCTTGAATATCCATAGGCCTTACTATTGCAGTATACCTAGGAAAAGAAAAAGCAGTGTAACATTACCAAGCAAAATAAAAGGGACACCTTCTAAAATGCTTCTGGAGTTAAATAATCTTGTGCAAATAAATCATAACTTTTGCAAAAAAACACAAAAACAGTGTGTGAGATTAGTGAGAAAAGAAAATCAATTATTTGTATTTAGACAGTGTTCCCAAGGAAAATCATGCATAGATAATCCTTGTTCCATTTTAACAGCTTACAGTCAATACTATTAAAGTTTTACTTTACGACATGTTTTGGGCAGTATTCCACCTCTGCCATAACGGCTCAGGATTTAGTAGGTTATGGAGCTAAACTGACAATGATAATGGTCATATATTTAGATAAAGCCTATAATACACATCATATTTAAATTCCCTCTTGCGGCCGCCTTTAGTTCTAATTGCAGTAATAGCTCTGGTTAATTTTTCCATTTGGAATTTGAGCTGTTTATTTCATATATGACAAACAGCTTTACAAAAGGCAATTCATAAAAAAAGGACCAGGTTATCCCTATTAATTACAAAATAACTCGTTTTTCGGATGATGCAGAGGTATAATTACCAATAAGAGTTAGATTCCAATGAAAAAAAAGCAGTAAACCCCCTCAGTACTGACAATCAACTAATTGTAGGTTAATTAATAAAGTGCACAGTGCTCAAGACTCTTAAAAAAAGATGAGGATACTAATCAATTCTGTGACAACCATTAATGATTTCAATTGATAAAAAACGATTCCTGAATCAATTAAAAATCAATTAAGATTCCTAAATCAATTAAGAATTGCCAAAATTACTTACTTACTTCTCAGTTAATTGATACAAAAGGAAAACATTTTTTTTTTACATCAATTACTAGGTCAATTAAAGATTACCCTTATTGCATCAGAATATATCCCAATGAATTTGTTCAGATAAAAGGATTTTTAAATGTAAAGTTCTAGTGCTGTAATAAATTGTGTCTACTCACTACTAAAAGGGATACTGTCATGGGGAAAAAAAAAAAATCAAAATGAACCAGTTAATAGTGCTGCTCCAGCAGAATTCTGCACTGAAATCCATTTCTCAAAAGAGCAAACAGATTTTTTTATATTCAATTTTGAAATCTGACATGGGGCTAGACATATTGTGAGTTTCCCAGCTGCCCCAAGTCATGTGACTTGGGCTCTGATAAACTTCAATCACTCTTTACTGCTGTACTGCGAGTTAGAGTGATATCACCCCCTCCTTTTTTTCCCCCAGCAGCCAAACAACAGAACAATGGGAAGGTAACCAGATAGCAGCTCCCTAACACAAGATAACAGCTGCCTGGTAGATCTAAGAACAACACTCAATAGTAAAAACCCATGTCTCACTGAGACACATTCAGTTACATTGAGAAGGAAAAACAGCAGCCTGCCAGAAAGCATTTCTCTCCTAAAGTGCAGGCACAAGTCACATGACCAGGGGCAGCTGGGAAATTGACAAAATTTCGAGCCCCATGTCAGATTTCAAAATTGAATATAAAAAAATCTGTTTGCTCTTTTGAGAAATGGATTTCAGTGCAGAATTCTGCTGGAGTAGCACTATTAACTGATGTTGCATGTTTTCTGATGACAGGATCCCTTTAAACAACTTGGATTAATTAGTAGCCAAGGATTCCTAGTGAAAGTGCTAATGTGCAATAAATATAATATTAAAGATGAGTTCAATGTTCATTAAATAAATTCAAACATCCAGCATTTATGAATTCATAGAATGGAAAATGGAAATAGTAGAGGAGGTGTAGTTGTCCCCAGAAACTTCTATTGCTATTTTGCTAGGCCCTGGGACACCACACGGAGGAGAAGGCAAGGCACTGGGGACTGTGGTCTCGATTGTTATCTTACTAACTCAAGGACGAGATCTAAATAACCTGAAAAACCACAAATCCCCAAGCCTCTGGAAAGAAAGAAGAATGTAGAGGAGTAAATGTGGTTGCTGAAGATTAAATTCAGGCTCCGGTTTTTAAATTAAAATTCTGATGATTTATGAATTCAGTTGATTAGGATCATATAAAATAACAATGGTTTGCCGACGCACGTTTTGCTGAACACTTTTTCAAGGCAAATAGTATTTGCATATGCATCATTATTGAATGTTTATTACATGCCCACTAACCTTAAAAGGTAAAGGCATAATAGGTTGATTAAGACTGGGCACAAGAAAACATGGCATAGGAACTTTACTATAAGGCATATTAATGCACTCAGGTTTAATTGCATTATTGCACTCTGTTCCTGCTAATAGGACCTTTGTGTAGATATTGCAGAATGTTACTGTTCAGGCACAACAAGGTACAGTCACTAGGAATTATATCAGAAATCTATGCAGAGATCCTAACTTCCTTTCTTGATATCCACCCAATGTGTTTTAAGGTGTCTGGGAACATTTTTATTACTGAACAAAAAACAAAATATGGAGGTTAGAAGCATAGCTGGTTAAAACTGGTGAACACATCAAACTTTCCATGAGTACAGACCCTTCCAAAAACTGGTGAATACATCAACCTTTCCCTGAGAACAGACCCTCCAAAAGTTTTTCTTTAATTGCCACACCATAGGACACTGATCCCCAACCAGTAACTCATGAGCCACATATTCCTCATAAACCCCTTGCTCCTATTGGCCCCAATGAATTCTTGGCTTGAGACAAGTTTTGGTTACATAAAACCAGTTGTACTACCAAATGGAGCCTTGTGTTGCTTAGCAACTCTTTTTGCCATTGAATGTGGCTCACGGGTACAATAGGTTGAGGACATGCGCCTTCAGCTGACCACAGACGCAAAGATCCGATCGTACGAATCAACGTACGATTGGACTTTCCCATCTCCTGACCTGCCACTATCCATTCAGATCAAAGTCTTACCATTCAGATCAAATAAAGTAGAAAAATAACAGATCAGCCGATGTTCTGCCCCTGACAGTAATCGTACGATAGACAAAGCTAGTGACAGTCTCCCACTGAAAATCGTAGGATCGGCAATACACGCAGAGATATTACCTGCAGCCGACAGAAATTTTCTAACCTGTCTGATCGGCCAAATAACCGATCTCTGCCGGACGAAAAATGTCGGGACTCTCCACACATGTTCGAAAATCGTACGAATCCTCGATTCGTCCGATGAGATCTTTGCGTCTATGGCCAGCTTTAGTCTCAACATTATAGATGGGGAAATGAATCAAAGGAAAACCCAACCCAAAATATTGAGAGGAAGAAAGCATGTGATTCAACAGCAACTAGTGATGAGCGAAATTTCCCCCCCAGGTTTCACTGCAAAAAACACACCCATAGACTCAATGAGTGAAAAAAATTTGTTGCCTATAGACTTCAATGCATCTAGCAAATTTTTTGTTATTTCGTGAATTTTCAGTGAAGCAAAACGGGTCATATTAGCCCATCACTAACAGTATTTACATAAAAAAAAGTCAGACCAAACTAGAATCCACGATTGGGCCATATTTATTATTAAAAAAGCAGGATTTAATAGGATCGGGTGAAAACTCAATAAAATCAAGCAAAATCCAAATTGTTAAATTTTTTGTTTTTTTCCCAAATCACTAGATTTTTTCAAATAAACTAGTCGGATTTCCGGGCTAATTCCAACCCAGAAAAGAGAAACTACTAAGGGGCTGATTTACCTAGGGTCGAATATCGAGGGTTAATTAACCCTCGATATTCGACTGCCGAAGTCGAAGGATTTAGCGCTACTCCTACGATCGATCGAAGGAATAATTGTTCGATCAGGATTTTCCTTCGATCAGAAAATTGTTAGGAAGCCTATGGGGACCTTCCCCATAGGCTAACATTGGCTTCGGTAGGTTTTAGGTGGCGAACTAGGGGGTCGAAGAATTTTTTAAAGAGACAGTACTTTGACTATCGAATGGTCGAATAGTCAAATGATTTTTAGTTCGAATCGTTCGATTCGAAGTCGTAGTAGTAGTCGATGACCCCCTAGTTCGGCATCTAAAAGCTACTGAAGTCAATGTTAGCCTATGGGGAAGGTCCCCATAGGCTTCGCTAACTTTTTTTGATCGAAGGATATTCCTTCGATCGTTGGATTTAAATCCTTCGAATCGTTCGATTCGAAGGATTTAATCGTTCGATCGAAGGAATAATCCTTCGATCGTTCGATCGTACTATCTGCGCTAAATCCTTCGACTTCGATATTCAAAGTCGAAGGATTTAAATTCCCAGTCGAATATCGAGGGTTAATTAACCCTCGATATTCGACCCTTAGTGAATCAGCCCCCATCATGTTGTATTTCTGTATAACACATATATTATTATAGCGACTGCCAGATGAACAAGATACAGAATGATAGAAACATAATTGGAAAGTTTTAGGATGAAAATATATCTTTGCTAAACTTCAAGCTCAAAATCAAAATCTGTTAATTATCTGTGAAACTTTTGTTAACATAATATAAAAGAAGACATATTGGAAAAGGAATATTGATTTCTGTAGAACGCTACACAGAGATGAATTGTCCTTCCCTGGATCTCCATGCAGTAGCCACAATGCTAATTCATTTATTAACTTCACATCTATGGCAATAGCCAGAAGGAGAAGTGGAGACAATAAATCTTCCATATTGTTTATATAAACATTAGGCGTGTTTACTCTCTATGTACCAGCTTTAAAGAATGATTTATATTAAAAAGTAAAAATCTATTATTCCTGTTTGTATTCTTGGCAGCTTTGCTGTTGCTATGAATTAATTATGAAAGGAGACAAAGACTGTTAATTACACACTAATTAGTGTGATCAGAATCTGCTGATAACTTTCTAATTGTATAGGTTGCTGATTTATTTCAGAATAATATCCAGTGTTATAAAGAAGGTGTATTTAAAGGAGAACTAAAGCTTAACTAAAGAAGTAGGTAGAAATGTTGTACATGATGTTTTGTGCTTCTGTACCAGCCCAAGGCAACCACAGCCCTTTAGCAGTAAAGATCTGTGTCTCCAAAGATGCCCCAGTAGCTCCCCATCTTCTTTTCTGCTGATTCACTGCACATGCTCTGTGCTGCTGTCACTTACTGAGCTTAGGGAGCCACTCACAATATACAGTACATATAGAATAGAAATGTCACCATATAAGGCTGATTAGTAATTAATACACATAATTATCAACACTATATAGCAATCAAGGAATGAGAGCACTAAGCACAAGTTCATCCCTACTGTCATTAAGCTTATTAATAATGCACCCATCCCTATTAATAGAAAGACGTCCTCTGTTA
Organism: Xenopus laevis; assembly: GCF_017654675.1. Taxonomy (NCBI): domain Eukaryota; kingdom Metazoa; phylum Chordata; class Amphibia; order Anura; family Pipidae; genus Xenopus; species Xenopus laevis. Next base: position 7,489,608 of record NC_054374.1, read on the forward strand.
ATAAAGGCAAAAGACCTCAGGTTCATGTCTTTTATATAGTTCCCTACACTCTGGGGTCTAGATCAGGGGTCCCCAACATGTTTTTACCCGTGAGCCACATTCAAATGTAAAAAGGGTTGAGAAGCAACGCAAGCATGAAAAAAAAAAGTCCCTTGGGTACCAAACAATTGCAGTGATTGGCTATTTGGTAGCCTCTAAGTGGACTGGCAACCCACAAAAGGCTCTACTTGCCAGTACACCTAGGGGCCCATTTACTTAGCTCGAGTGAAGGAAAAGAATAAAAAAACTTTGAATTTCGAATGTTTTTTTTGGCTGCTTCGACCATCGAATTGGCTGCTTCGACCTTCGACTACGACTTCGAATCGAACGATTCGAACTAAAAATCGTTCGACTATTCGACCAGGCGATAGTCGAAGTACTGTCTCTTTAAAAAAAACTTCGACCCCCTAGTTCGCCACCTAAAACCTACCGAGGTGCCATGTTAGCCTATGGGGAAGGTCCCCATAGGCTTTGTAACAATTTTTAGGTCGAAGAAAAATCGTTCGATCGATGGATTAAAATCCTTCGAATCGAACGATTCGAAGGATTTAATCATATGATTTTTCGTTTGATCGAACTATTTGCGGTAAGTCCTTTGACATCGATATTCGAAGCTGAAGGATTTACATTCGGCAGTCGAATATCGAGGGTTAATTAACCCTCGATATTCGACCCTATGTAAATCTGCCCCCTAGTATGTATGCATTTAAAACTTTCCCCCAAGCCTGGAATTCAAAAATAAACAACTGATTATTCTCAGGCCACTGAGAGCAACATTCAAGGGGTTGGTGAGCAACATATTACTCGCCAGATCACTGCTCTAGGTTGTTTATGCTTTTATAATACACAAAAGCCATGAATATCTTGTAAATGATATCCTTATAAAAGGTGAGTAGTGATGTCATCAGTTATAAACGGTGAGTAGTGATGTCATTTCTGTCACAAGACTCACTGAAACTTGTGTATTATAATAAATAAGTACCCCCAGTTGTAAAATATGAGGATATTAGAAGTTACCTCGGAGTTCCATGACCTGTATAAAAACACTCGGCCTTCAGCCTCGTACTTTTATATGGTCATGAAACTCCTCGGTAACTTATAATATCCTTATATTTTACAAGAGGGGGTACTTTATTCACTATATTAAATCCGATCATTTTCCATAGTATTTGTTATAATACTCAATCCAGTCAAATAGTGATATCACAAAACACCACTTATAAAAGATGTGTTTTACTGGTTATTTGTATTTATTTTATTTATTATCCTGGCAGGTCAGTCTGCTCTTGAAATCGTATCCAACAAATTCTCCTGGTGGCTGAATGACCTGAGCCGAGATGATGACTAAAGTCTCCAAAGTCCAATTACTTTCAGTCTCAAGGAGAAGCAAATGCTGCAGCCAAAGCCCTTTAGGAGAAACCACGTCCAGAACTGTATTTATATTAACGTTATCAAGCCATGAAATCGGTCACTGGAGGGAATTGGAGGTTTCCTGTGCCAGATACTTCTGTGGAAAATAACGTTTTAGCTTGGGCAGGTCATTTGTTCTTGTTTGGATGTTAAAAGGAAATATCAAAAAAAAATAACCTAGATTTGTTAGAGGCAATATGGTACATAACCCTAGCCAAGACTTAACATGCCCATTGCTTTAAAGGGATACTGTCATGGGAAACAATTTTTTTTCCAAAACGCATCAGTTAATAGTGCTGCTCCAGCAGAATTCTGCACTGAAATCCATTTCTCAAAAGAGCAAACAGATTTTTTTATATTCAATTTTGAAATCTGACATGAGGCTAGACATTTGGTCATTTCCCAGCTGCCCCCAGTCATGTGACTTGTGCCTGCACTTTAGGAGAGAAATGCTTTCTGGCAGGCTGCTGTTTTTCCTTCTCAATGTAACTGAATGTGTCTCAGTGGGACATGGGTTTTTACTATTCAGATTAGATCTGCCAGGCAGCTGTTATCTTGTGTTAAGCTGGCCATAGATGCAAAGATCCGATCATACGAATCATCGTACGATCGGACTTTCCCATCTCCCGACCCGCCACTAACCATTCGGATCAAAGTCTTACCAGTCAGATCAAATAAAGTAGTTAAAGAACAGATCAGCCGATGTTCTGCCCCTGACAGCAATCGTACGATAGTTATGTCCGACAAAAGCTGGTGACAGTCTCCCACTGAAAATCGTATGATTGGCAATACACGCAGAGATATTATCGGCAGCCGACAGAAATTTTCTAACCTGTCCGATCGAGCAAATGACCGATCTCCACCGGACGAAAAATGTCGGGACTCTCCACACATGGTTCGAAAATCATACGAATCCTCGATTCGTACGATCAGATCTTTGCGTCTATGGCCAGCTTTAGGAAGCTGCTATCTGGTTACCTCCCCATTGTTCTTTTGTTTGACTGCTGGGGGGGGGGGGAAAGGGGGGGTGATATCACTCCAACTTGCAGTACAGCAGTAAAGAGTGATTGAAGTTTATCAGAGCACAAGTCACATGACTGGGGCTGCTGGGAAATTGACAATATGTCTAGCCCCATGTCAGATTTCAAAATTGAATATGAAAAAATCTGTTTGCCCTTTTGATATATGGATTTCAGTGCAGAATTCTGCTGGAGCAGCACTATTAACTGATTCACTGATTTTTTTTTCCCATGACAGTATCCCTTTAAGAGTACAAAAAGAGTAATTGAATTATTTTCATGGAGGGATTTATTCAATGAAAAAAACTGTTTAAACCCTCTTAAACAGAAAGGTTACAAATCTAATGACAGAAACAAAGCACTTAGTTCATATTTTCAGCTCTTTCCCATATGCACACAGCTCAGGCTTATTTCATACGTCTCTTTTTAGTTAAAGGGACGCTCAGTATTTGTATGATGTAGAGTGTGTAGACAATATTTGGCTGTTGAAATGATTAGTGATGAGCAAATTTGTCCCATTTTGATTCCGAAAAATGCGAGACTTTCCCGTGAAATGGACGAAACAATGAAAAATTTGTGAAATGCAAATTTTGACGCCAGCGCAAATTTTGATGCCTATTTAGACGATGACGTTAAAGTCAATGGGCATCTGAATAATGTTGACGTGTGACGGTTTTAACGCAAGCAACTTTTCCGACGTGTGTCCAATATTTTTTGACGCTGCTGACTTTTCGCCCCATTTTCACAAATTTATTAGCCAACGGTGAAACGTGGAATTTAGACGAGAATTTGCGCCTGCCGCATTTATTCACCCATCACTAGAAATGATTTGTTGGAGCGCTGTCATTTGACATGTAAAGAGTAACTTCTGTAAAAATGAAAATTTAATTTATCATCCAGGGGTGATTTTAGCATCCCTTGCCTCTCTAGGTGGGTTATTCTTATGCCGTCACCCCCATGCTCCTACAGAGGCAACAAGATGCTGCATGGGTAATACGGATCAAACTATTATACTCTCTGCACTCATACGGGTAAATGAGTCAAAATGAGCCAGCGACGGTTTCGCAGCCATCGCACCACTTCCACAGACGAAAATTCGCTGGGACAACGCTTATTTACTAATATGCGAAGTTTCGTCCTGCCCGAAGGACTCTGGTGAATTTTCGCTTGCGTTACTTCAGCAATGCGAGTAAATCAAAGCAAAGATGCCCTAGCGTTCAAATCTGCCTAGCGCAAATTCGTTAGAGGTCTAGCACTCAGGCTAATTTGCATACGGCTGGAAATTTAAAGTTGAATGGACGTCTTTATGTTACATGTTGCATCCAATACATTAGGGGGGTTATTTATCAAGGTCCGAATTTATCTCAATATCGGATGCTACAAACTCCGATCTAACACGCCTGGGTTTTTAATGCTTATTTATTACATTTTCCCGAAAATTACCTTTGCGGGAAAAGCTCAGATTTTCACGATTTTCCGTGAATTTTCCCCGAAAACTCCGAATTTTTCTGAGTTTTCCCCCAAAAGCTCAAAAAACATTGTGAAATTGCCCGAAACCCCTGACACAACCAAAAATCAATCAATCAAATGTTCCCATTGACTTTTATGCCACCTCGACAGGTTTGAGATGCCGTGTTTTTATATTCAGGCTTATTAGCCCTCGGGGTTTAATAAATTCTGAAAAATTCGTGAGTGTTTTTTAAAGCCTATCACAAATTTTTTGGATTTCAGAGAATTTCAGGTATTCGGAGCTTAGTAAATAACCCGCGCCATGTTTTTATATTCGGGCTTTTTAGCCCTTGGGGTTTAATTAGTTCCGAAAAATTCACGATTTTATAAAAAAACACAATTTTTTCGTATTTCGGGGAATTTCGGGTATTCAGAGCTTAGTAAATAGCCCCCTTACACCAGGGAACCTTATAAAAGACAATAGAGTTTTATAATGCCCTACACATGAGCCCACTGTAAAATAATGTTCCATATGTTATAAAATGTCTGGGGGAAACAGGTTACACAAAAATATTTTTTTAGGACTTTTGCAGCCTATCACCCTGAAAAAGGAAAAGACGCCAACATTTTTTGAACTTGGAAGTTTTTAGACTCAGAAAATATGATGTAAGTGATGATTGAGGAAGGTCTATTCACTACATTGCACTTCTCCTGGTCTGAGCTGGCGAAGGCAAGACTGGCGAAAAAGATAACGTTCAGTAAAATCCACATCTTCGTGAATTTGCGGAGTAACGTCCATTCGTCAGAGCGAAAAGTCGCCTGGCGATAGACTACGAATCACCGCTAGCGTCTATCTCTTTCGCTAGCAAAGTGACGCCTGCGCAGTTAGTAAATTGGTGAAGTCCCTGCGGGCGGTAACGCTGCCCAATTGTCGCTAGCATTTGAACTTCGCCCTTTAGTAAATCTGCCCCATACAGTTGATTCTGGTCTAAAAAATCCTTAGTATCAGCTCTTACAGGTACAAGCTTTTTGCAAGAGATGTAAAAGAGTGATTGAGTCATAAAGGGACAGGACCTTTAGGAGTGTGGGTGAGATTTGAATGGATCGTGGGCAGGGTTTTAGTATCGTGGTTTGCTGAATTATTCGAGAGCCGTCCCTGTCCTATACTTCTTATATTGTATTGTAGAAAATAGTAAGATTTGGGTAAAAGAATACAAAAAATAAAAAAGGCTTATACAGGGATGGACTGGAGCAGTCGGGGCCCATCGGGTTCCAAATTTCCAGGGGCCCCGGTGCACATATTATTGTTTCCTTTTAGAGGGTCTGGAGATCAGAGGAGCAGGTCTGGGCCAGCGGGTGCCGTGAGAGCCGGGCCCACTGGGGTTTTTTCCTAGTGTCCTGCCGGCCCAGTCCAACCATGGACTTTTATGTAAAATGTTGTCTGGCTATTTGAGGTATTATTTCAAATATTATTATCCTTTATATGGTGCCAACATACTACACAGAACTCTAAGCAGAAGACTGAATTATTGGACCTCATCATTGCCCCAGTGAAGCTAACCCTATCAATAATTACAAAAATACACTTACAGAACAAATCCACGAAGTTTGCAGATTCACCCACAGGAGAACTTATATTCCTATATTTATTGGATAGATTGGAGAGTAGAGCACTTTATTTTTGAAATTCCTCAAATTCTTCCTCCAGTTCACCCAAAGAAGTACAGAAGTCTTGGAGGTCCAAAACATGTTGCACACTACCTTTCTCCAATCAATCAAGTCCTATAAGTTCTTCTGGTGTATTGAGTAAATATATTACACAGGAGTGGAGAACAAACAGTTCTGCAAGCACTTTGGATAATTGGTGAGACAATTTGTGGTGGAACATAAAACCAGGGAAAATATTTAAAAGTAAAATAAATTCAGAAAACCTGAGCTAATGTTAGTGTCCTTTCGCCAAAAACCGGTGTAAAATTTGCAAAATGGCGCTGGGGTTTTTGGATAAATTGCTTAAAAACACAGGCAAATTTTCGCCGCTGAATTTTTGCGGCAGTTTCGCAAATGTATTCACCGGCGGCGAATCACGGGAATTCGCAGCGAATTCGCGCCTGCCGAATAAATTCGCCCATCACTACACGCCAACTGTACTTTTCCAGAGAATTATAAGGCTGGTCTACTGCAGGCATTATATTAACAGCTAAACATACTCTAACTGGCAGAAATGTGTTTTAAGTGTTTTAGGGGCAAATTCACCAAGGGTCGAATATCGAGGGTTAATTAGAAATTTAATAATCAGCAAACCTGTAGCATCAGTTTATATTACAGGGGAAGCTCATTTTCTGCTGGATAATTAGTGACGAGCCCTAAGCTTAGCTTCTCAACAGCCAATCAGAGCCCACTGAGCATGTGAGTGTCACAGACACTTTCCAAGATGGTGACCCCCTGTGACAAGTTTGAAGTCCTGGATCTTTGCTGCTATTGAGATGGTAATATAAGGTTTCATTCTATTTTAGAGCAGGGGTACATATTACTTATATAAACAGTGTTAAAGGGGCGGTTCACCTTTAAATTAACTTTTAGAATGTTATAGAACCGCCAATTCTAAACAACTTTTTAATTGGTCTTCGCTTTTTATTATTTGCAGTTTTGTTAATTATTTGCTGACTTCTTCTGACTCTTTCCAGCTTTCAAATGGGGGTCACTGACCCCATCCAGTTTTTATACAGGTCATGGAGTTCCATGCTTTGAATTTCTGGAGCAACAGGGAGAAGGCACGTATGATCAGTTGCCGGACAAGCCTTTAATTCTAAATTCTAAAAACTTTAATTCTAAAACAGTTTTTTTTATTTAGGGAAGAAACAGTAGATAGAATGTATCCATTAGTTTAATGATAGCAACTGTAGTTCAGCACAACGGGAGTCGCTCATTGTTGGTCCAGGAATCAATAAAAAGTCGAAAGAATATAAAGCAATAAAACGACATGTTTTCTAAAAGGTTAGTTAGTATTCTTTTATTTTCTTGCCTGTCCATGTATTTACAATGACACAGTTCTGCCCCCCGCTACATATGTGCGATATATTCAATTTGGTTCTGAAAATCTCAATAAAAGATTTCCTTTGGGAAAGTAGGGATACATATGTGTTGCTTTGTGTGCATAAGGAATTAAGTAGCCTCCCAGCAGGGTGCATTGTATTTTTTTTAAATCGAAATGAATGATAATATGGAAGCATGTGAGCGTAGCATTATATTCACTCATTTGTTTAATGTTTTCCTTCCATCGGACTTCAGTTGCCATGAATATTATGAAATAAATAAAAAGCAAAGAAAGAGAAATAATATACAAACCACAATTCTATGCAAATGATATCATAATATTTTTGTTGACAATAAAGACATGCCTGCAAAATGCTGCAGATCCTCATTATTGTTAATGGGAATCACACTGAAATTAATGTTGGATGCCGGTAGACAACTGCTTTGCTTAAACCTAATTTACCGGTGAACACATAAAGAGCCTTGTGAATTTATCCCTATACTTCAGTTCTGGAAAGTTTGGTCACCATGTGCTTACAGAATAAAAGAATAACATACTTTTCTCCCTGCATTCAGTCTAATTTGTTACTAATTCACAAGCAACTCAACTGCAGCTTTTTAGCTACTTCCTTGTCTTTCTGAGCTTATTATAAGTATATTTATATCTTTCTTGAGGTGCCTACTGCACATGTCCGATTTCCCTTGGAGCAGAGTCTGTGAGCATGCACAGTAGACACCACTTTCACCATTTTCACAGTCCAAGAGAAGGAGAAATGCAGAAAAAGAAAAGGGGCAGCACTTCATGCTAGATAAGGAAGTAGTTAAAAGAGCTGCAGGTGAGCTGTTTGTGATTTAGAAATGAAATAAGACTGAATGCAGGGGGAAGGTATGACATTCTGGCACTATTTAGAGTTATTTTAGAGATACAAAAAAATGGGGTAGGAGAAGGAAATGCTAAAATTAAGTAAGCTTTATCCAAAAGGTTTATATACTGTAAATACACCAGCAAACTCTCAAAGTAATGTAACTTTGAGTCCTCCGTCAAAAGAAACACAGCATTTCTTTCCTTCTATTGTGTACTCATGGGCTTCTGTATCAGACTTCCTGTTTTCAGCCTAAACCTCCAGGGCTTGGGCTTGAGCATGCTCAGTTTGCTCCTCTCTCCTCCCCTCCCTGCTGTAATCTGAGCCCAGAGCTAAGAGTGAGCAGGGAGAGAGTCAGACAGGAAGTGATGTCACACCAAGCTAATATGGCAGCTGCAATCGTAAACAAACAGAGAGCTTCTAGAGCTGTTTACCCAGATCTGGTAAAGGATTCTGCAGAATATAGTGTTATAGCTTACACTATTGTGGCTAATCTATTGGCAATAAACAGTTTTAGTAGCTTTCCTTCTCCTTTAAACTCTAAATTCAGTACAAAGCCACTACATAAAGGCACTATAAAGCTTGAATTAGCAACTGTTATTTTAGTTATAAACTCTATAAGTTAGAAAATGAAAGCAAAGATCTTTGTGTGTAGATCAAAATCAGAACTACGAAGCAAAACGTCAAACGTTTGCTCAGTTACACATGTGCACAGACCAGGGCCTCAGCTAAGACCTTGGAGATAGGAAGTCAATGACAGCACAGCATGGACTATAATAGTACCCACGGATGAAGCACTGGCCCAGGCTTTGGAGTATGAAATTGTAATTCCCTGGGGATAACTAAGAAATTGGCACCCCAATGATTAACTCTTTTCCTCTTAAGTCAATGCTAAGTATGTAGAATAAGACTTGTGAATACCTTCTGTTTTTAGAAGGCATTCACTGCATGTCTTGCTTTATGTAGGCTCTTCAACTCCATTTAGCCCTTCACAACCAGGCCCGGACTGGCAATCTGTGGGTTCTATACGGCTCCATAGAAAGTTACCATATAGTGGGCTGGTAGGGGGCTGTTTGGGCCTTTGTGTACTTGGAATGACAGGGCCTATTTTGACTCCCAGTCCAGGCCTGTTCACAACCCTAACCTTGATAGTTTTTCCATTTGTTTGCTTTCCAAGTCCTACTTCAGAAACCATATTCCAACATCTTGCAGTGATGTAAATTTAGGTGTATGGTTTTAAACTATTAGTTTTAAGCTGGCCATAGATGCAAAGATACAGCCATATAAAACAAATATTCGTACGATTTTGGGATTGTGTCCCAACATTTTTCGTACCGTGGACATTTATGGCCATTGGTCACACAGTCTATCGGACAGGTTCATTTATTTATATTGGCTACTGATAAGATCTCTGCATGTATTGTATGATATCAGTGGATGACAGTCACTACTATTTCGCTATAAAATCTGCAGGTCTGTGACCAGCTTTAAGCTGTGCTATTAAAGTGAATAGCTGATCACAGGGAAATTGTTATGGCTAGTATTGTAGAGAAGCCCGTAACTGCCAGGACCTAGCCCCTTAGGTGTAGCAGGAGAGCCCCACTAACTCCAGTGTTCACCGACGCCCTTCTGGGGCCTCAGACTTTCTGCTGCAGAGCAGGCAGGGGTCCTACCCATGGCCAAGGTGGTCAGAACGGTCAAAGTCGTGTCCAGGCAAGGGTCAGTGGCCGGCAGCAAGTCAAAAACCAGGCAAGGATGCAGAAAAATAGTTTGAGTGGAGTCAGAAATACTTACAACCAGCTTGGGCAATGACTCCTAAACAAAAAGCTCTCTTTATTTCGAATTCCGGTGTCAATTGTGACGTCAGCATGTTTGGTGGCGTCATGACGCACTGTGCGCCAATATAGGCGCGGAACGCTTCCAAAGGAATCCCAGGAACCGGCACGACTAAAAGTAAGTACACGTGACGCTCTCCCGGGGCTTCTTACAGAAATATTCATTTAAATGTCCTTTGTGCAGTTTGTATAAAGAGACAAGCAAATCTGTGATAAAGGAATCTTTGCAGGCTCTCTGAATTCTCTCAAAATAAAACAAATACAGCATGGGAAGTTATATCCAAAGAATTATATCTCATTAATTCCTGCATCTAAAGGATCCAATCACATACTGTCAATCAGAGGTTCACAGAGGGTCACACATTCTATAAATTCATTATAAATTCATTAATGCTGCTGCTCTCTCTGCTTTTGGTTTGTGCGTCTTTAGATGTTAGAAGGCTTTTAATTATCCTGCTTCTCCTACTCGCTTTTCCTTCTTATAACTGATTGCAGTTATATTTAAATGGACAGACGTGGACGTGTTCCAATTCTCCCAGCACTATACAGATTTTCAGTATGTCAATAAACCAAAATAATGAAAGTATGCAGGTAAGGAACCAGAGATTTCTGCCTCTATCCCTTGACTTTCTGGATGTTGTGCTTCAATGACAGATGGAGGCAGTGGTAATTATTTGTAGCTCCAGATATTGTTCCAATCACATAACAAAACATTACACTAACTAAATGTTTAAAGCATATGTTG